>NC_092378.1:79392016-80019853 GCF_030028105.1 Mobula birostris | reverse complement strand
GAGGGTCAGAGAGACGGTGAGGGGTGTAGTGAGGAGAGGGAAACAGAGACGGTGAGGGGTGTAGTGGAGGGAGAGGGAAACAGAGACGGTGAGGGGTGTAGGAGAAGGAGAGGGTCAGAGAGACGGTGAGTGGTGTAGGGGAGGGAGAGGATCAGAGAGACAGTGAGGGGGAGGGGAGGGAGAGGGAATCAGAGACAGTGAGGGATGTAGGAGAGAGAGAGGGTCAGAGAGACAGTGAGGGGTGTAGGTGAGGAGAGGGTCACAGAAACGGTGAGGGGTGTAGGGTAGGGAGAGGAGTGTAGGGGAGGGAGAGGGTCACAGAAACAGTGAGGGGTGTAGGGGAGGGAGAGGGTCAGAGAGACGGTGAGGGGGTGTAGTGGAGGGAGAGAGAAACAGCGACAGTGAGGGGTGTGGGTGTGGAGAAGATCAGAGAAACAGTGAGGGGTTAAGGGGAGGGAAAGTGTCAGAGAGACAGTGAGGGGTGTAGGCAAAGGAGCGGTCAGAGAGACAGTGAGGGGTGTAGGGGAAAGAGAGGGTCACACAGAAAGTGAGGGGTGTAGGGGAGGGAGAGGATCAGAGAGACAGTGAGGAGCATAGGGAGGGAGAGAGTCACAGAGACAGTGCGGGGGTGTAGTGAAGGGAAAGGGTCAGAGAGACAGTGAGGAGTGTAGGGGAGGAAGAGGGTGACAGAGACAGTGAGGAGTGTAGGGGAAGGAGAGAGTCACAGAGTCAGTGAGGGGTGTAGGGGAGGGAGAGGGTGAGAGACGGTGAGGAGTGTAGGGGAGGGAGAGGGTCAGATAGACAGTGAGGGGTGTAGGGGAGGGAGAGTGTCATAGAGACAGTGAGGGTGTAGGGGAGGGAGAGGACACAGAGACAGTGTGGAGTGTAGGGGAGGGAGAGAGTCACAGAAAAAGTGAGGGGTGTAGGGGAGGGAGAGGGTCACACAAACAGTGAGGGGTGCAGGGGAGGGAGAGGGTCAGAGAAACAGTGAGGAGTGAGGGGAGGGAGAGAGTCATAGAGACACTGAATGGTGTAGGGGAGGGAGAGGGTCACAGAGACTGTGAGGAGTGCAGGGGAGGGATAAGGTCGCAGAGACAGTGAGGAGTGTAGGGGAAGGAGACAGTCACAGAGACAGTGAGGGGTGTAGGGGAGGAAGAGGGAAGCTGAGACAGTGAGGGGTGTAGGGGTGGGAGAGTGTCAGAGAGACAGTGAGGGATGTAGGGGAGGGAGTGGGAAACAGGAACAGTGAGGGCTGTAGGGGAGGGAGAGGGTCACACAAACAGTGAGGGGTTAAGGGGAGGGAAAGGGTCAGAGAGACAGTGACGGTGTAGGCAAAGGAGCGGGTCAGAGAGACAGTGAGGCGTGTAGGGGAAAGAGAGGGTCACACAGAAAGTGAGGGGTGTAGGGGAGGTAGAGGAGCGCAGAGACAGTGAGGGGTGTAGTGGAGGAGAGGGTCAGTGAGACAGTGAGGAGCATAGGAGGGAGAGAGTCACAGAGACAGTGCGGGGGTCTAGTGAAGGGAGAGGGTCAGAGAGATGGTGAGGAGTGTAGGGGAGGGAGAGGGTGACAGAGAGAGTGAGGAGTGTAGCGGAAGGAGAGAGTCACAGAGTCAGTGAGGGGTGTAGGAGAGGGAGAGGGTGAGAGAGACGGTGAGGAGTGTAGGGGAGGGAGAGGGTCAGATAGACAGTGAGGGGTGTAGGGGAGGGAGAGAGTCACAGAAACAGTGAGGGTGTAGGGGAGGGAGAGGGTCACACAAACAGTGAGGGGTGCAGGGGAGCGAGAGGGTCAGAGAAACAGTGAGGAGTGAGGGGAGGGGGAGAGTCACAGAGACAGTGAGGAGTTTAGGGGAGGGAGACAGTCACAGAGACAGTGAGGGGTGTAGGGGAGGGAGAGGGAAGCTGAGACAGTGAGGGGTGTAGGGGTGGGAGAGTGTCAGAGAGACAGTGAGGGATGTAGGGGAGGGAGAGGGAAACAGAAACAGTGAGGGGTGTAGGGGAGGGAGAGGGTCCACAGAGACTGTGAGGAGTGCAGGGAGGGATAAGGTCGCGAGACAGTGAGGAGTGTAGGGAAGGAGACAGTCACAGAGACAGTGAGGGGTGTAGGGAGGGAGAGGGAAGCTGAGACAGTGAGGGGTGTAGGGGTGGGAGAGTGTCAGAGAGACAGTGAGGAATGTAGGGGAGGGAGAGGGAAACAGAAACAGTGAGGGGTGAAGGGGAGAGAGAGGGTCAGAGAGACAGTGAGGGGTGTAGGGAAAGGAGCGGGTCAGAGAGACAGTGAGGGGTGTAGGGGAGGAGAGGAACACAAAGACATTGAGGGGTGTGGTGTGGGAGAGGGAAACAGAGACAGTGAGGGGTATAGAGGAGGGAGAGGGTCACACAAAAATTGAGGGGTGTAGGGGAGGGAGAGGGTCAGAGAGAAAGTGAGGGATGTAGGGGCAGGAGACGGAAACAGAAACAGTGAGGAGTGTAGGGGAGGGAGAGGGTCACAGAGACAGTGAGGGGTGTAGGGAAAGGAGCGGGTCAGAGAGACAGTGAGGTGTGTAGGGGAGGGAGAGGAACGTAGAGACAGTGAGGGGTGTAGGGGAGGAAGAGGGTCACAGAAACAGTGAGGGGTGTAGAGGAAGGAGAGGGTCACAGAGACAGTGAGCGGTGTAGGGGAGGGGGAAGATCACAGAGACGGTGAGGGGTGTAGTGGAGGGAGAGGAAAACAGAGACAGTGAGGGGTTTAGGGGAGGAGCGGGTCACTGAGGAAGTGAGGGGTGTAGGGGAGGGAGAAGGAAACATAGACAGTGAGGGTGTAGGGCAGGGAGAAGGAAACAGGACAGTGAGGGGTGCCGGGGAGTGAGAGGGTCAGAGAGACATTGAGGGGCTTAGGGGAGGGAGGGGTCAGAGAGACAGTGAGGGGTGTAGGTGAGGGAGAGGGTCACAGAATCTGTGAGGAGGGTATAGGAGGGAGAGGGTCACAGAGAATTTGAGGGGTGTAGGGGAGGGAGAGGGACACAGAGACAGTGTGGAGTGTAGGGGAGGGAGAGAGTCACAGAAACAGTGAGGGGTGTAGGGGAGGGAGAGGGAAACAGAGACGGTGAGGGGTGTAGGGGAGGGAGAGTGTTTCAGAGACAGTGAGGGGTGTAGGAGAAGGAGAGGGTCAGAGAGACAGTGAGTGGTGTAGGGAGGGAGAGGATAAGAGACACAGTGAGGGGGGGAGGTGAGGGAGAGGGAATCAGAGACAGTGAGGGATGTAGGAGAGAGAGAGGGTCAGAGAGACAGTGAGGGGTGTAGGTGAGGGAGAGGGTCACAGAACGGTGAGGAGAGTAGGGGAGGGAGAGGGTCACTGAGAATTTGAGGGCTGTAGGGGAGGGAGAGGGTTACAGAGACAGTGAGGGGTGTAGTGGCAGGAGAGGGAAACAGAAACAGTGAGGTGTGTAGGGGAGGGAGATGGTCAGAGAGACGGTGAGGAGTGAAGGGGAGGGAGAGGGTCAGAGAGACAGTGAGGGGTGTAGGGAGGGAGAGAGTCACAGAGACAGTGAGGGGTGTAGGATAGGGAGAGGGACACAGAGACAGTGTGGAGTGTAGGGGAGGGAGAGGGTCACAGAACAGTGAGGGGTTAAGGGAGGGAAAGGGTCAGAGAGACAGTGAGGGGTGCAGGCAAAGGAGCGGGTCAGAGAGACAGTGAGGGGTGTAGGGGAAAGAGAGGGTCACACAGAAAGAGAGGGGTGTAGGGGAGGGAGAGGAACGCAGAGACAGTGAGGGGTGTAGGGGAGGGAGAGGGTCAGAGAGACAGTGAGGAGCATAGGGAGGGAGAGAGTCACAGAGACAGTGCGGGGGTGTAGTGAAGGGAGAGGGTCAGAGAGACGGTGAGGAGTGTAGGGGAGGGAGAGGGTGACAGAGATAGTGAGGAGTGTAGGGGAAGGAGAGATTCGCAGAGTCAGTGAGGGGTGTAGGGGAGGGAGAGGGTCAGATAGACAGTGAGGGGTGTAGGGCAGGTAGAGTGTCATAGAGACAGTGAGGGGTGTAGGGGAGGGAGAGGGAAACAGAAACAGTGAGGGGTGTAGCGGAGGGAGAGGGTCACACAAACAGTGAGGGGTGCAGGGGAGGGAGAGGGTCAGAGAAACAGTGAGGGGTGTAGGGGAGGGAGAGGAACACAAAGACAGTGAGGGGTGTCGGGGAGGGAGATGGAAACAGAGACATTGAGGGGTGTGGGGTGGGACAGGGAAAAAGAGGCAGTGAGGGGTATAGAGGAGGGAGAGGGTCACAGAGACAGTGAGGGGTGTAGGGGAGCGAGAGGGAAACAGAGACAGTGAGGGGTGTAGTGGAGGGAGAGGGTCACAGAGACAGTGAGGGGTGTAGGGTAGGGAGAGGGACACAGAGACAGTGTGGAGTGTAGGGGAGGGAGAGAGACACAGAAACAGTGAGGGGTGTAGGGGAGGGATAGGGTCACACAAACACTGACGGTTGTAGGGGACGGAGAGGGTCAGAGAGACAGTGAGGGGTGTACGGGAGGGAGAGGGTCATAGAGACAGTGAGGGATGTAGGGGAGGGAGTGGGAAACAGAAACAATGAGGGGTGTAGGGGAGAGAGAGGGTCACACAAACAGTGAGGGGTGAAGGAGAGGGAAAAGGTCAGAGAGACAGTGAGGGGTGTAGGGGAGGTAGAGGGAAACAGACAGTGAGGGATGTAGGAGAGGGAAAGGGTCAGATAGACTGTGAGGGGTTTAGGGGAGGGAGAAGGTCAGAGAGACAGTGACGGAGAGGGTCACTGAAACGGTGAGGAGTGTAGGGGAGGGAGAGGGTCACTGAGAATTTGAGAGCTGTAGGGGAGGGAGAGGGTCAATGAGAATTTGAGAGCTGTAGGGGAGGGAGAGTGTCAACAGAGACAGTGAGGGGTGTAGTGGAGGGAGAGGGAAACAGAGACAGTGAGGAGTTTAGGGGAGGGAGAGGGTCACAGAAACGGTGAGGAGTGCAGGGGAGGGATAAGGTCGCGGAGACAGTGAGGAGTGTAAGGGAAGAGACAGTCACAGAGACAGTGAGGGGTGTAGGGGAGGGAGAGGGAAGCTGAGACAGTGAGGGGTGTAGGGGTGGGAGAGTGTCAGAGAGACAGTGAGGGATGTAGGGGAGGGAGAGGGAAACAGAAACAGTGAGGGGTGTAGGGGAGGGAGAGGGTCACACAAACAGTGAGAGGTGAAGGGGAGGGAGAGGGTCAGAGAGACAGTGAGGGGTGTAGGGAAAGGAGCAGGTCAGAGAGACAGTGAGGGGTGTAGGGGAGGGAGTGGAACACAGAGGCAGTGAGGGGTGTCGGGGAGGGAGATGGAAACAGAGACATTGAGGGGTGTGGGGTGGGACAGGGAAAAAGAGGCAGTGAGGGGTATAGAGGAGGGAGAGGGTCACAGAGACAGTGAGGGGTGTAGGGGAGCGAGAGGGAAACAGAGACAGTGAGGGGTGTAGTGGAGGGAGAGGGTCACAGAGACAGTGAGGGGTGTAGGGTAGGGAGAGGGACACAGAGACAGTGTGGAGTGTAGGGGAGGGAGAGAGACACAGAAACAGTGAGGGGTGTAGGGGAGGGATAGGGTCACACAAACACTGACGGTTGTAGGGGACGGAGAGGGTCAGAGAGACAGTGAGGGGTGTACGGGAGGGAGAGGGTCATAGAGACAGTGAGGGATGTAGGGGAGGGAGTGGGAAACAGAAACAATGAGGGGTGTAGGGGAGAGAGAGGGTCACACAAACAGTGAGGGGTGAAGGAGAGGGAAAAGGTCAGAGAGACAGTGAGGGGTGTAGGGGAGGTAGAGGGAAACAGACAGTGAGGGATGTAGGAGAGGGAAAGGGTCAGATAGACTGTGAGGGGTTTAGGGGAGGGAGAAGGTCAGAGAGACAGTGACGGAGAGGGTCACTGAAACGGTGAGGAGTGTAGGGGAGGGAGAGGGTCACTGAGAATTTGAGAGCTGTAGGGGAGGGAGAGGGTCAATGAGAATTTGAGAGCTGTAGGGGAGGGAGAGTGTCAACAGAGACAGTGAGGGGTGTAGTGGAGGGAGAGGGAAACAGAGACAGTGAGGAGTTTAGGGGAGGGAGAGGGTCACAGAAACGGTGAGGAGTGCAGGGGAGGGATAAGGTCGCGGAGACAGTGAGGAGTGTAAGGGAAGAGACAGTCACAGAGACAGTGAGGGGTGTAGGGGAGGGAGAGGGAAGCTGAGACAGTGAGGGGTGTAGGGGTGGGAGAGTGTCAGAGAGACAGTGAGGGATGTAGGGGAGGGAGAGGGAAACAGAAACAGTGAGGGGTGTAGGGGAGGGAGAGGGTCACACAAACAGTGAGAGGTGAAGGGGAGGGAGAGGGTCAGAGAGACAGTGAGGGGTGTAGGGAAAGGAGCAGGTCAGAGAGACAGTGAGGGGTGTAGGGGAGGGAGTGGAACACAGAGGCAGTGAGGGGTGTCGGGGAGGGAGATGGAAACAGAGACATTGAAGGGTGCGGGGTGGGAGAGGGAAACAGAGACAGTGAGGGGTGTAGGGGATGGAGAGGGTTACAGAGACAGTGAGGGGTGTAGGAGAGGGAGAGGGTCAGAGAGACAGTGAGGGGTGTAGGGGAGGGAGAGGATCTGAGAGACAGTAGGGGGTAGTGGAGGTAGAGGGAAACAGAGACAGTGAGGGATGTAGGGGAGGGAGAGGGTTACAGAGACAGTGAGGGGTGAAGGAGAGGGAAAAGGTCAGAGAGACAGTGAGGGGTGTAGGGGAGGTAGAGGGAAACAGACAGTGAGGGATGTAGGAGAGGGAGAGGGTCAGATAGACTGTGAGGGGTTTAGGGGAGGGAGAGGGTCAGAGAGACAGTGAGGGTTGTAGGTGAGGGAGAGGGTCACTGAAACGGTGAGGAGTGTAGGGGAGGGAGAGGGTCACTGAGAATTTGAGAACTGTAGGGGAGGGAGAGTGTCAACAGAGACAGTGAGGGGTGTAGTGGAGGGAGAGGGATACAGAAACAGTGAGGGGTGTAGGGGAGGGAGAGGGTCACACAAGCAGTGAAGGGTGCAGGGGAGGGAGAGGGTCAGAGAGACATTGAGGAGTGAGGGGAGGGGGAGGGTCACAGAGACAGTGAGGAGTTTAGGGGAGGGAGAGGGTCACAGAAACGGTGAGGAGTGCAGGGGAGGGATAAGGTCGCGGAGACAGTGAGGAGTGTAGGGGAAGAGACAGTCACAGAGACAGTGAGGGGTGTAGGGGAGGGAGAGGGAAGCTGAGACAGTGAGGGGTGTAGGGGTGGGAGAGTGTCAGAGAGACAGTGAGGGATGTAGGGGAGGGAGAGGGAAACAGAAACAGTGAGGGGTGTAGGGGTGGGAGAGGGTCACACAAACAGTGAGAGGTGAAGGGGAGGGAGAGGGTCAGAGAGACAGTGAGGGGTGTAGGGAAAGGAGCAGGTCAGAGAGACAGTGAGGGGTGTAGGGGAGGGAGTGGAACACAGAGGCAGTGAGAGGTGTCGGGGAGGGAGATGGAAACAGAGACATTGAAGGGTGCGGGGTGGGAGAGGGAAACAGAGACAGTGAGGGGTGTAGGGGATGGAGAGGTTTACAGAGACAGTGAGGGGTGTAGGAGAGGGAGAGGGTCAGAGAGACAGTGAGGGCTGTAGGGGAGGGAGAGGATCAGAGAGACAGTAGGGGGTAGTGGAGGTAGAGGGAAACAGAGACAGTGAGGGATGTAGGGGAGGGAGAGGGTTACAGAGACAGTGAGGGGTGTAGGAGAAGGAGAGGGTCAGAGAGACTGAGGGGTGTAGGGGAGGGAGAGGATCAGAGAGACCGTGAGGGGTGTAGTGGAGGGAGAGGGAAACAGAGACAGTGAGGGATGTAGGAGAGGGAGAGGGTCAGATAGACAGTGAGGGGTGTAGGGGAGGGAGAGGATCAGAGAGACCGTGAGGGGTGTAGTGGAGGGAGAGGGAAACAGAGACAGTGAGGGATGTAGGAGAGGGAGAGGGTCAGATAGACAGTGAGGGGTGTAGGGGAGGGAGAGGGTCAGAGAGACAGTGAGGGTTGTAGGTGAGATAGAGGGTCACAGAAACGGTGAGGAGTGTAGAGCAGGGAGAGGGTCACACAGACAGTGAGGGGTGCAGGGGAGGGAGAGGGTCAGAGAGACAGTGAGGGGTGTAGGGGAGGGAGAGGGAAACAGAAACAGTGAGGGGTGTAAGGGAGGGAGAGGGTCACACAAACACTGAGGGGTGTAGGGGAGGGAGAGGGTCAGAGAGACAGTGAGGGGTGTAGGGGAAGGATAAGATCACAGAGACAGTGAGGGGTGTAGGGGAGGGAGAGGGTCAGAGAGACGGTGAGGGGTGTAGTGGAGGGAGAGGGAAACGGAGACAGTGAGGGGTGTAGGGGGTGGACAAGATCCCAGAGACAGTGAGGGGTGTAGGGGAGGGAGAGGGTCAGAGAGACGGTGAGGGGTGTAGTGGAGGGAGAGGGAAACAGAGACGGTGAGGGGTGTAGGGGAGGGAGAGTGTTTCAGAGACAGTGAGGGGTGTAGGAGAAGGAGAGGGTCAGAGAGACAGTCAGTGGTGTAGGGGAGGGAGAGGATCAGAGAGACAGTGAGGGGGGGAGGGGAGGGAGAGGGAATCAGAGACAGTGAGGGATGTAGGAGAGGGAGAGGGTCAGAGAGACAGTGAGGGGTGTAGGTGAGGGAGAGGGTCACAGAAACGGTGAGGAGAGTAGGGGAGGGAGAGGGTCACTGAGAATTTGAGGTCTGTAGGGGAGGGAGAGGGTCACAGAGACAGTGAGGGGTGTAGTGGCAGGAGAGGGAAACAGAAACAGTGAGGTGTGTAGGGGAGGGAGATGATCAGAGAGACGGTGAGGAGTGAAGGGGAGGGAGAGGGTCAGAGAGACAGTGAGGAGTGTAGGGGAGGGAGAGGGTCACAGATACAGTGAGGGGTGTAGGGTAGGGAGAGGGACACAGAGACAGTGTGGAGTGTAGGGGAGGGAGAGGGTCACACAAACACTGACGGTTGTAGGGGACAGAGAGGGTCAGAGAAACAGTGAGGAGTGTAGGGGAGTGAGAGAGTCACAGAGACAGTGAGGGGTGTACGGGAGGGGGAGGGTCATAGAGACAGTGAGGGATGTAGGGGAGGGAGTGGGAAACTGAAACAGTGAGGGCTGTAGGGGCGGGAGATGGTCACACAAACAGTGAGGGGTTAAGGGGAGGGAAAGGGTCAGAGAGACAGTGAGGGGTGTAGGCAAAGGAGCGGGTCAGAGAGACAGTGAGGGGTGTAGGGGAAAGAGAGGGTCACTAAGAAAGTGAGGGGTGTAGGGGAGGGAGAGGAACGCAGAAACAGTGAGGAGTCTAGGGGAGGGAGAGGGTCACACAAACAGTGAGGGGTGTATGGGAGGGAGAGGGTCACAGAAACAGTGAGGGGTGTAGAGGAAGGAGAGGGTCACAGAGACAGTGAGCGGTGTAGGGGTGGGGGAAGATCACAGAGACGGTGAGGGGTGTAGTGGAGGGAGAGGAAAACAGAGACAGTGAGGGGTTTAGGTGAGGGAGCGGGTCACTGAGGAAGTGAGGGGTGTAGGGGAGGGAGAAGGAAACAGAGACAGTGAGGGGTGTAGGGGAGGGAGAAGGAAACAGGACAGTGAGGAGTGCCGGGGAGTGAGAGGGTCAGAGAGACATTGAGGGGCGTAGGGGAGGGAGGGGTCAGAGAGACAGTGAGGGGTGTAGGTGAGGGAGAGGGTCACAGAATCTGTGAGGAGGGTATAGGAGGGAGAGGGTCACAGAGAATTTGAGGGGTGTAGGGGAGGGAGAGGGACACAGAGACAGTGAGGGGTGTAGGGGAGGGAGAGGGTCACAAAAACAGTGAGGGGTGCAGTGGAGGGAGAGGTTCAGAGAAACAGTGAGCGGTGTAGGGGAGGGAGAGGGTCAGAGAGACAGTGAGGGGTGTAGAGGAAGGAGAGGGTTACAGAGACAGTGAGCGGTGTATGGGAGGGAGAGGGTCACAGAGACAGTGAGGGTTGTAGGGGAGGGAGAGGGTCACAGAGACTGTGTGGAGTGTAGGCGAGGGAGAGTGTCACAGAAACGGTGAGGCGTGCAGGGGATGGAGAGGGATACAGAGACAGTGAGCTGTTATAGGGGAGGGAGAGGGTCACAGAGACTGTGTGGAGTGTAGGTGAGGGAGAGGGTCACAGAGACGGAGAGGGGTGCAGGAGATGGAGAGGGAAACAGAGACAGTGAAGAGTGTAGGGGAGGGAGAGGGTCAGAGAGACAGTGAGGGGTGTTGGGGGGGAGAGGGTCAGAGAAACAGTGAGGAGTGTAGGGGAGTGAGAGAGTCACAGAGACAGTGAGGGGTGTACGGGAGGGGGAGGGTCATGGAGACAGTGAGGGATGTAGGGGAGGGAGTGGGAAACAGAAACAGTGAGGGCTGTAGGGGAGGGAGAGGGTCACACAAACAGTGAGGGGTTAAGGGGATGGAAAGGGTCAGAGAGACAGTGTGGGGTGTAGGCAAAGGAGTGGGTCAGAGAGACAGTGAGGGGTGTAGGGGAAAGAGAGGGTCACACAGAAAGTGAGGGGTGTAGGGGAGGGAGAGGAACGCAGAGACAGTGAGGGGTGTAGGGGAGGGAGAGGGTCAGTGAGACAGTGAGGAGCATAGGGAGGGAGAGAGTCACAGAGACAGTGCGGGGGTGTAGTGAAGGGAGAGGGTCAGAGAGATGGTGAGGAGTGTAGGGGAGGGAGAGGGTCAGATAGACAGTGAGGGGTGTCGGGGAGGGAGAGTGTCATAGAGACAGTGAGGGGTGTAGGGGAGGGAGAGAGTCACAGAAACAGTGAGGGGTGTAGGGGAGGGAGAGGGTCACACAAACAGTGAGGGGTGCAGGGGAGGGAGAGGGTCAGAGAAACAATGAGGAGTGAGGGGAGGGGGAGGGTCACAGAGACAGTGAGGAGTTTAGGGGAGAGAGATAGTCAAAGAGACACTGAATGGTGTAGGGGAGGGAGAGGGTCACAGAGACTGTGAGGAGTGCAGGGGAGGGATAAGGTCGCGGAGACAGTGAGGAGTGTAGGGGAAGGAGACAGTCACAGAGACAGTGAGGGGTGTAGGGGAGGGAGAGGAAAGCTGAGACAGTGAGGGGTGTAGGGGTGGGAGAGTGTCAGAGAGACAGTGAGGGATGTAGGGGAGGGAGAGGGAAACAGAAACAGTGAGGGGTGTAGGGGAGGGAGAGGGTCACACAAACAGTGAGGGGTGAAGGGGAGGGAGAGCGTCAGAGAGACAGTGAGGGGTGTAGGGAAAGGAGCGGGTCAGAGAGACAGTGAGGGGTGTAGGGGAGGGAGAGGAACACAAAGACAGTGAGGGGTGTCGGGGAGGGAGATGGAAACAGAGACATTGAAGGGTGTGGGGTGGGAGAGGGAAACAGAGACAGTGAGGGGTATAGAGGAGGGAGAGGGTCACACAAAAATTGAGGGGTGTAGGGGAGGGAGAGGGTCAGAGAGAAAGTGAGGGATGTAGGGGCAGGAGACGGAAACAGAAACAGTGAGGAGTGTGGGGAGGGAGATGGTCACAGAGACAGTGAGGAGTGTAGGGGAGGGAGAGGGTCAGAGAGACAGTGAGGGGTGTAGGGAAAGGAGCGGGTCAGAGAGACAGTGAGGTGTGTAGGGGAGGGAGAGGAACGTAGAGACAGTGAGGGGTGTAGCGGAGGGGGAGGGTCACAGAAACAGTGAGGGGTGTAGATGAAGGAGAGGGTCACAGAGACAGTGAGCGGTGTAGGGGAGGGGGAAGATCACAGAGACGGTGAGGGGTGTAGTGGAGGGAGAGGAAAACAGAGACAGTGAGGGGTTTAGGGGAGCGAGCGGGTCACTGAAGAAGTGAGGGGTGTAGGGGAGGGAGAAGGAAACAGAGACAGTGAGGGGTGTAGGGGAGGGAGAAGGAAACAGGACAGTGAGGGGTGCCGGGGACTGAGAGGGTCAGAGAGACATTGAGGGGCGTAGGGGAGGGAGGGGTCAGAGAGACAGTGAGGGGTGTAGGTGAGGGAGAGGGTCACAGAATCTGTGAGGAGGGTATAGGAGGGAGAGGGTCACAGAGAATTTGAGGGGTGTAGGGGAGGGAGAGGGACACAGAGACAGTGAGAGGTGCAGGGGAGGGAGAGGGTCACAAAAACAGTGAGGGGTGCAGTGGAGGGAGAGGTTCAGAGAGACAGTGAGGGGTGTAGGGGAAAGAGAGGGTCAGAGAAACAGTGTGGGGTGTAGGGGAGAGAGAGGGTCACACAAACAGTGAGCGGTGTAGGGGAGGGAGAGGGTCAGAGAGACAGTGAGGGGTGTAGGGGAGGGAGAGGGTCACAGCAACAGTGAGGGGTCTAGAGGAAGGAGAGGGTTACAGAGACAGTGAGCGGTGTATGGGAGGGAGAGGGTCACAGAGACAGTGAGGGTTGTAGGGGAGGGAGAGGGTCACAGAGACTGTGTGGAGTGTAGGCGAGGGAGAGTGTCACAGAGACGGTAAGGCGTGCAGGGGATGGAGAGGGAAACAGAGACAGTGAGCTGTTATAGGGGAGGGAGAGGGTCACAGAGACTGTGTGGAGTGTAGGTCAGGGAGAGGGTCACAGAGACGCTGAGGGGTGCAGGGGATGGAGAGGGAAACAGAGACAGTGAAGAGTGTAGGGGAGGGAGAGGGTCAGAGAGACAGTGAGGGGTGTAGTGGAGGGAGAGAGAAACTGAGACAGTGAGGAGTGTAGGGGAGGGAGAGGGAAACAGAGTCAGTGAGGTGTGTAGGGGAGGGAGAGGGAAAGAGAGACAGTGAGGGATGTAGGGGAGGGAGAGGGAAACAGAATCAGTGAGGTGTGTAGGTGAGGAAGAGGGTCACAGAGACTGTGAAGGGTGTAGGGGAGGGAGAGGGTCACACAAACATTGAGGGGTGTAGGGGAGGCAGAGGGTCAGAGAGACAGTGAGGGGTTTAGTGGAGGGGGAGGGTCTCTGAGAGAGTGAGGTGTGTAGGGGAGGGAGAAGATCACAGAGACGGTGAGGGGCGTAGGGGAGGGAGAGGGTCTCAGAAACGGTGAGGAATGTAGGGGAGGGAGAGGGTCACAGAGACTGTGAAGGGTGTAGTAGAGGGATTGGGTCACAGAGACAGTGAGGGGTATAGGGGAAGGAGAGGGTCACAGAGACTGTGAGGGGTGTAGTGGAGGGAGAGAGAAACTGAGACAGTGAGGGGTGTAGGGGAGCGAGAAGGAAACAGAGACATTGAGGGGTGTAGGGGAGGGAGAGGGAAACAGAGACAGTGAGGGGTGTAGGGAAGGGAGAGGGTCACAGAGACAGTGAGGGTTGTAGGGGAGGGAAAGGGTCAGAGAGACTGTGTGGAGTGTAGGCGAGGTAGAGGGTCACAGAGACGGTGAGGGGTGGAGGGGATGGAGAGGGAAACAGAGACAGTGATGGGTGTAGGGAAGGGAGAGGGTTAGAGAGATAGTAAGGGGTGTAGAGGAAGGAGAGCGTCACAGAGACAGTAGGCGGTGTAGGGGAGGGAGAGGGTCACAGAGACAGTGAGGTGTGTAGGGGAGGGAGAGGGTCAGAGAGACAGTGAGGGGTGTAGGGGAGTGGGAGGGTCACAGAGAGAGTGAGGTGTGTAGGGGAGGGAGAAGATCACAGAGACGGTGAGAGGGGTATGGGAGGGAGAGGGTCACAGAAACGGTGAGGAATGTAGGGGAGGGAGAGGGTCACAGAGACTGTGAAGGGTGTAGTAGAAGGATTGGATTGCAGAGACAGTGAGGGGTATAGGGGAGGGAGAGGGTCACAGAGACAGTGAGGGGTCTAGTGGAGGGAGAGGGAAACTGAGAGTGAGGGGTGTAGGGGAGGGAGAGGGAAACAGAGACAGTGAGGAGTGTAGGGGAGGGAGAGGGAAAGAGAGATATTGAGGGGTGTAGCGGAGGGAGAGGGAAACAGAGAAAGTGACGTGTGTAGGGGAGGGAGAGGGTCAGAGAGACAGTGAGGGATGTAGGGGAGGGAGAGGGAAACAGAATCAGTGAGGTGTGTAGGGGAGGAAGAGGCTCACAGAGACTGTGAGGGGTGTAGGGGAGGGAGAAGGTCAGAGAGACAGTGAGGGTTGTAGGGGAGTGGGAGGGTCACAGAAAGAGTGAGGTTTGTAGGGGAGGGAGAAGATCACAGAGACGATGAGGGGGGTAGGGGAGGGAGAGGGTCACTGAAACGGTGAGGAATGTAGGGGAGGGAGAGGGTCACAGAGACTGTGAAGGGTGTAGTAGAGGGATTGGGTCACAGAGACAGTGAGGGGTATATGGGAGGGAGAAGGTCACCGAGACAGTGAGGGGAGTAGTGGAGGGAGAGAGAAACTGAGACTGTGAGGGGTGTAGGGGAGGGAGAGGGAAACAGAGACAGTGTGGGGTGTAGGGGGGGGAGAGGGAAACAGAGATATTGAGGGGTGTAGCCGAGGGAGACGACAACAGAGACAATGACGTGTGTAGGGGAGGGAGAGGGTCAGAGTGACAGTGAGGGATGTAGGGGAGGGAGAGGGAAACAGAATCAGTGAGGTGTGTAGGGGAGGAAGAGGGTCAGAGAGACAGTGAGGGGTGCAGGAGAGGGAGACTGTCGCAGAGACAGTGTGGGGTGTAGGGAAGGAGAGGGTCACCGAGACAGTGAGGGGTGTAGGGAAGGGAGAAGGTCACAGAGACAGTGAGGCGTGCCGGGGAAGGAGAGGGAAACAGAGACAGTGTGGGGTGCAGGGGAGGGAGAGGGTCAGAGAGACATTGAGGGGTGTAGGGGAGGGAGAAGATCACAGAGACGGTGAGGGGTGTAGGGGAAGGAGAGGGTCAGAAAGACAGTAAGGGGTGTAGGGGAGTGAGAGGGAGAGAGAGTGAGGGGTGTAGTGGAGGGAGAAGATCACAGAGACATTGAGGGGTTTAGGGGAGGGAGAAGATCACAGAGACGGTGAGGGGTGTAGGGGAAGGAGAGGGTCAGAAAGACAGTGAGCAGTGTAGGGGAGGGAAAGGCAAACAGAGACAGTGAGGGGTGTAGCGGATGAAGAAGGAAACAGGACAGTGAGGGGTGCTGGGGAGGGAGAGGGTCAGAGAGACAGTGAGGGGTGTAGGTGAGGGAGAGAGTCACATAATCTGTGAGGAGGGTAGGGGAGGGAGAGGGTCACAGAGAATTTGAGGGGTGTAGGGGAGGGAGAGGGTCACAGAGACTGTGAGGGGTGTAGGGGAGGGAGAGGGTCACAGCAACAGTGAGGGGTCTAGAGGAAGGAGAGGGTTACAGAGACAGTGAGCGGTGTATGGGAGGGAGAGGGTCACAGAGACAGTGAGGGTTGTAGGGGAGGGAGAGGGTCACAGAGACTGTGTGGAGTGTAGGCGAGGGAGAGTGTCACAGAGACGGTAAGGCGTGCAGGGGATGGAGAGGGAAACAGAGACAGTGAGCTGTTATAGGGGAGGGAGAGGGTCACAGAGACTGTGTGGAGTGTAGGTCAGGGAGAGGGTCACAGAGACGCTGAGGGGTGCAGGGGATGGAGAGGGAAACAGAGACAGTGAAGAGTGTAGGGGAGGGAGAGGGTCAGAGAGACAGTGAGGGGTGTAGTGGAGGGAGAGAGAAACTGAGACAGTGAGGAGTGTAGGGGAGGGAGAGGGAAACAGAGTCAGTGAGGTGTGTAGGGGAGGGAGAGGGAAAGAGAGACAGTGAGGGATGTAGGGGAGGGAGAGGGAAACAGAATCAGTGAGGTGTGTAGGTGAGGAAGAGGGTCACAGAGACTGTGAAGGGTGTAGGGGAGGGAGAGGGTCACACAAACATTGAGGGGTGTAGGGGAGGCAGAGGGTCAGAGAGACAGTGAGGGGGTTTAGTGGAGGGGGAGGGTCTCTGAGAGAGTGAGGTGTGTAGGGGAGGGAGAAGATCACAGAGACGGTGAGGGGCGTAGGGGAGGGAGAGGGTCTCAGAAACGGTGAGGAATGTAGGGAGGGAGAGGGTCACAGAGACTGTGAAGGGTGTAGTAGAGGGATTGGGTCACAGAGACAGTGAGGGGTATAGGGGAAGGAGAGGGTCACAGAGACTGTGAGGGGTGTAGTGGAGGGAGAGAGAAACTGAGACAGTGAGGGGTGTAGGGGAGCGAGAAGGAAACAGAGACATTGAGGGGTGTAGGGGAGGGAGAGGGAAACAGAGACAGTGAGGGGTGTAGGGAAGGGAGAGGGTCACAGAGACAGTGAGGGTTGTAGGGGAGGGAAAGGGTCAGAGAGACTGTGTGGAGTGTAGGCGAGGTAGAGGGTCACAGAGACGGTGAGGGGTGGAGGGGATGGAGAGGGAAACAGAGACAGTGATGGGTGTAGGGAAGGGAGAGGGTTAGAGAGATAGTAAGGGGTGTAGAGGAAGGAGAGCGTCACAGAGACAGTAGGAAGGGGGCGGTGGGGTAGTGGGGAGGGGAGGGAGGGGTCACAGAGACAGTGAGGTGTGTAGGGGAGGGAGAGGGTCAGAGAGACAGTGAGGGGTGTAGGGGAGTGGGAGGGTCACAGAGAGAGTGAGGTGTGTAGGGGAGGGAGAAGATCACAGAGACGGTGAGAGGGGTATGGGAGGGAGAGGGTCACAGAAACGGTGAGGAATGTAGGGGAGGGAGAGGGTCACAGAGACTGTGAAGGGTGTAGTAGAAGGATTGGATTGCAGAGACAGTGAGGGGTATAGGGGAGGGAGAGGGTCACAGAGACAGTGAGGGGTCTAGTGGAGGGAGAGGGAAACTGAGAGTGAGGGGTGTAGGGGAGGGAGAGGGAAACAGAGACAGTGAGGAGTGTAGGGGAGGGAGAGGGAAAGAGAGATATTGAGGGGTGTAGCGGAGGGAGAGGGAAACAGAGAAAGTGACGTGTGTAGGGGAGGGAGAGGGTCAGAGAGACAGTGAGGGATGTAGGGGAGGGAGAGGGAAACAGAATCAGTGAGGTGTGTAGGGGAGGAAGAGGCTCACAGAGACTGTGAGGGGTGTAGGGGAGGGAGAAGGTCAGAGAGACAGTGAGGGTTGTAGGGGAGTGGGAGGGTCACAGAAAGAGTGAGGTTTGTAGGGGAGGGAGAAGATCACAGAGACGATGAGGGGGGGTAGGGGAGGGAGAGGGTCACTGAAACGGTGAGGAATGTAGGGGAGGGAGAGGGAAACAGAGACAGTGTGGGGTGTAGGGGGGGGGAGAGGGAAACAGAGATATTGAGGGGTGTAGCCGAGGGAGACGACAACAGAGACAATGACGTGTGTAGGGGAGGGAGAGGGTCAGAGTGACAGTGAGGGATGTAGGGGAGGGAGAGGGAAACAGAAGCAGTGAGGTGTGTAGGGGAGGAAGAGGGTCAGAGAGACAGTGAGGGGTGCAGGAGAGGGAGACTGTCGCAGAGACAGTGTGGGGTGTAGGGAAGGAGAGGGTCACCGAGTCAGTGAGGGGTGTAGGGAAGGGAGAAGGTCACAGAGACAGTGAGGGGTGTAGGTAAAGGAGAGGGTCAGAAAGACAGTAAGAGAGGGTGTAGGGGAGTGAGAGGGAGAGAGAGTGAGGGGTGTAGTGGAGGGAGAAGATCACAGAGACATTGAGGAGTTTAGGGGAGGGAGAAGATCACAGAGACGGTGAGGGGTGTAGGGGGAAGGAGAGGGTCAGAAAGACAGTGAGCGGTGTAGGGGAGGGAAAGGCAAACAGAGACAGTGAGGGGGTGTAGCGGAGAAGAAGGAAACAGGACAGTGAGGGGTGCTGGGAGAGGGAGAGGGTCAGAGAGACAGTGAGGGGTGTAGGTGAGGGAGAGAGTCACAGAATCTGTGAGGAGGGTAGGGGAGGGAGAGGGTCACAGAGAATTTGAGGGTGTGTAGGGGAGGGAGAGGGTCACAGAGACTGTGAGGGGTGTAGGGGAGGGAGAGGGAACCAGAAACAATGAGGGGAATAGGGGAGGGAGAGGGTCACAAAACAGTGGGGGGTTCAGGGAGGGAGAGGGTCAGAGAGACAGTGAGGGGTGTAGGTGAGGGAAAGAGTCACAGAATCTGTGAGGAGGGTAGGGGAGGGAGAGGGTCACAGAGAATTTGAGGGGTGTAGGGGAGGGAGAGGGTCACAGAGACTGTGAGGGTGTAGGGGAGGGAGAGGGAACCAGAAACAGTGGGGGAATAGGGGAGGAGAGGGTCACAAAAACAGTGGGGGGTTCAGGGGAGGGAGAGGGTCAGAGAGACAGTGAGGGGTGTAGGGAAAGAGAGGGTCAGAGAAGCAGTGAGGGGTGTAGGGGAGGGAGAGGGTCACACAAACAGTGAGGGGTGTAGGGGAGGGAGAGGGTCACAGAGACACTGAGGGGTGTAGGGGAGGGAGAGGGTCACACAAACATTGAGGGGTGTAGGGGAGGGAGAGGAACAGAGAGACAGTGAGGGGTGTAGGGGAGGGGGAGGGTCACAGAAACAGTGAGGTGTGTAGGGGAGGGAGAAGATCACAGAGACGGTGAGGGGTGTAGGGGAGGGAGAGGGTCACAGAATCGGTGAGGAATGTAGGGAGGGGGAGAGGGTCACAGAGACTGTGACGGGTGTAGTAGAGGGATTGGGTCACAGAGATAGTGAGGGGTATAGGGGAGGGAGAGGGTCACAGAGACAGTGAGGGGTGTAGTGGAGTGAGAGGGAAACTGAGACAGTGAGGGGGTGTAGAGGAGGGAGAGGGAAACAGAGACACTGTGGGGTGTAGGGGAAGGAGAGGGAAACAGAGATATTGAGGGGTGTAGCCGAGGGAGAGGACAACAGAGACAGTGACGCGTGTAAGGGAGGGAGAGGGTCACAGAGACACTGAGGGATGAAGGGGAGGGAGAGGGAAACAGAATCAGTGAGGTGTGTAGGGGAGGAAGAGGGTCAGAGAGACTGTGAGGGGTTTAGTGGAGGGGAGGGTCTCTGAGAGAGTGAGGTGTGTAGGGGAGGGAGAAGATCACAGAGACGGTGAGGGGCGTAGGGGAGGGAGAGGGTCTCAGAAACGGTGAGGAATGTAGGGGAGGGAGAGGGTCACAGAGACTGTGAAGGGTGTGGTAGAGGGATTGGGTCACAGAGACAGTGAGGGGTATAGGGGAGGGAGAGGGTCACAGAGACTGTGAGGGGTGTAGTGGAGGGAGAGAGAAACTGAGACAGTGAGGGGTGTAGGGGAGCGAGAAGGAAACAGAGACAGTGAGGGGTGTAGGGAAGGGAGAGGGTCACAGAGACAGTGAGGGTTGTAGGGGAGGGAAAGGGTCAGAGAGACTGTGTGGAGTGTAGGCGAGGTAGAGGATCACAGAGACGGTGAGGGGTGGAGGGGATGGAGAGGGAAACAGAGACATTGATGGGTGTAGGGAAGGGAGAGGGTTAGAGAGACAGTAAGGGGTGTAGAGGAAGGAGAGCGTCACAGAGACAGCAGGCGGTGTAGGGGAGGGAGAGGGTCACAGAAACAGTGATGGGTGTAGGGGAGGGAGAGGGTCAGAGAGACAGTGAGGGGTGTAGGGGAGTGGGAGGGTCACAGAGAGAGTGAGGTGTGTAGGGGAGGGAGAAGATCACAGAGACGGTGAGAGGGGTATGGGAGGGAGAGGGTCACAGAGACTGTGAAGGGTGTAGTAGAAGGATTGGATCGCAGAGACAGTGAGGGGTATAGGGGAGGGAGAGGGTCACAGAGACAGTGAGGGGTCTAGTGGAGGGAGAGAGAAACTGAGACAGTGAGGGGTGTAGGGGAGAGAGAGGGAAACAGAGACAGTGAGAGTGTAGGGAGGGAGAGGGAAAGAGAGATATTGAGGGGTGTAGCGGAGGGAGAGGGAAACAGAATCAGTGAGGTGTGTAGGGGAGGAAGAGGCTCACAGAGACTGTGAGGGGTGTAGGGGAGGGAGAGGGTCAGAGAGACAGTGAGGGTTGTAGGGGAGTGGGAGGGTCACAGAAAGTGAGGTTTGTAGGGGAGGAGAAGATCACAGAGACGATGAGGGGGGTAGGGGAGGGAGAGGGTCACTGAAACGGTGAGGAATGTAGGGGAGGGAGAGGGTCACAGAGACTGTGAAGGGTGTAGTAGAGGGATTGGGTCACAGAGACAGTGAGGGGTATATGGGAGGGAGAAGGTCACCGAGACAGTGAGGGGAGTAGTGAGGGAGAGAGAAACTGAGACTGTGAGGGGTGTAGGGGAGGGAGAGGGAAACAGAGACAGTGTGGGGTGTAGGGGGGGGAGAGGGAAACAGAGATATTGAGGGGTGTAGCCGAGGGAGACGACAACAGAGACAATGACGTGTGTAGGGGAGGGAGAGGGTCAGAGTGACAGTGAGGGATGTAGGGGAGGGAGAGGGAAACAGAATCAGTGAGGTGTGTAGGGGAGGAAGAGGGTCAGAGAGACAGTGAGGGGTGCAGGAGAGGGAGACTGTCGCAGAGACAGTGTGGGGTGTAGGGAAGGAGAGGGTCACCGAGACAGTGAGGGGTGTAGGGAAGGGAGAAGGTCACAGAGACAGTGAGGCGTGCCGGGGAAGGAGAGGGAAACAGAGACAGTGTGGGGTGCAGGGGAGGGAGAGGGTCAGAGAGACATTGAGGGGTGTAGGGGAGGGAGAAGATCACAGAGACGGTGAGGGGTGTAGGGGAAGGAGAGGGTCAGAAAGACAGTAAGGGGTGTAGGGGAGTGAGAGGGAGAGAGAGTGAGGGGTGTAGTGGAGGGAGAAGATCACAGAGACATTGAGGGGTTTAGGGGAGGGAGAAGATCACAGAGACGGTGAGGGGTGTAGGGGAAGGAGAGGGTCAGAAAGACAGTGAGCAGTGTAGGGGAGGGAAAGGCAAACAGAGACAGTGAGGGGTGTAGCGGATGAAGAAGGAAACAGGACAGTGAGGGGTGCTGGGGAGGGAGAGGGTCAGAGAGACAGTGAGGGGTGTAGGTGAGGGAGAGAGTCACATAATCTGTGAGGAGGGTAGGGGAGGGAGAGGGTCACAGAGAATTTGAGGGGTGTAGAGGAGGGAGAGGGTCACAGAGACTGTGAGGGGTGTAGGGGAGGGAGAGGGAACCAGAAACAGTGAGGGGAATAGGGGAGGGAGAGGGTCACAAAAACAGTGGGGGGTTCAGGGGAGGGAGAGGGTCAGAGAGACAGTGAGGGGTGTAGGTGAGGGAAAGAGTCACAGAATCTGTGAGGAGGGTAGGGGAGGGAGAGGGTCACAGAGAATTTGAGGGGTGTAGGGGAGGGAGAGGGTCACAGAGACTGTGAGGGGTGTAGGGGAGGGAGAGGGAACCAGAAACAGTGAGGGGAATAGGGGAGGGAGAGGGTCACAAAAACAGTGGGGGGTTCAGGGGAGGGAGAGGGTCAGAGAGACAGTAAGGGGTGTAGGGGAAAGAGAGGGTCAGAGAGACAGTGAGGGGTGTAGGGGAGGGGGAGGGTCACAGAAACAGTGAGGTGTGTAGGGGAGGGAGAAGATCACAGAGACGGTGAGGGGTGTAGGGGAGGGAGAGGGTCACAGAATCGGTGAGGAATGTAGGGGAGGGAGAGGGTCACAGAGACTGTGACGGGTGTAGTAGAGGGATTGGGTCACATAGACAGTGAGGGGTATAGGGGAGGGAGAGGGTCACAGAGACAGTGAGGGGTGTAGTGGAGTGAGAGAGAAACTGAGACACTGAGGGGTGTAGAGGAGGGAGAGGGAAACAGAGACACTGTGGGGTGTAGGGGAGGGAGAGGGAAACAGAGATATTGAGGGGTGTAGCCGAGGGAGAGGACAACAGAGACAGTGACGCGTGTAGGGGAGGGAGAGGGTCAGAGTGACAGTGAGGGATGTAGGGGAGGGAGAAGGAAACAGAATCAGTGAGGTGTGTAGAGGAGGAAGAGGGTCAGAGAGACTGTGAGGGGTGTAGGGGAGGGAGAGGGTCACACAAACATTGAGGGTTGTAGGGGAGGGAGAGGGCCAGAGAGACAGTGAGGGGTGCAGGAGAGGGAGAGTGTCGCAGAGACAGTGTGGGGTGTAGGGAAGGGAGAGGGTCACAGAGACAGTCAGGGGTGTCGGGGAACGAGAGGGTCAGAGAGACAGTGAGGGGTGTAGGGGAGGGAGAGGGAAACAGAAACAGTGAGGGGTGTAGGGGAGGGAGAGGGTCACACAAGCAGTGGGGTGTGCAGGGGAGGGAGAGGGTCAGAGAGACAGTGAGGAGTGAGGGGTGGGGGAGGGTCACAGAGACAGTGAGGAGTTTAGGGGAGGGAGAGATTCAAAGAGACACTGAATGGTGTAGGGGAGGGAGAGGGTCACAGAGACTGTGAGGAGTGCAGGGGAGGGATAAGGTCACGGAGACAGTGAGGAGTGTAGGGGAAGAGACAGTCACAGAGACAGTGAGGGGTGTAGGGGAGGGAGAGGGAAGCTGAGACAGTGAGGGGTGTAGTGGTGGGAGAGTGTCAGAGAGACAGTGAGGGATGTAGGGGAGGGAGAGGGAAACAGAAACAGTGAGGGGTGTAGGGGAGGGAGAGGGTCAAACAAACAGTGAGAGGTGAAGGGGAGGGAGAGGGTCAGAGAGACAGTGAGGGGTGTAGGGGAGGTAGAAGAACACAGAGACCGTGAGGGGTGTCGGGGAGGGAGATGGAAACAGAGACATTGAAGGGTGTAGGGGAGGGAGAGGGTCACAAAAACAGTGAAGGGTGCAGGGGAGGGAGAGCGTCAGAGAGATAGTGAGGGGTGTAGGTGAAAGAGAGGGTCAGAGAAACAGTGATGGGTGTAGGGGAGGGAGAGGGTCACACAAACAGCGAGAGGTGTAGGGGAGGGAGAGGGTCAGAGAGACAGTGAGGGATGTATGGGAGGGAGAGTGAAAGAGCATCAGTGAAGTGTGTAGGGGAGGAAGAGGGTCAGAGAGACTGTGAGGGGTGTAGGGGAGGGAGAGGGTCACACAAACATTGAGGGGTGTAGGGGAGAGAGAGGGTCAGAGAGACAGTGAGGGGTGCAGGAGAGGGAGAGTGTCGCAGAGACAGTGTGGGGTGTAGGGAAGTAGAGGGTCACAGAGACAGTGAGGGGTGTAGGGGAGGTAGAGGAACACAGAGACAGTGAGGGGTGTAGGGAAGGGAGAGGGTCACAGAGACAGTCAGGGGTGTCGGGGAAGGAGAGGGTCAGAGAGACAGTGTGGGGTGTCGGGGAGGGAGAGGGAAACAGAAACAGTGAGGGGTGTAGGAGAGGGAGAGGGTCACACAAGCAGTGAGGGGTGCAGGGGAGGGAGAGGGTCAGAGAGACAATGAGGAGTGAGGGGAGGGGGAGGGTCACAGAGACAGTGAGGGGTGTAGGTGAGGGAGAGAGTCACAGAATCTGTGAGGAGGGTAGGGGAGGGAGAGGGTCACAGAGAATTTGTGGGGTGTAGGGGAGGGAGAGGGTCACAGAGACTGTGAGGGGTGTAGGGGAGGGAGAGGGAACCAGAAACAGTGAGGGGAATAGGGGAGGGAGAGGGTCACAAAAACAGTGGGGGGTTCAGGGGAGGGAGAGGGTCAGAGAGACAGTGAGGGGTGTAGGTGAGGGAAAGAGTCACAGAAACTGTGAGGAGGGTAGGGGAGGGAGAGGGTCACAGAGAATTTGAGGGGTGTAGGGGAGGGAGAGGGTCACAGACACTGTGAGGGGTGTAGGGGAGGGAGAGGGAACCAGAAACAGTGAGGGGAATAGGGGAGGGAGAGGGTCACAAAAACAGTGGGGGGTTCAGGGGAGGGAGAGGGTCAGAGAGACAGTGAGGGGTGTAGGGGAAAGAGAGAGTCAGAGAAGCAGTGAGGGGTGTAGGGGAGGGAGAGGGTCACACAAACAGTAAGGGGTGTAGGGGAGGGAGAGGGTCAGAGAGACAGTGAGGGGTGTAGGGGAGGGGGAGGGTCACAGAAACAGTGAGGTGTGTAGGGGAGGGAGAAGATCACAGAGACAGTGAGGGGGGTAGGGGAGGGAGAGGGTCACAGAATCGGTGAGGAATGTAGGGGAGGGAGAGGGTCACAGAGACTGTGACGGGTGTAGTAGAGGGATTGGGTCACAGAGACAGTGAGGGGTATATGGGAGGGAGAGGGTCACAGAGACAGTGAGGGGTGTAGTGGAGTGAGAGAGAAACTGAGACAGTGAGGGGTGTAGAGGAGGGAGAGGGAAACAGAGACACTGTGGGTGTAGGGGAGGGAGAGGGAAACAGAGATATTGAGGGGTGTAGCCGAGGGAGAGGACAACAGAGACAGTGACGCGTGTAGGGGAGGGAGAGGGTCAGAGTGACAGTCAGGGATGTAGGGGAGGGAGAGGGAAACAGAATCAGTGAGGTGTGTAGGGGAGGAAGAGGGTCAGAGAGACTTTGAGAGGTGTAGGGGAGGGAGAGGGTCACACAAACATTGAGGGTTGTAGGGGAGGGAGAGGGTCAGAGAGACAGTGAGGGGTGCAGGAGAGGGAGAGTGTCGCAGAGACAGTGTGGGGTGTAGGGAAGGAGAGGGTCACAGAGACAGTGAGGGGTGTAGGGGAGGTAGAGGAACACAGAGACAGTGAGGGATGTAGGGAAGGGAGAGGGTCACAGAGACAGTCAGGGGTGTCGGGGAACGAGAGGGTCAGAGAGACAGTGAGGGGTGTAGGGGAGGGAGAGGGAAACAGAAACAGTGAGGGGTGTAGGGGAGGGAGAGGGTCACACAAGCAGTGGGGGGTGCAGGGGAGGGAGAGGGTCAGAGAGACAGTGAGGAGTGAGGGGAGGGGGAGGGTCACAGAGACAGTGAGGAGTTTAGGGGAGGGAGAGATTCAAAGAGACACTGAATGGTGTAGGGGAGGGAGAGGGTCACAGAGACTGTGAGGAGTGCAGGGGAGGGATAAGGTCACGGAGACAGTGAGGAGTGTAGGGGAAGAGACAGTCACAGAGACAGTGAGGGGTGTATGGGAGGGAGAGAGAAGCTGAGACAGTGAGGGGTGTAGTGGTGGGAGAGTGTCAGAGAGACAGTGAGGGATGTAGGGGAGGGAGAGGGAAACAGAAATAGTGAGGGGTGTAGGGGAGGGAGAGGGTCACACAAGCAGTGAGGGGTGCAGGGGAGGGAGAGGATCAGAGAGACAGTGAGGAGTGAGGGGAGGGGGAGGGTCACAAAGACAGTGAGGAGTTTAGGGGAGGGAGAGATTCAAAGAGACACTGAATGGTGTAGGGGAGGGAGAGGGTCACAGAGACTGTGAGGAGTGCAGGGGAGGGATAAGGTCGCGGAGACAGTGAGGAGTGTAGGGGAAGAGACAGTCACAGAGACAGTGAGGGGTGTAGTGGTGGGAGAGTGTCAGAGAGACAGTGAGGGATGTAGGGGAGGGAGAGGGAAACAGAAACAGTGAGGGGTGTAGGGGAGGGAGAGGGTCACACAAACAGTGAGAGGTGAAGGGGAGGGAGAGGGTCAGAGAGACAGTGAGGGGTGTAGGGAAAGGAGCAGGTCAGAGAGACAGTGAGGGGTGTAGGGGAGGTAGAGGAACACAGAGACAGTGAGGGGTGTCGGGGAGGGAGATGGAAACAGAGACATTGAAGGGTGTAGGGGAGGGAGAGGGTCACAAAAACAGTGAAGGGTGCAGGGGAGGGAGAGCGTCAGAGAGACAGTGAGGGGTGTAGGGGAAAGAGAGGGTCAGAGAAACAGTGAGGGGTGTAGGAGAGGGAGAGGGTCAGAGAGACAGTGAGGGATGTAGGGGAGGGAGAGGGAAACAGAATTAGTGAGGTGTGTAGGTGAGGAAGAGGGTCACAGAGACTGTGAAGGGTGTAGGGGAGGGAGAGGGTCACACAAACATTGAGGGGTGTAGGGGAGGCAGAGGGTCAGAGAGACAGTGAGGGGTTTAGTGGAGGGGGAGGGTCTCTGAGAGAGTGAGGTGTGTAGGGGAGGGAGAAGATCACAGAGACAGTGAGGAGTGTAGGGGAGGGAAAGGGAAAGAGAGATATTGAGGGGTGTAGCGGAGGGAGAGGCTCACAGAGACTGTGAGGGGTGTAGGGGAGGGAGAGGGTTCAGAGAGACATTGAGGGTTGTAGGGGAGTGGGAGGGTCACAGAAAGAGTGAGGTTTGTAGGAGAGGGAGAAGATCACAGAGACGATGAGGGGGGTAGGGGAGGGAGAGGGTCACTGAAACGGTGAGGAATGTAGGGGAGGGAGAGGGTCACAGAGACTGTGAAGGGTGTAGTAGAGGGATTGGGTCACAGAGACAGTGAGGGGTATATGGGAGGGAGAAGGTCACCGAGACAGTGAGGGGAGTAGTGGAGGGAGAGAGAAACAGAGACAGTGTGGGGTGTAGGGGGGGGAGAGGGAAACAGAGATATTGAGGGCTGTAGCCGAGGGAGACGACAACAGAGACAATGACGTGTGTAGGGGAGGGAGAGGGTCAGAGTGACAGTGAGGGATGTAGGGGAGGGAGAGGAAAACAGAATCAGTGAGGTGTGTAGGGGAGGAAGAGGGTCAGAGAGACAGTGAGGGGTGCAGGAGAGGGAGACTGTCGCAGAGACAGTGTGGGGTGTAGGGAAGGAGAGGGTCACCGAGACAGTGAGGGGTGTAGGGAAGGGAGAAGGTCACAGAGACAGTGAGGCGTGCCGGGGAAGGAGAGGGAAACAGAGACAGTGTGGGGTGCAGGGGAGGGAGAGGGTCAGAGAGACATTGAGGGGTGTAGGGGAGGGAGAAGATCACAGAGACGGTGAGGGGTGTAGGGGAAGGAGAGGGCCAGAAAGACAGTAAGGGGTGTAGGGGAGGGAGAGGGAGAGAGAGTGAGGGGTGTAGTGGAGGGAGAAGATCACAGAGACGGTGATGGGTGTAGGGGAAGGAGAGGGTCAGAAAGACAGTGAGCGGTGTAGGGGAGGGAAAGGCAAACAGAGACAGTGAGGGGTGTAGCGGAGGAAGAAGGAAACAGGACAGTGAGGGGTGCTGGGGAGGGAGAGGGTCAGAGAGACAGTGAGGGGTGTAGGTGAGGGAGAGAGTCACAGAATCTGTGAGGAGGGTAGGGGAGGGAGAGGGTCACAGAGAATTTGAGGGGTGTAGGGGAGGGAGAGGGTCACAGAGACTGTGAGGGGTGTAGGGGAGGGAGAGGGAACCAGAAACAGTGAGGGGAATAGGGGAGGGAGAGGGTCACAAAAACAGTGGGGGGTTCAGGGGAGGGAGAGGGTCAGAGAGACAGTGAGGGGTGTAGGGGAGGGAGAGGGTCACACAAACATTGAGGGGTGTAGGGGAGGGAGAGGGTCAGAGAGACAGTGAGGGGTGTAGGGAAGGAGAGGGTCACAGAGACAGTGAGGGGTGTAGGGGAGGTAGAGGAACACAGAGACAGTGAGGGGTGTAGGGAAGGGAGAGGGTCACAGAGACAGTCAGGGGTGTCGGGGAGCGAGAGGGTCAGAGAGACAGTGAGGGGTGTAGGGGAGGGAGAGGGAAACAGAAACAGTGAGGGGTGTAGGGGAGGGAGAGGGTCACACAAGCAGTGGGGGGTGCAGGGGAGGGAGAGGGTCAGAGAGACACTGAGGAGTGAGGGGAGGGGGAGGGTCAGAGAGACAGTGAGGACTTTAGGGGAGGGAGAGATTCAAAGAGACACTGAATGGTGTAGGGGAGGGAGAGGGTCACAGAGACTGTGAGGAGTGCAGGGGAGGGATAAGGTCGCGGAGACAGTGAGAAGTGTAGGGGAAGGAGACAGTCACAGAGACAGTGAGGGGTGTAGGGGAGGGAGAGGGAAGCTGAGACAGTGAGGGGTGTAGTGGTGGGAGAGTGTCAGAGAGACAGTGAGGGATGCAGGGGAGGGAGAGGGTCACACAATCAGTGAGAGGTGAAGGGGAGGTAGAGGAACACAGAGACAGTGAGGGGTGTCGGGGCGGGAGATGGAAACAGAGACATTGAAGGGTGTAGGGGAGGGAGAGGGTCACAAAAACAGTGAAGGGTGCAGGGGAGGGAGAGCGTCAGAGAGACAGTGAGGGGTGTAGGGGAAAGAGAGGGTCAGAGAAACAGTGAGGGGTGTAGGGGAGAGAGAGGGTCACACAAACAGCGAGAGGTGTAGGGGAGAGAGAGGGTCAGAGAGACAGTGAGGGATGTAGGGGAGGGAGAGGGAAACAGAATCAGTGAGGTGTGTAGGGGAGGAAGATGGTCAGAGAGCCTGTGAGGGGTGTAGGGGAGGGAGAGGGTCACACAAACATTGAGGGGTGTAGGGGAGAGAGAGGGTCAGAGAGACAGTGAGGGGTGCAGGAGAGGGAGAGTGTCGCAGAGACAGTGTGGGGTGTAGGGAAGTAGAGGGTAACAGAGACAGTGAGGGGTGTAGGGGAGGTAGAGGAACACAGAGACAGTGGGGGTGTAGGGAAGGGAGAGGGTCACAGAGACAGTCAGGGGTGTCGGGGAAAGAGAGGGTCAGAGAGACAGTGTGGGGTGTAGGGGAGGGAGAGGGAAACAGAAACAGTGAGGGGTGTAGGGGAGGGAGAGGGTCACACAAGCAGTGAGGGGTGCAGGGGAGGGAGAGGGTCTGAGAGACAGTGAGGAGTGAGGGGAGGGGGAGGGTCACAGAGACAGTGAGGAGTTTAGGGCAGGGAGAGATTCAAAGAGACACTGAATGGTGTAGGGGAGGGAGAGGGTCACAGAGAATGTGAGGAGTGCAGGGGAGGGAGAGCGTCAGAGAGACAGTGAGGGGTGTAGGGGAAAGAGAGGGTCAGAGAAACAGTGAGGGGTGTAGGGGAGGTAGAGGAACACAGAGACAGTGAGGAGTGTCGGGGAGGGAGATGGAAACAGAGACATTGAAGGGTGTAGGGGAGGGAGAGGGTCACAAAAACAGTGAAGGGTGCAGGGGAGGGAGAGCGTCAGAGAGACAGTGAGGGGTGTAGGGGAAAGAGAGGGTCAGAGAAACAGTGAGGGGTGTAGGGGAGGGAGAGGGTCACACAAACAGCGAGGGGTGTAGGGGAGGGAGAGGGTCAGAGAGACAGTGAGGGGTGTAGGGAAGGAGAGGGTCACAGAGACAGTGAGGGGTGTAGGGGAGGTAGAGGAACACAGAGACAGTGAGGGGTGTAGGGAAGGGAGAGGGTCACAGAGACAGTCAGGGGTGTCGGGGAGCGAGAGGGTCAGAGAGACAGTGAGGGGTGTAGGGGAGGGAGAGGGAAACAGAAACAGTGAGGGGTGTAGGGGAGGGAGAGGGTCACACAAGCAGTGGGGGGTGCAGGGGAGGGAGAGGGTCAGAGAGACACTGAGGAGTGAGGGGAGGGGGAGGGTCAGAGAGACAGTGAGGACTTTAGGGGAGGGAGAGATTCAAAGAGACACTGAATGGTGTAGGGGAGGGAGAGGGTCACAGAGACTGTGAGGAGTGCAGGGGAGGGATAAGGTCACGGAGACAGTGAGGAGTGTAGGGGAAGAGTCAGTCACAGAGACAGTGAGGGGTGTAGGGCAGGGAGAGGGAAGCTGAGACAGTGAGGGGTGTAGTGGTGGGAGAGTGTCAGAGAGACAGTGAGGGATGCAGGGGAGGGAGAGGGTCACACAATCAGTGAGAGGTGAAGGGGAGGTAGAGGAACACAGAGACAGTGAGGGGTGTCGGGGCGGGAGATGGAAACAGAGACATTGAAGGGTGTAGGGGAGGGAGAGGGTCACAAAAACAGTGAAGGGTGCAGGGGAGGGAGAGCGTCAGAGAGACAGTGAGGGGTGTAGGGGAAAGAGAGGGTCAGAGAAACAGTGAGGGGTGTAGGGGAGAGAGAGGGTCACACAAACAGCGAGAGGTGTAGGGGAGAGAGAGGGTCAGAGAGACAGTGAGGGATGTAGGGGAGGGAGAGGGAAACAGAATCAGTGAGGTGTGTAGGGGAGGAAGATGGTCAGAGAGCCTGTGAGGGGTGTAGGGGAGGGAGAGGGTCACACAAACATTGAGGGGTGTAGGGGAGAGAGAGGGTCAGAGAGACAGTGAGGGGTGCAGGAGAGGGAGAGTGTCGCAGAGACAGTGTGGGGTGTAGGGAAGTAGAGGGTAACAGAGACAGTGAGGGGTGTAGGGGAGGTAGAGGAACACAGAGACAGTGGGGGTGTAGGGAAGGGAGAGGGTCACAGAGACAGTCAGGGGTGTCGGGGAAAGAGAGGGTCAGAGAGACAGTGTGGGGTGTAGGGGAGGGAGAGGGAAACAGAAACAGTGAGGGGTGTAGGGGAGGGAGAGGGTCACACAAGCAGTGAGGGGTGCAGGGGAGGGAGAGGGTCTGAGAGACAGTGAGGAGTGAGGGGAGGGGGAGGGTCACAGAGACAGTGAGGAGTTTAGGGCAGGGAGAGATTCAAAGAGACACTGAATGGTGTAGGGGAGGGAGAGGGTCACAGAGACTGTGAGGAGTGCAGGGGAGGGAGAGCGTCAGAGAGACAGTGAGGGGTGTAGGGGAAAGAGAGGGTCAGAGAAACAGTGAGGGGTGTAGGGGAGGTAGAGGAACACAGAGACAGTGAGGAGTGTCGGGGAGGGAGATGGAAACAGAGACATTGAAGGGTGTAGGGGAGGGAGAGGGTCACAAAAACAGTGAAGGGTGCAGGGGAGGGAGAGCGTCAGAGAGACAGTGAGGGGTGTAGGGGAAAGAGAGGGTCAGAGAAACAGTGAGGGGTGTAGGGGAGGGAGAGGGTCACACAAACAGCGAGGGGTGTAGGAGAGGGAGAGGGTCAGAGAGACAGTGAGGGATGTAGGGGAGGGAGAGGGAAACAGAATCAGTGAGGTGTGTAGGTGAGGAAGAGGGTCACAGAGACTGTGAAGGGTGTAGGGGAGGGAGAGGGTCACACAAACATTGAGGGGTGTAGGGGAGGCAGAGGGTCAGAGAGACAGTGAGGGGTTTAGTGGAGGGGGAGGGTCTCTGAGAGAGTGAGGTGTGTTGGGGAGGGAGAAGATCACAGAGACGGTGAGGGGCGTAGGGGAGGGAGAGGGTCTCAGAAACGGTGAGGAATGTAGGGGAGGGAGAGGGTCACAGAGACTGTGAAGGGTGTAGTAGAGGGATTGGGTCACAGAGACAGTGAGGGGTATAGGGGAGGGAGAGGGTCACAGAGACTGTGAGGGGTGTAGTGGAGGGAGAGAGAAACTGAGACAGTGAGGGGTGTAGGGGAGCGAGAAGGAAACAGAGACATTGAGGGGTGTAGGGGAGGGAGAGGGAAACAGAGACAGTGAGGGGTGTAGGGAAGGGAGAGGGTCACAGAGACAGTGAGGGTTGTAGGGGAGGGAAAGGGTCAGAGAGACTGTGTGGAGTGTAGGCGAGGTAGAAGGTCACAGAGGCGGTGAGGGGTGGAGGGGATGGAGAGGGAAACAGAGACAGTGATGGGTGTAGGGAAGGGAGAGGGTTAGAGAGACAGTAAGGGGTGTAGAGGAAGGAGAGCGTCACAGAGACAGTAGGCGGTGTAGGGGAGGGAGAGGGTCACAGAGACAGTGAGGGGTGTAGGGGAGGGAGAGGGTCAGAGAGACAGTGAGGGGTGTAGGGGAGTGGGGGGGTCACAGAGAGAATGAGGTGTGTAGGGGAGGGAGAAGATCACAGAGACGGTGAGAGGGGTATGGGAGGGAGAGGGTCACAGAAACGGTGAGGAATGTAGGGGAGGGAGAGGGTCACAGAGACTGTGAAGGGTGTAGTAGAAGGATTGGATCGCAGAGACAGTGAGGGGTATAGGGGAGGGAGAGGGTCACAGAGACAGTGAGGGGTCTAGTGGAGGGAGAGAGAAACTGAGACAGTGAGGGGTGTAGGGGAGGGAGAGGGAAACAGAGACAGTGAGGAGTGTAGGGGAGGGAGAGGGAAAGAGAGATATTGAGGGGTGTAGAGGAGGGAGAGGGAAACAGAGAAAGTGACGTGTGTAGGGGAGGGAGAGGGTCAGAGAGACAGTGAAGGATGTAGGGGAGGGAGAGGAAAACAGAATCAGTGAGGTGTGTAGGGGAGGAAGAGGCTCACAGAGACTGTGAGGGGTGTAGGGGAGGGAGAGGGTCAGAGAGACAGTGAGGGTTGTAGGGGAGTGGGAGGGTCACAGAAAGAGTGAGGTTTGTAGGCGAGGGAGAAGATCACAGAGACGATGAGGGGGGTAGGGGAGGGAGAGGGTCACTGAATCGGTGAGGAATGTAGGGGAGGGAGAGGGTCACAGAGACTGTGAAGGGTGTAGTAGAGGGATTGGGTCACAGAGACAGTGAGGGGTATATGGGAGGGAGAAGGTCACCGAGACAGTGAGGGGAGTAGTGGAGGGAGAGAGAAACTGAGACTGTGAGGGGTGTAGGGGAGGGAGAGGGAAACAGAGACAATGTGGGGTGTAGGGGAGGGAGAGGGAAACAGAGATATTGAGGGGTATAGCCGAGGGAGACGACAACAGAGACAATGACGTGTGTAGGGGAGGGAGAGGGTCAGAGTGACAGTGAGGGATGTAGGGGAGGGAGAGGGAAACAGAATCAGTGAGGTGTGTAGGGGAGGAAGAGGGTCAGAGAGACAGTGAGGGGTGCAGGAGAGGAAGACTGTCGCAGAGACAGTGTGGGGTGTAGGGAAGGAGAGGGTCACCGAGACAGTGAGGGGTGTAGGGAAGGGAGAAGGTCACAGAGACAGTGAGGAGTGCCGTGGAAGGAGAGGGAAACAGAGACAGTGTGGGGTGCAGGGGAGGGAGAGGGTCAGAGAGACATTGAGGGGTGTAGGGGAGGGAGAAGATCACAGAGACGGTGAGGGGTGTAGGGGAAGGAGAGGGTCAGAAAGACAGTAAGGGGTGTGGGGGAGGGAAAAGATCACAGAGACGGTGAGGGGTGTAGGGGAAGGAGAGGGTCAGAAAGACAGTAAGGGGTGTAGGGGAGGGAGAGGGAGAGAGAGTGAGGGGTGTAGTGGAGGGAGAAGATCACAGAGACATTGAGGGGTTTAGGGGAGGGAGAAGATCACAGAGACGGTGAGGGGTGTAGGGGAAGGAGAGGGTCAGAAAGACAGTGAGCGGTGTAGGGGAGGGAAAGGCAAACAGAGACAGTGAGGGGTGTAGCGGAGGAAGAAGGAAACAGGACAGTGAGGGGTGCTGGGGAGGGAGAGGGTCAGAGAGACAGTGAGGGGTGTAGGTGAGGGAGAGAGTCACAGAATCTGTGAGGAGGGTAGGGGAGGGAGAGGGTCACAGAGAATTTGAGGGGTGTAGGGGAGGGAGAGGGTCACAGAGACTGTGAGAGGTGTAGGGGAGGAAGAGGGAACCAGAAACAGTGAGGGGAATAGGGGAGGGAGAGGGTCACAAAAACAGTGGGGGGTTCAGGGGAGGGAGAGGGTCAGAGAGACAGTGAGGGGTGTAGGGGAAAGAGAGGGTCAGAGAAGCAGTGAGGAGTGTAGGGGAGGGAGAGGGTCACACAAACAGTGAGGGGTGTAGGGGAGGGAGAGGGTCACAGAGACAGTGAGGGGTGTAGGGCAGGGAGAGGGTCACACAAACATTGAGGGGTGTAGGGGAGGGAGAGGGTCAGAGAGACAGTGAGGGGTGTAGGGGAGGGGGAGGGTCACAGAAACAGTAAGGTGTGTAGGGGAGGGAGAAGATCACAGAGACTGTGACGGGTGTAGTAGAGGGATTGGGTCACAGAGACAGTGAGGGGTATAGGGGGGGGAGAGGGTCACAGAGACAGTGAGGGGTGTAGTGGAGTGAGAGAGAAACTGAGACAGTGAGGGGTGTAGAGGAGGAAGAGGGAAACAGAGACACTGTGGAGTGTAGGGGAGGGAGAGGGAAACAGAGATATTGAGGGGTGTAGCCGAGGGAGAGGACAACAGAGACAGTGACGCGTGTAGGGGAGGGAGAGGGTCAGAGTGACAGTGAGGGATGTAGGGGAGGGAGAGGGAAACAGAATCAGTGAGGTGTGTAGGGGAGGAAGAGGGTCAGAGAGAGAGTGAGGGGTGCAGGAGAGGGAGAGTGTCGCAGAGACAGTGTGGGGTGTAGGGAAGGAGAGGTTCACAGAGACAGTGAGGGGTGTAGGGGAGGTAGAGGAACACAGAGACAGTGAGGGGTGTAGGGAAGGGAGAGGGTCACAGAGACAGTCAGGGGTGTCGGGGAACGAGAGGGTCAGAGAGACAGTGAGGGGTGTAGGGGAGGGAGAGGGAAACAGAAACAGTGAGGGGTGTAGGGGAGGGAGAGGGTCACACAAGCAGTGGGGGGTGCAGGGGAGGGAGAGGGTCAGAGAGACACTGAGGAGTGAGGGGAGGGGGATGGTCACAGAGACAGTGAGGAGTTTAGGGGAGGGAGAGATTCAAAGAGACACTGAATGGTGTAGGGGAGGGAGAGGGTCACAGAGACTGTGAGGAGTGCAGGGGAGGGATAAGGTCACGGAGACAGTGAGGAGTGTAGGGGAAGAGACAGTCACAGAGACAGTGAGGGGTGTAGGGGAGGGAGAGGGAAGCTGAGACAGTGAGGGGTGTAGTGGTGGGAGAGTGTCAGAGAGACAGTGAGGGATGTAGGGGAGGGAGAGGGTCACACAAACAGTGAGAGGTGAAGGGGAGGGAGAGGGTCAGAGAGACAGTGAGGGGTGTAGGGAAAGGAGCAGGTCAGAGAGACAGTGAGGGGTGTAGGGGAGGTAGAGGAACACAGAGACAGTGAGGGGTGTCGGGGAGGGAGATGGAAACAGAGACATTGAAGGGTGTAGGGGAGGGAGAGGGTCACGAAAACAGTGAAGGTTGCAGGGGAGAGAGAGCGTCAGAGAGACAGTGAGGGGTGTAGGGGAAAGAGAGGGTCAGAGAAACAGTGAGGGGTGTAGGGGAGGGAGAGGGTCACACAAACAGCGAGAGGTGTAGGGGAGGGAGAGGGTCAGAGAGACAGTGAGGGGTGTAGGGCGGGGAGAGTGTCAGAGAGACACTGAGGAGTGTAGGGGAGGGAGAGGGTCACAGAGACAGTGAGGAATTTAGGGGACGGAGAGGGTCAAAGAGACAATGAGTGGTGTAGTGGAGAGAGAGGGTCACAGAGACAATGAGGGGTGTAGGGAAGTGAGAGAGTCACAGAGAGAGTGAGGGTTGTAGTGGAGGGAGAGGGTCAGAGAGACGTTGAGGAGTGTAGGGGAGGGATAGGCTCAGAGAGACAGTGAGGAGTGTAGGGGAGGGAGAGGGAAACAGAAACAGTGAGGGGTGTAGTGGAGGGAGAGGGTCACACAAGCAGTGAGGGGTGCAGGGGAGGGAGAGGGTCAGAGAGACAGTGAGGAGTGAGGGGAGGGGGAGGGTCACAGAGACAGTGAGGAGTTTAGGGGAGGGAGAGATTCAAAGAGACACTGAATGGTGTAGGGGAGGGAGAGGGTCACAGAGACTGTGAGGAGTGCAATGGAGGGATAAGGTCGCGGAGACAGTGAGGAGTGTAGGGGAAGAGACAGTCACAGAGACAGTGAGGGGTGTAGGGGAGGGAGAGGGAAGCAGAGACAGTGTGGGGTGTAGGGGTGGGAGAGTGTCAGAGAGACAGTGAGGGATGTAGGGGAGGGAGAGGGAAACAGAAACAGTGAGGGGTGTAGGGGAGGGAGAGGGTCACACAAACAGTGAGAGGTGAAGGGGAGGGAGAGGGTCAGAGAGACAGTGAGGGGTGTAGGGAAAGGAGCAGGTCAGAGAGTCAGTGAGGGGTGTAGAGGAGGTAGAGGAACACAGAGACAGTGAGGGGTGTCGGGGAGGGAGATGGAAACAGAGACATTGAAGGGTGTAGGGGAGGGAGAGGGTCACAAAAACAGTGAAGGGTGCAGGGGAGGGAGAGCGTCAGAGAGACAGTGAGGGGTGTAGGGGAACGAGAGGGTCAGAGAAACAGTGAGGGTTGTAGGGGAGGGAGAGGGTCACACAAACAGCGAGAGGTGTAGGGGAGGAAGAGGGTCAGAGAGACAGTGAGGGGTGTAGGGCGGGGAAAGTGTCAGAGAGACACTGAGGAGTGTAGGGGAGGGAGAGCGTCACAGAGACAGTGAGGAGTTTAGGGGAGGGAGAGAGTCAAAGAGACAATGAGTGGTGTAGGGGAGAGAGAGGGTCACAGAGACAATGAGGGGTTTAGGGAAGTGAGAGAGTCACAGAGAGAGTGAGGGGTGTAGTGGAGGGAGAGGGTCAGAGAGACAGTGAGGAGTGTAGGGGAGGGATAGGGTCAGAGAGACAGTGAGGAGTGTAGGGGAGGGAGAGGGAAACAAACAGTGAGGGGTGTAGGGGAAGGAGAGGGTCACATAATCAGTGAGGGGTGCAGGGGAGGGAGAGGGTCAGAGAGACAGTGAGGAGTGAGGGGAGGGGGAGGGTCACAGAGACTGTGAGGAGTGCAGGGCGGGGAGAGTGTCAGAGAGACATTGAGGAGTGTAGGGGAGGTAGAGGGTCACAGAGACAGTGAGGGTTGTAGGGAAGTGAGAGAGTCACAGAGAGAGTGAGGGGTGTAGTGGAGGGAGAAGATCACAGAGACAGTGAGGGGTTTAGGGCAGGGAGAGGGTCACAGAGACAGTGAGGGGTGTCGGGGAAGGAGAGGGAAACAGAGACAGTGTGGGGTTCAGGGGAGGGAGAGGGTCAGAGAGACAGTGAGGGTTGTAGGGGAGGGAGAAGATCACAGTGACGGTGAGGGTTGTAGGGGAAGCAGAGGGTCAGAGAGACAATGAGGGGTATAGGGGAGGGAGAGGATCAGAGTGACAGTGAGGGGTATAGGGGAGGGAGAGGAAACAGAGAGAGTGAGAGGTGTAGTGGAGGGAGAAGATCACAGAGACAGTGAGGGGTTTAGGGGAGGGAGCTGGTCAGAGAGACAGTGAGGGGTGTAGGGGAGGAAGAGGGTCACAGAGACAATGCGGAGTGTAGGGGAAGGAGAGAATCACAGAAACACTGAGGGGTTTAGTGGAGGGAGAGGGTTACAGAGACGGTGAGGAGTGTTGGGGAGGGAGAAGGTCAGAGAGACAGTGAACGGTGTAGGGGATGGAGAGGGAAACAGAGAAAGTGAGGAATTTAGGAGAAGAAGAGGGTCAGTGAGACAATGAGGGGTGTAGGGGAGGGAGAGCGTCAGAGAGAGAGTGAGGAGTGTAGGGGAGGGAGAGAGTCACAGAGACAGTGAGGGGTGTAGTGAAGGGAGAGGGTCAGAGAGACGGTGAGGAGAGTAGGGGAGGGAGAGGGTGACAGAGACAGTGAAGAGTGTAGGGGAAGGAGAGAGTCACAGAGGTAGTGAGGGGTGTAGGGGAGGGAGTGGATCAGAGAGACAGTGAGGAGTGTAGGGGAGGGAGAGGGTCAGAGAGACAGTGAGGGGTGTAGGGGAGAGAGAGGGAGACACAGACAGTGAGGGGTGTAGGGGAGGGAGAAGGAAACAGGACAGTGAGCGGTGCCGGGGAGGGAGAGGGTCAGAGAGACAGTGAGGGGTGTAGGGGAGGGAGAGGGACAGAGAGACAGTGAGGGGTGTAGGGGAAAGAGAGGGTCAGAGAAACAGTGAGGGGTGTAGGGGAGGGAGAGCGTCACAGAGAAAGTGAGGAGTGTAGGGGAGGGAGAGAGTCACAGAGACAGTGAGGGGTGTAGGGGAGGGAGAGGATCAGAGAGACAGTGAGGGGTGTAGGGTAGGGAGAAGGAAACAGGACAGTGAGCGGTGCCGGGGAGGGAGAGGGTCAGAGAGACAGTGAGGGGTGTAGGGGAGGGAGAGGGACAGAGAGACAGTGAGGGGTGTAGGGGAAAGAGAGGGTCAGAGAAACAGTGAGGGGTGTAGGGGAGGGAGAGGGTCACACAAACAGTGAGCGGTGTAGGGGAGGGAGAGCGTCACAGAGAAAGTGAGGAGTGTAGGGGAGGGAGAGAGTCACAGAGACAGTGAGGGGTGTAGGGGAGGGAGAGGATCAGAGAGACAGTGAGGGGTGTAGGGGAGGGAGAGGGATACAGAGACATTGATTGGTGTTGGGGAGGGAGAGGGAAACAGAGACAGTGTGGGGTGCAGGGGAGGGAGAGGCTCTGAGAGGCGGTGAGGGGTGTAGGGGAGGGAGAGGGAAACAGAGACAGTGAGGGGTGTAGGGTAGGGAGAGGGTCACAGAGAAAGTGAGGGGTGTAGTGGAGGGAGAGGGAAACAGAGACAGTGAGGGGTGTAGGGGAGGGAGAAGGAAACAGGACAGTGAGGGGTGCCGGGGAAGAGAGGGTCAGAGAGACAGTGAGGAGTGTAGGTGAGGGAGAGGGTCACAGAATCTGTGAGGAGGGTAGGGGAGGGAGAGAATCACAGAGAATTTGAGGGGTGTAGGGGAGGGAGAGGGTCACAGAGACAGTGAGGGGTGTAGGGGAGGGAGATGGAACCAGAAACAGTGAGGGGTGTAGGGGAGGGAGAGGGTCACAAAAACATTGAGGGGTGCAGGGGAGGGAGAGGGTCAGAGAGACAGTGAGGGGTGTAGGGGAGGGAGCGGGTCACAGAGAAAGTGAGGGGTGTAGGGGGAGGGAGAGGGAAACAGCGACAGTGAGGGGTGTAGGGGAGGGAGAAAGAAACAGGACAGTGAGTGGTGCCGGGGAAGAGAGGGTCAGAGAGACAGTGAGGGGTGTAGGGGAGGGACAGGGACAGAGAGACAGTGAGGAGTGTAGGTGAGGGAGAGGGTCACAGAATCTGTGAGGAGGGTAGGGGAGGGAGAGAATCACAGAGAATTTGAGGGGTGTAGGGGAGGGAGAGGGACAGAGAGACAGTGAGGGGTGTAGGGGAAAGAGAGGGTCAGAGAAACAGTGAGGGGTGTAGGGGAGGGAGAGGGTCACACAAACAGTGAGCGGTGTAGGGGAGGGAGAGCGTCACAGAGAAAGTGAGGAGTGTAGGGGAGGGAGAGAGTCACAGAGACAGTGAGGGGTGTAGGGGAGGGAGAGGATCAGAGAGACAGTGAGGGGTGTAGGGTAGGGAGAAGGAAACAGGACAGTGAGCGGTGCCGGGGAGGGAGAGGGTCAGAGAGACAGTGAGGGGTGTAGGGGAGGGAGAGGGACAGAGAGACAGTGAGGGGTGTAGGGGAAAGAGAGGGTCAGAGAAACAGTGAGGGGTGTAGGGGAGGGAGAGGGTCACACAAACAGTGAGCGGTGTAGGGGAGGGAGAGCGTCACAGAGAAAGTGAGGAGTGTAGGGGAGGGAGAGCGTCACAGAGACAGTGAGGGGTGTAGGGGAGGGAGAGGATCAGAGAGACAGTGAGGGGTGTAGGGGAGGGAGAGGGATACAGAGACATTGATTGGTGTTGGGGAGGGAGAGGGAAACAGAGACAGTGTGGGGTGCAGGGGAGGGAGAGGCTCTGAGAGGCGGTGAGGGGTGTAGGGGAGGGAGAGGGAAACAGAGACAGTGAGGGGTGTAGGGTAGGGAGAGGGTCACAGAGAAAGTGAGGGGTGTAGTGGAGGGAGAGGGAAACAGAGACAGTGAGGGGTGTAGGGGAGGGAGAAGGAAACAGGACAGTGAGGGGTGCCGGGGAAGAGAGGGTCAGAGAGACAGTGAGGAGTGTAGGTGAGTGAGAGGGTCACAGAATCTGTGAGGAGGGTAGGGGAGGGAGAGAATCACAGAGAATTTGAGGGGTGTAGGGGAGGGAGAGGGTCACAGAGACAGTGAGGGGTGTAGGGGAGGGAGATGGAACCAGAAACAGTGAGGGGTGTAGGGGAGGGAGAGGGTCACAAAAACATTGAGGGGTGCAGGGGAGGGAGAAGGTCAGAGAGACAGTGAGGGGTGTAGGGGAGGGAGCGGGTCACAGAGAAAGTGAGGGGTGTAGGGGGAGGGAGAGGGAAACAGCGACAGTGAGGGGTGTAGAGGAGGGAGAAAGAAACAGGACAGTGAGTGGTGCCGGGGAAGAGAGGGTCAGAGAGACAGTGAGGGGTGTAGGGGAGGGACAGGGACAGAGAGACAGTGAGGAGTGTAGGTGAGGGAGAGGGTCACAGAATCTGTGAGGACGGTAGGGGAGGGAGAGTGTCACAGAGAATTTGAGGGGTGTAGGGGAGGGAGAGGGTCACAGAGACAGTGAGGGGTGTAGGGGAGGGAGAGAGTCACAGAGACAGTGAGGGGTGTAGGGGAGGGAGAGGGTCACAAAAACAGTGAAGGGTGCAGGGGAGGGAGAGCGTCAGAGAGACAGTGAGGGGTGTAGGGGAAAGAGAGGGTCAGAGAAACAGTGAGGGGTGTAGGGGAGGGAGAGGGTCACACAAACAGCGAGAGGTGTAGGGGAGGGAGAGGGTCAGAGAGACAGTGAGGGGTGTAGGGCGGGGAGAGTGTCAGAGAGACACTGAGTAGTGTAGGGGAGGGAGAGGGTCACAGAGACAGTGAGGGGTGTAGGGGAGGGAGATGGAACCAGAAACAGTGAGGGGTGTAGGGGAGGGAGAGGGTCACAAAAACATTGAGGGGTGCAGGGGAGGGAGAGGGTCAGAGAGACAGTGAGGAGTGTAGGGCGGGGAGAGTGTCAGAGAGACACTGAGTAGTGTAGGGGAGGGAGAGGGTCACAGAGACAGTGAGGGGTGTAGGGAAGTGAGAGAGTCACAGAGAGAGTGAGGGGTGTAGTGGAGGGAGAGGGTCAGAGAGACAGTGAGGAGTGTAGGGGAGGGATAGGGTCAGAGAGACAGTGAGGAGTGTAGGGGAGGGAAAGGGAAACAGAGTCAGTGAGGGGTGTAGGGGAGGGAGAGGGTCATGGAGACAGTGAGGGGTGTAGTGGAGGGAAAGGGTCATGGAGACAGTGAGGGGTGTAGTGGAGGGAAAGGGTCACACAAACAGTGAGGGGTGTAGGGGAGGGAGGGGGTCATAGAGACAGTGAGGGGTGTAGGGGATGGAGAGGGAAACAGAGACAGTGAGGAGTGAGGGGAGGGGGAGGGTCACAGAGACAGTGAGGGGTGTAGGAGAGGGAGCGGGTCAGGGAGACCGTGAAGGGTGTAGGGGAGGGAGCGGGAAACAGAGACAGTGAGGGATGTAGGAGAGAGAGAGAGTCAGATAGACAGTGAGGGGTGTAGGGTGGTAGAGGGAAACAGAGACAGTGAGGGGTGTAGGGGAGGGACAAGATCACAGAGACAGTGAGGAGTGTAGTGGAGGGAGAGGGAAACAGAAGCGGTGAGGGGTGTAGGGGAGAGAGAGGGAAACAGAGACGGTGTGGGGTGTAGGGGAGGGAGAGGGAAACAGAGACAGTGAGTGGTGTAGGGGAAGGAGAGGGAAATAGAGACAGTGAGGGATGTAGGGGAAAGAGAGGGTCAGAGAGACAGTGAGGGGTGTAGGGGAGAGAGAGGGTCACACAAACAGTGAGGGGTGTAGAGGAGGGAGGGTGTCAGAGAGACAGTGAGGGGTGTAGGGGAGGGAGAGGGATACAGAGACATTGGTGTAAGGGAGGAAGAAGGAAACAGAGACAGTGAGGGGTATAGGGGAAGGAGAAGGGAAACAGGGGCAGTGAGGGGTGTAGGGGAGGGAGAGGGTCAGACAGTGAGGGATGTAGGGGAGGGAGAGGGAAATAGAAACAGTGAGGCGTGTAGGGGAAGGAGTGGGTCACACAATAAGTGAGGGGTGTAGGACAGGGAGAGGGTCAGAGAGACAGTGAGGGGTGTAGGGGAGGGAGAGTGTCGCAGAGACAGTGAGGGGTGTAGTGGAGGGAGAGGAACACCGAGACAGTGAGGGTGTAGGGGAGGGAGAGGGTAATAGAAACAGTGAGGGGCGTTGAGGAAGGAGAGGGTCAGAGAGACAGTGAGAGGTGTAGGGGAGGGAGAGTGTCAGAGAGACAGTGAGGGGTGTAGGGGAGGGAGAGCGTCAGAGAGACGGTGAGGAGTGTAGGGGAGTGAGAGAGAAACTGAGACAGTGAGTGGTGTAGGGGAGGGAGAGGGAAACAGAGACAGTGAGGGGTTTAGGGGAGGGAGATGGAAACAGAGATATTGAGGGGTGTAGGGGAGGGAGAGGGAAACAGAGACAGTAACGTGTGTAGGGGAGGGAGAGGGTCAGAGAGACAGTGAAGGGCGTAGGAGAGGGAGAGTGTCGCAGAGACAGTGTGGGGTGTAGGGGAGGGAGAGGGTCAGAGAGACAGTGAGGGTTGTAGGGGACGGAGAAGGAAACAGAGCGAGTGAGCCGTGTAGCGGAGGGAGAAGATCACAGAGACAGTGAGGGGTTTAGGGGAGGGAGAGTGTCGCAGAGACAGTGAGGGGTGTAGTGGAGGGAGAGGGACACCGAGACAGTGAGGGTTTAGGGGAGGGAGCGGGTCACAAAGGAAGTGAGGGGTGTACGGGAAGGAGAGGGAAACAGAGACAGTGAGGGGTGCAGGGGAGCAAGAGGATCAGAGAGACAGTGAGGGATGTAAAGGAGGGAGAGGGACAGAGAGACAGTGAGGGGTGTAGGGGAAAGAGAGGGTCAGAGAGACTGTGAGGTGTGTAGTGGAGGGAGAGCGTCACAGAGATCGTGAGGAGTGTAGTGTAGGGAGAGAGTCACAGAGACAGTGAGGGGTGTAGGGGAGGGAGAGGATCAGAGAGACAGTGAGGGGTGTAGGGGAGGGAGAGGGATGCAGAGACATTGATTGGTGTAGGGGAGGGAGAGGGAAACAGAGACAGTGAGGGTTATAGGAGAAGGAGAGGGAAACAGAGACAGTGAGGGGTGTAGGGGAGGGAGAGGGTCAGACAGTGAAGGATGTAGGGGAGGGAGAGGGAAATAGAAACAGTGAGACGTGTAGGGGAAGGAGAGGCTCACACAAACAGTGAGGGGTGTAGGGGAGGGAGAGGTTCAGAGAGACAGTGAGGGGTGTAGGGGAGGGAGAGCGTCGCAGAGACAGTGAGGGGTGTAGTAGAGGGAGAGGAACACCGAGACAGTGAGCGTGTAGGGAAGGGAGAGGGTCACAGAAACACTGAGGGGCGTAGAGTAAGGAGAGGGTCACAGAGACAGTGAGAGGTGTAGGGGAGGGAGAGTGTCACAGAGACAGTGAGTGGTGTAGGGGAGGGAGAGGGTCACAGAGACGGTGTGGAGTGTAGGCGAGGGAGGGAGTGTCACAGTGACGGTGAGGGGTGTAGTGGAGGGAGAGGAACACAGAGACAGTGAGGGTTTAGGGGAGGGAGCGGGCCACAAAGAAAGTGAGGGGTGTACGGGAGGGAGAGGGAAACAGAGACAGTGAGGGGTGTAGGGGAGGGAGAAGGAAACAGGACCGTCAGGGGTGCCGGGGAGGGAGATGTTCAGAGAGACAGTGAGGGGTGTAAGGGAGGGAGAGGGACAGAGAGACAGTGAGGGGTGTAGGGGAGGGAGAGGGTCACAGAATCTGTGAGGAGTGTAGGGGAGGGAGAGGGTCACAGAGAATTTGAGGAGTGTAGGGGAGGGAGAGGGTCACAGAGACAGTGAGTGGTGTCGGGGAGGGAGAGGGAACCAGAAACAGTGAGGGGTATAGGGGAGGGAGAGGGTCACACAAACAGTGAGGGGTGTAGGGGAGGGAGGGGGACAAAGAGACAGTGAGGGGTGTAGGGGAAAGAGAGGGTCAGAGAGACTGTGAGGGGTGTAAGGGAGGGAGAGGGTCACACAAACAGTGAGGGGTGTAGGGGAGGGAGAGGGTCACAGAGATAGTGAGGAGTGTAGTGGAGGGAGAGAGTCATAGAGACAGTGAGGGGTGTAGGGGAGGGAGAGGGTCAGAGAGACAGTGAGGGGTGTAGGGGAGGGAGTGGGATGCAGAGACATTGATTGGTGTAGGGGAGGGAGAGGGTAACAGAGACAGTGAGGGGTATAGGGGAAGGAGAGGGAAACAGAGACAGTGAGGGGTGTAGGGGAGGGAGAGGGTCAGACAGTGAAGGATGTAGGGGAGGGAGAGGGAAATAGAAACAGTGTGGCGTGTAGGGGAAGGAGAGGGTCACACAAACAGTGAGTGGTGTAGGGGAGGGTGAGCGTCGCAGAGACAGTGAGGAGTGTAGTGGAGGTAGAGGGTTACAGAGACAGTGAGGGGTGTAGGAGAGGGAGAGGGTCAGAGAGACAGTGAGGGGTGTAGAGGAGGGAGAGGGACAGAGAGACAGTAAGTTGTGTAGAGGAGGGAGAGTGTCAGAGAGACCGTGAGTTGTGTATGGGAGGGAGAGGGAAACAGAGACAGTGTGGGGTTTAGGGGAGGGAGAGGGAAATAGAGACAGTGAGGGGTGTAGGAGAGGGAGAGGGTCAGAGAGACAGTGAGCGGTGTAGGGGATGGAGAGGGAAACAGAGACAGTGAGGAGTGTAGGGGAGGGAGAGGGTCAGACAGTGAAGGATGTAGGGGAGGGAGAGGAAAATAGATACAGTGAGGCGTGTAGGGGAAGGAGAGGGTCACACAAACAGTGAGGGTTGTAGGGGAGGGAGAGTGTCGCAGAGACAGTGAGGACTGTAGTGGAGGGAGAGGAACACCGAGACAGTGAGCGTGTAGGGGAGGGAGAGGGTCACAGAAACAGTGAGGGGAGTAGAGGAAGGAGAGGGTCACAGAGACAGTGAGAGGTGAAGGGGAGGGAGAGGGTCACAGAGACGGTGTGGAGTGTAGGCGAGGGAGTGGGTCACAGTGACGGTGAGTGGTGCAGGGGATGGAGAGGGAAACAGAGACAGTGAGGGGTGTAGTGGAGGGAGAGGGTTACAGAGACAGTGAGGGGTGTAGGAGAGGGAGAGTGTCAGAGAGACAGTGAGGGGTGTAGGGGAGGGAGAGGGACAGAGAGACAGTGAGGTGTGTAGAGGAGGGAGAGTGTCAGAGAGACAGTGATTTGTGTATGGGAGGGAGAGGGAAACAGAGACAGTGTGGGGTTTAGGGGAGGGAGAGGGAAATAAAGACAGTGAGGGGTGTAGGAGAGGGAGAGGGTCAGAGAGACAATGAGCGGTGTAGGGGATGGAGAGGGAAACAGAGACAGTGAGGGGTGTAGGGGAGTGAGAGGGTCAGAGAGACAGTGAGGGGTGTTGGGGAGGGGGCTGGTCACAGAGACAGTGAGGTGTGTAGGGGAGGGAGAAGATCACAGAGATGGTGAGGGGTGTAGGGGAGGTTGAGGGTCACAGAAACGGTGAGGAATGTAGGGGAGGGATTTGGTCACAGAGACAGTGAGGGGTATAGGGGAGGGAGAGGGTCACAGAGACAGTGAGGGGTGTAGGGGAGGGAGAGAGAAACTGAGACAGTGAGTGGTGTAGGGGAGGGAGAGGGAAACAGACAGTGAGGGGTGTAGGGGAGGGAGAGGGAAACAGAGATATTGAGGGATGTATGGGAGGGAGAGGGAAACAGAGACAGTGACGTGTCTAGGGGAGGGAGAGGATCAAAGAGACTGTGAGGGATGTAGGGGAGGGAGAGGGAAACAGAATCAGTGAGGTGTGTAGGGCAGGAAGAGGGTCACAGAGACTGTGAGGGGTGTAGGGGAGGGAGAGAGTCACACAAACATTGAGGGGTGTAGGGGAGGGAGAGGGTCAGAGAGACAGTGAGGGGTGTAGGAGAGGGACAGTGTCGCAGAGACAGTGTGGTGTGTAGGGAAGGAGAGGGTCACAGAGACAGTGAGGGATGTAGGGGAAGGAGCGGGAATCAGAGACAGTGTGGGGTGCAGGGGAGGGAGAGGGTCAGAGAGACTGTGAGGGGTGTAGGGGAGGGAGAAGATCACAGCGACGGTGAGGCGTGTAGGGGAGGGAGAGGGTCAGAGTGGCGCTGAGGGGTGTAGTGGATGGAGAGGGAAACAGAAACAGTGAGGGGTTTAGTAGAAGGAGAGGGTCATAGTGACGGTGAGGGGTGTAGGGGAGGGAGAGGGACAGAGAGACAGTGAGGTGTGTAGGGGAGGGAGAGTGTCAGAGAGACATTGAGGGGTGTAGTGGAGGGAGAGGGAAACAGAGACAGTGAGGGGTATAGGGGATGGAGAGAGTCAAGAGACAGTGAGTTGTGTAGGGGAGTGGGAGGGTCAGAGAGACAGTGAGTGGTGTAGGGGAGTGAGAGGGAAACAAAGACAGTGAGGGGTTTAGGGGAATGAGAGCGTCATAGAGACAGTGAGGGGTGTAGAGGAAGGAGAGGGTCATAGACGCAGTGAGGGGTGTAGTGGGGGGAGAGGGAAACAGAGACAGTGAGGGGTTTAGGGGAAGGAGAGGGTCATAGAGACCGTGAGGAGTGTAGGGGAGGGAGAGGGAAACAGAGACGTTGAGGGGTGTAGGTGAGGGAGAGGGTTACAGAGACCGTGAGGGGTGTAGTGGAGGCAAGGAATCACAGAGATAGGGTGGTGTATGAGAGGGAGAGGGTCACAGAAACACTGTGGTGTGTAACAGAGGAAGAGGATCACAGAGACAGGGTGGGGTGTTGGGGATGTTCTGGGTTCCAGACACAGTGTGGCGTGCAGGAGAGTGAGAGGGTCACATAGACAGATTAGGGTGTAAAGGAAGAAGAAGATCACAGAGATAGGCTTGAGAGTAGGGGATGTACAGGGTCACAGAGACCATGTGGGGTGTGGGGGAGGGGAGTGTGTTAGAGAACAATCGGTAAGTCAGGGAGGGTGAGGTTTACAGAGACAAGGTCAACTACCTGGGAGGGATACGCACATATAGACAGGGTCGGGTGTCGGGGATGGGAGAGGGACACAGAGACAGTGTGGTGTGTCGAGGATGGGAGAGGGACCAAGACAGTGTGGGGTGTTGGGGTTGGGAGAGCGACACAGAGACAGTGTGGTGTGTCGGGTATGGAAGAGGGACACAGAGACAGTGTGGTGTGTTGGGGATGGGAGAGGGACACAGAGAGAGTGTCGGGTGTTGTGGAGGGAGAGAATCACAGAATCACAGAGACAATGTGGGGTGTTGTGGTGGGAGAGGGACACAGACAGGGGGTATGTGGGGGAGCGAGAGGGTCACAGAGACATAGTAGGGTGTAGTGGAGGGAGAAGATCACAGAGACAGGCTGGGCTGTAGGAGAAGGAGAGGGTCACAGAGACAGTGTGGGGTGCAGGCAAGGGAGAGGATCATAGAGACTGGGTGGTGTGCAGTGGTGAGGGAGATCACAGAGACAGTGTGGGGTGTAGGCGAGGATCATAGAGACAGGGCGGGGAGTAGGGAAGGGAGTGGGTCACAGACAAAGTGTAGGGTGGGTGTAGTGAAGAGAGAAGATTACAGAGACAAGCTGTGGTGTAGGAAATGGAGATGGTCACAGAGACAGAGTGGGGTGTAGGCGAGGATCATAGAGACAGGGTAGAGTGTAGAGGAGGGAGAGGGTAACAGGGTAACAGAGACTGGGTGAAGTGTAGCAGAGGAAGAGTATCACAGACAGAGTAGGGTACAGGCGAGGGAGAGTGTTACAGAGACAGGGTGGGGAGTATGGGATGCAGAGGGTCACAGAGACAGTGGGATATAGGAGACAGAGAGTGTGACATGGACGGGGTGGGGTGTGGAGGAGGAAGTGTGTCATAGAGAAAGGGTGGGGTATAACAGGAAGTGGATCACAGAGACAGCGTGCTGTATGGGGGACGGAGAGGGTCATACAGAAAGGGTGGGGTGTGGGGGAGGGATTGGGTCACAGAGACAGTGTGGTTTGTAGGGGAGGGAGTGTGTCACAGAGACAGGGTGGGGTGAAGGGTCTGGAGAGGGTCCAAAGACAGGGTAGAATGTATGGGAGTGAGAGGTTCACAGAGACAAGGGGGGGGATGTAGCAGAGGGAAAGAGTCACAGAGACAGGCTGAGGTTTATGGAAGCAGAGGGTACAGAGACAGGATGGGGTGTAGCGGAGGGAAAGAGTCACAGAGATGGAGTTGGGTGTCGGGGAGGGAATGGGTCGCAAAGAGTGGATGGGATGAAGAGGAGGGAGAGAATCACAGAGACAGGGTGGTGTAGGGAGGGTGAAGGTCACAGAGACTGGGTGGGGTGTAAGGGAGGGAGTGCTTCTCAGAGATGGGGACATGTGTAGGGGAGGGTCGCTCAAGGTCTCTGTTTCAGGTGTTCCTAACCAGAGTTATCCTCCCACTGTTGAGGTCTGTGATGAGATCGGGCGAAGACACATTGATCTCTGCCCCCTCTGTGCCTTTTGTTCACTGAAAGCCGAACAATGTCACACCGGGGTGCACCTGCGGAGAGTACCCTGTACGAACTACACCAACCCCACTCTCTACATTAACCCTGATGTCATGGCCACCCACCAGAAGGTAAGGTTTAAACAGGAGAGCCCGATTGATGTAACATATTTGGGGAACTCCACTTCCCAAGCACATTCTTCTTGGTAATATCATCTACATTCACTTCTGCCCACTGATACTCTTGAATTTCTAGGCATTATGTTAGTGTCTTCCACAGTGAAGGCTGGTGCAACATACTTATCAAGTCTGCCTGCCGTTTTCTAGTCCCCCATTACTACCTCTCCAGCGCCACTTTCCAGAGTTCTGACATGCACTGTTGTCTCTCTTTTGCTCTTTATATAGACAAAAATACTTTTTTATATCCTTTTTTATATTATTGGCCAGTTTGCCTTCACATTTCATCTTTCTCTCCTTTTGGACTTTCAGTGGCCTGTGGTTTTAAAAAGTTTTCCAATCTTCTAAAATTCCATTATTTTTGTAATCTTCATTTTAGAATACTTGTTAATCTTAGGGATGTATCTATCCTGCATCTTTCTAATTTCTCCCAGTAACTGCTACTCTGTCATCATCCCTGCTAGTGTCCCATTTCAATCAACTTTGGCCAGCTCCTCTCTCATGCCTCTTTAATTCCCTTTACTCCACTGTAATATTGATACATCTGACTTTATCTTCTCCCACTTAATTCTATCATATTATGATCACTACATCCTAAGGGTTCATTTACATTTAGCCCCCTAACTGAATCTGATTCATTACACAACACTATTCAGAATTACATTTCCCCTAGTGGGCTCAACCATAAGCTGCTCTAAAAAGCCATTTCATTGACATTCTACAAATCTCCTTTCGTGGGATCCAGCACCAACTTGATTTTCCCAATCTACCTGCATATTGCAATCCCCCATGACTATCATAACATTGCCCTTTTTACATGCCTTTTCTATCTCCCATTGTAATTTGTAGCCTACATCCTGACTACTAGTAGGAGGCCTCAAAATAACTCTCATCTGGGACTTTTTACCCTTTCAGTTTCTTAACTCTACCCACAAGGATTCTACATCTTTTGATCCTGTGTCACCTCTTCCTAAGGCTTTGATTTCATATTTTTCCAACAGAGCCACCCACCCCCTCTACTCTTTGAATACAATATGTACACTTGGATGTTAAGCACCCAGCTATGATCTTCTTTCTTCCACAGCTGAATGATGCCCACAATGTCTTACCTGCCAATCTCTAACTGCACAAGATCATCTACCCTGTTCTGTAGATTACGTGCATTCAAATATAACAGCTTTAGTCCTGTATTCATCAACCCTTTTCATATTGCTCCCATGTTACACTTCAACTCATCCCACTGAGAGTAGTTTTGCCCTATCATCTCCCTGTCTTTGCTCTCAGACTCACTACACATTCCATCAACTTGTATACCAACTGCTGCATCCTCAAACCTATAACTCCAGTTCTCATCCCTTTACCAAATTAGTTTAAACCCTCTCTGGAAGCTCTAGGAAATCTGCCTACATGGATATAGGCCTCCCTCGGGTTCAGGTAAAACCCTTCATTTTTGCACAGGTCATATTTCCCTTAACAGAGATCCCAATGATAAAAAAATCTGAAACTCCACCCCCTGCACCAGTTGCTCAGCCACTCATTTATCTGCCAAATTATTATCCTCACTGGATTGTAGTACAGGGCAAAACCCAAAGATCACTTCACTGGATGTACTGCTTTTCAGCTGTCCAACTAACTCTCTATATTCTCTTTTTAGTATCTCCTCCCTTTTCCTACCTACGTCATTGTTACCATAGGTACCACAACTTCCGGCTGCTCACCTCCCCTTTAGAATGGTCTGAGACATCCCGGACCCTGGCACCCAGGAAGCAGCATACCATTGGGGTGACTCTTTCACGTCCACTGAGTCTCCTGTCTGCTCCTCTGACTATGGGATCCCCGATCACTACTGAACTGCTCTTCTCCCCTCTTCCCTTCTGAGTCACAGAACCAGACTCAGTGCCAGAGACCAGACTGCAGTTATTCTCCTCTGCTGGGTCATCTCCACCCACCCCACCCCCGCCCCAACAGTATCCAAAGCAGTTTACTTGTTGTTGAGGGAATGGCCACAGGGGTACACTGCACTGGCCCACTTGACTTTCACCCTCATGACTGTCACTCAGTTACCTGTGTCCTGCATCCTAATGTAACTGTTTTCGTGTATGTCCTATTGATCAACAGCCTCCTGAATGAGCCACAGTTTGAGTTCCAGCTCCAATTCTTTATCATGGTCTGTAGGAAGCTGCAGCTGGATACACTTCTCTCAAATGTACACTGGATATCTCCCTGCCTTCCCACATCCCACAAGAGAAAGCATTCTACTGTCCTCTCTGGAGTCCCCACTGCTCTAACTGTGCAATAAGACAGAAAGAAAAAGAATTAAATTTCAAAATCTACCTACAGCCTTACTTCTCCTCACCGAAGCATCTGTGAGACAAAGCCTGAGCTCCCTACTCTAACATAGGCCCACTCCCACAATGGCTTAAACCTATCTTCTTTTTATTGGCCCTTGCCAAGTGCTTAATTATGGATCATCCAACATCTCCTCAGGAACTGTCGCATGCAAAATATCCTTACCCAATTGACCATTGACATCTGTCATCCACCCTTTGAACTCCAATCTCTGCGCATTCTGTAGTTCGAACACAGACCTGCACCCATCAGTCTCTGCCCTGTGAGCCCCCACCCTCTGATCTCGGACCTCTCTCTGCCACTCACTACCCTTCTCATCCTCCTCCCTCCCCAATCTCTGATATTGCCCCCTTCTCGCCTCTCTGACTCCCTGCCTTTATCTCCCCAACTCTTCTCTCAACCTTCTCTCTTTCCCTTACTCTCCCTTCTGTCCCCTTCCTCAGGTGACCCGTGTCCTGTATAAGGACACACACTCCTACTACATCTTCTCGGATGCTGAGGTGGATCACAACTTCCTCCTGTGGAACAAGGCGGATAGTAGCTCAATGTCCGGGGTGGAGGGGAGCAGGACTCCTCTGGTGTGACTTTCTGGAGTGAGCCAACACGGTCTACAGCTGGAAAGCTGGAACATGGACAGGCAACCTCTGCTAATTTTGGACAAAGTTGACTAGGACTGAGGGGGGAGGGTGCTGGGGAGTGCACAGGGGATTAGAGGATGAAGTGGAGGGGTTGGTGGGAGGAAGTTGATGGGTAAGGGATGGGGATGCTCAAATTCCTTTTGCTGTTTTTTGAATTAAAGTTTATTTCTTATTCAAAATAAAATATTTTTAAAGCTTTAATATTTCCAGTGCACCATTAAGCTCCCTCCACACTGGCCTGGCCCATCACACACTCCCATGGTCAGACATAGACAGTGTCCTCTCAAGAATGAACGTCAACATTGCATTTGCCTTCATCACCGCCAACTCAACGTGTAAGTTAACCTTTAGGGAATCCTGCACAAGGACTCCCAAGTTCCCAATTACACCTCTGATTTCTGTATTTTCTCCCAGTTTAGAGAATAGTCTATGCCTTTATTCCTTCTACCAAAGTGTGTGACCATACACTACCCTGCACTGTATTACATCTGCCACTTCTCTGTAATAATTAAAAATGATAATTCTGATACTGACTTAAGTCCTACAGCCTAGCGTCCTCAGCATAATTATTATCTCCTCGGGAATCTTTCCAACGCCAGCACATCCATCCTTAGATGTGAATCTCTATGATGATCATCTTGAACTTCCATTTGTGAGGAAATGAATACATCACATCAAAGCCATCATTCAACAAAACTTCACTTGAGGCAGGGTCTCGGTCAAAAACGTAGATTGACCTCCAGTCCAGCTGAGTTCCTCCAGCAAATTATTTAGTTTTCATTTTTATTTTTCATTTTATTTAGAGATACAGCGCGGAACAGGCACTTTTGGCCTAGAGAGCCGCACCGTCCAGCAAGCTGCCTATTGTAACACTGGACTAATCACAGGGCAATTTGCAACACACATAGTCCAGCGGTCGTGGAGCAAACGGACCCCTTCTTTGCATCCGAACTGGATGGCACAGAATTCTCCTATCTCTTATCCTCAACAGTAACCCAAAGAAGCAGCTTGCAGAGAACAGCACAAAGATCACCTACAGCATGGGTCCCCAACCCTTTCTGCACTGCGAACTGGTTTAATATTGACAATCTTCTTGCGGACCGGACGACCCGGGGGGCGGGGGGGGGGGGGTTAGGGTTGACAATGGACAAGAGTAGCTGTCAAATACGTTGCATTTACCCTGAGAAAGACTACAATAACCATGAAGCCTTGCGCGGACACCAGTGCGCATGCGTGACTTGTGCATGCGTGTACATGCCAATTTTTTTCCTGAAAATCATTTTTGGCCATTCTGTTCGGGGGAGGAGGTCGTTAATCACGACCGGAATATAGGTGATAAGTGGCTAAAACACTCAATTTCCTTTCTAAAAGGGTCTATCTAACAAGTTTAATATTAAACACACAGCGCATATTTTCCTCGCATGAATATAGTGATAAGTCAATTATCAGGCAAGGACAGGGAAGCTTGAAGTAAGTGTTGAACGAACTTCTGGTAGAAGTGTTTGAGGCAGGTTCGATATTATCATTTAATGAAAAATTGGATAGGTATATGGACAGGAAAGGAATGGAGGGCTGAGTGCCGGTCGGAGGGACTATGTGAGAGTAGCTTTCGGCACGGACTAGAAGGACAGAGATAGCCTTTTTCCGTGCTGTAATTGTTATATGGTTAAATAAGTCACTTATAAGTCAATTTCATCATAACATTTTAAGTAACGTTTGGATATTAAACACACAGCACATATTTTCCCCGTATGAACATATAAAATCATTGCAACACACCAATATCGCTGAATCAGTGGGAGCCCTGGGCTTGTTTCTCTGCAACAACACGGTCCCATCAAGGGGTGATGGGAGAGACAGTGATACTCGAAGGGGGTTCCTTATGTCCAGTCTATTCCTCAGTTTAGTTTTTGCTGCATTCATTGCAGAGATATGTCGAAAATGGAAGCAATGTTTTCAGTGCTTTCGTGGCTATCTCAGGATATTCAGCCTTGACTTTGATCCAGAATGCTGGCAGAGATGTTATGTCAAACATACTTTGCAGCCCGCCGTCATTTGCAAGCTTGAGGAGTTGATCTCCTTCCCGTGCTGACATGAATGACGCGCGGGTAATGACCTCGCGTGCGTAATGGCTCAACGGTGGGCATGATAGGGAATGAGGAAAGGTGCAGCTGACTCATTTCGCCAAATCATATCGTTTCCTCGCGGCCCGGTAGCGCATGCTTTGTGGCCCGGTGGTTGGGGACCGCTGACCTACAGAACAGCATAACAGTAAAAAATATGAACCAGGGCATGACACTCTCCCCCCACCAAAATAGTCATGTCCTCATGACTTTGAAATAATTTGTCATCCTGTCATTAATAACACAGTTTTCAAAGGAATTTCGTGATGACAGAACCTTCAATCCATTAGTAAAGTATAGTGACATACTTCATGAGGGGGACGGCTGTAGCACATAGCCCAGCCTATCTGTGGGTCTCCTGACTCTTTGAGACCTCTTTACCTTGTCATCTACTTCTTCAGGTTCCAACAGTCCTTGGGATTCTTCTGGTCTACATGGCGAGGCCTCCCCCGGTCTATCACTCGTTCCCTCCTGCAACTCGGACCCCTCTGCCACTTGGCTGAGCCCCACTTCACCTCTTTCATGGTCTAGTTGAAACCCAGTCTGTCCACAGATAGTCTCCCTGATTTCACCTGACTCAGCATGAGAAGGGTTAGGAATCTCTTCCTCAATCAGTGGGGAGTTAGCACACCCTCATTTCCTCATCATCTAAGTCTGTATTCCATTTAGGGGTGGGTCCGGTCTGATCTTTCCTGCTGTTGGTCGTACAGTCTCTCCACGTCGCCGCAGAGTCCTCTTACTAGGTGTAGGCTCCAGGTTGGGCTGTCAGTCAACTGGCACCTCTTGTCCCAGAGGTAGAAGGTGGTTGGGATGGGGAATCTTGACAGGTCCATTCCCATCCTTTGGTTTCACCCAGAAAACTGGTACATTTGGCATCTGACTCTCCACTACATGGGGTGTAGTCACCCAGCAGTCAGCCAACTTCTGCTTCCCAGGTAGCCCCAAATTCCTTATGAGGACTCGGTCTCCTGGCAGGAAATGGGAAAACCTAACCTTTTGATCATACTTCCTCTTATTTCCTTGATTCTGCTTGGCAGCTGCGACCTCAGATAATTCATAAGCCTTTTTCAGCTCCCCTCTCATATCAGACACATATTTCATATAATCTTCGGTGGTAGGTCTTGCAAGGTCTGTTTAAACCTCTCAGGCTGGGGATGACCCTGTGGGTGATAAGGTGTGGTCCTCGACCTCTTAACTCTAAGCATGCTCAGTAACTGATGTTTGAGACTACTCTCAAAATCCCGTCTCTGAACACTCTGTATCTGCCTGGGGAGGCCATAATAAATGAAATACTTCTCCCAGAACACTTAGGCCCTCTGATGCTTGGTAGGGAAAACTTGCACATATTTGGTGCAGTGATCCATAGTGTCCAAAACATTTGCCATGTTGCTGGCATCTGGTTCTATTGACAGGAAATCCATACACACCAGGTCAAGTGGCCCCGCACTCTGCAAATGGGACAATGGAGTTGCCCTCGTAGACAGCATCTTCCTCCGTATGTATCAAATTGCATGACTTGCAGTATTCTTCAACCTCTGGCTTCATCCGGGGCCAGTAAAACTGGTCCCTGAGCAATCCATAGGTCTTTTCAACCCCCAAATGTCCAGATTCATCATGAAGTGACTTCAACACAATTCTCTGATACTTCTCAGGCAGAATCAGCTGGGAATGCCAAGGTCGGTCTGGAGGAGACGTGACCTAGTATAGGATCTGTTTCCTCAACTCCAATTTGAGCCTCTCCCTCAGTAACTGAGACACCACAGCGGGTTTTGTCCTCTCTGCCTGAGCCATGTCTCCCTTTTTGACCGTTGACCAAATGATATTGATGCCTGGGTGGTCCCGCTGAGCAGCTGTCACTTCCCCAGGAATCAATTCCGGCAACTGAATTGTCTTCGGAGCAGTCAGGTTACAGTTGTTATATACCCCTAGGGTTCATTTTTTCTGTGAATTGTCACTTTGAAATGCCAAGAGAATGAGTCTGACTTTTCAATTTCTACTGGCTGAAAAATTGTTTGGTTACTATGGTGAGAGAGGTGGAGTTATTTGATGGACAATGAATGCTTATGGTTTCTCGCGGTTTGTTTTGAATAAGCAAGAGCAGATAATCCTCTTATAGACAGACACAGAGAGACACATGGTCAGAGTTGAGATGGTTTCGATCAATGAAAGACACCAGTGAGTGGGGTCGCTGGTTTAAACTTTCAGTAGCTTAAAAGAGGTGAGTTGAGATCGATCCAGAGGATTGATAATTGACTCTCACAAGTGCTGCAACTAGAAGAAGTCAGCAGAGAAGAGGGGAGAGAAAGATTTGAATCAGAAGAAACCTTGTGACAAAGCGATCACTGTTTAGACCCTCTCCAAGTAGCCCATGAGGGGTGAATTTGATTCCATTCGAATACAAAAGTGTGATTGTCACATAGTAATCCACAGGAGTGGGTTCTCTGGTGAGGGGAAAACCTTTGTGAATACCACATGTGTATTTACCCTTTGTCTGGGTGTGGTAGTTCACTGGAAGATGATACCCCTGTGGCAAATCACTGTTGGAGTTATGTCGTATATCATGGAACTGGATAAGTGGCTATCACGTTGTTGTGCTTGGGGAAACCGTGTGGAATCTACCAGTGTGTCTACCCTTGCCTGGGTGGTGGTTCCTTTGAAGAAAGTCCCCTTAGTGATAAGCTACTGTTGGTAATAATCCATACGTGGATTCGGTTTGAGTATCCTGTGGCCACCACTTTGGGATGTCCTGTAGCTGAATTCAGGTGTGGTACCACTTGTGTTGAAAGGATATTCATTGAAGATCACTGTCAGTGATACTTCATGTGTGGAGTGGAACAACTTCGGAGATAAAACCTACTGCTATTGTTATGTTGTATTGCTGTCGTGGAATCTGTGAAATATCGACGTAATTGCCTTCTCACAACATTTGCCTTTGGGTTACAAATATCTGGCATTAATTAACCTGACAATTGAACTGAATTTCCTTCCCATACCATCGTAAGACTGTATCACTTACCACCTGAGTTTGAATATGTTTGGGAACTTTATCAGTAGAACAGAGGGATCTAGGGAAAATGGTGTATAGTTCCCTGAAAGTGGAATCTCATGTGGATAGGGTGGTGAAGAAGGCTCTTGGTATGCTGGCCTTTATAAATCAGAGCATTGAGTATAGGAGTTGGGATGTAATGTTGAAATTGTACAAGGCATTGGTGAGGTCAAATTTGGAGTATTGTGTACAGTTTTGGTCACCAAATTATAGGAAAGATGTCAACAAAATAGAGAGAGTACAGAGAAGATTTACTAGAATGTTACGTGGGTTTCCTCATCTAAGTTACAGAGAAAGGATGAACAAGTTGGGTCTTTATTCTTTGGAATATAGAAGGTTGAAGGGGGACTTGATAGAGGTATTTAAAATTATGAGAGGGATAGATAGAGTTGACGTGGATAGGCTTTTTCCATTGAGAGTGGGGAAGATTCAAACAAGAGGACATGAGTTGAGAGTTAAAGTGCAAACGTTTAGGGGTAACATGGGGGGGGAACTTCTTTACTCAGAGAGGTAGCTGTGTGGAACGAGCTTCCAGCAGAAGTGGTTGAGGCAGGTTCGATGTTATTGTTTAAAGTTAAACTGGACAGCTATATGGATAGGAAAGGAATGGAGGGTTATGGGCTCAGTGCAGGTTGGTGGGACTAGGTGAGAGTAAGAGTTCGGCACGGACTGGAAGGGCCGAGATGGCCTGTTTCTGTGCTGTAATTGTTATATGGTTATATATCTATACACCTATATCTGCATAACACCATTAACTCTTGATTTACCTGGTTTAAGTTACTATATGACATAGTTACTAATAAAATAGTATTTTGTTAACAGCAAAACCAGACTCCAGGTGTGTTCTATTGCTGCTGATACTTTCCCAGGGTTGCGTGTACGTAACACAGTAAACTTGTGGAATAGCGCCATCAGAAGCTCCTACTCAATCCTGCCCTCACCTTCCTTCTGCCTTCACCGTGATGGAAAACTGACACATGGTTTTCACCCCTGGGTCAGGAACGCTCTCCCACTCTTTGTCCTTGTCCAGTCCCTCATGCATCCATCGTGACAAAGCATAAATGTTCCTACTTCTGGCTGATACTTCAGGCTGAAATCATAGGCAGATAATGCCGCCAACCACTGATGGCCTGTGGCATCCAATTTTGCCGGGGTCAGGATATAACTTCGGGGATTGTTGTCTGTCCTCACCTCAGACTTGGCACCATTGAGGTAGTCACTCAGCTTATCCACCACTGCCCATTTCAATGCCAAAAACTCCAACTTGTGCATGGGATGGTTTTTCTCAGAGGGCGACAGACTCCGGCTGACAAACGCAAAAGGTCTTAACTAAAATTGGTGAATTGGTTTATGATGTGATTAAAAACCATTTTTTTATTGCCCTACAGGTCACTTCATTACACCAGTGCATTGAGGCAGTAAAAGCAAAACCAATAATGGAATGCAGAATAATATGTTACAGTTAGAAAATGTGGTTCAGGCAGACAATAAGGTGCAAGGTACAATGAGGTAAACTGCGAAGTCAGGAGTCCTTCCTATTCCTGACAGGCAAAGGAACCGTTTCAAAAATAACATCCAGATCAACCTGAAGAGATCAACATTACATCTAAAAACTGAGAGGACTTTGCATTCAATAGATACACCTGGAGGAAATCTGTTCAAGAGGCAGTGCACTATATGAGAATGACCTTTGCTGTGCCATAGCGAACAAGTAGCAGCTGAGAAAGGAGAAAATGAACAACCAAAGGACCCAACTACTAACCACAGCCACACTGCACGAGAATATGTGGATCCTGAATTGGCCTCTGCAGCCATCTGCAGACCCAGCAATAGGCAACCCATGAGGAGAACTTCATGCTCGACACAAGTGATCACACTACTACTACATACTAGGGGACTAGTGAATGGATTGTTAGTTCACTATGAGACAGGAAACACAGAGTGGACAGAGAATCAGTGGTGAGATCACATTTGCTCATGTCTTACAGCAACAATTTAGACTTTGAAATCACAGACAATTTCTAAGTGTGTAGAAGATGCCCAACTGGGAGGTGTCAATTCTGAAGAGAAGTACAAGAAGATTGGTGAAGAGACATGTAGTGTTAAAGAAACAGGTAGGCTGGAGAAAGTCTTAGACAGATTAGGAGAATGGATAATGAGGAAAGTGGCGAGTGAAATACAACGTTGGAAAATGCATGGTCATGCACTTTGATAGGTGAAATAAATGTGCAGACTATTTTCCAAACAGGGAGAAAATCCAAAAATCTGAGATGCGAAGTGTTTGTGCATAACACCCTAAAGGTTAACTTGCTGGTAGAGTTGGTGGTGAGGAAGGCAAATTCAATGTTAGCATTCATTTCAAGAGGTCTAGAATACAAAAGCAGAGATGTGATGCTGAGGCTTTATAAGGCACTGGTGAGGCCTCACCTTGAGCATTGTGAACAGTTTTAGGCTCCTCATCTAAGAAAAGATGTGCTGGCATTGGAGAGGGTTAGGAGGAGGTTCACAAGGATGTTTCCGGAATTCAAAGAGTTATCATATAAGGAACGTTTGATAGCTCTGGGTCTGTACTCTCTGGAACTTAGAAGGATGAGGGGGATCTCATTGAAACCTTTCAAATGTTCAAAGGCCTAGACAGAGTAAATATGCAAAGGATGTTTCCCATGGTGGGGTAGTCTAGGATAGAGGGGTGTCCATTTAACACAGAGATGCGGAGAAATGTCTTTAGCCAGAGCATGGTGAATTTGTGGAATTTACTACCACATACAGCTGTGGAGACCAGGTCTTTGGGTATATTTATGGCAGAGCTTGGTAGGTTCTTGAAGGAACACGGCATCAGAGTTTACAGGGAGAAGTCTGGGGAGTGGAACTGAGGAGGGGAAAAAGAATCAGCCTTGGTTGAATTAGTGGAGCAGACTTGATGAGCCAGGTGGCCTAACTCTGCTCGCATGTCTTATGGTCTCATGGTAGGGTGGAAGAGCCTTACTTGCATCAATCTCCTCAGGAATTGGAAGTGCAGCTCTGCTGTCTTGGTTAAGGAGGTGGTGTTGAGGGACCAGGTGAGATGAGATCGTCAATAGTGTGTTCACCAAGAACCGCAGTGCTTCTGATTCTCTCCTTGGAGAAACCATCAATGTGCAGTAGGGAATGGTCAGCCTGCACCTTACCTCCTTCACAATCATCTCTTCAGTCTTGACATTGTAGACACTTCAGGCTATTGTGTTTACACCAGTCCGCAAGCCACTTTACCTCCTCCCTGAAAGCTGCTTCTTCATTGTTGCTGATCAGGCAAACATCAGCAAACTTAAGGATGTGGTTTGAGCTGGTTTTGACAGTGCAGTCGTACAGTATGTTGGCAGCGTGAACAGTGGTGCCTGGGGGGGGGTGACAACGCTCCAGTGTGATGGAGCCAGAGACGTTACTGCCAATACAGACTGTCTGTGACCGCTTTGTTGGGAAGTCAAAAACCCAGTTACCGAGGAACGTGCTGAGACTCAACACAGGCAGTTTTCCCACTTTTGGGGAATGATTGCATTGAAAGCAGAACTGAAATCAATGAGTAGCATTCTGACATGGGAAACACCATTGTCTAGGAGGGGCAGGACTGTGTAAAGAGCAGAAGTGACAGCATCAGCAGTGCGTTGTATGGGCAATATGCACATTGCTGGTGGGAAGGCAGGATTTAATGCACTTCATGATGAGGCACTCAAAGCATTTCATTATTACTGAAGTCAGGGCCACAGAATGGTAATCATTGAGGCAAGATATAGTCGGTTTATTGGGTACTGGGATGATGGTGGTGGTCTTGAGGCCTGTGGGGACAATCTCTGATCCAGGGAGATAACAGTGAGACCATCTGCTAGCTGAGCAGATGGCTAGGTATGCGGTCAGACCCTACAGCACTGCGTGGGTGACCCCTGACAGGGGTCTTACTCACATCAACTGTGACAATTGAGTATTATTAGACCATAAGACCATAAGACAAAGGAGCAGAAGTCGGCCATTCAGCCCATCAAGTCTGCTCCACCATTTTATCATGAGCTGATCCATTCTCCCATTTAGGCCCACTCCCCCACCTTCTCACCATAACCTTTGATGCCCTGGCTACTCAGATACCTATCAATCTCTGCCTTAAATACACCCAATGACTTGGTCTCCACTGCTGCCCGTGGCAACAAATTCCATAGATTCACCACCCTCTGACTAAAAAAATTTCTTCGCATTTCTGTTCTGAATGGGTGCCCTTCAATCCTTAAGTCATGCCCTCTCGTACGAGACTCCTCCATCATGGGAAACAACTTTGCCATATCCACTCTGTCCGTGCCTTTCAACATTATTGTTAATATATTGTTTGATTAAGCATTCATTATTGTTTAAAAAATTTATTACAGGTTATATCTACAGACATTCGTAAAAGTACATGAATGGCACATGTTATCACACCACTACATAATACTTGTATACCTCGCTTAAAGTAACAATGAATGTAGACAAGCTGTCTCCCAGCTCTGTCTATTTATTATAACTAGTTTTTATACTTTGGATTTACAAAAACTTAGCAATGGTGACAAGCAAGTTTTAACTGAACCTGAGACAACTGCCTACCTGTTGAACCACAGAGAGATATTTGAGGTTAAAAAAAAAACAGCAAGACATTTGGATTCAAACAAAAGAGCAACACGTTTCTTCAGAAGTGGGAAGATGTCCGAGTTTAAAAAAAGGCAGAAAATGGATGTATTCATGAGTTCATGAACAGTGAATATCGGGTGATATTAACTGTGGGAACCAAAGTGAAGGGATGGAGGAACGGGCTGTTGGCTCACAGATAGAGAAAGCTTGGAGGCAACGCGAGAGGGAGGATAAGCAGGTGACAGAGAAGGGATGTGTCTATATTAATGCAAGAAGCATCTTGAACAAAGCAGATGAGCTTAGAGCGTGGATCAGTACTCGGAGCTATGATGTTGTGGCCATTACAGAGACTTGGATGGCTCAGAGGCAGGAATGGTTATTTAGAGTGCCAGGCTTTAGATGTTTCAGAAAGGACAGGGAGGGAGGCAAAAGAGACTGGGGCGTGGCACTGCTAATCAGAGATAGTGTCACGGCTGCAGAAAAGAAGGAAGTCATAGAGGGATTGTCTACTGAGTCTCTATGGGTGGAAGTTAGAAACAGGAAGGGGTCAATAACTCTACTGGGTGTTATTTATAGACCACCCAATAGTAACACAGACATCGAGGAGCAGAGAGGGAGACAGATTCTGTAAAGGTGTAATAATAATGGGGTTGTCATGGTTGGAGATTTTAATTACCCAAATATTGATTGGCATCTCCCTAGAGCAAGGGTTTAGATGAGGTAGAGTTTGTTAGGTGTGTTCAAGAAAGTTTCCTGACACAAGATGTAGATAAGCCTGCAAGAGGAGAAGCTGTACTTGATCTGGTATTGGGAAATGAACTCTCAGTGGCAGAGTATTTTAGAGATAGTGATCATAATTCTGTCTCCTTCACTATAGCATTGGAGAGGGATAGGAACAGAAAAGTTAGGAAAGTGTTCAACTGGAGTAAGTGGAAATCTGAAGCTATCAGGCAGAACTTGGAAGCATGACTTGGGACAGATGTTCTCGGGGAAATGTACGGCAGAAACGTGGCAAATGTTCAGGAGATATTTGTGTGACGTTCTGCATAGGTACGTTCCAATGAGATAGGGAAAGGATGGTAGGGTACAGGAACCATGGTGTACAAAGGCTGTTGAAAATCTAATCAAGAAGAAAAGAAAAGCTTACAAAAGGTTCAACAAACTAGGTAATGATAGAGATCTAGAAGATTATAAAGTGAGCAAGAAGGAGCTTAAGAATGAAATTAGGAGAGTCAGAAGGAGCCATGAGAAGACCTTGGCAAGCAGGATTAAGGAAAACCCCAAAGCATTCCACAAGTATGTGAAGATCAAGAAGATAAGCCATGAGAGAATAGGACCAACCAAATGAATACTTTGCTTCAGTCTTCATGATGGAAAAGGATCTTGGCGATTATAGGGATGACTTACAGTGGATTGAAAGAAGGCAAGCAGGATTAAGGAAAACCTCAAGGCATTCTACAAGTATGTGAAGAGCAAGAGAATGAGAAGTGTGAGAATAGGACCAGTCAGGAGCAACAGTGGAAACATGCATGGAGCTGGAGAAGGTAGCGGAGGTAATTAATGAATACCTTGCTTCAGTATTCACCAGTGAAAAGGACCTTGGTAATTGTGGGGTTGACTTACAGTGGACTGAAATGCATGAGTGCATAGACATTAGGAAAGAAGATCTGCTGGAACTTTTGGAAAGCATCCAGTTGGATAAGTCTCTGGGACTGGATGAGATATACCCCACACTACTTTAGGAGGTGAGGGAGGAGATCGCTGAGCCTCTGGCAATGATCTTTACATCATCAATGAGGACAGAAGAGGTTCTGGAGGACTAGAGGTTTGCAGATATTGTTCTCTTATTCAAGAAGTGGAGTAGAGATAGCCCGGGAAATTATAGACCAGTGAGTCTTAATTCAGTGGTTGGTAAGTTGATGGAAAAGATCCTGAAAGGCAGGATTTATGAACGTTTAGAGAGGCATAATATGATTAGGAATAGTTAGCATGGCTTTGTCAAAGGCAGGTCGTGCCTTACGAGCCTGATTGAACTTTTTGAGAATGTGACTAAACACATTGATGAAGTTAGAGCAGTAGATGTAGTGTATATGGATTTCAGCAAGGTATTTGATAAGGTACCCCATGCAAGGCTTATTGAGAAAGGAAGGAGGCATGGGATCTAAGGAGACCTTGCTTTGTAGATTCAGAACTGGCTTGATCCCAGAAGGCAAAGTATGGTTGTAGATGGGTCATGTTCTGCATGGAAGTTGGTGACCAGTGGTGTGTCTCAGGGATCTGTTCTAGGACCCTTACTCTTTGTGATTTTTATGAATGACCTGGATGAGGAAGTGGAGGGATTGGTTAGTAAGTTTGCTGATGACACGTAGGTTGGGGGTGTTGTGGATAGTGTGGAGGGCTGTCAGAGGTTACAGCAGGACATCAATAGGATGCATAATTGGGCTGAGAAGTGGCAGATGGAGTTCAAACCAGATAAGTATAGGGTGTTCATTTTGGTAAGTCAAATATTAATGGCAAGACTCTTGGCAGTGTGGAGGATCAGAGGGATCTTGGGGCCCGAATCCATGGGGCACTCAATGCTGCAGCACAAGTTGACTCCGTGGTTAAGAAAGCATACGGTGCATTGACCTTCATCAATCATGGGGTTGAGTTTATGAGTCCTATATAACTTTGCAGCTATATAGGACCCTAGTCAGACACCACCTGGAGTACTGTGCTCAGTTCTGGTCACCTCACTGCAAGAAAGATGTGGAAACTATAGAAAGGGTGCAGAGGAGATTTAAGAGTCTTTTAAGAGACTCCTGGATAGGTACATGGAGCTTAGAAAAATAGAGGGCTATGGGTAATACTAGGTAATTTCTAAGTACGTACATGTTCAGCACAGCATTGTGGTCCGAAGGACCTGTATTGTGCTGTAGGTTTTCTATCTTTCTGTTTCTAATCATACATTTTTAAAAAAGGGGAAATAGCTGGCTACATCAGATAGATAAAAGATGATGGCAGAATATAGTATTAATGGTAAGACTCTTGGCAGCGTGGAGGATCAGAGGGATCTGGGGGTCCGAGTCCATGGGATGTTCAAAGCAGCTGTGCAGATTGACGCTCTGGTTAAGAAGGCATACAGTGTATCGGCCTTCATCAATCATGGAACTGAATTTAGGAGCCGAGAGGTAATGTTACAGCTATATAGGACCCTGGTCAGACCCCACTTGGAGTACTGTGCTCAGCTCTGGTCGCCTCACTACAGGAAGGACGTGGAAGCCATAGAAAGGGTGCAGAGGAGATTTACAAGGATGTTGCCTGGATTGGGGAGCATGCTTTATGAGAATAGGTTGAGTGAACTCAGCCTTCTCTCCTTGGAGCGACGGAGGATGAGAGATGACCTGATAGAGGTGTATAAGATAATGAGAGGCATTGATCGTGTAGATAGTCAGAGGCTTTTTTCCCAGGGCTGAAATGGTTGCCACAAGAGGACACAGGTTTAAGGTGCTGGGGAGTCGGTACAGAGGAGATGGCAGGGGTAAGTTTTTTACTCAGAGAGTGATGAGTTGCAAGGAATGGGCTGCCGGTAACAGTGGTGGAGTTGGATACAATAGCGTCATTTAAGAGACTTTTGGATAGGTACATGGAACTTAGAACAATAGAGGGCTATAGGTAAACCTAGTAATTTCTACGGTAGGGACATGTTCGGCACAACTTTGTGGGCTGAAGGGCCTGTATTGTGCTGTAGGTTTTCTATGTGTCTACATACCTGTTAGTTTAACATTAGTTCATGCCAATGGAAGTGGTAGATGTGGGTTTGATTGCAACATTTAAGAAAAGATTGTGTAAGTACAGTGATAGGAGGGGTGTGGATGGACTAGACTGAATAATAGTTCAGCATGAACTAGATGGGCCGGGTGGCCTGTTGCTGTGTGGTGGTGCTCTGTAACCATGTGGCAATGACAGGAAGATGCAGGATTGAATTGTAGGGCTTTGGGACCACAAAAAATGCACTCAGTGGCCTCTTTATTAGGTACACCTGCACACCTGCTTGATACTGCAAATATCTAATCAGACAATAGAGTGGCAGCAACTGGATGCATAAAAGCATGCAGCCATGGTCAAGAAGTTCAGTTGTTGTTCTGGGCAAACATCCGTATGGGGGAAGAAATGTGATCGAAGTGACTTTTAGCAAGAAATAATTGTTGGTGCCAGATGTGGTAGTTTAAGTATCTCAGAAACTGCTAACCTCCTGGAATTTTCATGCACAATAAACTCCAGAGTTTGCAGAAAGTGGTGCAAAAACAAAATCCAATAAGTGGCAGTTCTGTAAGCTTGTTTATGAGAGAGATCAGAGGAGAATGACCAGACTGGTTCAAGCTGACAGGAAGGCAACAGTAACACAAATAATCATGTGTTACAACAATGATGCGCAGAAGAGCATCTCTGAAAACACAGCACATCGAATCTTGAAGTGGATGGGCTACAGCAGCAGAAGACCACAAATATATACAGAATGTTTACAATGCTGAAGCTTGAAATCACGATAGCTTTCGACTGGACAAACAAAGGGAGGGAAATAGGCATTTTGAACATTGGAATAGGTTTTGGGGTAAGGATACACTAGTTAATAGGGATTTAGTGTTTTAGATTAAATGGGAGTTGAGTGGAATTTGTGTAAAGATTTAGAGAAATATTAGGTTTGAAAAAGACTTGTTGGGAGGAAAGTGAAATATTTAGGAAGGAACTCTAGGCAACATGATGTAAGGATGGATTAAATCTTAATAATAAAAAGTCTGAGGTATTAACATTAATCTATAACAAGGACATATAATGATAAGATGAAAGTGTAGAGAGGGACAAAGTGGTGTGTGTTCAGTTTTACATATGAGGCAGATAGCTTACTGGTTTGAACAAAACTTGTAAAGAATTGTATAAAATAAATTTAGATTAGACTGTGCCATAATCTGAAGCCTATCACAAGAAATCGTATAACTTTGTATGTTAAGAACTTCAAACCAATCTTTCAGACACTGTAAGGAACCTATTTAACAATGAGATATACAATTGGAATGCAAGTAGTAAGGAGGAAATGCTAAACCATTCTATTTAGTCTACAACTTTTGACACCAACATGACACCATAAATTTCCATGGATAGAGCTGAAGGTGGTAGAAGAGTCTGTGAGGTGTGGGGTCCTTCTGCCATTGATGCTAGTCTTCTACATTCTTTCAATACACAGACTCAAAGTTTTCAAGCCTATTACCAAATGCTCCATCTCCAATTAGGGTATTCTTGGGCCAGTGGAGTTGGCGTGCTTTTTAAGGAGGCTTTGAGAAAGCCTTCATCCTCTTTTCTCAACACCTGCCTGATAAGGCTTACCATGATGGAGCTCAGAACAGAGAGTCTATTTTAAGAATCTGGTCAGTCATTGACCTGAAAAAGGACACTGATTTTGCTTTTCTGGTGATGGATTCAGAAGATTTGCAAAGATAATGTTGGTGTTTGCTAAAGAAGCAATTTAGTTGAGATTCTAGAGAAATGGGTGTGAGATCGTTCAGATATGAAGGAAGAGTTTGACTTTGGTTGAATTAGTGGAATAGAATTCAGGGCAAGCTCAAAATGGGCAATAAGAGATCAGAAGGATGCATAAAGGGTCTGGTTTACTCTGCAGTGTTCCCAATAAAATCCCATTTAACATTTGGTATATCAGAGAACAAATGCATTGCACTATAGAATTTCACAGAATGGAAACATTCCTATTGGCCAACTAACCTAACGACAATCAATATCCATCAATTTAAACTACCCTCAATGCCTCCTGTGCCCACTGTTCATTGTCTCCTGCTACTGTCGCCAATCCACTTCAAAGTTCAAAGCAAGTTTTATTATTAAAATTGAATTGAATTGACTTTATTTCTTACATCCTTCACATACACGAGGAGTAAAAATCTTCATGCTACATCTCCATCTAAATGTGCAATGTGCAATATATAGTAATTTGTAATAAATAGTATGTACAGCAGGATAGTCAATATAGCATTGAAATACATTTGTATCAGCATGAATTGATCAGTCTGATGGCCTGGTGGAAGAAGCTGTCCCAGAGTCCATTGGTCTGGCTTTTATGCTGCGGTATTGCTTCCAAGATGGTATCAGCTGGAAAAGTTATGTCACCATATACAACCCTGAGAATCATTTTCTTGTGGGCACACTCAGCAAACCTATAGAATCATAACTATAACCAAATTAATGAATGACTGCCCAACCAGGACATTCAATCAGAGTACAGAAGACAACAAACTGTGCAAATGCAAAAAGAAGAAGCAGTAATATAAATAAATGAGCAATAAATATTGAGAATATGAGATGAAGAGTCCTTGAAAGTGAGTCCTTTGGTTGTGGGAGCATTTTAATAATGGAGCAAGTGAAGTTGCATGGAGTTATCAGCTTTTGTTTGAGGGTCTGATAGTTGAGATGTAATAATTGTTCCTGAACCCTGCGGTGTGAGTGCTGAGAACATTGTACCTTTTTTCTGATGACAGCAGTGAGAAGAGAGCATGTTCTGGGTGGTGAGGGCCCTTGATGATGCTTTCCTGCGACAGCTTTCCATGTAGATGTGATCAGTGGTTGGGAGGGTTTTACCCATGATGGAAGATTAACATATTGTGCATTCAGAGAAGTTCTTCTGCACCAGTCTATTGGAACATGTGATTATTTGAGTTACTGTCCCTTTCCTGTCAGCTTGAACCAGTTTGGCCATTCTCCTCTGACCTCAACCATTTACTTCGGACAACTCTTAAAAAGCAAAACCTAAATTTTTAAAAAAGCCCGGATTCACTTTTTTTATTTGGGACTCTATGCTGCTAAATTGGGACAGGAGACTGTTGCCGAATAGTTTCTAACCGGCATCAGTCACATGAACCTGCGTGGCTGTTAGACACCACACCATGCTTACAGCGATCAGCTTTTAAACAGCATCAGTTGCGTATGTTTCTGTTCAAAAAACAGTGATTTTGTCACTGATAGTTGGAGAGAATTAATCAGTAAGACAATTCAAAATTGCTTTGCTAACTGTGGTTTCAAACATTCAAGCTTGGAGATGCCAGAAATGGCCAAGAGTGTAAATGAAATGATTTCACTACTTCAACAAGTTAGGAATTACAAAGAATTTGAAGGCATGGACAATCGTCTTGAATGTTACAATGAAAATGAAGGTTTGGAGGATGCAATCATAAATATTGTATAAACACAGTCCATTATCTACACGAGATGTCTGTGCTGATTTTGTTCATTTACAGTCAATCAAAAGAACACTGCAGCATACACTGGATTAATTCCTCCAATAGCTATAAGGAACAGTTACACATTTTTATAGTACTGTAGAGGTATTAGTATGTGTTCTAATTTGTTATGTATTTCATTTAAAAACATCAATTGTTACTCAGTTAAATGCTAATTTGTCTTTTTTTTATACCTTTTCAGTATTTTCATGAAAACTCAGCTAATTGTGGAAGCTAATTAATTGGGGCAAAACTTAGTGCTCCTGATATGTCCCAATTAACTAGAATATATGTGTTTGTCAGTCTTTATGAAATACTATAAATATTTAAATTCTATTGTATTTCTCTGTTTTCCTGTAAAAGCCTGCAAGAAAATGAATCTCAAGGTAGTATATGGTGAAACGTACATACTTTAATAATCAGTTTACTTTGAACTTTGACTTGAGTGGTGCATCTAGTCAGAAATTGTCATTCAACAATTCTATGGATTTTCCTAATCATGCATTTGCAGGTTATGGTCACTGGATGGCAGTATTGGTCAGAATCAGCATTGTCGGCCTTTGTTCTGACTCCATTATTTCTGAATTGACGCCATTACTAGTTTTATTTAGAACTTTAGAAGTTAACTCCATCCTCATAGACTCATAGCGTCATAGAAAAGTACAGCACAGAAACAGGCCCTTTGGCCCATCTAGTCACTGCTGAACCAATTCACTCACGGTTTCTGCCTCTTTCTTCCTCATCTCCTCTCACCCTTCTCCCCCTTTCCTATCTCGTTATCCCCTTTTGCTGCGTATTTCTCCATACCTCTCCTCCACATCCTTCCCCATCCCATCGTCTCTTGTTGGATTGAATTGCATTGCTTCTGGCTGTCTGTATTGCCACATATACACAGATCAATTCTACTGTCACTCCACTAACTCCTGCCAATCTCTACCCCACTACTAGATCACATTGGGCCTCCCCCTTGTCCATGGTGGTTTTCTATTTCTCTCAGAGATCTTAGATCTTCCATAGATGCACAGTGCAGAGAATTGTGACTGATTGCATCATATGTACAGCGACAGAAAAGTGGATACAGTCCAATCCATCACAAGCAAAGCCCTCCCCACCACTGAGCATATTTACTAAGAACACTGCTGCAAAAAAGGACTGACACCATCCATGCCATGCTCTCTTGTCACTACTGCCACCGGGAAGGAGGTACAGGAGCTTTAACTCCTACACCTACAGAGACAGGAACAGTTATCACCCTACAGCCATCAGGCTCCTGAACCAGTTTGAATAGCTTCACTCACCTCAATTCTAAACTGATTCTATAATCTATGGACTGACTTTCAAGGACTCGACAACTCACGTTCTCAGTACCTTTTTTCACTTTTTATTGTATTTGCACGATGTATCCTCTTTTCACTTTGGTGTATTTGTCAGTGTTTGTTGGTGTGCAGTTTTTCAGGGATTCTATTGTATTTCTTTATTCTACTTTATTCTTTATTATGGAGTCTCTGGGGGTGGAAGTTATGAACAGGAAGGGGTCAATAACTTTACTGGGTGTTTTTTATAGGCCACCCAATAGTAACAGGGAGATCGACAAGCAGATAGTGACACAGATTCTGGAAAGATGTAATAATAGCACAGTTGTCGTGATGGGAGATTTTAATTTCCCAAATATCGATTGGCATCTCCCTAGAGCAAGGGGTTCAGATGGGATGGAGTTTGTTAGGTGTGTTCAGGAAGGTTTCTTCACACAATATGTCGATAAGCCTACAAGAGCAGAGGCTGTACTTGATTTGGCATTGGGAAATGAACCTGGTCGGGTGTCAGATCTCTCAGTGGGTGACCACTTTGGAGATAGTGATCATAATTCTATCTCCTTTACAATAGCTTTGGAGAGAGATAGGAACAGACAAGTTAGAAAAGCGTTTAATTGGAGTAAGGGGAATTATGAGGCTATCAGGCAGGAAATTGGAAGCATAAATTGGAAACAAATGTTCTCAGGGAAAAGTACGGAAGAAATGTGACAAATGTTCAGAGGATATTTGTGTGGAATTCTGCACAGGTACATTCCAATGAGACAGGGAAGTTATGGTAGGGTACAGGAACTGTGGTGTACAAAGGCTGCAATAAATCCAGTCAAGAAGAAAAAAAAAGCTTACAGAAGGTTCAGAGAGCTAGGAAATGTTAGAGATCTAGAAGATTCTAAGGCTAATAGGAAGGAGCCTACGATGGAAATTAGGAGAGCCAGAAGGGGCCATGACAAGGCCTTGGCGGGCAGGATTAAAGAAAACCCCAAGGCATTCTAAAGGTATGTGAAGAGCAAGAGGGTAAGACGTGAAAGAATAGGACCTATCAAGTATGACAGCGGAAAAGTGTGTATGGAACTGGAGGAAATAGCAGAGGTACTTAATGAATACTTTACTTCAGTATTCACTGTGGAAAAGGATCTTGATGATTGTAGTGATGACTTGCAGCAGAATGAAAAGCCTGAACATGTAGATATTAAGAAAGAGGATGTGCTGGAGATTTTGGAAAGCACCAAGTTGGATAAGTCACAGGGACCGGATGAGACGTACCCCAGGCTACTGTGGAAGGCGAGAGAGTAGATTGCTGAGCCTCTGGCAATGATCTTTGCGTCATCAATGGGGATAGGGGAGGTTCCGGAGGATTGGAGGGTTGTGGATGTTGTTCCTTTATTCAAGAAAGGGAGTAGAGATAGCCCAGGAAATTATAGACCAGTGAGTCTTACCTCAGTGGTTGATATGCTGATGGAGAAGATCCTGAGAGGCAGGATTTATGAACATTTGGAGAGGTATAATATGATTAGGAATAGTCGGCATGGCTTTGTCAAGGGCAGGTCGTGCCTTACGAGCCTGTTTGAATTTTTTGAGGATGTGACTAAACACATTGATGAAGGTAGAGCTGTAGATGTGGTGTGTATGGATTTCAGCAAGGCATTTGATAATGTACCCCGTGCAAGGCTAATTGAGAAAGTAAAGAGGCATGGAATCCAAGACAAATTGCTTTGTGGATCCAGAACTGGCTTGCCCACAGAAGGCTGTAGACCGGTCATATTCTGCTGGAGGTCGGTCACCAGTGGTGTGCCTCAGGGATCTGTTCTGGGATCCCTACTCTTCGTGATTTTTATAAATGACCTGGATGAGGAAGTGGAGGGATGTGTTAGTAAGTTTGCTGATGACACAAGGTTGGAGGTGTCATGGGTTGTGGGGAAGGCTGTCAGAGGTTACAGCAGGAGATAAATAGGATGCAAAACTGGGCTGAGAAGTGGCAGATGGAGTTCAACCCAGATAAGTGTGAAGTGGTTCATTTTCGTAGGTCAAATATGATGGCAGAATATAGTATTAATGGCAAGACTCTTGGCCGTGTGGAGGATCGGAGGGATCTAGGAGTCTGAGTTCATAGGACACTCAAAGCAGCTGTGCAGGTTGACTCTGTGGTTAAGAAGGCGAGTGGTGTATTGGCCTTCATCAATCGTGGAATTGAATTTAGGGGCCGAGAGATATTGTTGCAGCTATATAGGATCCTGGTCAGACCCCACTTGGAGTACTGTGCTCAGTTCTGGTCACCTCACTACAGGGAGGATGTGGAAGCAATAGAAAGGGTGCAGAGGAGACTTCCAAGGATGTTAACACAAGGAAATCTGCAGATGCTGGAATTTCAAGTAACACACACAAAAAATGCTGGTGAATGCAGCAGGCCAGGCAGCATTTATAGGAAGAGGTACAGTCAACGTTTCGGGTTGAGACCCTTCGTCGGGACTAACTGAAAGAGATAGTAAGAGATTTGAAAGTGGGAGGGGGAGGGGGAGATCCGAAATGATAGGAGAAGACAGGAGGGGGAGGGATGGAACCAAGAGCTGGAAAGTTGATTGGCAAAAGGGATATGAGGCTGGAGAAGGGAGAGGATCATGTGATGGGAGCCCTAGGGAGAAAGAAAGGGAGAGGGGGAAACCCAGAGGATGGGCAAGGAGTATAGTGAGAGGGACAGAGGGAAAAAAAGGAGAGAGAAAGAGAAAATAAATAAATAAATAAATAAATAAGGGACGGGGTACGAAGGGAAGGTGGGGCATTAACGGAAGTTAGAGAAGTCATTGTTCGTGCCGTCAGGTTGGAGGCTATCCAGACGGAATATAAGGTGTTGTCCTTCCAACCTGAGTGTGGCTTCATCTTGACAGTAGAGGAGGCCATGGATAGACATGTCAGAATGGGAATGTGATGTGGAATTAAAATGTGTGGCCACTGGGAGATCCTGCTTTCTCTGGCAGACAGAGCATAGGTGTTCAACGAAACAGTCTCCCAGCCTGCGTCGGGTCTTGTCAATATATAGAAGGCCACATCGGGAGCACCGGACGCAGTATATCACCCCAGCCGACTCACAGGTGAAGTGTTGCCTCACCTGGAAGGACTGTCTGTGGCCCTGAATGGTGGTGAGGGAGGAAGTGTAAGGGCATGTGTAGCACTTGTTCCGCTTACACGGATAAGTGCCAGGAGGGAGATCAGTGGGGAGGGATGGGGGAGGATGAATGGACAAGGGAGTCGCATAGGGAGCGATCCCTGTGGAAAGCGGGGGGGGGGGAGGGAAAGATGTGTTTGCTAGTGGGATCCTGTTGGAGGTGGCGGAAGTTACGGAGAATTTTATGTTGGACCTGGAGGCTGGTGGGATGGTAGGTGAGGACCAGGGGAACCCTATTCCTAGTGGGGTAGTGGGAGGATGGGGTGAGAGCAGATGTGCGTGAAATGGGAGAGATGCATTTGAGAGCAGTGTTGATGGTGGAGGAATGGAAGCCCCTTTCTCTAAAAAAGGAGGACATCTCCTTCGTCCTAGAATGAAAAGCCTCATCCTCATCCCGCCACTAAGCTCATCTTTCCCTCTCCCCTCTCTCTGCTTTCTGCAGGGATTGCTCCCTACACGACTCCCTTGTCCATTCGTCCCTCCCATCCCTTCCCACCGATCTCCCTCCAGGCACTTATCCTTGTAAGCGGAAAGGTGCTACACATGCCCTTACACTTCCTCCCTTACCACCATTCAGGGCTCCAAACAGTCCTTCCAGGTGAGGCAACACTTCACCTGTGAGTCGGCTGGGGTGATATACTGCGTCCGGTGCTCCCAATGTGGCCTTCTATATATTGGCGAGACCTGATGCAGGATGGGAGACCTCTTCACTGAACACCTACGCTCTGTCCACCAGAAAAAGCAGGATCTCCCAGTGGCCACACATTTTAATTCCACATCCCATTCCCATTCTGACATGTCTATCCACGGCCTCCTCTACTGTCAAGACGAAGCCACACTCAGGTTGGAGGAACAACATTTTATATTCCGTCTGGTAGCCTCCAACCTGATGGCATGAACATTGACTTCTCTAACTTCTGTTAATGCCCCACCTCCACTTTGTACCCCATCCATTATTTATTTGTTTGTTTGTTTGTTTGTTTATTATTATTATTTTTTCTCTCCCTCTGTCCCTCTCACTATACGCCTTGACCATCCTCTGGGATTCCCCCCTCCCCCTTTTCTTTCTCCCTCGGCCTCCTGTTCCATAATCCTCTCATATCCCTTTTGCCAATCACCTGTCCAGCTCTTGGCTCCATCCCTCCCCCTCCTGTCTTTTCCTATCATTTTGGATCTCTCCATCCCCCTCCCACTTTCAAATTTCTTACTAGCTCTTCTTGCAGTTAGTTCTGATGAAGGGTCTCGGCCCGAAACGTTGACTATACCTCTTCCTATAGATGCTGCCTGGCCTGCTGCGTTCACCAGCATTTTTTGTGTGTGTTGTTTACAAGGTTGTTGCCTGGATTGGGGAGCATGCCTTATGAGAATAGGTTGAGTGAACTTGGCCTTTTCTCCTTGGAGCGATGGAGGATGAGAAGTGACCTGATAGAGGTGTATAAGATGATGAGAGGCATTGATCGTGTGGAGAGTCGGAGGCTTTTTCCCAGGGCTGAAATGGTTGCAACAAGAGGGCACAGGTTTAAGCTGCTGGTGAGTAGGTACAGAGGAGATATCAGGGGTAAGTTTTTTACTCAGAGAGCGGTGAGTACATGGAATGGGCTGCCGGCAACGGTGGTGGAGGCAGTCTTTTAAGAGACTTTTGGATAAGTATATGGAGCTTAGAAAAATTCAGGGCTATAGGTAAGCCTAGTAACTTCTAAGATGGGGAGATGTTGGGCACGACTTTATGGGCTGAAGGGCCTATATTTTACTGTAGGTTTTCTATGTTTCTATGTTTCTACTGTGAATGCCTACAAGAAAATTAATCTCAGTGTAGTATATCGTAACAGATGCATACTTTTCTAATAAATTTACTTTGAATAGTCTTCAACTTTTCATATCCCAGAGGCTTCCTTGGTATTCCAAGGCCAATATTTGCCATTGTACAAGTTCAGGTGTCGTCGTCGTCGTCAGGTGTATTCAAGATTCAAGATTCAAAAAACTTTATTGTCATTCTAACCACACATCAGCTCTGCAGGGCAGAATGAGACAACGTTTCTCAGGGGCAGTGCAATCATAACATAACAAACACAACACTAAATAATAAACATAACAATAAATAGCAAAACACAACAGCCACATGCCAGTTAAATCAGTTATAAGTGTGCAATGCAAGTTAAAAGTGTCCAAAGCAGAATCAGGTGGAGCAGCTATTTAGCAGTCTGACTGCCTGTGGGAGGAAGCTGTTTAGTAGCCTTGTGGTTTTAGTTTTGATGCTCCTGTAACGTTTGTCTGATGGCAGAAGAACAGTTCATGGAGAGGGTGTGAGGGGTCTTTAATGATGTACCGTGTCTTCTGGAGGCATCGACTCTGGAAGAGGTTTTGGACAGAAGGTAGGGAGACCTGAATAACCTTCTCTGCTCCCCTAACCACCCTCTGCAAGGTTGTTTTGTCAACAGCACTGCAGCTGACTGTACATATATACAACCAAACCAAATAATGTCCCAGTGCTCTACGATGTACCCATAAAACATATACCTCACACAACACAGAAAGGAAAATATTACCTCAAATAAGTTAATTAAACATAATTCTAAGTGCATGTAGTAAACAGCTCACTGTCCTAATGATGAGACTTTGACGGTGGCAGGGTATTCATTAACCTTGGGGAAGAAGCTGTCATCCAGTCTGGCAATCCTGGTCCTGATACTCCTCGATATCCTTTGCGACAGTAGTGAGTCAAAGAGCTTGTGGGATGGGTGGTTGGGATCCTCAGTAATATTTCGGTCCCTTTGTATACAACACTCCTGGTAAATATTACAAAAAGGGTGAAGGGAGACCTTGATTATTGTCTCAATCATTTTTAGCATCCTCTGTAGGTTTATATTCAACCACTGAGTTCAATAGGAAAAAGAGATCGGTAGATTTCTAGTTTTACATGAACAAAGGGATAAAGGGAAATTGCATGAAAATGGCATTGGGGGAGAACATCTCTGATCTTGATATATGGTGGAGCAGTCTCAAAGGGCCAGATTGCCTGCATCTACTTCATATACCTTTGTGTAAGCTTTACACAGGAGAGAATGTTGACTGGTTATATCAGTGCCTGGCTTGGAAACACCACTCAGACTTCACTCATTTTCACTTGCCCATCATCGAAATGTTCCCACAACCAATGCATTCACTTTCAAGGACTCTTCATCTCATGTTCTCATTATTTATTGTTATTTATTTGTGTTTTTGTTTGCACATATTGTTGTCTTGGTGGAAAGTGCTAGTGGGCAGTCTTTCGTTGATTCTGTCATGCTTAATTGTCTATAGATATATTGAGTATGCCCACAAGAAAATGGATCTCAGTGTTGCATGTGGTGACTTTGATAATACAATTTGCTTTGAACTGTGTACAAGATGATGAGAGGCATTGATCGTGTGCATAGTCAGAGACTTTTTCCCAGGGCTGAAATGCCTAACATGAGAGAGCACAGTTTTAAGGTGCTTGGAAGCAGATACAGAGGAGATGTCAGGGGCAAGTTTTTGGTGCAGAGAGTGGTGAGTGCTTGGAATGGGCTGCCGGCAATGGTGGTAGAGGCGGATAAGATAGGGTCGTTTAAGAGACTCCTGGACGGGTACATAGAGCTCAGAAAAATAGAGGGCTATGTGTAACTCTAGGTGATTTCTAAGGTAAGGACATGTTCAGTACAGCTTTGTGGGCTGAAGGGCCTGTATTGTGCTGCAGGTTTTCTAAGTTTAACAGAAAAGCTGACAAAGTGTAGTCAACACAGCCTAATACATTTCAAGCAATGATCACATCTACAAGGGGTATTGCCACAAGAAAGTGGCATCCATCATCAAGAATCCCCACAATCCAGGCTCCCTTCTCACTGCTATCATCGGGACAGAGGTACAGGAGACTGAGGTCCCACACCACAAGTTTAGGGAGCAGCTATTACTCTTCAACCGTCAGGCTGCTGGGTCCGTGTGGAAAACTTCATTCGCTTCGTCTGAAGGGATTGTGCAAGCCACAGACTCACTTTCAAAGGCGCTATAACTCATGTTCTCCGAATTATTTATTGATCCTTTGAATTTGCAGTTTGGCTTCCTTTGCACATTGGTTGTTTCTGTGCAGTCTTTCATTGATTTTATTGTATTTCTCTGTTTTACTGTGAATGCCTACAAGAGAATGACTGTCAAGATAGTATATGGTGTTATATACATACTTTGACAGCAAATTTAATTTGAACTGTGAACTTTGCAGTCTCAGCTGCTCAGCACAGCCTCTACAGCAATGGACCTGGGGTTGAGAGGGTAAACAGCTTCAAATTCCTCAGCATCCACATCATGGAGGACCTCACATGGTCTGTGCACACCAGCTGTGTGGTGAAAAAGGTACAACAGCGCCTCTTTCACCTCAGACAGTTGAGGAAGTTTGGTATGGGCTCCCAAATCCTAAGAACTTTCTACAGGGGCATAATTGAGAGCATCCTGAATGGCTGGATCACTGCCTGGTATGGAAACTGTACCTCCCTTAATCGCAGGACTCTGCAGAGAGTGGTGCAGACAGCCCAGCGCATCGGTAGTTGTGAATTTCCCATGATTCAGGACGTTTACAAGGACAGGTGTGGAAAAAGGGCCCATGGGATCATTGAAGACCCGAGTCACCCCAACCACAATCTATTCCAGCTGCTACCATCCGGGAAACAGTACCGCAGCATAAATGCCAGAACCAACAGTCTCCGGGACAGTTTCTTCCACCAGGCTATCAGACTGATGAACTCACACTGATTTGAGTGTAGTCTATATTACATTGACTGTTCTATTTATTATAAATTATTATGATTGCACATTGCACATTTAGATGGAGATGTGACATAAAGATTTTTACTCTTCATGTATGTGAAGGACGTAAGAAATAAAGTCAATTCAATTCAATTCATGAGGTTGTGGATGTTGTGCATTGGTAGGACAGCAGGGGGCAGCAGAGAGCCATGGATTTCACTCACCTGGCGATTACCCTGCAGTTCTAACAACCTCTGCAGCTGAGCAGCCTGGGGTAAATGCCGTAAAGCCTTGCAACCTGCAACAACCAACAAAGGTGTGACAGAACCAGGCATTTTAAATGGCTTGGCACAGATTAGATGGGCCAAAAGGTGTGTTTCTGTGTTAGACTTTTCTATGATTCTATGACTTTACATCTTCTACAATTATAAGGCCACTGTAGTGCAAAGACCATCAGACACCTGAACCAGTGTGGATAGTTTCACTCCTGTCAGTGACAAGATATTTTGCAGATGCTGGAAATCCAAACAACATACACAAAATGCTGGAGGAACTCAGCAGGTCAGGCAGCATCTATGGAAAAGAGTAGAGTTGATATTTTGGGTTGAGCTACTCTAGCAGGACTGGAGAAAAATGAGAAGTTAGAGCGAGCAGGTGGGGAGAGGAAAGGAAGAAGGAAGAAGTGGTAGGTGATGGGTGAAACCAGGAAGAGGAGAAGGAGGTTAATTGGTGAAAGAGATAAAGGGCTGGAGAAGGGTGAATCTGACAGGAGAGCATAGAAGACCATGGAAGAAAGGGGAGGGGGATGATGGGCAGGTAAGATAAGGTGAGAGAGCGAAATGGGAATGGGGGAAATGGTGAGGGGTGGCATTTATCAGAAGTTCAAGAAGTTGATGTTCGCGCCATCAGATTGAAGGCTACCCGGACAGAATATAAGGTGTTGCTCCTCCAACCTGAATGTGTTCTTATCGCGACAGTAGAGGAGGCCGTGGGCAGACATGTCAGAATGGGAATGGGAATGGGAAGTGGAATTGAAATGGGAGGCCACCGGGATATCCTGCTTTTACTGAGGCAACACCCCAGCTGATTACTTCAGCCCTCCCCCTCTCCTGGTCTCACCTATCACCTACCACCTTGTACTTCTTTCCCCCTCCCCGCCCGCTTGCTCTGAGTTTGTCAGTCTTTGTTCAGTGTAATAGTTTTTCATAAATTTTATTACAGTATATTTATTTATTTTCCTGTAAATACCTGCAAGAAAATGAATGTCAAATTAGTAAATGGTGTCATACACATACATTGTTAACAAATTTACTTTGAAATTTGTACTTGAAATTTAAATGTATAGAAGAAGGCAATGTTTTCCCTCAGAAAATTCAAAAACATCACATCATTTAGCATTATGGCTTAGCATAAATATACTCACCAAGGATTCTGTTCCAATCAAAAAATGATTTCTAATTACGTAGTTCACCAAAAGAGTTGCATTGGTCTTAAAAAATAAAATTTGATGCAGCAAAGCCATAATTCTGTGAGTTTGTATGTGTGTGTGTGCATGTCTGTTTGTTAGTGTCTGTGTGTGTATATGTGTGTGTGTGTTCTCTTTGTGTGTGGCAGTGTATGTGCCAGTGTGTGCCTGTGGCTGTTTTTGGGTGTGTCAGTGTGTGTCTCTTTGTGTGTGCCTGCATCTTTGTGTACATGTATGTGTCTGTGTGTGTACATCCGGATGTCTGTGTGTGTTTGTGTGTGTGTCTTTGTATCTGTGTTTGAGTGTATGTGTGTGTGTGTGTATGTGTATCTGTGTTCTATTTGTGCGTGTGTGTGTGTGTGTGTGTGTTCTATTTATGTATGTCAGTGTTTGAGATTGTGTGTACGTGTGCCTCTTTGTGTGTGTCAGTGTGTGTGTGTGTGTGTGTGTGTGTGTGTGTGTGTGTGTGCGCGCGTGTGTTCTGTTTGTGCATGTCAGTGTGTGAAACTGTCTGTGTGTGTGTGTGTGTGTATGTGTGTGTGTGTGTGTGTGCGCGTGTGTGTACCTGTGTGTCTGTCTGTCTGTCTTTGAGCACCTGCACTCAGCCCATAACCCTCCATTCCTTTCCTGTCCATATATCTATCCAATTTAACTTCAAACGACAACATCGAACCTGCCTCAACCACTTCTGCTGGAAGCTCGTTCCACACAGCTACCACTCTCTGAGTAAAGAAGTTCCTCCTCATGTTACCCCTAAACTTTTGCCCTTTAACTCTCAACTCATGTCCCCTTGTTTGAATCTCCCCCACTCTCAATGGAAAGAGCCTATCCACGTCAATTCTAACTATCCCCCTCATAATTTTAAATACCTCTATCAAGTTCCTCTCAATCTTCTATGTTCCAAAGAATAAAGACCCAACTTGTTCAACCTTTCTCTCTAACTTAATGCTTTCAGCTAGAGGGTAATTGGAGCTTGGATTGTGATGCCTGAGAGGGTGATGAAGATGTATCTGGATGAACTGAGTTGTAAGTGCAGCCTGGTCAATCGTGAAAACCAGCCTCCCCTTCACTGATACTGTTTACACTTCATGCTGCCTCCTGAAAGCAACCAATGGAATCAAAGACATCCCAGACATTCTTTCTTCTTCCATTGAGCAGAAGATACAGAAGTTTGAGAACATGTAACACCCAGTCTATCCTGATGTTATTGGAGTCTTGAAAGGACCTTTTCATCCTGAACTCTTGATGTAGCTCACTGTGGCCTTTGCACCCTACTTGCTTACCTGCACTTTACTTTCTCTGGAACTGTAATATTATATTCTGTGTTCTGTTTTGTTTTCCCTTTGACCCTCCTCAATATACTTATGTATGAAAAGATCTGTTTGATGGCACACAAAATATGCTTTTAATTGTATGTTAGTTTGTGTGACAATAATTAACCAATTAGCTGAATCACCAAGGCATAGAAGGTTAAACATCAGGTGTTATTAAATGGGATCAGTACAGATGGGAACTTGACTGATGACGTGGACTTTACGGATGAGAGAGCCCGTTTCTGTGCTGCACGCACAAAATGCTGGAGGAATTCAGGCTGAGACCTTTCATCAGGACTGGAAAGAAAGGGGGCAAAGGCCAGAATGAGAAGGTGAATGAAGGGGAAGAAGTAGAAGCTGGCAGGTAATAAGTGAGTCAAGATAAGAGGGGAGGTAGGTAGGTGGGGGAGGGGGATGAAGTGAGAAGCTGGGAGGTGATTGGTGGAAAAGTTAAATGGCTGAAAAGGAAGGAATCCAATAAGAGATAAAAGTGGACAATGAGAGAAAGGGAAGGATGAGGGGAAGCGGAGTGAGGTTTCTTTTAATAAAGAATCACCCTCATTCAACACTAGTTGGTGAGCTGAGTATCTCTTGTTTTATTCTGGACGGATCCTGACATATAGGAATACATAACCATCCTTTTCTTCATAACTGAATCAGAATAGCATTAATATCTCTGGCATATATTGTGAAATTTGGTGTTTTTGCAGCAGCAGTACAATGCAATACATGATAATAGAAAAAAAACCGTGAATTCAGAAATCAGAAGGTAGAGGGGAAGAAGCTGTCCTTGAATCACTGAGTGTGTGCCTTCAGGTTCCTGTTCCTCCTTCCTGATGGTAACAATGAAATAAGGTCATGTCCTGGGTGATGGGGGACCTTAATAATATTCACCAGCTTTTGAGGCATCACTCTTTGAAGATGTCCTGGATGCTGCAGAGGTAAGTGATGGAGCTGACTGAGTTCACAGCTTTCTGCAGCTTCTTTTGATCCTTGCAGTAGCCGCTGCCCACCACCCTCCCAATATCACATGGCGATGTAGCCAGCTAGAATGCTCTTCACAGTACCTCTGTAGAAATTTGCGATTATGTTTGGTAACATATCAAATGTTCTCAAACTCCTAATGAAATATAGTCATTGCTATGCCTTCATTGTAGATGCATTGATATGTTGGGCCCAGGATAGACCCTCAGAGATGTTGATACCAAGGAATTCTCACTCTTTCTACTTCCGATCCCTCTATGAGGACTGCTGTTTGTTCTCTCACCTTACCCTTTCTGAAGTCCACAATCAATTCTTTGGTCTTACTGACACTTACTGACACTACTGCAACATCATTTAACTAGATGATATACTTTGCTCCTGTACCCCTTCTTGTCACCATCTAAAATTCTGCCAACAAATAGTTGTGTCATCAACAAATTTATAGATGGCATTTGAGCTGTGCCTAGCTGTGCCATACAATCATGGGTATAGAAAGAGCAGAGCAGTGGGCTAAGCACATATGCTTGAGGTACACCAGTGTTGATTGTAAGTGAGGTGGAGATGTTATTTCCAATCTGCACATATTATGGTCTTCCATTGAGGAAACCGAGGAGCTAGTTGCAGATAGAGATCCAGAGGCCCAGGTTTTGGAGGTTTTTGATCAGAACTGCAGGAATGATTGTGTTAAACGCTGAGCTGTAGTCAATAAGCAGCATCCTGACATAGGTATTAGTATTGTCATGTAATCCAAGGCCTTGTGAAGAGCCAATGAAATTGCATCCACTGTAGATGAATTTTAATGATAGGCAAATTACAGTGGGTCCAGGTCCTTGCTGAAGCAGGAGTTAATTCTAGCCATGACCAACCTCTTAAAGCACTTCATCACCGTAGATATGAGTGCTACTGGATGAGAGTTGTTAAGGCGGCTCACCCTGCTCTTCTTAAGTAGCTCTCCTTTGCAGTTAGGGACTTGCGACTGTAGCAATAAAAGATTGAAAATGTCTTTGAACACACCCACCAGTAGGCTGGCACAGGTCTTCAGCACCCTATCAGGGCCCATCACCTTGTGAGGGTTCACCCTCTAGAAAGACAATCTGGCATCGGCCTCTGAGGCATAGGTCACAGGATCACTAGGTGCTGCAGGGATCCTCATAGCTTTAGTTTTATTCTCCCTTTCAAAGCAAGTGTAAAAGGCATTGATCCTGTCTGGGATTGAAACATCACTGCCATTTATGATGTTAGAAACATAGAAAACATAGAAAAACTACAGCACAATACAGGCCTTTTGGCCACAATACTGTGCCAAACATGTACTTACCTTAGAAATTAACCAGGGTTACATATATCCCTCTATTTTTCTGAGCTTCACGTACCTGTCCAGGAGTCTCTAAAAAGACCCTATCGTACCTGCCTCCACCATCGTCACCAGCAGCCCATTCCACTCACTCACCACTCCCTATGTAAAAAACTTACCCCTGACATCTCCTCTGTACCTACTTCCAAGCACCTTAAAACTGTGCCCTCTTGTGCTAGTTGTTTTAGCCCTGGGAAAAAGCCACTGATTATCCACACAATCAATGCCTCTCATCATCTCATCTTCTGCTGCTCCAAGGAGAAAAGGCCGAGTTCACTCAGCCTATTCTCATAAGGCATGCTCCCCAATCCAGACAACATGCTTGTAAATCTCCTCTGCACCCTTTCTATAGTTTCCAGATCCTTCCTGCAGTGAGGTGACCAGAACTAAGCACAATACCCAAGTGGTGTCTGACCAGAGTCCTGTTAGGTTTAGGTTTCACTTTGTAGGAAGTAATGGCCTACAAACACTGCCAGAGTTGACATACATCCGATTCTGCCTCCAAGCTCATTCAGAAATGTTCCTTAGCTCTTTAGTTAGCCCTCTGTAAGTCATACCTGGTCTTTTTGTTTAGTCCTGGATCACCAGAGTTGAATACCATAGATCTAGTGCTCTGCAGACTACCAGATAAAACTCCTGGTTTATCCACAGCTTTTAATTTGGGAATGTACAGTAAGTTCTTGTAGGCACACATTCATTCACACAGGCTTTAATGAAGTCAGTAACAATTGCAACATATTCATCCAGATTCAAAGATGAATCCCTGAATGGAGTCCAATCCATTGATTCAAAGCAGTCCCATAAGCGCTCATGTGCTTCCCTTGTCCATACCTTCTTGGTCCTCACTACTGGTGCTGCAGTCTTCAGTTTCTACCTATACTTAGGGAGTAGAAGTACAGCCAGGTGATCAGAGTTGCAAAGTGTGGGCATGGGATAGCATAGTAGGTGCTCTTGATTATAGTATAGCAGTGGTCCAGTGCGCTGGCTCTTCTAGTGATATCTTGATGATAATTATTTAGAGATTTTTTCAAGCTATCCTTGTTAAAATCCCCCAAAATGATGAGGAAGGTACCATTTCACGCCTGCTTACTACATTGCTCAAATCGTCTAGAGCCTGTTTGACACTGGCCTGAAGTGGGAGGTACACCACCTCAAAAGTGATAGCTGAAAACTCCCGTGGCAGATAAAATAGGTGACGCTTGATTGTGAGATGTTCCAGGTCAGCTGATCAGGACTGGGACGGCACCGCCATGTTTGTACACCACAAGCAGTTGATCATAAAGCACACTTCACCTTCTCTGCCTTTGAAAGACTCAGCAGTCCTATCTTGGTGATGAATCTGCTGACAATCTAATCCTTGCCTTGCTCTATATACAACAGCAAGGTGTATAATTGTACACAAATGTACACAACAGAGGGGAGATATTACCCGATGTTAGAGAAATCAATGTTCATGCCCATGTTGTGGGATCTGTGTGTTGAATTGTATACATAAGGGGTGAATGTTTGAATTGTATTGTACCCACCCATGTATATGTGCTATATGATTTATGGCTCTATAATTTTGTGTAAAATTCTGATGGTCTTCACAGAGTGAATAGGGAGGATCATTCCTCCTGTAATTTAGAACTAGGGATTACTATAAGAATATGAAGCACAAGAGATTGTGTAGATGCTGGAAATCCAAAGTGACACATCCAAAATGCTGGAGGAACTTAGCAGGTCAGGCAGCAACTACGGAGGGAAGTAAACAGTCGGCTAAGACCTTTCAGCGGGATTGGAAAGGAAGGGAGAAGCAGAATATGGAGCAACTTGTTTAATTCAGAGAGGAAAGTGTTCTTTTGCCAAAGGAATCGTAAGTCTTCAGAAGATTCTATCTCAAAGGGCTGAAGAAGCAGAGTCAATGAATGTATTTTTTAAGCTGCAGGGAGACAGGTTTGTGACAAGGAAGACATTGAAAGATTATAACAGTTAGGCAGTAGAGTGAACAGTTACAATTAGATCAACCATAGTATTGTGGAGCAGGTTCAATGTGCTGACTGATTTATAATGCTCCTTTGTATCCTTATAGATTAGAAAATGGCTTTGCACCACTTTGTAAATTTAAGAGAACCTAATAATAAGATGTGTTTAAAAGGCAAGAAAAAAAATGGTCAATAAAACATTTCATAACATTATAAATAATTGAGACAAGCTTGACCTGTCTTTATTTAGGGACTTTGGGTTGTATCAGCTCACAAGTAATATTTGCAATTTATAAACTTGTTCAAATTTCTGCATTTCTTGAGCTCATAGCCATGCCTTTTGACTGAAGGACAAAAAAGTATGGCTCTCATGTTCTTGCAACATGGAGTAATAAAAAATGTAAATAGTAAATAGGCAGAATATGTAGCGTAATATTTAAATTTCTATTGTCCCCATCTACCGCTGTCATTCAGACACACATCTACCTGAATGTAACATCTGCACACCCAAAAATGCACACATATACACTCAATGGCCATGTTACACTTGTACACATGCTCATTAATGCAAATATCTAATCAGCCAACCATAAGAGCATGCAGACATGGTCAAGAGATTCTGCTGTTGTTCAGACCAAACATCAGAACAGGGAAGAAATGGGATCTAAGTGACTGTGGAATGATTGTTAGTGCCAGACAGGGTGGCTTGAGCATTTCAGAAACTGCTGATCTCCTGGGATTTTCATACACAACAGCATCTCAAGTTCAAAGAGGATGGTGCAAAAAACAAAAGGCATCCAGTGAATGGCATTTCTGTGGGCAAAAAAATGTCTTGTTAATGAATGAGATCAGAGGAGAATGGCCAGACTGGTTCAAGCTGACAGGAAGGTAGCTGCAAGTCAAATAACCATGTGTTACAACAGTGGTGTCAGAACAGCATCTCTGCATATACGATATGGTGAACCTTAAAGTGGATGACTACAGCAGCGGAAGACCACAAACATACACTGCATGGCCACTTTAATAGGTACACAATAAAGTAGCCACTGAGTGTATGTCAGCAATACTAAACCTGATTATGATTCTCAAGGCAGGTTTCAATGCATGAAATATAGAATAGAAGGAATGTCATAGTGATTATGGTGTTCCACCCATTAACTTCCTTTGGATAGTACACCCATTAACTTACAACTCCAGCAACCTGGGTTCCATCCTGACCTTGGGAGACATCTGTACAGAATTCACATTTTCACCCCGCGGCAGTGTGGATTTCCTTTGTGGTGCTCCAGTTTTCTCTTAATTGCCAAAGAGCCACTGGTTTAGTTAATTGGTCACTGTAAATTCCCCCTGTTGTGTTGATGAACAGTGGAATCTGGGGAGAGTTGATGTGAATGTAGGAAGAATTAAACGTTATCAGTGCACATAACAGATGATTTCATCTGGTCACTCAACACCACTTCTTCAGTCAAGATAGCACAGCTGTGTCTCTATTTCCTGAGGAGATTAAGGTGAGAGAGGCTTCCGCCAGTCCTATTCTAACCAATTTTTACAGGAGCAAAAATTGAGAGTGTGCTGACCAGCTGCATCACCATCTGGTATGGGAATTGTAAGGTATCAGACCCCTCACATCCATGTTACTATCTTTTTGACCTTCTACCAGAAGGCAGGAGATACTGCATCATTATGACAAGGACTGTTAGGATGTGAAATAGCTTTTTCTCCTAGGCTGTAAGATTACTGAACTCTCTGCCACAACCCAGGTCTCATCACATATGAAGTGCCAATAGTATTATATTGTTTACTTTGTAACTTGTGTCATAAATGCACTTTAGGCTAAATGTCAATCTTCTGAAATATATTTTATTATTTGTTAATTTATTTGTGGTAATATTACTTAATATATTATATGTGTGAGTTATATGTATTGTGTTGAGCACCTTGTCCTGCAGGTACGTTGTTTCATTTGGTGGTATACATGTATGTATAAAAGATGGCAACGGTAACTGGCAACTTCGCTCGTGCTCTCCTGAGCAAACTGCCCTCTCCACTATCCTATACCCAAGAAATCCTTCTAAACCTCAAATTTAGCAAGATAAAGGTCAACAACACCCTGGAGAAGCTACTGACCCAGCTGGAGACCACCGCGAAAAAACTGCTTCTTAAACTCCGGACCGCACCTGAACCCGACCAACGAGGCCCACCACGTTCCCAGAGACCCACTGTCTGCTACCGTGCCGGAGCACTGGGAGACATGACCCATTCTGACCAGCACATCTCTGGAGCAGACGACCACACAGAAGTGACGGCGGAGAACTCAAGGTGACCCAGACACTTCCCCGGAGCAACCACCGTAAAGCCCCGTTGGTGGCCATCCACAGCTGCCGGAAGTGAGGCCTCCGCCGCCGACCTCGGAAATCGAGCCCGATGCGTTCCTGAAGATAAATCCAAGGAGGGCGACGGGCCCAGATGGCGTCCCGGGACGGGTTCTCCGAGCCTGTGCAAGCGAGCTAGCTGGAGTGTTTGCTGACATCTTCAACTGCTCCTTGCTTCAGTCTAAGATCCCCTCATGTTTTAAGAAGGCAACGATAATCCCAGTGCCGAAGAAGAGCAAGGTGGCATGCCTGAATGACTATCGACCTGTGGCTCTGATATCAATCGCTATGAAGTGCTTCGAGAGATTGGTTATGGCACACATCAGCCGCAGCCAACCGGTCAACCTCGATGCTTTGCAATTCGCCTACCGGAGCAACAGGTCAATGGCAGATGCCATCTCTCTGGCCCTACATTCCTCCTTAGAACACGTGCAGAATAAAGACACATACGTAAGGCTCCTTTTCATTGACTACAGCTCTGCCTTTAATACTATCATTCCAAATAAACTGATTCCTAAGCTCCGGAACCTGGGCCTTAGCACTCAGATCTGCAGCTGGATCTTCAACTTCCTCACAGACAGGACCCAGGCTGTAAAAATAGGGAACAAGCTCTCCTCTACAATCACTCTGAGCACCGGTACCCCACAAGGCTGCGTACTCAGCCTCCTGCTGTACTCACTGTACACCCATGATTGTGTAGCCAAGTTTCCATCAAACTCAATACTGTACATAAGTTTGCTGATGACACAACAATTGCAGGTCATATCTCAGGTAATAATGAGTTTGAGTACAGAGAGGAAATTAAGAACCTGGAGGCATAGTGTGAAGACAATAACCTATCCCTCAACATCAGCAAGACAAAGGAATTGGTTGTTGACTTCAGAAGGAGTAGCGGACCGCACGACCCAATTTACATCGGTGGTGCGCAAGTGGAACAGGTCAAAAGCTGTAAGTTCCTCGAGGTCAATATCACAAATGACCTGACTTGGTCCAACCAAGCAGAGTTCACTGCCGAAAAGGCCCACCAGCGCCTTTACTTCCTGAGAAAACTAAAGAAATTTGGCCTGCCCCCTAAAACCCTGACTAATTTTTATAGATCCACTGTAGAAAGCATTCTTCTAGGGTGTATCGGATTAGTGCTGCCAGGACACGACCCACCCAGCCAACACACTTTTCGTCCCTCTTCCCTCCAGGAGAAGGTTCAGGAGCTTGAAGACTCGTACGGTCAGATTTGGGAACAGCTTCTTTCCAACTATGATAAGACTGCTGAATGGATCCTGACCCGGATCTGGGCCGTACCCTCCAAATATCCGGACCTGCCTCTCAGGTTCTTTGCACTACCTTACCTCCCATTTTTCTATTTTCTATTTATGATTTATAATTTAAATTTTTAATACTTGCTAATTTTAACTGTTTTTAATATTTATAATATTTAATATTTGTAATCCAGGGAGTGTGAAGTGCAGAATCAAATATCGCTGTGATGATTGTACGTTCTAGTACCAATTGTTTGGCGACAATAAAGTATAAAGTATGTGTTTAAATGACAATAAACTTGAACCTGAAGCTGATTAGTGTAAATGGGTACTGAATAACCAGCCTCAAGAGGCTGAGGAATTGGTTCCCTGCAGTTTGCCTTGACAACTTCCAAAGTGGACAGGAAACATTGAAAGTGAGAAAAGACACTCAACTCAGCAAAGTGGAATACTTTGTTTTTTTCCATCTGTAATCTATAATTTATACAACCCAGTGAGGGCAACATTCATATAAAATGCTTTTTAAAATAACTTCATTCTCTTGATATCTCTGTCAGTTACCTCTTTGGTTATGTTTGATCTGGTGATCTCAACCTACTAACACATGCAGTGTTTTTTATCATTAAAAAAGTTAATCAAGTTATTGGTTATATTGTGTGTTGTCCGTTTCAGTTTATTCCCACCCTGGAAATATTTGACTCAATTTACATATAATTTCCTTGCACACTGGATACCAGGTGCAGCAGAACAAAGAAATGTCTTGTTTGATGAGCTTAAAATTTTTCCAAGAAGTAATTTCCACCCCTACATGCAACACTGTAAGTCACTTTGCCTGCACTTTTGTTTGCCATTCAGTCCATTGAAGAGTTGCCAAAGCAAATTCTTCAACTTATCATCCAAGCTGTCTGGCACAGGATTAACCTACATTACTGTGGTATCCAAAGGCAAGATACTCAATAGTTTCTGTTGGCATGTAATCACTTCAACTGATCTGAACGTCCTTGTAACTGTTTGGCCTCTAACTGCAGACATTTTATTGATTTGAGCTATTCATAAATAATTAAGTCATACTTACAAGATTAATAAAGTATATAAAGTAAGTTTATTTATGTCAAAGTACGTATATGTTAACACATATTAACTTGAGATTCATCTTTGCAGACATCTACAAGAAAAATAAAGAAATACAACAGAATTTATGAAAAACTATACATAATCAAAGACTGATTAACAACCAATGTGCAAAAGGAAATAAACGGTGCAAATAAAAGATGAATAATACTGAGAACATGTTATAGTAGTGAATCTGCAGGTTGTGGAATCAGTTCTGATTTGAGGTGAATGAATTCAATATCAGTTCAGGAACCTGGTGAATACGGGGTAATAACTGTTCTGAACCATTGAACCCGATACGTCATGGCTGATCTACTACATCAAGTCCATCAGCATGCCTCTTCCTCACTTCCCTAACATTTTTAGTCCTGGACATACACAGGTCACTGGGGCTTCCAGAGAAAATGTTGCAGGTTTTGTGTACAGTTTCTAGAATTCTTCACAGTAAGGTTGACCAACAACTAAACATGGTTATTTCCACGTTTTCAAAGTTCAGAGTTCAATCTAAATGTAGTATCAAAGTATGTATATGCTGCCATATCCTACCCTGAAATTAATGTTCTTGCAGGCATTCACAGTAGAACAAAGAAAAGCAATAGAATCAATGAAAAACTACACACAAAGATGAACAAGCAACCAATGTGCAAAAAGAAACAAATTGTACAAACATAAATAATAATAATAATAAAGTTAACAATGAATAATGTTGAGAACATTTGTTGAGTCCTTGAAAGTGAATCCTTAAGTTATTGAATCAATTCTGTGCTGTGGTGAGTGAAGTTGTCCATGCTGGTTCAGGACCCAGATGGTTGAAGGGTAATAACTCTTCCTGAATCTGCTAGTGTAGAATCTAAGACTAGCAAAGAGAAAGACTAAGGAACTAAGAACTAAGACTAAGATTAAGATGGCGCTGCTTTGTGTTTAGATATTTTATGCTTATTGATACGGCGAAGTTCCTTTCAAATTCTTCCCTCAGAGGATGGAGAGAGTGTGGAATGTGCTGCCAGAGTGCATCGTTTCTCCTCCTTTCCCTGTCTCAATAAGTCCTGTCAGCACAGCCTCCAGCAGATTCATCCCCACAGATTTGAACTAGACAATGTCAGGACTATGCTTTGGCACGAACACAGCTAAGTGCCAATTGCCATGCAGCTTTGACAGTGCCAGCATATCAGGCCATCTGAGGTCTCTGAAGACCATGTCTTCCAGCTGCCAGCATCGCCTGTTATTTATTATGCACACCTATACAGGGTGGCTCGAGTGCTCAAGTGAGTGTGCTGCCCATTGTTTAGAAGGCAGAGAGCGATGAACCCTCACCGGAGACTGCCAACAGCAGCAAGATCAGGATTTATAGGACACAACAAGTGCCATTCTGATTCAGTGGTTGATGCTACACATGGGACTCTGTCTTGGCTAATGTTGCTGGACCACTGCTCGGTGCAGATTTCCTGTGCTCCAAAGCACTGCTAGTAGATCTTAAGAACTACCAGCTTGTAAACACAAAGGACATCGGGTTCTTACCCTGTACCCCCAGTAAGTTCCCCACAACGACTCTGTCTGGCGCATGCACCACCACATGTGAATTCAGTCATCTGCTGGGTGAATTCACAAACCTACGTTTTCCACTACGATCACAAAACATGGGACCAAGCAGCACATTTCCACAACTGGTTCACCAGTCCACACCCATGGACATGGACTGGGCTTAGGAAAGATGGCCAGTGCAAAGGCTGAGTTTGCTAACATGGAAATGCTTGACATTGTACGCAGTTCGAATAGCCCTTGGGTTCATCCCACCACTTAAGCTGAATGGTGGTTGCTATCCATGTGGCGATTACCACCGGCTTAACAAGGCCACTATCACTGATCATTATCTGCTCCCACATACCCAAATCTTTTTAGCACATTTAGCCAGAAAGATATTTTTTTTCTAAAGTAGTCTTAGTCAGAGGAAGTTTCCAAAACTGCTGTTATAACCGTTTGGCTTGCTGGAGTTTCTGCACATGCCATTTGCGCTGGAAAAAATGCAGCACAGACTTTCTAGTGACTAATGGACTCTGTGACCCCAGATGTCCGGGCTTACTGGATACCAGTCACAGGCCTGTGGTTGACTGGCGTTAAGTTCGGGGATGCAGAAGATACTCTCCTGTGCAATGTCTCAAATGGTCGCCCTTGCCAATAGTGCCTACAAACTGGAGGTGTGCTGTTTTTAAGTCCAGTCATGGCCTCTCGCATCCAGGTGGGAAGGCATCACAGAAATTAGTTGCCTTAAAGTTTATGTCGCATGGTCTTAGGAAGGATGCTCAAGGCTGGAGTGCAGCCTGTGTTGTGTGTCAGTGGGTGAAAATTAATCGTCATGTTCCAGCACCATCGTGGATCCTGAGAGATGGATTGATCACATCAATGTTGGCCTGGTTGGTCCTTGCACCTCCTCCTGTGGTTTCATACATCTCCTTACCATGTTGTCCCTCTAGCATCAACGATGGCTGCAGACATGGCTTGGGCAGTCATCAGCAGCTGGGTGGCTCGGTTTAGTACCTGATCTGATACTTCTCCTGACCATGCTCCACAATTCCCATTAGACCCCTGAGCCACAATGGCCTAGAACCATGGCATTAAATTGCATCACACCATGGCATATCACCCACAATCCAATTGGTTTCACCATTCCTTAAAGGCTGCTCTGAGGATTCCCTGACATACGAGTATTGACATGGTCATCTTCTGTGGGTCCTGCTGGGGCTCAGAATGGCTTCAAAAGAGGACATGCAGTCCTCCACAGCTGTGTTGGTATACAGGCAGTTGCTATGGATTTTATTACTGACCACTTGGTCGGCATCTCAGCAATGTCACATCTCAGTAAACTCAGTACTTTTACACCTATTACCTATTGCTACCAACCATCATAGCGTACAGCACTCTGGGGTTCCTGTTGACCTATATTCTTCCTATTAATTTTTGTCTGCCATGATGCACAACAACATCCCCTTAAGCCCCCTTACAATGGCATGTTTTGGAATGGGGCAAAATGACTTTTGTTATAGATAGGAAGGGTAAAGCTAAATGAATTTCTCTAGATCCCCTTAAACTGGCTCACCAAGACCTAAATGGTTCCACAACCATATCTCTGTATCACGACAAGGCCATGTGCATGTCAGTGCACCTCTGGTTGAGCCAGAGGCACCTGCTATTACTGTCATAAAGGGAGTGTCGATGGTGGACCCAAATGCAAGACTCAGACACTGACGTACTAGGAACAGGACTAGGACTAGAGTTAAGGATGTGACTGGATGAAGACTAGGAGCTGGGAGAAGAACTCAGACTTGGGCTAGGCAAGCGGGACCAGGACAAGGAGCTAGGAACTAGGAGCCTGGGTATGGACTCTGAACCAGAGACTGGACAAGGACCCAGAACCTGGGCCTTGACGTGGGCTCAGACCCCGGAACTAGGCGAGGATGTGATGTGGCTACAGGACAAGACATGGCTCGGGTTCCTCGAGGCGAGGACATGACGAGGCTTGGTTTCTTCAAGGCTAGGATGTGACGAGGCTTGGGTTCTTCGAGGCTAGGACGTGACGAGACTTGGCTACAGAACAGGACGTGGCTACAGAACAAGACATGGAGCTCTTGCACATGGCGAGGCACATGGACAGGATGAGAGCATAAAGCCTTGGTCTGGACAGGACGAGGTTCTTGGACGTGGCTTGGACAGGATGAGGTTCTTGAACAGGACAAGAGACTCCAGCACAGGACGAGGGAACTCCAGCACCGGGCTAGGCAAGGTACTCCTGGGCTGGGAGAGAACACAAAGTCTTGACTTGGTTGAGCGGGACAGGAATGCAGAGCCTTGGTCTTGGGAGACAGGAACACAGAGCCTTGGTCTTGGGGGAGATAGGAACACAGGGACATGGAACACAGAGCTAGGACCCCTCCTTGGGAACAGAACTTGGGGCAGGGGCTCTACACAGAGTCAGGACCCCTCTTAGGGAGCAGGATGTCGGGCCGGGACTCATACACAGAACACTGAGACAGTTCTCCACTCAAGGTAGCAGCAAACGGCCGGACCTACCTAGCGAATGCATGGACACAGAGACGGATCCCAACACAAGGTAGAAGCAAACGGCCGGACCTCCCGAGTGAAGGTGTGGACACAGAGACGGATCCCAACACTAGGTAGCAGCAAATGGCCAGACCTACCTAGTGAAGGCCTGGACACAGACAGTTCAAAACAACGATAGACAGTTCTTTATCTCGCTCCGGCAGTTGAACTTGACAGCGGTGCAGGCGAAGGTTGCAGGCAAGGTCTACAGGTGAGGCAAGGCGAGGCAAGGTGAGGCGAGGCGAGGCGAGGCAAGGGTCCAGGCGAGGCAGGGCTTCAGACACAGGTTGCAGGTCAAGGCTTCAGACACTGGTTGTTGGGCAAGGCTTCAGGAGGAAGGGGCAGAGAAGGGATTCAGACAAAGGGTTTAGACAGGAACAATCCAGCAACTGAAGCTTCTTCTTCTTTGAGTTTTTACAGTAGTTGGCATCCACACTGTTGCATTACTGCCGTCTTCAGGATTTATTGTCCCTCATTGTCCATTCACTTCAAAGCTGTCTTTCCAGACCCGTCACCCTTAAATAACTAAACAACCAGCTCCTCCCCGATCACTCTCCCCACATTCCAATAAACCTTTAACACTGGTCTCTACCAGTCCTATTTTGCGTAATTGTTGTAACATTTGTTGCCTTTCCTGTGCAAATTTCCAGCATGAAATAAAGATATGCTCTACAGTTTCAGTCTCCTGACGTTAATCGTAAAAACTTGTTGGATGCTTATTTATGATGGCCAGTGCCATTAAGGTTGCTGTGTCCAATTCTCAGTCTACTTATAATTACTTGCTCCTTCCGCTTTACTCTCCTACTTCTTCCCATATCTACTCTGTTCTGTATTGAATGTAAATGTCTTCCTTTTATTGCTCTATCCCAATGCTGCTGCCACTGTTGATTTATCCTTCTCCACACTGTGCTCTTCCCCTCTGATTTTGATAGTTTAATATTGACCTCCATCAATCCTTTTTTGACTGCTGCTTTTGCCAGCCTACCTGCTGTCTCATTTCCCATAGTACCCGAATGTGCTGGAACCCACATGAATGCGATATTTTTGCCTTGTCTAGCCAGTCTTGAATTTGCAAACAGGATTTCATAAAGCAGATCCTGGTGACCTCTAGCTGTACCCACCTTAATGCTTGCAAGGGCCGACGCAGAATCGCTACATATCACAATATCATTACAATCAACCTGCTCACTCCATTCTCGTGCTAACAATATGGCAAACATTTCAACTGCATATACACTCAAGCAATCAGGTGTTCTCTTGTTAATTTCCACTTGATAACTTGGCACAACAATTGCAGACCCTGTTGCACCTGTTTCTGGATCTTTTGATCCATCCGTAAAAATCTGTATGCCTTTATATTTACATTCCCTATAACTATGGTATTCACTGAGTATATCAGCCGTCTTATTACTGTGCTTAATCTTAAGCAATTCTAAATCTACAGAGGGATTTTCTAATACCCAGAAAGATCTGACAGGCCACACCACACTTGGACAAAACTCTTTATCGTATACACCCACATCTTTTGCTGTTTGCTCTCCTGTCCAGCCAAAACTTTCTTTTTGTGTCCTCTCCTTCTCCCAACATGTCTGCAACACCCTTTTTGTAGGATGGCCATCACCATGCCCCTTAAATTAATCCAGTAATTGGCCTCCAGCTGTTTACGTCGCAGCCCCGATGGAATTTCATTTGCCTCAACTTGGAGTGCACACACCGGGGAAGTTCTAACCGCTCCCAAACACACCCTTAGAGCCCGAGCTTGCACGATATCCAGTTCTGCCAGCACAGATTTTGCTGCTGACCCGTATACAATACTTCCATAGTCTAATCTTGATCTTATTAATGCTACATAAATATACTTCAGTGATGCAAAATCAGCACCCCATTCCAATCCAGCAAGACACCTCATGACATTTATCACGTTTTTACATTTAGTAACTACATATCTAACATGTTCTCTCCATGTTAATCTCAAGTCAAAGTGCACTCCCAAAAACTGAAAACTTTCAACTCTCTCCAAGTTACTTCCATACAGATTCAAATTAAGTCCCCTGAACTTTTTCCTTGTAAAGAACATGGCTTTTGTCTTCTCCACTGAAAATTTAACACCCCACTTTGTCCCCCACTGTTCAACTTGATTAATTCCATCTTGCATTTTCATAACTATATGTTCAATATTTCTCCCTCTTTTCCACAAAGCCCCGTCATCTACAAACAATGACCTCCCCACTTCCGTTGGAATATTTACAAATATATCATTTATCAAAATGGAGAATAAAGCTGGACTCACTACACTCCCCTGAGGCGTCCCGTTTTCTACAGCATACTGGCTTGATAGCTCTGATCCTATCTTCACCTGAATAGTTCTCCTATCTAAAAAGTCCTTAACCCAATTGAACATTGCCCCCCCCAATTCCCATTAAATGTAGCTTGATTAGGAGCCCCTCTTTCCATAACATATCATAAGCTTTCTCAACATCAAAAAAAAAACTGCAACCACTGTCTCTTTATTTACTTGAGCTTTTCTTATTTCATCCTCTAGACACAACACTGGATCCATAGTATTCCTTCCTTTCCTGAACCCGCTTTGATACATAGCCACCATACCTCTACTTTCCAAGAAGTACACTAACCTATCACTTATCATACGTTCCATAAATTTACATACATTTGACGTCAAGGCAATTGGCCTGTAGTTTCCTGGTCTGCTGGTATCTTTCCCAGGTTTCCTTATTGGAATAATTATTGCCTCTTTTCAGCTCCCTGGTATTCTCCCTTCATTCCAGACTTTGTTATACAGAAGCAGTAATTTCTTCAGACTTCCTTCACTCAAGTGTTTTATCATACTATAACATATTTCATCCTTACCTGGCGGAATCTTTCCTATTTTATCTAGTGCCTTTCTTAATTCTCCCATGCTGAAAGGGACATCTTGCACCCGTCAAGGTTAGTTTTCCTACATAAAGCCTCCATATTTTCAGCTTTTGTTCTTTCTCTACCTTTTCTTCCCTTCTCAGACAAATTATCGGAACTATGTACCATAAAAAAAGTGTTTGCCAACAACTCTGCTTTTTCCTTATTTGTTACTGCAGTCACACTTCCATCAACCAGAACTGGGTACCTCCACTCTCTCCTGTCCCCTCCCATCCTTTTCATCATCCCCCACACCTCTCCTACTTGAGTCGTGTTTCCAATTGAATCACAATACTTTCTCCAGTGCGTCCTTTTAGCATGTCTTATTGTCCTCCTTACTGCTGCCTGAGCTTGTTTGTACTGAATCATATGTTGGAAGTTAGGAGTTCTTTCAACCAGTTTAAATGCCTTATTTCTATTTCTCACTGCTTCCTTACAATTATCATCCCACCAAGGTATTATTCTCTTCTTTATTCTTCCTTTACTTTTAGGAATGGATTCTAATGCAGCTGACATTATACCTCGTTCTAATACGCTGTCAAGTGTTTCTATATCCATTCCATCACTGACCTGACTGAGATATCTATCACTTTTTTCCAGAAATTTCTCCCAGTTGGCTTTCTCAAGGATCCATTTGCCACCTGTATTCTCTGTGACCAATGAGGCAGAAATATTTATCTTGTACCAGATTGGGTAAAGATCACTCCCTACAGTTCCTTCTTGGTACACTAAATAATCACACACTGATGCAATGGAGTTTGATACTAATGTAAGATCAAGCACAGATTCTTTACCTGTATTAACATCAATTCTAGTACTACTGCCATCATTTAAGCACACTAAATACTTCTCATCTAGCAACTCCTCTACTACCTGACCATTGATGTCTGTTCTGTCACTCCCCCATAATACATTATGTCCATTAAAATCACCACACCAAACAACATTGCTACTATGCTGCCCTTCTGTCTCCTCAAGCTTGTTTAACTCTAGTCTTTTGCATGGATTATAATAATTCACAATCACCAACTCTTTCCTTTCAGCCCATACTTTTACTACCACATACTCTTGTTCACTTCCTACACCTAGTATTCTATAAGGAATTCTTTGCTTTACATAAGTTGCACATCCTCCTCCTCCCCCCTCTCTCCTGTCTCGCCTTACTGCCTCATAACCATATAAAGCAAAATCTAAATTAGGTTTTAACCAGGTCTCCTGGATACACACAACATCTGGCTTTTCTCTTCTACTAGCTATAAACTGCTTGAAATCTGGACCATTAGCAATCAGGCTTCTTGCATTCCATTGAAGAAGTAGCATTATTAGTAATATCAACCCACACATACTGTCTCTTGACTTGACTGTACCCTGAGTTCATCGTTTACATCCTCCCATTTTAATCCTATCATATCCAAATGGTGCTCTGCAGCTTTCACAATAATTTGAATCCTTTCAGTTTTAGATTTGATCTCATAAGTTGCGTTTACCACTCCTGCTATAAAGGTCGTCAATTTCTTCTTCTCTATCCATGCATTCTTCTTATCTTGCCTTTCTTTAGCTGCCGCTTGCTCTTTGCTACATCCTTCCTCATTCATTTTCTTCTGTCCTGCCAACTTGATTGCCTCAGCATATGAGACTTTTTCCTTCACCCTTATCTGCTGCACCTCCACCTCTTTCTTCAACACTTCACATCCCCAGTACGCTACACTATGTTTACCTCCACAATTACACCACTTTGGTCTCACTCCTTCTCCACATTTTCCGTATTCATGTTCCCCACCACACCTTGCACATTTTCTCTTTCCTTTGCAGACATTGGCTACATGCCCAAACCCCTGACAATTGAAACACCTCATAGGTTTTGGTATACATTCTCTTATATTGTATCTTAGAAATCCAAAATATAACTCCTTTGGAGGCATCTTATCCTCAAATTCTACCAGAACAGTTTCAGTCTCCCTTTTCACTGCTCCCCTTGTCATTCTTTTCACACTCTTCACTGAACTATTCCTCACCCTCAAGTTCTCCACTAGCTCCTTCATATTAACACTGAGGGGAACCCTAGATATTACCCCCTTGCAACCATTGACCCTTTGTGCTCCAACTCTTACAACCCTGGACATTTTAACTTTCCTAACATTAGTCACCTTCATTGCCTTCTCCATGTGCTCTTCAGTTTTACATCCTATCAGCAGGTTTCCATCTCCTAAAATTCTCACATGGCTCACTTCCCCTACTTGTCCTCTGATGATTTTTGTTAGTTTAAGCAGATCGACTTTCTTTACTCCCCCTTCTCCCTCAAATCTTACCACTACATTTAGCAATTTTGCCCTCGGGCCCTTCTCCTCAACTTCTCTTCCCTCACTTTTCAATCCACCTACACTGGACCCACCTCTTTTTTTCTCTTCTGACCCATCACCTTCCTGTTCTTAGTCCCTCTCTCCACCTCTTCCCACTCACACTTCGTGCTATTGCTGTCACCATCACTGACACGGAAACAGGCCATCTCAGCCCTTCTAGTCCGTGCCGAACTCTTACTCTCACCTAGTCCCACCGACCTGCACTCAGCCCATAACCTTCCATTCCTTTCCTGTCCATATACCTATCCAATTTAACCTTAAATGACAACATCAAACCTGCCTCAACCACTTCTGCTGGAAGCTCGTTCCATACAGCTACCACTCTCTGAGTGAAGAAGTTCCCCCCCATGTCACCCCTAAACTTTTGCCCTTTAACTCTCAACTCATGTCCTCTTGTTTGAATCTACCCCACTCTCAATGGAAAAAGCCTATCCACGTGAACTTTATCTATCCCCCTCATAATTTTAAATACCTCTATCAAGTCCCCCCTCAACCTTCTATGCTCCAAGGAATAAAGACCCAACTTGTTCAACCTTTCTCTGTAGCTTAGGAGATGAAACCCAGGCAACATTTTAGTAAATCTCCTCTGTACTCTCTCAATTTTATTGACATCTTTCCTATAATTTGGTGACCAGAACTATACACAATACTCCAAATTTGGCCTCACCAATGCCTTATACAATTTCAACATTACATCCCAACTCCTATACTCAATGCTCTGATTAATAAAGGCCAGCATACCAAAAGCTTTCTTCACCACCCTATCCACATGAGATTCCACCTTCAGGGAACTATGCACCATTATTCCTAGATCCCTCTGTTCTACTGCATTCTTCAATGCCCTACCATTTACTATGTATGTCCTATTTTGATTCATCCTACCAAAATGTAACACCTCACATTTTTCAGCATTAAACTCCATCTGCCACATTTCAGCCCATTCTTCTAACTGGTCTAAATCTCTCTGCAAGCTTTGAAAACCTACTTCATTATCCACAACGCCACCCATCTTAGTATCATCTGCATACTTACTAATCCAATTTACCACCCCATCATCCAGATCATTAATATATATGACAAACAACATTGGACGCAGTACAGATCCCTGAGGCACACCGCTAGACACCGTCCTCCAATCTGACACACAGTTATCCACCACTACTCTCTGGCACCTCCCATCATTTTACTACTTTGATATTAATGCCTAACAATTGAACCTTCCTAACTAACCTTCCATGTGGAACCTTGTCAAAGGCCTTACTTTGCATATGAAGTTGTTGTGTTCACTTTAAAAGACGGTGTCTGACATAATGATGTCAGTGTAAGGTGAATGCTTTTGGTTTGTTCATAATTGAAGCAAAGAGTTGTGGCTTTTGTTAAGCACATAAAATGACTCCATATGTTTTATTCACAAAATCCTATAGAGATAACTAATAAAGTGGCCATTAAGTGTATTTCTGTATGTTCATGATTTCTGCCGCTAACCCATCTACTTCAAGGTTCGACGTGTTATGTACTCAGAGATGCTTTTCTGCACAGCACTGTTATAGTGCATGGTTGTCTGAGTACCTGTCGACTTCCTGTCAGCTTGAAACAGTCTGGCCTTTCTCCTCTGATCCCTCTCATTAACAAAGTGTTTTGCCGCTCATTGGATGATTTTCATTTTTTGCATCATTCTCTGTAAAACTCTAGAGACTATTGTCCGTGAAAATCCCAGATCATCCCATCTGGCACCAACAATCATTCCACAGTCAAAGTCACTTAGATCATATTTCTTCCCTGTTTTCTAATTGCTCTGAAAAGTAACTTCTACTGTGAATTACAGAACACACCAAACAACCTTTGCTTAGTAAATCTTCACAAACTGTAACAACTTCTGATTCTGTGCTAACAGAGTAGGTCTCGAGGAATTGACTTAAATTTAATGAAACTCTTAGCATCATTTTCTGCTAAGTGAGGCTGCTCCTCTGATTTTTCGGTCACAGGTGATTCAAGCAATGAGATATCACAAAAGAAAACAAGAGGTGCTTGGCTTTAGGCTTTAGAACAATACAGCACAGGAACAAGTCCTTCATCCCACAATGTTCTGCCAAACCAATTAAATTAAATGGCCAACTAAATTAATCCCTTCTGCCTACACAATGTCCATATCCTTCCATTTCCCTCACATCCATGTACCTATCTAAATTTCTCTTAAGTGCCCTTTATGTATCTGCCCACACCATCACCCCAGGCAATGCACTACAGGCACCTACCACTCACTCTGTGTAACAAACAACTTGCTCCTCACACCTCCTTTGAAATTACCCCCTCTCTGGTATTAGACATTTCACCCCTGGAAAAAAGATACTGTCTGTCTACTCTACACATTCCTTTCATAATCTTATAAACCTCTATGAGGTTTCCCTTCAGCTGCCACTGCTCAGAGTAAACCCAAATTTGTCCAAGCTCTCGTATAACACATGCCCTCTAGTCCAGTCAGCATTCTAGTAAACCTCTTTGACACCCCCTCCAAAGTCCCGAAACATTGACTGTACTTTTTTCCATAGATTCAGCTTGGCCTGCTGAGTTCCTCTAGCATTTGTTTGTGTTGCTATGCCTTCTTAACCACGCTATGAACCTGTGTAGCCACTTTCAGGGAGATATGAATGTGAACCCCAAGATCCCCTCTGCTCATCAAAACTATTAAAGATCTTGACCTTAGTACTGTCCCTTTACACATGACCTAATAAAGTGCAACATTTCACATTTCACAGGGTTAAACTCAATTTGCCATTTCTCTGATTATAATTGCAACTGTTCCATATCTCGCTGTATTCTTTACCAGTCTTTTACGCTATCCACAACTCCACCAATCTTGCTTACAAACCCACTCATCTAGATTTTCATCCAGGTGATTTATATACCTCACAAGCAGTCGAAGTTCCAGTACAGATTCCTGTGGGACACCACTAATCACAGACCTCTAGCTAGAGTAAATCCCTTTGTCACCTATGACAGGATGCTGTTCATCGACTATAGCTCATCATTTAATACCATCATTCCCACAATTGTGATTGAGAAGCTGCAGAACCTGGGCCTCTGTACCTCCCTCTGTAATTGGATCCTCGACTTCCTAACCGAAAGACCACAATTTGTGTGGATTGGTGATAACATATCCTTCTCGTTGACGATCAACACTGGCACACCTCAGGGGTATGGGCTCAGCCCACTGCTCTATATACTGTGTGGCTTGGCATAGATCAAATACCATCTATAAATTTGCTAACAAATAGCAAATTTTAATCTCAAGTGATGATGAGAAACAGGAGTGAGATATGCCAACTAGTGGAGTGGTGCCACAGCAACAACCTGGTACTCAATGTCAATAAGACGGAAGAGCTGATTGTGGACTTCTGGAAGGTTAAGACGAAGGAACACATACCAATCCTCATAGAGGGATCAGAAGTGGAGAGAGTGAGCAGTTTCAAGTTCCTGGGTGTCAAGATCTCTGAGGACCTAACTTTGTCCCAACATGTTGATGTAGTTATAAAGAAAGAAAGACTGCGGCTATACTTTATTAGGAGTTTGAAAAGATTTAGCATGTCAACAAATACACTGAAAAACTTTTACAGATGCACCATGGACAGCATTCTGACAGGTTGCCTCACTGTCTGGTATGGGGTAGGCGGGGGGGGGGGTGCGGGGGGCTACTGCACAGGTCCAAAAAGAAGCTGCACAGGGTTGTAAATCTTATCAGCTCCATCTTGGGTACTAGCCTACTAAGTACCCAGGACATCTTCAGGGAGTGATGGCTCAGAAAAGCAGCATCCATTAATAAGGACTTCCATCACCCAGGGCATGTCCTTTTCTCACTGTTATCATCAGGTAGGAGGTACAGAAGCCTGAAGGCACACACTCAGCGATTCAGGAACAGCTTCTTCTCCTCTGCCATCCAATTTCTAAATGGACATTGAACCCTTTTGGACATTACCTCACTTTTTTTGATATATAATATTTCTGTTTTTTGCACGTTTTTTAATCTATTCCATATACGTATACTGTAACTGATTTACTTAATTATTTATTATTATTTTTAATCTTTTTCTCTCTTCTTTATTATGTATTGCATTGAACTACTGCTGCTAAGTTAATAAATATTACGACACATGCCAGTGATAATAAACCTGATTCTGATTCTTAATCTACTAACCTCTGTCTTCTGTCGGCAAGCCAGTTCTGAATCAAAACAGCCAATTCATCATAGATCCCATGTATCCTATCCACTGGATGAGCCGCCGATGAGGGGCCTTGTCAAATGCCGTATTAAATCCTATGTAGACAACATACAAATCTCTACCTTCATAAATTACCCTTATCACCTTTTCAATAAACTCAATCAAGTTACTAAGACACAACCTGCATTGCACATAGCCATACTGGTTCTCCCCTGGGCCAATGTTTTCCAAATGCTTATCAATTCTAACCCTAAGAATTCTCTTCAGTAACTTCCCTACCACTGATGAAGACTTAATGGGCTATAGCTTCCAGGATTATCTCTGATTCCCCTTGTGAAAAATGGAACAACATTCTCAACGTTCTAATCCTCCAGGACCTCACACAAAGGACAGAAAGAGAGAGGACATAAAGTTGGGACAAGGCCCCAGCAGTTTCTTCTGTTGCTTCTCTAAATAACCATATATCCTATCAGACCCTGGAGGGTTATCCACTTCAATGCTTTTTATGAGACCCACCGCTACCTTCCTTTACCTTGAAGTGCACTAGAGTATTATTCCTCTCAGTACAGATCTCCATATCCTTTATGTCCTCTGGAAATCAGCAACACACAAAATACTGGAGGAACTCAGCAGATCAGGCAGCAGCGATGGAAAGGAATAAACAGTTAATGTTTCGGGCTGAGTCCTGATGAAGGGTCTCGGTCTGAAACATCAACGAAAACAGCACTGATGTTTTGGGTCATGGGCTTCTTGCCGGAATATAAAGTGAGCAGGGTTTATTTCTCAAAGGTGTGGAGATAGAAAGAACCAAGGGACTGTCTTTGAAAGGGTATAGACCAAAGTTGTTAAGGTAACCATTACATTAAAATCAGCAATTAGAGGCAGAAATAAAGAAAACTGATTTAAAAAACTGGTTGGTGTCATGAAATATTTGAAAATATTGCATCTCTCTATGACTCTACACTTTTGTTCTGGAGTAGTCATTGATTCCAGGAGATCTGAGCAAAATGGCACCCCTAATGGACCAGTGCAGATTTACAAGACAAAACATACTTTTTTTTAATAAGTTTCATGATTTAAAAATGCAGACCAGAGAAAGGGAGAGTCCCTCATAGTAGAATGAGACTCGATTGTAGGCTATAATTATCCACAAGTATTGAAAGATGAAGGTAGTGCAGTAGATGTAGTATATATGGATTTCAGCAAGGCATTTGATAAGGTACCCCATGAGAAAGTAAGGAGGAATGCAATCCAAGGGGATCTTGCCTTGTAGATCCAGAATTGGCTTGCTCCCAGAAGGTAAAGAGTGGTTGTAGATGGGTCATATTCTTCATGGAGGTCGCTGACCAGTGGTGTGCCTCAGGGATCTGTTCTGGGACCCCTTCTCTTCATGATCTTTATAAATGACCTGGATGAGGAAGTGGAGGGTTGGGTTAATAAATTTTCTGATGACACAAAGGTTGGAGGTGTTGTGGATAGTGTTGAAGGCTGTCAGAGTTTACAGTGGGATATCAAAAGGATGCAAAACTGGGCTGAGAATTGGCAGATGGAGTTCAACCCAGATCAGAGTCAGGGGGCTCATTTTGGTAGGTCAAATATGATGACAGAATATAGTATTAATGGTAAGACCCTCAGCAGTGTGGATGATCAGAGGGATCTTGGGGTCTGAGTCCACAGAGTACTAAAAGCTGCTGTGCAGGTTGACTCTGTGGTTAAGAAGGCATACCGTGCATTGACTTTCATCAACCATGAGATTGAGTTCAAGAGCGGAGGGGTAATGTTACAGCTATATAGGAACCTGGTCAGACCCCACTTGGAGTACTATGTTCAGTTCTGGTCACCTCACTACAGGAAGGATGTGGAAACTATAGAAAGGGTGCAGAGGAGATTCAAAAGGATGGTGCCTGGATTGGGGAACATGTCTTATGAGAATATGTTGAGTGAACTCGACATTTTCTCCTTGGAACGGCGAAGAATGAGAGGTGACCTGATAGAGGTGTATAAGATGATGAGAGGCATTGATCCTGTGGATAGTCAGAGGCTTTTTCCCAGGGCTGAAATAGCTAAAACGAGAAGTCACAGTTTTAATGTGTTTGGAAGTAGGTACAGAGGAGATGTCAGGGGTAAGTTTTTTATACAGAGAGTAGTGACTGCATGGAATGGGCTGCCAGCAATGGTGGTGGAGGCAGATATGATAGAGTCTTTTAAGAGATTCCTAGATAGATATTTGGAGCTTAGAGAAATAGAGGGCTATGGGTAACCCTAAGTCATTTCTAAAGTAAGTACATGTTCAGCACAGCGTTATGGGCCGAAGGGCCGGTGTTGTGCTGTAGGTTTTCTATGTTTCTGTGTTTCTATGTAATGCTTGAGAAGACAGTTGTTTAAAGCAGAATGTTCTGAACATCAGTGCCCCATTCTGCACAGGCTGAGACGCATTTGTGGTTACTTACGAGGGAAAAGTCTCCTTAGGTCTAGAATAAACAATTAGCAAGTATATAATTATTGCTTTGGCTATATTCTTCTCATTCATAGGAATCCTTACAAATTGATGAGTGAGCCAGAAGATTATATGATGCTCTGACTAACCGCCCTGAGTTTGTTCCTAATTATCAACGATGATAGATTTGTGGAGCCTTGTGGTTTTCAGCTAGGCTAACCAGGCCTCTGGGATTCAGTTACACTATTACCCTGGTTCAGGGATATTCCTATGGGCTCGTTGTTCATTTTCTGCAGTGAGAAGTGAACCATATCGGATTGATTGCATGGTGAATCGGTTGGCCCTCATAGCACGGGAGGGTTCCCACTTTCTTTTCATGCAGGCTTTTGCATGTACATGTCCATGTAAGAGTTCCATTGCTGAGGTCAGGTTCAAAACAAAACATAGAACACTACAGCAAAGTACAGGTCTTTCAGGCCACCATTTTATACTAGCCTCTTAACCTGGTCGAAGGTCAATCTACCCTTCTCTCTTACATAGCTCTCCATTATTCAATCATCCATTGGCCTAATAAAAGGACTGTCTCTAATGTATCTGTCTCTACCACCATCTCTGGGTTCCATACACCCACCACTCTCCGTGTAAAAAAAGAACTACCTCTGATAACCACCCCCCTACTTGAATTATATTCTACTTTGACAATAAATTTACCTTGACTTTAATTTTAACTTTCCATGTCAGAATAAAAGGCAGGGATAAAGGATAACAGGTTTAGGGAACCTTGGTTTTCGATAGATATTGAGGCCCTTGCTAAGAAAAAGAAGGAGATACATTGCTGGTGAAGACAGGAAAGAACAAATGAGTTTCTTGAGGAGTATAAGAAATGCAAGAGAACACCTAAGAAGGAAATCAGAAGGGCTAGAAGAAGGCATGAGGTAGCTCTAGCAGTTAGATGGTGTAGAATCCTGAGGCTTCTATAGATATATTAAGAGCAAAAGGATTGCAAGGGACAAAATTGGTCCTCTGGAAGATCAGAGTGGTAATCCATGTGTGGATCCAAAAGAGATAGGGGAGATCTTAAATGGATGCTTTGTACCTGTACTTAATCAGCAACTGGATACAGAGTCCATAAAAGTAAGGCAAAATGGCATCAAATTCAGATTACAGAAGAGGAAGTGCTTGCTGCCTTGAAACAAATTAAAGTGGATAAATTCCTGAGGCCTGACAATGTGTTCCCCTTGGACCCTATGGGAGGCTAGTGTAGAAATTGTAAGGGTCCTAGCAGAGACATTTAAAATGTTTTTAGCCACAGGTAAGGTGCCAGAGAATTGAAGGATAGAAAGACTCTAAGAATATGCCAGGAAATGGTAGGATGGTGAGCCTGACATCAGTACCGTGAAAGTTATTGGAAGGTATTCTAAGAGACCAGATATATAAGTATTGCATTTAGATGGACAACGACTGATTAGGGATAGTCAACGTGGTTTTGTGTGTGGTAAGTCGTGTTTAACAAATCTTATAGAGATTTTAAAGGAAGTTACCAGGAAAGTTTATGAAGACAAGACAATGGATGTTGCCTACATGGACTTTAGCAAGGCCTCTGACAGGTCCAGCATGACAGGTTAGTCAAGGAAGTTTAGTCACTTGGCATTCAAGATGAAGTGGTAAAGTGGTAAATTCAACTTTGCAGAAGAAGCCAGAGAGCAGTTGTAGACAGTTGCTTCTTTGACAGGAGTCCTGTGACCAGGGGTGTGCTGCAGAGATCAGTGTTGGAACCATTGTTGTTTGTCATCTACATCAGTAAACTAACTAGATCAGCAAATTTGCAGATAACCCCAAGATTGGGGGTGTAGTGGACAGTGAGGAAGACTATCAAACGTTGCAGAGGGTAATGGGCTGAAAAACGACAAATGAAATTTAATGCAGACAAGTGTGAAGTGTTGCACTTTTGGAGGATCTACCAGGATGAACAGAAGGGCAATGAGGAGTAGGGTACATCAGAGAGATCTGGACAGACTGATCCACGATTCCTTGAAAGTGGCATCACAGATAGGTAGAATCAAAAAGAAAGTTTTTGGCACAATGACATTCATAACAAAGTATTGAGTACAGGAATTGGGATGTTATATTGAAATTGTATAAGTTGTTGGTGAGGCCTAGCTACAGGAAAGATGTCAATAAGATTGAAAGAATGCAGAGAAAATTTACAAGGATGGTGTTGGGAATTGAGGACCTGAGTTATAGAGAACATGGAAGATTAAGGGGAGATTTGATAGAGGTATACAAAATGATGAGGGATATAGATGGGGTAAACCCTAGCAGATTTTTTGATTGAGGTTGGGTGAGACTCAAACTAGAGATCATGATTTAAGGATGAAAGGTGAAATGTTTAAAGGGCACATAAGTGGGATCGTCTTCACTCAAGGGTTGTGGTAGTGTGGAACAAGGTCCTGGCAGAAGCAATGGATATGGGTTTGATTTCGGAATTTAGGAGAAGTTTGGACAAGTAGATAATGGGAGGGCCATAGAGGGTTTTGGATTAAGTATGGGTCGGAGGCAATATGCAAAACAAAACTTTGGCACAGACCAACCGTCTGTTTCTTTGCTGTAGAACTCTTTGACCCTCTGAGAGATGGACTTCTCTATGAGTGACCATAGAATTGATGGGCTATGTGGAACCTTCAATGTCAGTGCAAGTGGTGGATTTAAGAGAAATTTGGATAAGTACATGGATGAAAGGGGTATGGAGAGCTACGGTCTGGGTGCAGATCGATGGGACTAGACAGATGGTTCATCATGGTCTAGATGGGCTGAAGGGCCTATTTCTGTGCTGTAGTGCTCTATGACTATATTAAAACAAAACCAAATGTGTTGTGGTTATAGAGAAAGTGCAGTACATGAAGACAAAGAATTAGGATTATAGAAACATAGAAACATAGAAAATAGGTGCAGGAGTAGGCCATTCAGCCCTTCGAGCCTGCACCGCCATTTATTATGATCATGGCTAATCATCCAACTCAGAACCCCGCCCCAGCCTTCCCTCCATACCCGCTGACCCCCGTAGCCACAAGGGCCATATCTAACTCCCTCTTAAATATAGCCAATGAACTGGCCTCAACTGTTTCCTGTGGCAGAGAATTCCACAGATTCACCACTCTCTGTGTGAAGAAGTTTTTCCTAATCTCGGTCCTAAAAGGCTTCCCCTCTATCCTCAAACTGTGGCCCCTCGTTCTGGACTTCCCCAACATCGGGAACAATCTTCCTGCATCTAGCCTGTCCAATCCCTTTAGGATCTTATACGTTTCAATCAGATCCCCCCTCAATCTTCTAAATTCCAACGAGTACAAGCCCAGTTCATCCAGTCTTTCTTCATATGAAAGTCCTGCCATCCCAGGAATCAATCTGGTGAACCTTCTTTGTACTCCCTCTATGGCAAGGATGTCTTTCCTCAGATTAGGGGACCAAAACTGCACACAATACTCCAGGTGTGGTCTCACCAAGGCCTTGTACAACTGCAGTAGTACCTCCCTGCTCCTGTGCTCGAATCCTCTCGCTATAAATGCCAGCATACCATTCGCCTTTTTCACTGCCTGCTGTACCTGCATGCCCACTTTCAATGACTGGTGTATAATGACACCCAGGTCTCGTTGCACCTCCCCTTTTCCTAATCGGCCACTATTCAGATAATAATCTGTTTTCCTATTTTTGCCACCAAAGTGGACAACTTCACATTTATCCACATTAAATTGCATCTGCCATGAATTTGCCCACTCACCCAACCTATCCAAGTCACCCTGCATCCTCTTAGTATCCTCCTCACAGCTAACACTGCCACCCAGCTTCGTGTCATCCGCAAACTTGGAGATGCTGCATTTAATTCCCTCATCCAAGTCATTAATATATATTGTAAACAACTGGGGTCCCAGCACTGAGCCTTGCGGTACCCCACTAGTCACCGCCTGCCATTCTGAAAAGGTCCCGTTTATTCCCACTCTTTGCTTCCTGTCTGCTAACCAATTCTCCATCCACATCAATACCTTACCCCCAATACCATGTGCTTTAAGTTTGCACACTAATCTCCTGTGTGGGACCTTGTCAAAAGCCTTTTGAAAATCCAAATATACCACATCCACTGGTTCTTCCTTATCCACTCTACTAGTTACATCCTCAAAGAATTCTATGAGATTCGTCAGACATTATGGTTATCAAGGTGAACAAAGACATACAAAGGAGATGCTGAAACCTGTTGGATTGATGCTAGACTGTCAAATTAGTTTAGCTTTGTCACTAGACCTTTCATATAAGACTTTATTTAATAGCTGGTAGGGAGGAGGGCTCTCCCTGTCCATACTTCCATATTTCAGAGTATGTCAATTGGATGGCACTGTCCTCACTTGCTGTAGTAAGATATTGCTGCAGTCCCAGGATTGCACTGAATTTCCAGGTACTGTAAATGCAAGATTTGCAACATTCTGCCTGATAAGACGGCGACAGTAACTCAGATAACCATGTGTTACAACAGTGATGTGCAGAACAGCATCTCTGAATGAACAACACATTGAATGTGGATGGGCTACAGCAGCAGTCCCCAACCACCGGGCCGCAAAGCGTCTGCTATCGGGCCGCGAGGAAACAATATGAGTCAGCTGCACCCTTCCGCATTCCCTGTCACGCACTGTTGAGCTTGAACGCATGCGAGGTCATTACGCACGCGTCATTCATGTCAGCACGGGAAGGAGATCAACTCCCCGAGCTTGCAAATGACGGCGGGCTGAAAAGTATGTTTGACATAACATCTCTGCCGGCTTTCTAGATCAAAGTCAAGGCTGAATATCCTGAGATAGCCACAAAAGCACTGAAAACGTTGCTTCCGTTTCCAACATATTTCTGCGAAGTGGGGTTTTCTGCAATGAATGCAACGAAAACTAAATTGCGGAATAGACTGGACTTAAGCAACCCCCTTCGAGTATCGCTGTCTCCCATCGTCCCTCGATGGGACCGTCTTATTGCAGGAAAACAAGCCCAGAGCTCCCACTGATTCAGTGATATTAGTGCGTTGTAATGATTTTATATGTTCATACGGGGAAAGTATGTGCTGTGTGTTTAATATCCAAACGTTACTTAAAAAGTTATGATGCTATTTACTTATAAGTGACTTATATAACCATATAACAATTACAGCGCAGAAACAGGCCATCTCGGCCCTTCTAGTCCATGCTGAATGCTACTCTCACCTAGTTCCACGACCTGCACTCAGCCCATAACCTTCCAAACTTTTCCTGTCCATATAGCTGTCCAATTTTTCATTAAATGATAATATCGAACCTGCCTCTACCACTTCTACTGGAAGTTCGTTCAACACTTACTTCAAGCTCCCCTGTCCTCCCCTGATAATTGACTTATCGCTATATTCATGCGTGGAAAATATGCACTGTGTGTTTAATATTAAATTTGTTAGATAAACCCTTTTAGAAATGAAATTGAGTGTGTTAGCCACTTATCACCTATATTCCGGTCGTGATTAACAACCACCCACACAAACAGAAACACCAAAAACGGCTTATAGAAAAAAATCGGCACGTACACGCATGCGCACTGATGCCTGCGCAAAGGTTCATGTTCATTGTAGTCTTTCTCGGGGTAAACAACATACTTGACTGTTACTCTTGTCCATTGGCAAACCTACACCCCCACCCCTGGTGGGCCAGTCCGCAAGAATATAGTAAATAATCAACCGGTCCGCAGTGCAAAAAAGGTTGGGGACCCCTGGGCTACAGCAGCAGAAAACCATGAACGTACGCTCAGTGGCCACTTTATTAGGTACAGGAGGTACCTCTATAAGTAGTACAAAACGAGTCGTGTTCATGAATTCATCGTCCATTCAGAAATCTGACGGCACAGGAGAAAAAGATGTTCCTAAGATATTGAATGTGTGTATTCAATAACCTATTCCTTCCCACAGAGCCTTTCCCAAGATTCTTTATCATCTATTACTTCAGGTGAGTTCTCCTCAGTTAAGTATAAACCTTTTAATGGCTGTTCCTCAAACTCCATAACCCAATTTCTCTCCAACTGTAAACACCAACCTATCCCCAACTCAGCCTCTTTCGTAGTTGATCAGAGCTTCTCTCTTGGCATCGATGACAGGTTCCACCTCAGAAAGGTGAGATTCAAACCAATCTGGTTTTCCCTCTCCTTCTTCCCGAGGGATGACATGGCGGTGTTGTCGATGGTGTCACAAATGAATTGTGACCTCTCCTCCATGGTTGTGGCTGTATTTGCTTTGAAAGGCTGTTCCATTTGGTCGTTGAGTTTCTTGCGAAGTTCTGGGTTCGCTGTCTTGGCAGTGTTGACACATGGGCATCCTTTCTGCTTGGTGTGGTGGATCTTCTTTGGACTTTGCTGAACACCATGGAATGGTCCATGTCACAGTCTGCACTGTGTAAGCTGCGTGTTAGAAGCACACTGTTGGGTGTAGCTCTTCTGGTGATAATCATGTCCACCTGAAGCCAGTGTCCAGACCCTGGGTGTCTTTAGGAGACCTTATGGCAAGGCTTTGTCCTGAAGAACGTGTTGGTGATGCACAGCTTGTGATAGGAGCAAAGCTCCAGCAGTCTCTGGCTGTTGACGTTCATCTTGCCAACGCCAAAGTGTCAGAGGCAGTCTGGCCATGAGCTGTGGTCAGATGCAACTCTAGCATTGAAATAACCAAGCAGAATGATGTAAACACGAGGAAACCTGCAGATGCTGGAATTTCAAGCAACACGCATAAAAGTTGCTGGTGAACGCAGCAGGCCAGGCGGCATCTCTAGGAAGAGGTACAGTTGACGTTTCGGGCCAAGACCGTTCGTTAGGACTAACTGAAAGAAGAGCTAGTGAGGGATTTGAAAGTGGGAGGGGGAAGGGGAGATCCAAAATGATAGGAGAAGACAGGAGGGGGAGGGATAGAGCCAAGAGCTGGACAGTTGATTGGCAAAAGGGATATGAGAGGATCATGGGAAAGGAGGCCCAGGGAGAAAGAAAATGGGGAGGGGGGAAAACCAGAGGATGGGCAAGGTGTATTGTGAGGGGGACAGAGAGAGAAAAAGGAGAGAGAGAAGAAGAATGTGTGTATATAAACAAATAACGGATGGGCTATGAGGGGGAGGTGGGGCATTAGCGGAAGTTTGAGAAGTCAGCGTTCATGCCATCAGATTGGAGGCTACCCAGATGGAACATAAGGTGTTGTTCCTCCAACCTGAGTGTGGCTTCATCTTTACAGTAGAGGAGGCCGTGGATAGACATATCAGAATGGGAATGGGACGTGGAATTAAAATGTGTGGCCACTGGGAGATCCTGCTTTCTCTAGTGGACAGAGCGTAGGTGTTCAGTGAAACGACCTCCCAGTCTGCATTGAATCTCGGCAATATATAGAAGGCCACATCGGGAGCACCGGATGCAGTATAACACCCCAGCCGACTCACAGGTGAAGTGTCGCTTCACCTGGAAGGACTGTTTGGGGACCGGAATGGTGGTAAGGGAGGAAGTGTAAGGGCATGTGTAGCACATGTTCCGCTTACAAGGATAAGTGCCAGGAAGGAGATTGGTGGGGAGGGATGGCGGGGACGAATGGACATGGGAGTTGCGTAGGGAGCGATCCCTGCAGAAAGCCGGGGCGGGGGGGGGGGGGGAGGGAAAGATGTGCTTAGTGGTGCGATCCCGTTGGAGGTGGCAGAAGTTACTGAGAATAATATGTTGGACCCAGAGGCTGGTGGGGTGGTAGGTGAGGACAAGGGGAGCTCTATTCCCAGTGGGGTGGCAGGAGGATGGAGTGAGAACAGATGTGCGTGAAATGGGGGAGATGCGTTTGAGAGCAGAGTTGATGGTGGAGGAAGGGAAGCTCCTTTCTTTAAAAAAGGAGGACATCTCCTTCGTCCTGGAATGAAAAGTCTCATCCTGAGAGCAGATGTGGCGGAGACTGAGGAATTGCGAGAAGGGGATGGCATTTTTGCAAGAGAAAGGGTGAGAAGAGGAATAGTCCAGATAGCTGTGAGAGTCAGTAGGCTTATAGTAGACATCAGTAGATAAGCTGTCTCCAGAGGTAGAGACAAAAAGATCTAGAAAGGGGAGGGAGGTGTCGGAAATGGACCAGGTAAACTTGAGGGCAGGGTGAAAGTTGGAGGCAAAGTTAATGAAGTCAACAAGCTCAGCATGCGTGCAGGAAGCAGCGCCAATGCAGTCGTCCATGTAGCGAAGGAAAAGTGGGAGACAGATACTGGAATAGGTTTGGAACATAGATTGTTCCACAAAGCCAACAAGAAGGCAGGCATAGCTAGGACCCATACAGGTGCCCATGGCTACACCTTTAGTTTGGAGGAAATGGGAGGAGGCAAAGGAGAAATTATGAAGAGTAAGGACTAATTCCACTAGACGGAGCAGAGTGGTGGTAGAGGGGAACTGGTTAGGTCAGGAATCAAAAAAGAAGCGGAGAGCTTCCAGAACTTCCTGATGGGGGATGGAAGTATATAGAGACTGGACATCCATGGTGAAAATAAAGCAGTGGGAGCCAGGGAACTTAAAATCATCAAAAAGTTTCAGAGCGTGAGAAGTGTCACGAACATAGGTAGGAAGGGATTGAACAGCAGGGGATAAAACAGTGTCGAGGTATGCAGAAATGAGTTCGGTGGGGCAGGAGCAAGCTGAGACAATAGATCTACCAGGATAGGGTTGGCTTTGTGGAACAATCTATGTTCCAAACCTATTCTGGTACCTGTCCCCCACTTTTCCTCCGCTACATCGACGACTGCATTGGCGCTGCTTCCAGCACGCATGCTGAGCTCGTTGACTTCATTAACTTTGCCTCCAACTTTCACCCTGCCCTCAGGTTTACCTGGTCCATTTCCGACACCTCCCTCCCCTTTCTAGATCTTTTTGTCTCTGTCTCTGGAGACAGCTTATCCACTGATGTCTACTATAAGCCTACTGACTCTCACAGCTATCTGGACTATTCCTCTTCTCACCGTGTGTCTTGCAAAAACGCCATCCCCTTCTCGCAATTCCTCCGAATCCGCCGCATCTGCTCTCAGGATGAGGCTTTTCATTCCAAGACAAAGGGGATGTCCTCCTTTTTTAAAGAAGTGGGCTTCCCTTCCTCCACCATCAACTCTGCTCTCAAACGCATCTCCCCCATTTCACGCACATCTGCTCTCATTCCATCCTCCCTCCACTCCTCTAGGAATTGGGTTCAGATTCTGGTATTTTGCTGATGGTAGCATCGAGGTCCTCATAAAACTGATCTTTTGTTTCTTGAGGTGAGCCCAGTGTTGCAGCATAGACACTCAGGATGTTCACTTTATCGGACGCCGTTGAAAGGCTGAGGGAAAGGATGCATTCAGATCCGCTGGTGGGAGGAATTATCATGGATAGCAGGCTTGCAGTCGGGGTTCCTCAGGTGGTCTGCCCTGACAAAAGAAGGTATGGTCCCTCTCCGGCAGCACGCCGTCTGCAGCAAGCCTGGTCTCTTGCAGTGCTGCTATGTCGATGTCCAGCCTGCTCAGCTCAGAGTCAATGATTGCTGTCATTGATCTGTTGCAGGTTGTCTGAGAGACCAGGGTACACGGTCCTAACGTTCCAGGTGGCCAGTCGCATGACTGGTGGCTTCTTCTTTCTTCTCTGTGGTTTGCCTGGTGCAGTGATAGCTGTCTGTTTCTCGATGCAAATCTAAGTTCCAAGCACCCATTGAAGCAGGCAGACAGTGGCGAATCAGCACCCAATTGTCCGGGGGCTGCCTGGATTCAGGCGGGCAGTAGCTGAAGAGTGAGATGCAATGACCTCTGCCACCGTCGGAGGCAACCTGTAGCGCCTGTACCTTACGCCAATCAGGTTGGACTTATAACTTGCCTCTCATGTTGGATTTTCTGCTTTGCAGCAGCACCGGAGTGACCTCTCCGAGGCACAGATCTGGGCGATGAATATGGAGATCCTGGGCTGCCCAGACATCAAGATCCCCCTCTTGGCCTCGTGGATGTGGTCCAAAAGAATGCGAAGCAGTACATTTGGCATGAGCTTGGCTGCAGGAGCTGCCGGGAGGTGATGTGATGTGTCATCCAACCACCTTTGGGCTCCACTCCAGATTTGTGTAGGGTTACTCCTTAGACTTCTCTTCTCCCGAAGATACCCACAAGGCAGTGGGATCCGTAACCCTGGATAGGGGCCCGTACGGTCAGCCAGAGGCAGCTGAGCCCGGGACGTGTGTAAGGCAGGGTCGTCACTCCCTGTAGTAGTGACATATGGAGCCACTACCCACTACTGCACTGAGAATAGCAAGAAATAATACTCAAAGGATGGCGAGACACTGTGCAATTGACTACTAGAAGAACCTGTGTCAGAACATCCAGACCTGCGCCAGTAGTGGCAATATGCAATTCATGTATGAGGTGATGAAGAAAGCCTTTGGGTCCACCACTAGCAAGCTCGCTCCGTTGAAGTCCAAGGACGGTGAAGTCATCAAAGAACGTACCAAGCAGATGGAGAGGTGGGCCGAGCACTATCAGAACCTGTACTCCACTGAGAACATGGTCACTGAGTCAGCCCTTGCCAGTATCCCTGCCCTCCCTGTCATGAAAGAGCTGGACCTACCCGCAACAGAGGAAGATCTCAGCAAGGCCATCGACTCGCTTGCTCACGGCAGGGCACCAGGCAAAGACGGCATCCCTGCAGAACTGATCCAGTGCAGGAAACCAGTGCTCCTAAGCCATCTTCATGAGCTGCTCTGCCAGTGCTGGGAGTAGGAATCAGTTCCCCAAGACGTGCAAGACACAAACATGATCACATTGTTCAAGAATAAGGGAGACCGCAACGACTGTAACAATTACTGAGGCATATTCCTGCTCAACACCATTGGCAAGGCGTTTGCCTGAATGGTTCTGAAGCGACTGCAGACACTGGCAGAACATGTCTACCTTGAGTCCCAGTATGGCTTCAGAGCAGAGAGATCCACCATCAGCATGATCTTCTCACTCAGGCAGCTACAGGAGAAGAGCCGGGAACAGGGACAGCCTTTGTACATTGCCTTTATCGATCTGACCAAGGCTTTCGACCTGGTTAGCAGAAGAGGTCTCTTCGTACTCCTGAAGAAGATCGGATGCCCTTCAAAGCTGCTGAATCTCATCACCCCTTTCCATGACGGCATGCAGGGGACAGTACAATTCAATGGATCATCCTCAGAGCCCTTCCTCATCCAAAGCAGAGTGAAGCAGGGTTGCATCCTTGCCCCGATGCTCTTTGGGATTTTCTTCTCCTTCGTACTGTTGTACACTTTCAGGACATCTGATGACAGAGTGTACCTACACACTAGGTCCGACGGCAAGCTCTTCAATCTTGCACGCCTCAGAGCAAAGACCAAAGTGCGTCAGGTCCTGATCCGGGAGATACTCTTCACCGCTGATGCCGCTCTGATGTCACACACACAGTCTGGTCTCCAGAGGCTAGTCAGTTCCCTGGCACATGCTTACCAAGAGTTTGGCCTCACCATCAGTCTGAAGAAGACAGAGATCATGGGCCAGGATGTCAGCGAAGCCCCCAGCATCAGCATTGGCGACCACACCCTGCAAGCGGTAGATGAATTCACCTACCTAGGATCGACAGTCTCCAGCAACCTGTCCCCTCAATCCAGAGCTCAACAGGTGAATAGGGGAAGCCGCCGCTGCTATGGCCAAGCTGTCAAAGAGAGTGTGGAAAAACAACAACCTCACCACAGCCACCAAGATTGCAGTGTACAGAGCCTGCATACTGAGTACTCTTCTCTGTGGCAGCGAGAGTTGGACAACCTACGTGCGCCAAGAGCACCACCTCAACAGCTTCCACCTACGGTGCTTGCTTCGGATCATGGGCATTTCCTGGAAAGACCGCGTGCCAAACAAGGACATCCTGGACTAGGCCAGCATGCCAAGCATGTATGTCCTTCTCACACAGCGATGACTGTGCTGGCTTGGCCACGTCCGCCGCATGCCAGATGGCCGCATCCTCAAGGACGTTCTATACGGAGAACTCGCTGCAGGATCCCGGCCCCTGGCCCATAGGGTGCCGACTGCTGTGTTACAGGGACGTTTGTAAACATGACTTGAAGTCTGCTGATATCGGGGTTGACACTTGGGAAGAGACAGCTGCAAATTGCTGCACCTGGCGACAGGCTGTACGTACAGGTGTTACCAATGCAGAGGGAAAACAAACTTGACTGTGGTCGGACAGAAGAGAGAGAAGGAAGGCTGCGGCAGTGACTACCCAGCCGCAGCCATCAGCCTTCGTGTGCAGCGGCTGTGCCAAGGACTGCTGCTCAAGAATCGGCTTATCCAGCCACAGTCGACGATGTTCCACAACCAATTAAGTCTTAATCTAGGCGCATTCATTGTCTGCTTAGACAGACGGAGCCATTACTTATCTCCAAACCAAAAACCAATTGCTATTGTCAGTCCTACATGCCTCTTCTCCAATCTTTGAGCCCTTCACTACCTTTTATCTTACAGTATATTAATGCTGCAATATTCACCTCAAATTGCTTTCATATTTCAAGGTTCCCATCTAATAAATCAAAGGAAAATTTAGTATGATTTTCCAGCAAGCCTAGAGCTTCAAAGGCTAATATATCAAAGGCTGACTTATCTAAAATATTCATTGTATTAATATTGATATAGCAATAGTTCATCAAAGGAGTAGTGCATATATCTTATATTTGCAAACCTTATCTAGCAAAGGTTTTTGATAAATGCTTAATAGACTAAATAAATCTTAATAAAAGGGATCATTGTTGGAATGTCTTTAGTAGGATTGGTCTTAAAATAGATTATTGGCATATTTGATGCAACGTATATAAATCAGTGTGAGACCATGCATATTTATTCTATTCAAATGGAAGCTGCCTGAAGAGAATCCTGAATAAACCACAAATATATTGTATATTCTATATACAATCAGTGGCCACTTTACTAGATATTTCTTGTTCCTGATAAAATGACAACTGGGTTTATGTTTGCGGTCCTCTGCTGCTGTAGCCCATTCACTTCATGGTTTGACATATTGTGCATTCAGAGATGCTCTTCTGCACACCACTGTTGTAATGCGTCTATCCTTTCTCCTCTGACCTCTCTCATTAACAAGGCATTCGCCCACAGAACAGCTACTTACTGTATGTTCTTTTGTTTCTTGCATTATTCTGCGTTGTGTATGAAAATCCCAGATCAGCAGTTTCAAACATACACAAACTGCAGGTTTTCACACATAAAACAGTGGAGGCATTTTGTATTTCAGAAAAACCATAGCAACTCATTTGTGGACACCAAATACTGAACACAATGCACGATAAAAGTCCTTTACGTAATTGCCTTATCACATCAGACCAGCCTCTTAAAGTAAACCCCAATCCAATACTGGTTCTATGTAAACAACAGGAATTCTGCAGATGCTGGAAATTCAAGCAACACACATCAAAGTTGCTGGTGAACGCAGCAGGCCAGGCAGCATCTCTAGGAAGAGGTACAGTCGACGTTTCAGGCCGCGACCCTTCGCTGTGAGGTGGATGCTAAGAGGATGCAGGGTGACTTGGATAGGTTAGGTGAGTGGGCAAATTCATGGCAGATGCAATTTAATGTGGATAAATGTGAGGTTATCCACTTTAGTGGCAAAAACAGGAAAACAGATTATTATTTGAATAGTGGCCGACTGGGAAAAGGGGAGGTGCAACGAGACCTGGGTGTCATTATACACCAGTCATTGAAAGTGGGCATGCAGGTACAGCAGGCAGTGAAAAAGGTAAATGGTATGCTGGCATTCATAGCAAGAGGATTCGAGTACAGTAGCAGGGAGGTACTACTGCAGTTGTACAAGGCCTTGGTAAGACCACACCTGGAGCATTGAGTGCAGTTTTGGTCCCCTAATCTGAGGAAAGACATTCTTGCCATAGAGGGAGTACAAAGAAGGTTCACCAGATTGATTCCTGGGATGGCAGGACTTTCATATGATGAAAGACTGGATCAACTGGGCTTATACTCGCTGGAATTTAGAAGATTGAGAGGGGATCTTATTGAAACATTTAAAATCCTAAAGGGATTGGACGGGCTAGATGCAGGAAGATTGTTCCCGATGTTGGGGAAGTCCAGAACGAGGGGTCACAGTTTGAGGATAAAGGGGAAGCCTTTTAGGACCGAGATTAGGAATAACTTCTTCACACTGAGAGTGGTGAATCTGTGGAATTCTCTGCCACAGGAAACAGTTGAGGCCAGTTCATTGGCTATATTTAAGAGGGAGTTAGATATGGTCCTTGTGGCTAAAGGGATCGGGGGTATGGAGGGAAGGCTGGTACAGGGTTCTGAGTTGGATGATCAGCCATGATCATACCGAATGGTGGTGCAGGCTCAAAGGGCCGAATGGCCTACTCCTGCACCTATTTTCTATGTTCCTATGTTTCTATATTGCATGGTCAAAGTCACTGAGATCACATTTCTTCCCCATTCTGATGATTGGTTTGAACAACAACTGAACCCCTTGACCATATCTGCATGTTTTTATGTATGAAGTTGCTGCCACATGATTGGCTGATTAGGAATTTGCATTAATGAGCAGCTGTACACTGCCACTGGATGTATAGCTCTGGAAATTTCAGCAATGTATTTCACTTCATCCCAGAAACCAATGGAGCATTGCAACTAACAAAAGGTCAAGGCCATTTAGAGGCAGAGCATGCTGATTGTACTATTGATAGTGCTACTCTCCAGGCATTTCTATACCACTGAATTGCAAACATAAGCAAGAGCTCTGTATTTCCAAAGAAGGGGTTGTTAAACAGCAACCATAGCAGGAATCAAGGGTTTTGTTTTGTCTTTACCTTAGCTTTTGACACCAAGATCAGCTGATGAGCAAAGTCAGTGCAGACAAACATAGAACCCTATATTGTAAAATTGGAGGCTATGCAGCAGCAGTACTCTGCAATACGTAAAAATTACTATACGTTATAATAAGAAATATAACAAATAAATTGTAGTGGGAAAAGAGAGATAAATAGTGAGGTGGTGTGCATGGGTTCATTGTCCATTCAGAAATCTGATGGCAGAGGAGAGAAGCCGTTCCTAAAATATTGAGTGTGTATCCTTGGTGTATCCTTCTTCCTGATGGTCATTATGAAAAGAGAACATGTCCTGGGTGCCGGGGTCCTCAATGATGCATGTGCCTTCTTGAGGCATCAGCTTTTGAAGTTGCTGGTTGGGGCACCCTAATTTCCATGATGGAACTGGCTGAGGTTACAACCCTCTGCACCTGTTTATGAGCAGCACACACAAAATGCTGGAGGAAGTCACCAGGCCAGGCAGCATCTATGGAAGAGAGTACATTCGACCTTTTGGGTCAAAGTCCTTTGGCAGGACTGGAGAAGAAAAGCTGAGGAGTAGATTTAAAAGGAGGGAGGAGGAAGGAGAGAGAAACACAAGGTAACAGGTGTGGGAGGGATGAAGTAAATGGCTGCTGAGGTTGATTGGTGAAAGAGATAGAGGGCTGGCGAAGGGGGAATCTGATAGGTGAGGACAGAAGACCAAGGGAGAAAGAGAAGGGGGGAGAAGCACCAGAGGGAGGTGAAGGGCAGTTAAGGAGATAAGATGAGAGAGGGAAAAGGGGATGGGGATTGGTGAAGGAGCCCTCCCCTTCCCGGTTGCACCTGTCACCTTGTGTTTCTCTCCCCACCCCCCACCTTTTAAATCTACTTCTCATCTTTTTTTCTCCACTCCTTGCCAAAGGGTCTCAGCTCGAAACGGTGACCCTTTCCTTCACCAGTGGCATGTCTTCTTCATAATTGCATCAATGTTGGGCTCAAGATAGACCTTCAGAGAATTTGATATCCAGAAACTTGAATCTGATCAGCTTTTCCACTGCTGACCCCTCAAGGAGGACTAATGTGTTGTCCTGAACTCTGTACCGTATAGTACAGCACAGGAACTGAGCCCTCGGCCCAAGATGTCAGTGCTGAACATGATGCTAAATGGAACTAGATCTCGTCTGCATGCACATCCATTCCCTGGGTATTCATGTGTCTGTCTAAAAATCTCATAAATGTCCCTTTCATATCTGCTTCCACTACCACCTCTGGCAGCCCACTGCAGGGACCTCGTGTGAAAAAAAAACTCATGCTGTACAGTGTGTCACCTTTAAACATTCCCCCTCTCCTATTAAATGCAATACGCCTAGTACCTGACATTTCGACCTGACCTATACCTCCAATAATTTTATATATTTCTATCAGGTCTCTGTTCAGCCTCTGATACTGCAGAAAAAAAGACACAATCCAAGTATGCCCAATCTCTCCTTATGGATCATCCCTCTAATCTAGGAGGTGGAATTCTGGTGAATGTCTACTGTATCTTCCACAACCTTCCTGTAATTTGGTGACCAGAACTGCACATAATATTCCAAGTGAAGGCTAACTAATATAACACACACAGCTTGCTGGAGGAAGTCAGCAGGTCAGGCAAGCATCTATGGAGATGACTAAACAGTCACTGTTTTGGGACAAGACCCTTCATCAGGACAGGAATGGAAGGTAGAAGAAGACAGTATAAGAAGCTGGTGCGAGAGGAAAGGGTGCAAACTGGAAGGTAGTAGGTGACTCCAGGTGAGAAGGAAGATGGGTGTGTGGGGAAGGGATGAAGTGAGAAGCTGGGAGGTGATAGGTTAAAAAGGTAAAGGGCTGGAGAAAAAAAGAATCTGTTAGGAGCAGAGAGTGGGTGAAAGGGAAGGAGGAGGGCACCAGATAGAAGTGCTGGGCAAGTGAGGAAAAGAGAAGGCATGAGAGACGAACCATAATGGGAAATGGAAAAAAGAGAGAAGGAAGAGGGTGTAGAAATGACCAGAAGTTAGGAAAATGGATGTTCATGCCATCAGGTTGGAGGCTATCCAGATTGAATATCTGGATATGTTCCTCCAACCTGACAGTGGCATTGCCCTGGCAGAGTGGAGGGCATGGACCGACATGGCGGAATGGGAATGGGAATGGGAAGTAGAATTACAATGGGTCACCACCAGGAAAGCTTGCATATTGTGGATGGAGTGAAAGTGCTCAACAAAGCAGTCTCTTAAACAATGGTTTATAGAGCTGCAAAGGTAGAATCAGTTGCCTTCTCAGTAGGTGTACTTCAGTACAATTCCAGGTGATAAACTTGTTTGCAAAGTCCTCTACTAAAAAAAAACATTTATACAGAATCGACTACACAAGGGTAAATGGATCAGTCAAGGGTCCTAAAGATAAGAGGAAGAGGAATGACTCACTGTAAAGTTTTCACTTGTAGTAAGTTACCTCTGTGAGGGCAGTCGAGTTTCATTGTGTTCTCTTGAATAACATTCTCAAATATGAGATTGTATTCCATGAAGTCCTTCATACTAGTACATAGCTGGTGCAGCAGGTACTGTTCCCATGAAAACAATAGACTAGAATTAAATGATATTTATATAATCCATGTTGAACAAACTCTGTGAATCACTATGACCAACGACCTAGCACACATCACAATGTGCATGGAAACACTAATCAGATTAATTTTAACCTATACTACCTAATGCAAGATTTTCTCTTAGCATTCAAATCATCAGTAACAAAGACTGCCTCTGCTAATTGTGAAAAATAAATTTAAAGAGGAAATCCCATCATCATACACATCCAGTGGCCATTCTAATAGGTACACCTGTACACCTGCTTGTTAATGCATACTGTCTATCTCATCAGTGAATCATGTGGCAGCAATTCATTGTATAAAAGCATGTAGACGTGGTCAAGAGGTTCAGTTGTTGTTCAGACCAAACATCAGAATGGGTAATAAATGTCAACTAAGTGACTTTGACCCTGGAGTGTTTGTTGGTGCCAGATGGGGTGGTTTGAGTATTGCAGAAATTGCTGTTCTCATGAGATTTTCATGCACAACAGTCTCTAGTGTTTACAGATAATGGTGTGAAAAACAAAAGAACATAAAGTAAGCAGCAGTTCGGTGGGTAAAAAAGCCTTGCGGAGAGAGGTCAGAAGAGAATAGCCAGACTGATTCAAGCAGACAGGAAGATAACAATAACTCAAACAACCAAGCAAATTCCAACAACATGTTAACATGGCCATTACAGAAACAAACAGACTGGACCATGTTTATCAAACAGACACAGTACTTGCAAAGCCATCCCATGTCCTCATCTTGGCCTCTCTGACCACGTCTTCATAATGTTGATCCCAGCATTCTGACCATTGCAGAAAATAGAGAAACCAGTCAAAAGAACCATCACAGTATGGTCTGATAAGGCAATCTTTATACTCCAGGACTGTTTTGAATGGACTAGTGGAAAATGTTCAAGGAGGCTGCCTCAAAAGGAGAAGGCACAGATCCTGAGAAATATGCCTCATCTGTCATTGGCTAGATTAGCATGTATGTAGACGACATTGATACGTCAAAAATTCCCTGACTGACACAGAGGTTCCCTTCCTGAGAATCTTAGGCATTGAGAGGGCAAAGGCCACCTACGCACAAAAAAAAAGAGAAACACCTGGCCAATAGCAATCTCTGGTGTATGTGGCTGGGCATCAAGGGCATTACTAACTGCGCAGGGGAATCGGCATCGACTGTACCAGTGATGCCTATGTCCCTGTCGCTGGAAATAACTTGCATTCATACTTTGAGCCATGTAACACAGTGCCAGCCACAAAAGTTAACCCACACACCCCCTCCCAGAAGAACAGCTGCTGATTCTAACAGCCGCAGACATGACAAGGACTCTGCAGAGACTCAACCCCTGTAAGGCAGCCAGGCGAGACAATCTTCCAGGCTGAGTTCTCAGATAATGTGCACACCATCTCACTGACATCTTCACAGACATCTTCAACAATTCACTCATCCAGGCTGTTGTCCCCACATGCTTCAAATCAGCCTCCATTATCCCTGTACCAATGAACTCTACACCTTCATAATTAGTGGCTACCACCCAGCGGCACTGACATTAATCATCATGTAGTGCTTGAAATGGCTGTTAATGGAACATGTCAAAAAATTATATCCGAATGCTGCATCTGGATTTCAGTTTGGCATTCAGCATTATTGCCCCACAGGCCTTGCTGAACAAATTCCTACTCCTTGATCTAAATACACCACTGTGCAACTGGGTGTTGGACTTTCTAATGCACAGACCTCAGAGAGTCAAGGTGCACCACTACTCCTCTCTCCTCATCATCCTCAATGTGTGCTAAGTCCATTGTTGTACACTCTGCTCACACATGGCTGTGCAGCCAAACACCAGGGCAATCACATCATCAAGATCACCAATAACACAGCAGTGGTTGGGCTCATCACCAACCCTGATGAGATGGCCTATAGAGGTCAAGGCTCGAAAGAGCTCAAGGCCCAGTGCCAAACAAATAACCTTTTCCTTATTGTCAATAAGAGAAAGGAGATAGTTATCAACTTCAGCAGAACTCACACCACTCACACCCCACTTTACATTGGCATCAATGTGGTGGAAATTGCAAGCAGTTTCATACACCTGTAAGTGCACATCACACACAACATCCCATTGTCCTAGAACACAGCCATGTTTCTGGTTGCTGAGGAGGCTGAAGATAGCTGGTCTTTGCAATCCATACTCAAGTTATTCTGCAGATGTGCAGTCGAGAACATCATAACAAGCTGCATCACTACATGGTACAGAAACCGCATTGTGATGGGCAGGAAGCCTCTGCAATGAATAGTCAAGACTGCCCAATGCATCTCTAGCAAGATCCTTACTGCTGTCAAGAACATCTATACAGAGAGGTTCTGGAAAAGGGCCTGCAACATCATGATCAATCCCACCCACCCTGCTCATGGACTGCTTGTCCCACTCCCATTAGGTAGGAGGCTATGCAGCATCCACACCAGAATCACCAGACTCAAAAACAGTACTTTCCCCAAGCAGTAAGGCTAACAACCTCTAATTCCAACAAATCTTTATTATTTAGCCAAATGAGATGGGGGAGATTTTGAACAATTTCTTTTCTTCGGTATTCACTAGGGAAAAGGATAATGAATTGAGTCAGGTAGGGGAAACAAGTAGGGAAGTTGTAGAAACCATAATGATTAAAGAAGAGGAAGTACTGGCACTTTTAAGGAATATAAAAGTGGATAAGCCTCCGGGTCCTGACAAGATATTCCCTAGGACATTGAGGGAAGTTAGTGTGGAAATAGCAAGGGTTTTGACAGAAATATTTCAAAAGTCATTAGAAACTGGGATGGTGCCGGAGGATAGATGTATTGCTCATGTTGTTCCATTGTTTAAAAAGGGTTCTAAGAGTAAACCTAGCAATTATCGGCCTGTGAGTTTGACGTCAGTGGTGGGTAAATTTATGGAAAGTATTCCTAGAGATGGTATATATAATTATCTGGATATACAGGGTCTGATTAGAAACAGTCAATGTGGATTTGTGCGTGGAAGGTCATGTTTGACAAATCTTATTGAATTTTTTGAAGAGGTTACTGGGAAAGTTGTCAAGGGTAAAGCAGTGGATGTTGTCTATACGGACTTCAGTAAGGCCTTTGACAAGGTTCCACACGAAGGTCAGTTAGGAAGGTTCAATCGTTAGGTATTAATATTGAAGTAGCAAAATGGATTCAGCAGTGGCTGGATGGGAGATGCCAGAGAATAGTGGTGGATAACTATTTGTCAGATTGGAGGCCGGTGACTAGTGGTGTGCCTCAGGGATCTGTACTGCGTACAATGTTGTTTGTCATATATATTAATGATCTGGATGATTGGGTGGTAAATTGGATTAGTAAGTATGCAGATGATACTAAGATAGGTGGAGTTGTGGATAATGAAGTAGGTTTTCAAAGCTTGAAGATAGATTTAGACCACTTAGAAGAGTGGGCTGAAAGACGGCAGATGGAGTTTAATGCTGATAAATGTGAGATGTTACATTTTGGTAGGACTAATCAAAATAGGACATACATGGTAAATGGTAGGGCATTGAAGAATGCAGTAGAACAGAGGGATCTAGGAATAATGGTTCCCTGAAGGTGGAATCTCATGTGGATAGGGTGGTGAAGAAAGCTTCTGGTATGCTGGCCTTTATAAATCAGAGCATTGAGAATAGGAGTTGGGATGTAATGTTGAAATTGTACAAGGCATTGGTAAGGCCAAATTTGGAGTATTGTGTACAGGTTTGGTCACCGAATTATCGGAAAGATGTCAACAAAATAGAGAGAGTACAGAGAAGATTTACTAGAATATTACCTGGGTTTCAGCAACTGAGTTACAGAGAAAGGTTGAACAAATTGGGTCTTTATTCTTTGGAGCGTAAAAGGTTGAGGGAGGACTTGATAGAGGTATTTAAAATTATGAAGGGGATAGATAGAGTTGATGTGGATAAGCTTTTTCCATTGAGTGTGGGGAAGATTCAAACAAGAGGACATGATTTAAAAGTTAAAAGGCAAAAGTTTAGGGGTAACATGAGGGGGAACTTCTTTACTCAGAGAGTGGTAGCTGTGTGGAACAAGCTTCCAGCAGAAGTGGTTGAGACAGGTTCGATGTTGTCATTTAAAGTTTAATTGGATATGGATAGGAAAGGAATGGAGGGTTATGGGCTGAGTGCAGGTCAGTGGGACTAGGTGAGAGTAAGAGTTTGGCACGGACTAGAGGTACCGAGATGGCCTGTTTCCGTGCTGTAATTGTTATATGGTTATATGGTTATAAAGCCTCAACATTACATCCTTACTTTTGCGTTTTAGTCCTCTCGAACTGAGTACTAACATTGCATTTGCATACCTTACCACTGACACAACCTGCATGTTAATGTTTAAGGGATCCTGCACAAAGACTCCCAAATTCCTTTTTACACCTAATTTCTGAAATTTCTCCCCATTTAGAAAATAGTCCAAGCCTTTATTTCTCCTACCAAAGTGTGTGACTGTTCACTTCCCGACACTAGATTCAATCTGCCACTTCTTTGCTCATTCCCCAAATCTGTCCTTCTGCAGATACCATGCTTCCTCAGTGCCAGCTACCCCTCCACCTATCTTAATATCATCCACAAATTTGGCCTCAAAGCCATCAATTCCTTCATCCAAATCATTGACATGTAACATGCAATGAAGCAGTCCCAACACTGACCCCTGCGGCCCATCACTAGACATTGGCACATTTAACTAAGAAACTGAAAAATAACAAGTCACAAGAGGCTACAAAACAAGACAGAACAGATATTTAACATGACATGGCAACAAGGTAACTGAAGTCTCAAAGAAACTCATTGAGGCTGGCTTGTTCGATGTGTGAACAAAGGACTGTGGATAACGATCGGGTTTAAATAGGCTGCAGGCGATGAGTTAGAAACAAGTGGCAGGTGACTCCCGTTAGCTGGGTGGAGACTGGGAGGTGTCGTCCTGTGTAGCCCTGACAGAATCCCCCTCCTACAACTGGCACTCAACAGCACCCAACAATCTGGATAGATCTGGTGGAATTCCTTGATGAGCAATGGATTCAAGATGAAGCTGGACCTCTCTTCTGGGCCATATCCTTCCCATTCGAACAGGTACTGCAAACCCCATTCATGATGACATGAATCCATCAACCTGCAAACTATATACCAGCTTCCACCATCCAAAGGTTTGGAGGTCCAGGTTCAGGTGAGTTGAGTGATCCATGGACAATGGCCTTGAGGCAGGACACATCAGAATCAGAATCAGGTTTATTATCACTGGCATGTGCCATGAAATTTGCTTACTTTGTTAAATTTGTTAACGTGTAAGATAGATGTGATCCTGAGGGATGGTGGCAACTGGAGATGGTAAGTGACTGGTTTGATCCAATGGATCATCTTAAAGAGACAAATGAACAGGGCAAGAGCATGCAGTAGTTGGTATGCAGGGGCAGATCTTGGGTATACGGCCTCCAGGCCAGAGTAGTCTGGCTGGGCACTGACAGCCATTAGCCTGGCAGCAGTTGGTGCAATTTTCAGCTTGGATGACCTTCAATGCTCTCTTCCAAGCATTCCAGCATCGGCAAACCAGAGCCCTGGTGGACGGCTCTTCCACCATTGGCTCCTCCGTGGTGAACAATGGGTTTAGTAGCCATGAACCACTTGAAAATGTGACATACCTGTGGCAGAGGAGGTGTGTAGATTATGGGACGCTTCAGCCCATAGCAGATACTTCCTCAACGTGCAAGGGTTAGAGGTGGAAAGCAACACAGAAACCTTTCCGGTTGCTGATTGGCGCTTTCTGACTAACTGTTGATTTTCAGATGATATCCAGAGGACAAACTAACTGAGCTGTGGAGAAAGGAGCAGAAGGCTCACCAGAAGTGGGAGATGAATTGTGGGCACCAGTTTGACATCATTATTGCAAGTACGTGGGACGGACCCAAGTGCAGGACACAGGCACGGAGACAGGGTCGTGAGGTGCTAGCACAGTCACGAACGTGGAACTGGTATCCAGGAGAGTCTTCACACGGAGACAAGGTTTACGTAGATTATCCAGGAAATGGTGCGCAACTTAGAACTGACAATCCTAAGGAATCAGGAAACGGGGTTGCACACACTAGAACTGACCAATGAACTGGCAAAGCATGGCAGTGACGCCAGAGTTCTTATCCTATGTTCGCTAACGGGACCCAGGTGTGCTGTACTGTAATTAATGGAACTAGCAATAATTGGGAATCGGCCAACAGGAATTAAGGCACAATCAATGAGGTAATATCAAGATGGGGAATTGCCAGATGGGACCATGACAGTACGCCCCCCTCAGTGGGAGCCTGCAGGCGATGGTCCCAGTGGAAGTCCTGGATGAGGGAGGTGTCCAGGATGAAGGAGCAGGGAACCCAGGATCGCTCCTCTGGGTTGTACCCTTCCCAGTCGACCAGGTGTTGGAGACCCCTGCCCTGCCGGCTCATATCCAGTAGCCGCTGGACGGTGTATGTCAGATGGTTGGCGATGATTCGGGCGGGTGGAGAGGTTTCAGTTGGAGGACACAAGGCACTGACAGAAACTGGTTTTAATTGGGAAACGTGAAAAGTAGGGTGGATGTGCATAGACTTAGGTAGCTTAAGTCGGACTGCTTGGGGTTGATGATACTTTCGACGTCGAAATGTCCCAGGAAGCGAGGGATGAGTTTCTTAAGCTCGTTTTTGAGAGAAATATCTCTGCATGACAGCTACACCTTCTGCCCAAGTCGACACTCAGGCACTGGAATCCGATGACGATCGGCAGTCCTCCGGTTGCAATCGGCAGATCGGAGCAGTGCCGTGCGTGTGTCCTCCTAAACCTTACGGCACTGATCGATATGGGCCTGAACAGATGGCACTGCAATTTCCTCTTCTTAAATGGGAAACAGTGGGGGTTGGTACCCAAGGGAGCATTCAAAAGGCGATCTTCCAGTGGCAGTACTAACCAAAGAGTTGTGGGCGTACTCTACCCACACTAGGTGGTCACTCCAGGTAGACAGGTTGTTGGTTGTTATGAAACATAGCGCCGCCTCCAAATCCTGGTTGACCCGTTCCATTTGCCCGTTCGTCTGAGGATGGAAGCCAGATGACAGGCTAACAGAAGCACCCAGGGCTTGACAGAAGAACTTCCATACCTGCGAGAAGAATTGGGGACCCCAATCATAGATGATATCCGTAGGATTCTGTGGAAGCGGAAGATGTGGCGGACGAGAGGGTCTGCGGTCTCTTGTGCCGAAGGGAGTTTAGGGAGGGCTACAAAATGCACCGTCTGGAGAAGTGGCTCGATTTCCCAAGTGAGCGCTGCCACCACACAGGATGGTGGGAGGATGGTCTCCGGGCTGGAAATGTCCTCCTTGGAATTGTACTGGCGGGAGAGTGTGTCAGGTTTCCCGTTCTTGGACCCCGGACGGTAGGTGAGAGTAAACTTGAATCATTCAAAAAACAATGCCGAATGGGCTTGGCGGAAGTTCAAGAGTTTGACGGTCTGGATATATCCAAGGTTCTTATGATCAGTCCAAAGGATAAATGGGCGTTTTGCCCCCTCCAGTCAGTGCCTCCATTCCTCCGATGCCAGCTTGACTGCCAGTAGCTCCCAGTTCCCCATGTTGTAATTTCGTTCAGCAGGGGATAGCCAGAGAGACAAGGCGGCACAGGGATGAAGCTTCTCGTCCGGATTTGATCGTTGGGACAGATCTCTCCCACCCCAGAGTCAGAGTCGTCAACCTCTACGACGAATTGATGGGAGGGGTCCGGTTGGACCAGGATGGGAGCGGTTGTGAAACGCCTCTTCAGTTCAGTGAATGCTGAATCAGATTCGGAGTCCCAACAAAAAGGTGTTGTATGCGAAGTAAGTCGGGTAAGGGGTGCTGCCGCCTGACTGTAGTCCCTGATAAATCGGCGATAGAAGTTTGTAAACCCCAGGAACCGTCGAATTTGCTTGCAGGTCGTGGGCCTGGGACATTCTTCTACCACCCGGATCTTCTTGGGATCTGCCCTCACTTGCCCGCTCTCGATGATGTAGCCCAGGAACCTGACCAAGGGGACGTGGAATTCACACTTCTCCGCCTTCACAAATAACTTGTTCTCCCACAGTCTCTGTCAGACTTGAAGGACATGCTGAATGTGTTTCTGGAGACTGCTGGAGAATATCAAGATGTTATCTAGGTAGACGAACACAAAGTCCCTCAGCACATCATTGATTAGGGCTTGAAAAACGGCGGTGGCATTGGTGAGGCCAAACGGCATGACCAAGTATTTGAAGTGGGCTAATGGTGTATGAAAGGCCATCTTCCACTCGTCTCCCTCCCTCATCCTGACTAGATGGTAGGTGCTATGAAGGTCCAACTTCAAGAAGATGGTGGCTCCATGAAGTCGTTCAAATGCTGAGTTAATGAGGGGCAATGGGTACTTATTTTTAATGGTTATGTTGTTTATGCCTCGGTAATCAATACAGGGATGAAGCGACCCATCCTTCTTCTCTGCAAAGAGGAAAATGGCACCCACCAGGGAGGATGAGGGTCTAATAATGCCCGCCGCGAGGGACTCACTAATGTATTTCTCCATGGCCTCTCTCTCAGGTCGAGACAAGTTATATAGGCGACTGGAGGGTAACAAGGCCTCAGGGAGAAGGTCGATAGCGCTATCATACGGGCGGTGCGGAGGCAGGGAAAAAGCCCGTTGTTTGCTGAATACCTGGTCAGGTCATGGTATTCTGCAGGGACTTCAGACAAGTCGAGGGGTTCCAAGACAGGCGAGGTCATGGTAGCCTCCCTAGGGGATGGAGCCGTCCGCAGACAGGTGGTGAGGCAAAACGGACTGAAACTGACTATCCTCCTGGTAGACCATTCGATGTGGGGGTTGTGGTGGTTCAACCAGGGGTATCCCAGAGCTATAGGGGCTTGAGGAGAATGGATGAGATTAAATCTTACCTTCTCTCGATGGTTTCTAGACAGAATCAAGGTCAGGGGTGGCGTACAGTGGGTGACCCGAGCCAAAAGTTTTCCGTCCAGCGCCCGGGCCTCCAGACGGCTACTTAACGGTTCCCGAGGTATTCCAGCCTGAGGCTAGGACCTCGTCCAACAGATTTCCCTCGGCAGCAGAATCCACCAAGGCGGATAGGGACAGGGACTGTTGTTGATAGTTCACGGTAGCCGGGATCTGCACCTGGGTTTGGGGAACTGACGGGAGTGTCGTCTGACTCACCAGAACAGTTGGAGTGGGAGCTACACTAGAAGTGGACGGGTAAGAGAGCCTGGCCGAAGATAGTAAGGTGGGCTGTGGGATGACCGGAGGAGCGAGGCGACCGGTCTTCTCTCTCAGACGCTCTCGAAGTTGATTATCTAGCCTGGTGGCTAGAGAGACCAAAGAGTCCAGGCTGGTCGTGTCATACCTTGCCACTAATTCATCTTCTGACTTGTTAGAGAGACCTGTCGAATACTTCCCGTAGTGCCTCGTCATTCTACCCAGAGTCGGTCACTAATGTTCGGAACTCCATGGAATACTGTGCTACGCTTCGCGAGCCCTGACAGAGAGTCAGTAGACGCTGTTGAAAAACCTTCCTTGTTTCGGAGACAAAGGAGGAGAACAAGGAACAGATCTCTGGCTTGTTGTGCCAGATCGTGGTGGCCCATCCTAAAGCATCCCCTCGTAACAGCCCCATGATGTACACAATTTTTGACCTGTCCGAGGTGTACGTACATGGCTGTTGCTCAAAAACCAGAGAGCATTGTAGTAAGAAAGCCCGACACTTCCCTAGGTCCCCAGCATAGGGTTCCCATTCGAGTACGTACGGCTCTCGAGGGGATTGTGTTGCCGACCCACGGGGCGTAACCATCCCAGGCTGTGCGGTTTGGTCAGACAGGGTTGTTGAAAGGGATACCCGGCCAACCTGCTCACTGACCTTCTTTACGTCCTTGGATAGAGCACGAAGATTCTCTGAGCAGTTGATCTTGTAAGCCCAGTAGGGAGCCCAGGCTGACAAGGGCCTGTTACACAGGATCCATGTCCGCTGGATTCATTCTTGGCCAGTTTGTTCTGTTACAAGGATGTGGCTGGGGATGAACCCAAGTGCAAGACGCAGGCACGGAGACAGGGTCGTGAGGCGCTAACACAGCCGCGAACGTGGAATTGATATCCACGAGAGTCTCCACATGGAGACAAGGTTTACGTAGATTATCCAGGAAATGGTGTGGAGCTTAGAACTGACAGTCCTAAGGAATCAGGAAACGAGGTTGCACACACTAGAATTGACCAACGCACTGGCAAAGCATGCAAGTGACGCCAGAGTTCTTATCCTATGTTCGCTAACGGGACCCAGGTGTGCTGTACTGTAATTAATGGAACTAGCAATAATTGGGAATCGGCTGACAGGAATTAAGGCACAATCAATGAGGTAATATCAAGATGGGGAATTGCCAGGTGGACCATGACAATCATGTCCTGAAGGAGACCATAGAGGCAAACTACCTGTTGCAGAACAGCAGTTGACAGAAGTGAAGGTTGGAGGGCAGTGAAGGAGGTTGCCTGCCTTGGAGAACCGGTCCATCATGATCACCATGGCCCCATCAGAAGTTCGCAAACCTGTGATGAAATCCATGGCAATGTGAAACCATGATAATCAGGGGACTGATAAGATTGCAGGAGCCTCAAGGTCCTCCATGCACCTGGATGGCTAGAGATGGGTGATGATTGGGCCACTGGAGTGCCTCAGAATGCAAGGCCACCAGATTGTACTTGCAGTTATTAGGTATTTCAGCTGGAGCAGACTGGTGCTGCAGGGCCTGGTGGATCTTCTTCTCAAGGTCGCAGATGACTGGGGAGAGAATCTGTGAGGATGGAATGATGGGCTGAAGTCAATCACCATTTCAGCTGTGTTGAACTATCATGACAAGAAGCTCACTTCAGAGTTCTTGAAGCCTGTCAGTAGGAAGTGATGAAGTTGAATTGTGTGAAGAAGAGGGCCCAGTGAGCCTGATGTGGTTTGGGTTAGTGGGTCTGTTGTATGGATATGAGGTTCTGGTGGTCAGTCCACATCAGGAAGGGCTCAGTATTTCCCATTAGCCAATCTCTAATCCTCTAAGGCCCATTTAATGGTGAGATGCTGCCTGACTCCTCCACCATAAGGACGCTGGGTAAAGTTTCCTTGTCTGGTCCTCACTGGGAGAAGATATACCTGGCTTCCATGTAAAATGTGTCCACCTTTACCACAAGAAGTCCAGAGGAGATCAGATAGCAGAGAATGGGAGCAGTGGTGAAGCGTCTCTTGAGCTCCTTAAAAGTGCTGTCTATGGCAGCAGATCAGGTTATCCATAAAGTAGGTGAATTGGTGAGGGAGATGAGAAGAGCAATGACCCAACTGTAGTTCCTGATGAAATGACCGTAGAAGTTGGAGAAGCCCAATAAGCATTGTAGCTGTTTGAGGGAGCGCGGTTGGGGCCATTCAACAACAGCATGCAGTCCCTCTGGGTCCATGGTTATTCTTTGGGGTGAAAGGACATAACCCAGGAAGGAAATGACCGACTGGGGTACGGAACTGGCAATTTTTCTAACTTTCAGTACAGCTGGTTTTCGAGGAGATGCTAACAGACTGAGCAGATGCGACAGACATGGTCTTGCCAGTCTTTAAGAAGGTGAGAATGTCATCAATGTAGACAAACTAGATGACAGGTGAAGTGAGATTCGTGAGTGGAGAGCGAGTGGTAACCCAAGTTGAGAGGAGTTTTGGGTGACTCACGGAGCTGTCCAATGCTCATGTGTATAGGCCATGTGTGTGCTCTGACCATCTCAGACCCCATTAATGGCCACGACACGGGTAGGAAGAGTGAGGGGGTCCTGCGTAGTGAGTTCAGGGAGTTAGGTGCGAAGCTGAAGGGTAGGACCTCCAGGGTAACAATCTCTGGATTGCTACCTGTGCCACGTGCGAGTGAGGCGAGGAACAGAAGGATTATACAGATCAATACGTGGCTGAGAGGACGGTGCAGGAGGGAGGGCTTCAGGTTTTTAGATAATTGGGCTTTGTTCCAGGGAAGGTGGGATCTGTTCCGACAGGACGGTTTACACCTGAACTGGAGGGGTACTAACATTCTTGCAGGAAAGTTTGCTAGTGCTGCTTGAGGGTGTTTAAACTAAATTTGCAGGGGGCAGGGATCCAGAATGTGAGAGAGGATAGCGAGATGAAGTATAAAGGACAGGTGGGGACTACACAGTTCTGGAATATTAAGTGTGAAGTAGAGAAAGGTGAGGCGGAACGAGTGATAAGGAGGATACATGTGCAGAGGGATGGTCTGACAGAGCATGGAGTTAAATGTGCAGAAAGAGTAAGTAAGTTTAAGAAGGACAACAAAATTCAAGGGGCGTATAGCCCGGTGAGAGTTCGGGGAGCTGGGTTATGCACAATAGGCAGCGATTTAAACAGAGAGAGGAGAAATGGGTTAAAAATTCTATATCTGAATGCACGGTGTCAGAAATAAGGCGGATGAGGTTGAAGCTCAGGTGTGAATGGGTAACTATGATGTTGTTGGGATAACAGAGACATGTCTGCAGGGGGATCAGACCTGGGAATTGAATGTACAAGGGTATACGTGCTATCAAAGGGACAGAAAGGTGGGCAGAGGGAGTGGGGTGGCCCTGTTGGTGAGGAATGAGATTCAGTCCCTTGCAAGGGGGGGCATAGAATCAGGAGAAGTAGAGTCAGTGTTGATAGAACTGAGGAACAGTAAGGGCAAAAAGACCCTAATAGGTGTTATCTACAGGCCCCCAAACAGTAGCATGGATATTGGGTGCAAGTTGAATAGGGAGTTAACAATGGCGTGTGGCAAAGGAAATGTCGCAGTAGTTGTGGGGTATTTCAACATGCAGGTGAACTGGGAAAATCAGGTTGGTACTGGACCCCAGGATAGGGAGTTTGTAGAGTTCCTACGGGATGCATTTTTGGAACAGTTTGTACGAGAGCCGACCAGGGATAAGGCTATTCTGGATTTAGTGTTGTGCAATGAACAGGATTTGATAAGTGATCTTGAAGTAAAGGACCCATTAGGAGGTAGTGACCATAGTATGATAAGTTTTTATCTGCAAGTTGAGAGGGATAAGGGCAGATCAGAAGTATCAGTATTGCAGTTGAACAAAGGAGACTATGGAGCCATGAGGGAGGAGCTGGCCAAAGTTGACTGGTCGGATATCCTAGCAGAAAAGACAGTGGAACATCAATGGCAGGTATTCTTGGGAATAATGCACAAGGTGCAAAATCAGTTCATCCCCCGGAGAAGGAAGGATTCAAAGGGGGGAAAGTGGCCACAGTGGTTGACAAAGGAAATCAGAGATAGCATAGCATTAAAAAAGAAGTATAACAGAGCTAAGGAAGACAGATGATTGGGAAATTTTTAAGGAGCAGCAGAACTTAACTAAAAAGGCAATACGGGGAGAAAAAATGTGGTATGAACGCAAGCTAGCTAGGAATATAAAGGAGGATAGCAGAAGTTTTTTAGGTATGTGAAGAGAAGGAAGATAGTTAAGAACAATGTTGGGCCCTTGAAGAATGAATTGAGAGAAATTGTTATGGGAAACAGAGAAATGGCAGACGAATTTAATAAGTACTTTGCATCTGTCTTCACTAGGGAAGACACAAGCAATCTCCCAGATGTATGGATGGGCCAAGGACATAGGGTAACAGAGGAACTGAAACAGATTGACATTAGGAAGGAAACGGTGATGAGTAGACTGATGGGACCGAAGGCTAACAAATCCCCAGGTCCAGATGGTCTGCATCCTAGGGTACTAAAGGAGGTGGCTCTGGAAATTGCGGATGCATTGGTGATCATTTTTCCAATGTTCCTTAGATTCAGGATCAGTTCCTGAGGATTGGCGAATGGCTAATGTTATCCCACTTTTTAAGAAAGGAGGGAGGGAGAAAACAGAGAACTATCGCTCTGTTAGCCTAACATCAGTAGTGGGGAAGATGCTAGAGTCCATTATTAAAGATGAAATAGCGGCATATCTTGATAGCAGTGATAGGATTGGGCCGAGCCAGCGTGGATTTACCAAGGGCAAATCCATGCCCTTGTGGAATGCCACAGGGCTCGGTGTTGGGACCACAGCTGTTTACGATTTACGTCAGTGATTTAGAGGAAGGCATTGTGAATAACATCAGCAAGTTTGCTGATGATACTAAGCTGGGTGGCAGTGTGACATGTGATGAGGATGTTAGGAGAATTCAAGGTGACTTGGATAGGCTGGGTGAGTGGGCAGAAACTTGGAAGATGGCGTTTAATGTGAATAAGTGTGAGGTTATTCACTTTGGGAGCAAGAACAGGAAGGCGGATTATTATCTGAACGGTGTGGAGTTAGGTAAGGGAGAAATACAAAGAGATCTAGAAGTACTTGTTCATCAGTCTCTGAAGGTGAATGAATAAGTGCAGCAGGCAGTGAAGAAGGCTAATGGAATATTGGCCTTTATTACAAAGAGAATTGAGTACAAGAGCAAGGAAATCCTTTTGTATTTGTACAGGGCCCTGGTGAGACCACACCTGGAGTATTGTGTGCAGTTTTGGTCTCCAGGGTTAAGGAAGGACATCCTGGCTGTGGAGGAGGTGCAGCGTAGATTCACTAGGTTAATTCCTGGGATGTCCGGACTGTCTTACGCAGAGAGGTTAGAGAGACTGTGTTTGTACACGCTGAAATTAAGAAGATTGAGGGGGGGATCTGATTGAGACATATAAGATTATTAAGGGATTGGACAAGATAGAGGCAGGAAATATGTTCCAGATGCTGGGAGAGTCCAGTACCAGAGGGCATGGTTTAAGAATAAGGGGTAGGTCATTTAGGACAGAGTTGAGGAGGAACTTCTTCTCCCAGAGAGTTGTGGAGGTGTGGAATGTGCTGCCTCAGAAGGCAGTGGAAGCCAATTCTCTGGATGCTTTCAAGAAGGAGCTAGATAGGTATCTTATGGATAGGGGAATCAGGGGTTATGGGGACAAGGCAGGAACCGGGTATTGATAGTAGATGATCAGCCATGATCTCAGGATGGCGGTGCAGACTCAAAGGGCCGAATGGTCTACTTCTGCACCTATTGTTTATTGTCTATTGAATCAAAAGGGGTTGCGAGAAAGACTCAGTAGGGAGTCTAAGCTGCATACAGAATCCAGTCCACCAGAATCTACCAGAGCCTCCAGTGTGTATAGCACCGTCGGAGTGTGGAACAGGACAGAGAGAATGAGTCTGGCTATGGTGCTAGAATGAGAGGCCAAGGGGAACCTACCAGTTAGAAGGCTCTTCTTCTCTAGCTGTTTTCCAGGATGCAATGAGCATTTGATGCATGGGTGATTGGCAGCTTCACAGTAAGTGCACAAGTTGTTCCTCCACTGAGCCTCACACACTTTGGGATGGGGGATGGTTTGGAGTGGTGGTTAAGGGAGCTCTCCGTAGCTACATGGTTCTTGAGGCAGTGATGAAGGTCCTCCAGCACATGGTTAGAAACATAGAAACATAGAAAACCTACAGCACAATACAGGCTGTTCGGCCCACAAAGTTGTGCCAAACATGTGCCTACCTTAGAAATTCCTAGGGTTACCTATAGCCCTCTATTTTTCTAAGCTGCATGTACCTATCCAAAAATCTCTTAAAAGACCCTATCGTATCTGCCTCCACCACCATTGCCGGGAGGCCGTAGGGCCTGTTCCAGTGCTGTAGTGCTCTATGACTCTATGACAGGTCTCTCTGGGACACAGGGAAGGGCACCAGGGAGTGGGGCCGATTCCGTTTTTCTGCAGCAGAATAGTCAGAACTGTTTCCCACACAGCAGATACATGCTAGAAAATAAATAGACTCACAGGAACCTAACACTGTGTCTTTGTAAATGTTAACTTAATAGCTATCGTTCCAGTTTATGTGGATAACTGTCATGATATCATTTATTAGACTATGCAAAATATGAACATCTCATGGTCCGGTCCGTGAAGTCCATATTCCGGTTCACGGTCCGGTCCATCGACCCTTGCTCCAGGTTTTCCTGTTTACCCTGTTTCTGTTCTTGTTGAGCTCTAATTGAACCAGCTGATGCTCGTTGGGGCTGGCTGCATAAATACCTTCAGAGACCTGTGCGTGGCTGCTGGATTGTTCTTCTCCTTACTCCTTGTATCCCTTCCTCTGCCTTCTGTTTCCTCACCTGAAGCCTTGTCGGTAACTCTCGTCTCACCAGAAGTTCTCGTTTTGTCTTGCATTGCCTGAAGCCTTGCCTTGTCTTGCTGTCTTGTCCTGGAGCCACCCTGTACCTACCTCCCTTCCTGTCCCCTGCCTCTGTCGGGCAGGTCAGGCCGTCTTGCCGTTACCTGCGGTTGGTTCTGTCCCTTCCTGTCCCTTGCCTCCATTGGGTGGTGATCCACGCCCTGCCCTGCCCAGGAGGAGCCTCCAGCCTCCTGCCTCCTGCCAAGCCTTGCCTCTAGTCTCTAGCCTCAAGCCTGAAGACTTCAGCCTCGTTCTGTCTGCCAGCCAAGTCTCGTCCTTGCCTAGTTCTAGGGTCCGAGCCAGAGGCAAGACCCAGGTACTGGGTCCTTGTCCAGTCTCTGGCTCGGAGTCCAAGCCCGGGCTCCTAGCTCTCTTGTCCAGTCACGTTCCTGGTTTTCCTGTCCATGTCCTTGCCATCGCCCTGTATCCTAGTCCTGTCCCTAGTACTTCAGTGTCTGTGTCTTGCACTTGGGTCCGTTCCTAGCCACCGCCCCTATGACAGAACATAAATATTGATAAAACATTTAATATTTGCAAAGCTTTTAAGTGTTTGGAGAAGCAGATTATGCAATCTCTTTTATCTTGCTCCATCTCCAGGCAATTCATTATTCACTTAAAAGTCCAAGGTTACCATTAACAGATCTTGCACTTCAATGCTAGTCATCTTACTGCTGTCTCCAAACTAGACAAGGTCATACATTTTTATTCCAGCTTTCTCTGTCTCCTTTTAATAAGATCATAAGATATAGAAACAGAATTACACCATTTGGCCCATCCAGTTTGATCTGCCATTCATTTATGGCCTATTTATTTTCCAATACCATTCAGGCCTTCTTCCTGTAACCCACTTACCAACCAAGAATCTCGCAATCTCTGTACTAAACTTACCTAACAACTTGGCCTCCATAGCCCGCTGTAGCAATGAATTCTACAGATTCACCACCTTATGGCTGAAGAAATTCCCCTTTGTCTCATTTCTCAGGGGACTTATTCTAAGGCTTATTCTTATTCTTGTCCGTTGTTCAGAGGCTGTGTCCTTGGACCCTAGAATCCCCTACTAATGGAAGCATCTTCCCCATGTTCACTCTCCAGATCTTTTTGTCTCTGGTAGGTTTCAAAGCGATTTGCCCCCCCCCCACCCCCCAATCCTTCTGAACTCCATGGAGTACAGGCTCAGAGCCTATATTCAGAACTTCAAGCATCTTTTGTTTTTAACAAATGAAAAATCCTCTACTTTAAAGAACACAATTAAAATCATGCTTTACAACATGCTTTAGGAATATCTCCAGCATTTTGTGTGTTGCTTGGATTTCCAGCATCTGAAGATTTTCTGTTTGTGATTAGATTGCAATATACTTGCTCATTCTCTGAGGGAGGAAGTTAAATCTGGGTGGATGCAAGGTCATGAACTTATTCAGAAAGGATAAGGCCAGTAGAAATCTGCTCAGCTCTTTAGTAGAAGCACACATTGCAGGATGTTCCCTTAAGCTTGCATGCATACACATTGGGTTGGGCAGCAAATGAGGAGAGAGACAGAGTTAAATTTATAGGTTGATGTCCTTTCAAGTTCAAAACTTTACTGTTAAATTCAAACATATTATCAAAGGTATACCTACCCAGGATATAAATGCCATGAAAATTAATGCTTTGTCATAGCAGCATAGTACTTTACAAACATGACAAAATAGGCTAACATAAATTATACATAAATTACGCAATGATAAACACAATAAACATTATGATATTACTGCAAGTTGAAAGAGAAACAAGAAGAAATATAGTCTAAGTTAATGTTAAGGTTTATTAAGTCAGTTCAAGAACCTGATAGCAGCGGGGAAGAAGTTGTTGTTGAGTTTTGGGGTATGGGTCTTTAGCCTCCTGTGTCTTCTATACCATTGCTGCAATGAGAGGAGGGCATGGCCCGGAAATGGGGGTCCTTGATGATGAATGTTGCCTTCCTAAGACATTGTCTCTTATGTCCTCAGTGGTGAGGAGAACTGTAGAATGATGGAATTGCTGAAGTCCACACTATCTGAAGCCTCTTGCACTGGAGTTCCCATGCCTGGCCATGATGTAATCAGTCAGGCTGCTTTGCATTGTGCAACTCTGGAACAGAGTGAAATGTTAAATGTGCCCATTATTCACAGATGTTACCTGTTCTGCAGACTATTTACAGAAAATTACTGTTTTATTTCAGATTAGCAAAATCTCCAGGAGACCACATACAAAATGTTGGAGGAACTCAGCAGGTCAGGCAGTGTCTATAAAGGTCAACGCTTTGAGCCAAGACCCTTCATCAGGACTGGAAAGGAAGGGGGCAGTAGCCGAAATAAGAAGGTGGGGTGAAGGGAAGGAGTACAAATTGGCTGGTGATAGGTGAAGGAGGTGAGAGAGAATGTGGGTGGATGAACTGTGAAACTGTGAGGTGATAGGGGGAAGAGGTAAAGGTTTGGAGAGCTTGGAATCTGATAGGAGAGGATAGTAGAATATAGGAGAAAGGGAAGGAGGATGGACACCAGTGGGAGATAATGGGCAGGTGAGGAGGGAATCAGAATGGGGAATGGAAAAAGAGAGAAACAGGAGGGATCTCCAGGATTTCATTGATCTTCCTTTAACCCACAGTCCTCTTCACCAAATAAGCCAATGCAATGACACTGAATGCTGAACTTACACATCCACTTAATGTATCCTTCAGATGCACCAACAAGTTATTCAGTTCATCTCTTGATACGTCATTCTTCTTGTGCAAGATGAAAATTATTCTTGCCAGCTCTATCAATAAGCTATGTAAGCTATCTGAACAGAGAATAAGAAGCAGTTATGAAGACAGGAAAAGAGAGAGGAAGAAAAAGACATGGGGAGAGAGAATGAGACAGACAGTGGGTGAATGGGAGAGGGTGGAGAGAGGGGGATGTGGAAAAGGAGAAGGAAGGACAGTGTGTGTTTGTGTGTCTGTGTGTGAGAGACAGACAGACAGACAGACAGAGGAACAGGCAGAGGGTGACAGGAGAGAGACAGGGAGAGAGAGAAAGAGAAACAGGGGGAGGAACAGTGAGAAGGGTGTTGAGGGACAGGGAAGGAGAAGGTGTGTGTGCGCGCGCACGGTGCATGCCTCTCCCTCTCTTTCTCTCTCATGCTCACATTCACACACACAATCAGGCCACAGCAGCCTTTTCTACATTTAACAAGGTCACGATCTACCCAGAAGTGACCTTTTTTTCCCTTGCTTATCTACCTTTGCCTTGAAAATATTTATAATCTTTGTTTCTGTGGACCCTTTAAAATTAGAGTTCCAAAGATTCAGAAACCAAAAAGAGAGAAAAAATTTTGCAACATCTATGTTTGAAATGGGGATCCCCTTAATTTTTTATGAATGGCTCCTCCACATCCATTATGTTAAAATGCCTGAGGAACTTTCATATCTCAATCAAATTCTGGCTCACTCTTCTTAACTCCAGTGAATACCTGCTTTCCCCATCCAAACTCTCCTCGTACACTCAGTGACCACTTTATTAGGTATATCTGTACACCTGCTCGATAATGCAAGTATCTGATCACCCAATCATGTGACAGAAATACAATGCATAAAAGCATGCAGATATAGTCAAAAGATTCAGTTGTTCCTCTGACCAAACATCAGAATTGGGAAGAAAAGTAATCTAAGTGATTTTGAATGTGGAATAATTGTTGGTGCCAGATGAGGTGGTCTGAGTATTTCAGAAACTGATGATCTCTTGGGATTTACAGAGTTTACAAAGAATGGTGTTAGAAACAAAAAAAAAATAATAATCCAGTGAAGTTCTGTGGATGTAAACACTTGGTTAATGAGAGGTCTCAGAGGAGAATGGCCAGACAGGTTCAAACTTACAGGAAGGTGACAGTAACTCAAATAAATGCACATTATAACAGAGGTGTGCATGAGAGCATCTGTGAATGCACAACATGCCAAACCTTGCAAACAGGAGGAAATCTGCAGATGATGGAAATTCAAGCAACACACACAAAATGCTGGTAGAACACAGCAGGCCAGACAACAGCTATAAGAAGATGTACAGTCAACATTTCGGGCCGAGACCCTTGTCAGTCGGCCCTCAACGTCGACTGTACCTCTTCCTATAGATGCTGCCTGGCTTGCTGCGTCCACCAGCATTTTGTGTGTGATGCTAAACCTTGAACTGGATGGACCACAGAAACAGAAGACCACAAAGATATATTCAGTAGCCACTCTATTTCATACAGGAAGCACCCAATAAAGTGGCCAATGAGTATAGATCTCACCCATTTGCGGTATTCGTCCAGTAAACTTTCTCTGAACAGCTTTAAAGCATTATTTTAAATAGAGAGGCTATGCACAGCATTCCACAAACAGCTTTCTACTGCAAATCTTCCTATTTTTGTACTAATTTCCATTAGCAAAAAATGAGATTATTAACACATATTTTCCCCTAGATTAATTGCACACTTGCTATCGAATGAGCAGCTATATAAAATTGGTCTCTTCAATTTCACTTCTTCTATCAAATCAATGTGCTCTACCCTGTCATGTAGAATAGTTTGGGTGTCATGGTTGTGTAATGGTTAGGGCAATGCTTTTCAATGCCAGCTGTAAGATTGAGGTTTGATTCCCACTGCCGTACGTAATGAGATTGTACATTACATACTCCCCGTGACCATGAGGGATTTCCCTGGATGCTCCAGTTTCTTCCCATATCCCAAAGATGCACAATTTGGATTAGTAGAAGCAGTGAGATCACTTAAGTCGAGTATAATGTTCTAATGATTTATCTCTTAGTGCAGAATGCCTATGTGTGACTTTGTTTAATGTGGGGAGACAGATGCATAGGCAGCCACCAGAAGGTCCTTGACAGATTGGGATATGGGTCCAGTGACGTGGAATGCAAGATGACTGGTGGACCCTTTCCTGCTGTAGCCTTCCTCTGCCTTCACTGCTGTTGTTGTTGTGATGAGTCATCCCCTGCTGCCAGCTCCACTGTTGAGGACTTGATTGGATTACTACTCATCTGGAACCTTCTCCTTGACCTCACCACCACAGGTGACTCTACCAGGAGCTAAACTGCAAACAGCCTCACACTCGGGATCTGATGAACTCACAACGCTTTCCACCACAGCAAGGTGACGATCATCAGAGAATGATTAGGATTAGTGAGTGTGGGCATTCTATGCTGGTGCTGGAAGTGCGGCTGCTCCCAGCACAGTCCTTGCTGATTTGATTTGATACATTTCATAGAAACATAGAAACATAGAAAATAGGTGCAGGAGTAGGCCATTCGGCCCTTCAAGCCTGCACCGCCATTCAGTATGATCATGGCTGATCATCCAACTCAGAACCCTGTAACAGCCTTCTCTCCATACCCTCTGATCCCTTTAGCCACAAGGGCCATATCTAACTCCCTCTTAAATATAGCCAATGAACTGGCCTCAACTGTTTCCTGTGGCAGAGAATTCCACAGATTCACCACAATCTGTGTGAAGAAGTTTTTCCTAATCTCAGTCCTAAAAGGCTTCCCCTTTATCCTCAAACTGTGACCCCTCGTTCTGGACTTCTCCAACATCGGGAACAATCTTCCTGCATCTAGCCTGTCCAATCCCTTTAGGATTTTACACATTTCAATAAGATCCCCCCTCAATCTTCTAAATTTCAATAAGTATAAGCCTAGTCGATCCAGTCTTTCATCATATGAAAGTCCTGCCATCCCAGGACATCCCATTTCACTGTATGTTTTGATATGCATGTGACAAATAACACTAATCTTCACATGAAGTTTACATCCCGTGACAATACTTGTCCCTGTGACCATGAGACTGAGTGAGGAACAGCCTTGTCTACCAAGCCTAATGCTGCCAACAAACAAGATTGATTTGATATGCATGGTTTTTAAGTAACTCTCCTTCAGTCACTGCACTTCCCTGGAGATATTTCTTGACCTTATCGGTGAAAGTTGTTATAGTTCTGTCACATGTTCAGTCCTCTTGGATCTTTAAAGAGACTTTCTTTTCTGAATAAATTACAATAGACAATAGGTGCAGGAGTAGGCCATTCGGCCCCTCGATCCAGCACCGCCATTCACTGTGATCATGGCTGATCATCCACAATGAATACCCTGTTCCTGCCTTCTCCCTATATCCCTTGACTCCGCTATCTTTAAGAGCTCTATCTCCTTCTTGAAAAAATCCAGAGAATTGGCCTCCACTGCCTTCTGAGGCAGAGCATTCCACAGATCCACAACCCTCCGTGAGAAAAATTTTTTCCTCAACTCCATTCTAAATAGCCTACCCCTTATTCTCAAATTGTGGCCTCTGGTTCTGGACTCCCCCAGCATCGGAAACATGTTTCCTGCCTCTAGCGTGTCCAATCCCTTAATAATCTTATATGTTTCAATCAGATCTCCTCTCATCCTTCTAAATTCCAGAGTATACAAGCCCAGTCGCTCCAATCTTTCAACATATGACATTCCCGCCATCCCTGGAATTAACCCAGTGAACCTACGCTGCACTCCCTTCATAGCAAGAATGTCCTTCCTCAAATTTGGAGACCAAAACTGCACACAATACTCTAGGTGGGGCCTCACCAGGGCCCTGTACAACTGCAGAAGGACCTCTTTGCTCCTATATTCAACTCCCCTTGTTATGAAGGCCAACATGCCATTAGCTTTCTTCACTGCCTGCTGTACCTGTATGCTTACTTTCAGTGACTGATGAACAAGGACACCTAGAACTCATTGTACTTCTCCTTTTCCTAACTTGACACCATTCAGATAGTAATCTGCCTTCCTGTTCTTGCCACCAAAGTGGCAAGAATAACCTCACATTTATCCACATTAAACTGCATCTACCATGCATCTGCCTACTCGCCCAACCTGTCCAAGTCACCCTGCATTCTCATAACATCCTCCTCACATTTCACACTGTCACCCAGCTTTGTCTCATCTGCAAATTTGCTAATGTTACTTGTAATCCCTTCATCTAAATCATTAATGTATATTGTAAATAGCTGTGGTCCCAGCACCGAGCCTTGCGGTACCCCACTAGTCACTGCCTGCCATTCTGAAAAGGACCCGTTAATCCCTACTCTTTGTTTCCTGTCTGCCAACCAATTTTCTATCCATGTCAGTACCCTACCCCCAATACCATTTGCTCTAATTTTGCCCACTAACCTCCTATGCGGGACCTTATCAAAGGCTTTCTGAAAGTCCAGGTACACTACATCCACTGGCTTTCCCATGTCCATTTTCATAGTTACATCCTCAAAAAATTCCAGAAGATTAGTCAAGCATGATTTCCCCTTCATACATCCACGCTGACTCAGACTGATCCTGCTACTGCTATCCAAATATGCCGCTATTTCATCTTTTATAATTGACTCCAGCATCTTCCCCACCACTGATGTCAGACTAACTGGTTTATAATTGCTTGTTTTCTTTCTCCCTCCTTTCTGAAAAAGTGGGATAACATTCGCTACCCTCCAATCCGCAGGAACTGATCCTGAATCCATAGAACATTGGAAAATGATTACCAATGTGTCCACGATTTCTAGAGCCACCTCCTTAAGTACCCTGGGATTTATCAACCTTCAGTCCCATCAGTTTACCCAACACCATTTTGTGCCTGATGTGAATTTCCTTTGTGTGTTATGTAATACAATGGCATAAGCTTTCCTAATGACATGTTATATGTAAAAATATTAGCATTCATTTTTGAGAGGACCGGAATATAAACCCAAGGATGTAATGATGAGGCTATATAAGGCATTGATCAGACTGCATGGAGTGTTGTGAGTGGTTTTGGGCCCTTTTCGAAGGATGGATGTGCTGGGATTAGAGAGGGTTCAGAGAAGGTTTATAAGAATGATTTCCAGAATGAAAAGGTTGGCATATGAGGACTGAATGATGGCTCTGGGACTGTACTGGCTGGAATTTAGAAGAATGCAAGGGTATCTCATTGAAATCTACCAAATATTGAAAGACCTATATAGGGTAGAAATGGAGAGGACATTTCAAATAGTGGGGGAATCTAGGATCAGAAGGCACAATTTCAGGAAAGAAGGATGCCTCTTTAGAACAGAGATGAGGAGGAATTTCTTTAGCCAGAATGTGGTGAATCTCTACAATTTATTGCCACAGATCACAGTGGAGGCCAACTCATTGGGTATACTCGAGGTGGAGGATGATTAGTAAGGGTGTCAAAGATTATGGGGAGATGGCAGGAGAATGATATTGAGAGGGGTAATAAATCAGCTATGATGGAATGGCAGAGCAGACTCAATGGGCAAAATGGCCTAATTCTGCTTCTATGTCTTCTGGCCCTATGGTCTATATCTGCATGCTAGTCTTCTTCAGATCATAAACCAGGACATCCTAATCTTTGTGTCTCAGAACTCTGAACACTATTTGGAAATATCTGATAAAAGTTTATAAGATTGGCTGAGGCATAGATAGGGTAAACAGTCAGAATCTTTTCCCCTGGGTAGAAGTGTCAGGTGCTAGAGGGGTGTATTTAAGGTGGGAGTGAAGACATCAACTCTTCCGGTTTAAAATGGTGCTACTGAATGTGGATGATAGCTTACTGGTGGATCTCAAAGCAAGAAATTGGACTAACTACTCTATTAATAACACTTTTTATATGGGAAAATTTTGTAAATGATCACTGCAAACAACGAAGAGGCAAGTGAAGTTTGATCCAACGGTCGAGGTGTGCGGGTGAGAGACAGAGCCGGAATGAGGTTGAGGCATGAACCTGCAGTCAGAATTGGAGATGTCGTTGGAGCAAGCAGAGTGGAGAAAAGCTGAAGTGGAGCTGTTTCAGAGCCTGTCCACCTAAACCGGGAGCAAAGTTTGATCCACCAAAGTGCTTCGTCAATTTGGAAAGGTTGAGTGTGGATTGGAAGCGGCCCAGAGCATATCGATGCGGTGATGATTGGAGAATTTAAGTGCCGGGCCAGATGGACTAAAAAGGCAAATTCTTGAACGTTGAGGCTGTTCTGCTCTGTGATGATTTACTTCACCCTTCTCGGCTCTGAGGGTGTGTCGTGCTCCAGCTGTTGTGGGCTTAGTGACTGCTAGCTTCGTGGTGATTTGCCTCTGTGTGATGCACTGAGACTGAGACTGAGACTATGGGCCACTCCGGCTGCTCTTGGCTTGAGTTTATGGACTTAATTTCATTCTGAATGCTGACTTATTGTTTGCTTGATTTGATTTCATTTGATTTGTTTTTTTTTCTTTTCCTCTCTCTCTCTCTTTATGTGCACTGTGTTTTGGTCTTTTTTAATTGGGTTATTTTGGGTTTTTTATTTTGTGGCTGCCTTTAAGCAGAAAACTGTCAAGGTTGTATAATATATACATACTTCGTTAACAAAATGTACTTTGAACTTTGAACTTTGTACTTACAGAAGATGTGCTGGGCAAGATTTTTTGCAGAGGTTGATAGCTGTCTGGAACAGATTGCCAGGTGAAATGCTAGGCAGAGGAATGATAATGGACTTTAAGAGGTGGTTAGATAGGCACCTGAATGTTCAGGAAATGGATCACATACACTCAGATGAGAATTAGATTAATTTGGCATTGCATCCGGTGCAAACATTGTGGTTGTTCTTGGTGCTGTACGATTCAAAGTGTAACTCACTTTGTGTACTCTCCATCCAACGCAGCATTATGCAAGCAAGGATCATGCATTATGCAACTTATTTACCAATACCACTGTGACAAACAGTGGAATGAAGAAAATTGGCATGTTTGAGATGGCAAAATTGGAAGAATGCAAGCATCTGAAGATGACACCACCACAACAGGTTATGCAGATGGGGGCAATCACACGACAGGTATGTGAACAATAAATATTTCAAAGTTACTTTAGTAAATTATTTTCCTTTGAGCTAGTCAAGGATTTTGGGAGTTTTATTGTTTCACAGTGCAATTAAACTTGTAATTACTTTAGTGATTAACTGAAATCCATTTTTGTCATTTTAATGTTGTGATGTTAATGGTAATAAACAGAGCAAATAAAAACATCTTTTCAGAAGATTGCAGTAAATAATTTCATCAAATTTTCACATTTTTCACATTTATCTTTTAATTTATTTTGTGCTATATTTATTTTTTTATTTTGGATCACAGCTGGATTTCTCAAGGATTGAAAGTGATTTTTAAGGGCTTGGAAACTCTTAAATACATGTTAGGTTCAAAAAGGTTTAAAGAAGTAACACAGAAAGTGCAATAAGGTAGCAACCTATTTTCTTAATCTGATGTATGACATGTCAAGTCCTGGTGAAGCAGCAATTCTGTTCCATTTCTTCAATCTAGTGCATTGAATTCACAACATGTCTTCCTCTTGTAGAACCTAAATGCAGATTGGTTACACCTGCTCATAAATACAAAGTGACAGGAAGGTGAAAATAACTCAGATAAAAACATGTTTCAACAATTGTTTGCAGAAGACCATCTCTGAATGTTCTACACATCAATCCTTAAGTGGATGGGCTACAGCAGCAGAAGATGAGAACCACATGGAACACACATTCAGTGGCCACTTTATGAGATACAGGATATACCAAATAAAGTAGCCACCAAGAGTATATGTAAAATTTGTTGTTTTGCTGCAGCAGTACAGCGCAATACATAAAATATACTATAAATTACAAAAGGAAATATATATATGTATGAAAGAAATTGAATAAAATAAGCAGTGCCAAAGGGAGCAAAATAGTGACGTAGTGATCATGGCTTGGTTCATTGTCCGTTCAGATGTCTTTTGTTGGAGGAGAAAAAGCTGCTGGTAAAACAGTGATTGTGCCTCTTCAGGCTCCTGCATCTCCTCCCTGATGGTAGTATTAAGAAGAGAGCATGCCCTGGGTGATAGAAGTTCTTAATGATTGATGCTGCTTTTGGAGGCATCACCTTTTGAAGATGTGCCCAATTGTAAAGAGGCCCATGATAGAGGTGGCTGAATTTAAAACCTTTGACAGCTTTTTCTGATCATATGCAAGGACCCCTCCATACCAGATGGTGATGCAATCAGTCAGAATGCTCTCCATGGTACTTTTGTAGAAATTTGCTAGATTTGGTGACATACCAAATCTCCTCAAACTCCAAATGAAATAGAGCCACTGGCATGCCTTTTTCATAATTGTACCAATATTTTGGGCCTAGGATAGGTCTTTGCACCCAGGAACCTGAAACTGCTCTCCCTTTCCACTGATCCCTCAATGAGGACTGGTGTGTGTGTGTGTGTGTTGGTTCAGACTCTAGCATCTGCAGTCTCTTGTGTCTCCAGAGATGTTTACTGAAACATTGAGACTGAAGATCACCAAAAGGCCAGAATTGTGGGCACAGCTCCAGAGACCTGGGTTCAGTCCTGACATCAGGAGCTGTCTGTGAGTGTGAGGAGTTTGCTCCTTTTTCCTGTTTCCCCATAGCTGCTCCGGTTTCCTCCAGTGTCCCAAAGATGTGTGATGTGGTTTGTTAATTGGCCACTCTAAATCACCTCCATTGTGAGTGGTGAGTGGCAGAACCAATGGGAGGCAGTGTGGATGATGGGAATGTGTGTAACGTGAAATAAAATTAATGTAACCAAGTGTTTGATTGTTGATCAGGGTTGCTCAGTTGTCTTGCTGTACAAGATCCAAGCGTTTATGAAAACATACAGTGAAATGCGTCATCTGTGTTAACAACTGACACACCTGAGGATGTGCTGGGAGCAACCCACAAGTGCCACCCACATTCCAGTGTCAACATCGCATGCCTCAGTAGTCAACAGAGCAATGCAGATCATAACAAAATAGAACACAACAAAACAACAACAGCAAAACAAGCCCCTTTCCTCTCACCCAACTCACACACATGAAAAGTCTTCCAATTCCAGCACAGGCGCCTGGCCTCCAATCTGCAGTCTCCAAGCTTTGGCAGTCAGGCTTTGACTTCTGGTCTTCTGATTGTAGGCCTCTGGATTCTATATCAATTTTATCTTTAAAAAACTCAGAGTCATAGACTCAAGGTGCCCATCTAAGCTGGTCCCATTTACCTGACTGTGACCCATATCCACAAAATCTCTCCTATCCATGTACCTGTCCAAATGTTGTTATTGAACCTGCCTTAAGCACCTCCTCAGCAACTCATTCCATTTCCAGATCACCGGTTGTTGGAAAAAGTTGCTTCTGAGTTTCCTATTAAATCTCTCTCCTTTCACCTGAGAACGTATACCCTCTGGTTCTGGTTCTTACTGTTGAGAAGAAGTTTGATAGCATTCACCATATTTGTGCCCCTCAAGAGTTTATACACCTTTCTAAGATCATCCCCTCAGTCTCCTGTGCTCTGCCCCTTCCCTTCCCTTCACTTTCTTTCTCCCTCTTCCTTTCCAGTCCTGGTGAAAGGTCTTGGCCCGAAATGTCAACTGTTTATTCCCCTCCATAGATGCTACTTGACCTGCTGAATTCCTCCAGCATTTTGTGTGTGTTCCTGTGCTGAAAGTTATTTTATTCTGTCTGTATCAGAACAGGCCACTTACTGCTAGCCATAATCTCGAGTTGCATTAGTTCTTGCTTTCTCTATTAGTCCATCCTGGCCTCCTTTGAGTACACAGACATGGACAGAGAAGACAGATGATGCATTATCAGCACATTAGGGAGGCACGGTAGTACAATAATTCACAGTGCAGGTAACCAGAGTTTAATTCCCACAGCTACCAGTAAGGAGTTCGTATGATCTCCCCATGACCACATGTGTTTCTTCCTGGTACTCCAGTTTCCTTTCACAGTCCAAAGATGCACCAGTTGGTAGGTTAATTGTAAATTATCCTGTGATTAGGCTAGGGTTAAATTGGGTGTCGATGAGCAGTGTGGCTTGAAGGGCCGGAAGGGCCTATTCCATGCTGTATCTTGATAAATAAACATTTGATCTCACCCTATCAGAGATATTTCCTTTATTCTACACATCCCTTCCCTTCCGCCATCCCCCCACCCTGCCACTACTAATAATGAAGTAGCTTTCTTTCTATCTCAATTTGGTGAAGGGTTTTGGATTTGAAACCTTAATAGTTCCTCTTTCTACAAATGTTTTCAGAAATGTATATCTCTAGTATGGGAAGAATTGGGGACTCCACTTCTTACAAGTCAAGTGACACTAATTGGTAGTTGGAATGGAACACCTAATGAATTGCTTTGAATTGAATCCTTCCTTAAACAATGACCAACATCAGTGATAAAATAGACAATAGACAATAGGTACAGGAGTAGGCCATTCAGCCCTGCGAGCCAGCACCACCATTCACTATGATCATGGCTGATCATCCACAATCAGTACCCTTTTCCTGCCTTCTCCCCATATCCCTTCACTCCGCTATCTTTAAGAGCTCTATCTAACTCTTTTTTGAAAGAATCCGGAGAATTGGCCTTCACTGCCTTCCACAGAACCACAACCCTCTGTGTGAAAGTTTTTCCTCAACTCCGTTCTAAATTGTCCACCCCTTATTCTTAAACTGTGGCCTCTGGATCTGGATTCCCTGCCTCTAGCGTATCCAATCCCTTAATAATCTTATATGTTTCAATCAGATCCCCTCTCATCCTTCTAAATTCCAGTGTATACAACCCCAGTCGTTCCAATCTTTCAACATATGACAGTCCCTCCATCCCGGGAATTAACCTTGTGAACCTACGCTGCACTCTCTCAATATCAATTCTTGATAAAAGAATCTAAATTACACATCATAATACACTCTCTTTCCAGATTTGTCACTATTTTAAATGGCACATATTCTAGATTATAATCTTAATTATCCTAATCTTAAATAGTTCTATTTACATTAAATTTAGAATTCAAGTGGTGAAACGATAGAGGTCCTGCAAATAGAAGAACGGTTCCATGAATAATGAATAAGAAAAAGTGGAAAGAAGTCCAGAAGAGGCTGCAGAGGTTTGTAAACTCAGTCAATTCCATCATGGGCATAACCCTCCCCACCGTCATGGATATCTTCAAAAGGCAGTGCCTCTAAAGGTGGCACCAATCATTGAGGACCCACACCATTTAGGATATGTCTTCTCCTGACTGCCATGAGGGAGGAGGTTCAAGAGTCTGAAGACTCATACTCAGTGTATTAGAAACAGCTTCTTCCCTTTGCCATCAGATTTCTGAATGGTCCATGAACACTGCCTTGCTATGGCTCTTTTGTACTATCTATCTGTCTATTGTAACTGTTTTATTTTATGTCTTGCCTGTAATGCTGCCATGAAACCCCAAAAATTCACAACATATGCCAGTGATGATAAACCTGGTTCTGATTCCATCCTAAACAGAGGCATTCAGAACTTTCTGCATCAAACTTCTTATCCAAAATGTTTGCAGGAACAATATGTGGACTAGTAGTGCAATCACTCAAGTCGAGCATGATGTTTTCCTATGGGTCATATACTGATGCGTCCTCAGGTGGCTCTAGGTGCCAATCCAGGTTTCACACACTCTGGTGCAGTGTGGGTAAGAGTAAATGGTGGCTGTTTTTAGTAATTGGGTCTTCTGGTTGTTCAGTCTCTCTGTTCACTTGTTCTCTGGGGCACAGCAAGGTTGACCTTATGTAATGCAGCTCTCTCTTGAATAGATTTCCTCCTTGGTGTTGCTTTATCATGGTGGAGATGCTGTTCATGTTGGTCTCCTCCAGCACGCCGGTGTTAGTGTGTCTGTCCTTCTAGCTAATTTGGCATTTCCTTATTTATTTTTCAATGACTGCAGTTGTCTTCTCTGGCTGATCATTGGTTGCACCATCAGAGTGTGCACATTTCGGGCTCCAAATGTCATAATTCTTTGTTTCTGTCCACATATGGTGATCATTCTGGATGTGGAAATCTAGTCAGGACATTTTGAGGCAGGTGATTATGGAGGAATATGGGTATACAGGTATATGGAGGAATTTAAGGTGGGGGATTATATGGGAGGCAGGTTTTGAGGGTCTGCACAACATTGTGGGCCAAAGGGCCTGTACTGTGCTGTATTATTCTATTCTATTTTTTTAGGTACCTTTTCCAGCCCCTTTTCCAAATTTCAGCTCACAGTTGTCCTTCAAGCGTCCTTCTATTACCCTGTAATAACTGGCAGGATGAGATAAAGTAAGTAGGAGGGTCCTTAGGTTAGCAAGGTCATGGGAGCCTTAGGTCCCACACCACCAGGTACAGGAACAGTTATTACTCTCCAACCATCAGGCTTCTGAATCAGCATGAATAATTTCAATCACCTCAACAATGAACTGATTACACAACCCATGGAGTCACTTTCAAGGACTCTACAATAATGTTCTCAGAATTATTTTTTTTATTTTCACAATTTGTCTTTTGCATTTTAGTTGTTTGCAGTCTTTTAGATGTAGTTTTTCATTAATTATATTGTTTTTCTTTATTTTCCCAGAAATGCCTGCAAGAAAATGAGACCCAAGGTAGCATATAATGACATATGTACTTTGATAATAAATTTACTTTGAGTTTGACTTTAACTTTTGAATCATAGATTGGACTGATGAGCCTTATTCCAAGCTCTATTTTCATTTCCAAGTAGGTTGAACATCTTAGCACAAGAGATTTTACAACTGCTGGAAATTCAAAGCAACACACACAAGATGCTATAGGAAATCAGCAGGTCAGGCAGCATCTATGGAAATGAATAAAAGGTTGACATTTTGGCCTGAGACCCATCTTCAGTACTGAAAGGGAAGGGGGAAGATGTCAGAATAAAAAGGTAGAGGGAGGGGAAGGAGAATAGCTAGAAGGTGAGGGAAACCCTCTCTCAGTGCACCTCCTCTGTGATTTCTGCTGCCCTCCGACTCTTCTACCATGTACTCACCCAGACTTGTTCACCTTTGAGCTATCCTCCTTTCCCTCCCCCCAGCTTTTAATTCTGGTGTCTCTCCCTTTTCAATCTTGAAGAAGTGTCTCAGTCTGAAATATTGACTGTTATTTCCACAGATGATGCCTGACCTGTTGAGTTCTTCCAGCATTTTGTTTTTGTGTGTTGCTTTGAACATTTTAATGTCTATTGCTAAGTAGCACTTAAACTTTACGTACATCCTTCCTGCAATCATTCTGTAAAATAGTTCAGGCTTACAATACGTCCGCAATAGAAGTGCAATAGAAGGTATACAGAACATAATAAAATAGCCTGTCTGATTCCCTGAGCATAACGCACAACCGCACTTTGTGGTGGCACTATAGGTTAGCAGTTCATGTAATGCTTTACAGTAGCAATTGTAAGATAGGGGTTCAATTCCCGCACTGTCTGTAAGGAGTTTGTACATTCTCCCTATGACCGTGTGGGTTTCCTATGAGTGTTCTGGTTTCCTCCCACAATTCAAAGATGTACTGGTTAGGGATAGTGAGCTGTAGAAATGCAATGTTAGTATCAGAATGAGATGACACTTGCAGACTGCCTAGCAAAATCCTCTCTAGTATGATGCGACACAAACGAAGCATTACTCTGTATGTTTCAATGTGACATTAAAGGCCACATCAGTAATTACTTTTTGTTACCTGCTTTCTATTTTTATATTCTGAGGGAGATGTACAAAATTTCATCAAATTATGTAAAATATTAAACACATTTTACTTTTCCTTCTTCTTAACATAATGACAAAAGTTTGGCTTTCTGCTATCAAAAGTTACTCATTCGTGCATTAGATGTGACAGTGTCCATCACAGTAGATTGCCTTTCATGCATAGGGAATACCACTTCCCATCTTTCCATATATTGTCTGCGATGTCATGGGTTCCATCCAAAAATCTGTGACTACAGTCCAAGGTGATGTGTCACTTTCAAAACATTCAGATCGTGGCAACGATACATCTGGTGAAGGAGGCAATGATTAAAATATATTTTTAAGAGGAATAATCAGATTAAACAAACCTGATGTACAATTGTAAAATCTGTTGTTTATGTTAAAAGACTCATGGGTGTGATAATTTTCTCAGCTGTCACCATAACCTTGGGTGCAGATTTTAGCATTCTGAAGAATGTGAAGGTCAATTCTAATGGAGGTTCATGAAAGGTTAATGGCTGTCTGGTGGAGAGAGGCTGCCCACAGCATTAAAAGATACAGAAGCTGGCTGTTTGCTCAAATGTATGGAAATATATTCATGTCTGACAGTCGACAAGAGAGAATACTTTACTAATCCCTAAATGAAGGAACTTGCCCTCCTCAGGCAAGAACCTTCATTGTAAGCTATAACAGGTGTATCCGAATCCGATTAACATACACAAAATGCTGGAGTCCAGGTCCTCATGAAGGGTCTCCGCCTAAAATGTCAACTCTTTATTGCATTCCATAGGCGATACCTGCCATGCTGAGTTCCTCCTGCATTTTGCTGTATGTTGCTCTGGATTTCAAACATCTACAGAATCTCATGTTTATATGGAGTGTATCTGTTCTATTTTTAATATCTATATCTGATGCATCAACAACTCCGTCTATTTCATACAATAGATGCGGATACAATAGGGTCTTTTAAGAGACTCCTGGATAGGTACATGGAGCTTAGAAAAATAGTGGGCTATGGGTAATTTCTGAAGTAAGTACATGTTTGGCGCAGCATTGTGGGCCGAAAGGCCTGTATTGTGCTGTAGGTTTTCTATGAGCACAAATGCAAAAGTCTCATTAATCACCAAGGCTGTGGTCATCTATTCACTGGGCCCCCTATATAAATTTAAAGACACAACATTGTTACAGGTCCTTCTGGCCCAACATATCTGCACCACCCAGTTACATACATGGGACCAATTAGCTTACTAACGGTGCACGTTTGGAATATGGGAGGAAACCAGTGCACCTGGAGGAAACCCACATGGTCATGGGGAGAACGTACAAACTCCTCATAGACAGTACTGAGAATTGAACCCAGGCCATTGGTGCTGTAAAGTTGTTATACTAACTGCTAAGCCACCATGCCCCTCCTTTAGAGATACAGCACAGTAACAGGTCCTTCCAATCCAATTTCACCCAGTGACAATTAACCTACTAACCCGCATGTCTTTGTGAAACGGGAGGAAACCCACATATTGGCTCAATTCTTTTTCTCACCGATGCAGCCTGATCTGCTGATTATAATCCGTATTATTCTGCTTCAGCCCTGAATGTTATTGCTAATTTTATTTATTTATTTATTTATTTAATCCAGAATCTGCACTTTAAATTACCCAGTATAATTATTACGGGGTGCCCAGGCTCCTAGTAAATGGTCCACATCATAAAATTCTCTGTAATGTGAAGCAGTGTCATCAAGAAACACCAAGATGAAAAGCTTGGGCTCATTTATTTTAAACACAAGAGATTCTGCAATTATTGGAAATCTTGAGCAACACATGAAAAATTTTGGAAGAACTCAGCATCTATGAAGGGAAATAAACAGATGAGGTTTCAAGTTGCGACCCTTCATGATCATAGAAGCTGCTTGATTTGCTGTACTCCTTCAGCGTTTTGTGTGTTGTGCTCTTGAAGAGGAATTTGATACTGTATCTCAAATTTTTAGGTAGTAGCTTGTGAATTAACAATTGTGAATTAATTTCTGTAACCTAACTGAGCAGAGCACAGGGAATAGCTATATTAGCTACTCACTAGTAAAGATGCAACTTGGTCTTAGACAAGGTAACTGAATCCAATATCCAAGCATCAGATATAGATTGTACATTCAGTAATTCAAAGTGTTACAGTATCTCATTAATCCAATATCGACCTACAGGTGTCAAACTTCACTAAATCAACAACCTTGCTTTTCTACATCAAAAGGACATTTCTTCACTAATCATCTACGAAGTATGAGTCACAGGAGATTGAAACTTTCCCTCAAGCTCAGGAAGGGATCTGGCTCCTTCCTGCCACACTTAATGGTCCTGCTGAAAGTGTTGAAAAAGGAATAGCAACAGTAAAACCTATGCTTTTGAATGTATCATTGGCATCAGCATAAGATAAACACATGAGATTCTGCAGATGCTGGAAATCCAGAGCAACACACAGAATGCTGGTGGAACTCAACAGCTCAGGCAGCATCTATGGAGGAGAATAAACAGTTGACAGTATAACCAATATCCTGCATCAGGACACTTTATCTGAAATTAAAGGTATGGTCTTCTAGATTTCATCCCTCCCCTCCTTCCCCCCATTATCGTCTTCACACTCACGACTGTTCCAATTCAATGCTTCATCAATAGCCTTTCTTTATATTTAAGGATCCAACGCAGGTCAATTAAATGGTATAAATGACAAAGGAATATCGTTTTCAACCTGCTTTGAAAATACTAAGGCTATGTCCACACTAGACCAGATAAATCCGTAACCAAAGCTTTTTCCCTTCGTTCTGACCCTCCGTCCACACTGAAACGGTGTTTTCCTCCCCCGAAAACGGAGATTTTCTAAAACACCCTCCAGAGTGTGTAAATTTGAAAACACCGATTGTGCACAGCAGTGTGGACAAGGGTAAACGGATATTTTTAAAAACGCTGTCATGACGTGCTGGAACAGATGGCAGCAGCGCGGCATTTCATTGTTTTCTTGAACGCAACTCCCCGCACAACCTAACAATTTCAGAACAGACGGCAACGAGACTGAAGCCAAAAGGGTTAGAAGTGTACTCACCAAATACTTTGACCCATAGCTTACTGAATAAATAAGTATACTCACTTTGCCCTGTTTTCTGTCCTTGCTTGTATGAAGGTGGTTTACCTATTTATGCAAGTACTTCTCTGGCAATAGATGTGTAACAGCCTAATGTAACATTGTATGGAAATACAAGATAACACTGCTGCAGACATGTTTTATACATTTAACAAGGTACTTTATTAATGCAACAGAGTTAGTCAGATTTTCAATGTTCGTCATCAGCAGGGTCATACTGTCCATGAACTCCCTGTCGATTGCCTCCATACGCTCCAGTATTTGCTTTTTTTTAGTTTCAAGTCCTCCTGCGCGAGAGCCAACAACAAATCCTTTTAAATTTTTCTAGTCTGTAACTGGACAAATGCGCACCAAGTATACCATTTCCTCTTCGCTTGTTTTCTGTGTGTCCTGTGCATGCCCAGTAGGAGGAGGTTTGCCCAAATATCTGTTCTAATGTGGACGGAGATATTTTTTAAAATGCCTGGTGCGGACACCTATCGTTTTTACGTGAAACCAGCGTTTTCAAAATTATCTGGTCTAGTGTGGACGTAGCCTAAGATTTTGTCATCATTAGGCCTGATCACAGAGTAATCCTACCACTCTTATTCACCAGTAAATCTCACTGGAACCTATACCAATCAGATCATTCCATGGGATTGTGTATGATCTTAAAACACTAACTCTGAGCCTCCGAGGAAAGGCACCGCTACAACCTGCAACCTTGATCATCGCTGAGGCTGAGGTACACAGATGTTTCCAATGAGTGGACAGTTGTAAGGCTGCCAGACCGAACGGCATCCCAGGGCGAGTACTCAGGATGTGAGCAGCACAACTGGCAGTTGTGTTTACAGGCATTTTTAATCTCTCCCTCTCCCAGTGTAGAGTGCCCTCTTGCTTCAAATTATCCACCATTGTCCCTGTACCAAAAAAGACCAAAGTAACATGCCTGAACGACTGGTGCCCTGTCGCACTCACCTCAATAATAAGCAAATGCTTTGAGAGGCTGGTCAAGGATTACATCTGCAGCTTGCTACCACCCAAACTGGACCCCCTACAATTCACCTACCGACACAACCGATCGACAGACGATGAAACAGCCACTGCTCTACATACCGTCCTTACACATCTGGAGAAGAAGGATGCTTATGTGGGAATACTGTTCTTGGACTACAGTTCAGCATTCTACACCCTTATTCCATCCAGGCTCAACAAGAAGTTCAGAGACCTCGGCCTTGACCCTGCTTTGTGCAGCTGGATCCTGAATTTCCTGTCAGATCGCTGGTAGGTGGTAAGAGTGAGCTCCCTCACCTCCATCCCTCTGACTCTCAATAGAGGAACCCCTCAGGGCTGCGTACTAAGTCCCCTCCTTTACTCCCTGTATACCCATAACTGTGATGCCGTTACCACCTACAGCTCTAATCTGCTAATTAAATTTGTCGACGAAACTACATTGATTGGTGTCATCTCAAACAATAATGAGATGGCCTACAGGGAAGAAGTTATCTTTCTGACAGAATGGTGTCAAGAAAACAACATTTCCCTCAATGAAGCAAAAACAAAGGAGCTGGTTGTGGATTACAGGAGGAATAGAGACAGGCTAACCCTATTGACATCAATGGACCTGGGGTTGAGAGGGTAAACAGCTTTAAGTTCATTGGCAACCACATCACCGAGGACCTCATGTGGTCTGTACACACCAGCTGTGTGGTGAAAGAGGCGTGTTGAGGAAGTTTGGTACAGACCCCCAAATCCTAAGAACTTTCTACAGGGGCACAATTGAGAGCATCCTGACTGGCTGCATCACTGCCTGAAATGGGAACTGTACCTCCCTCAATCGCGGGAATCGCATCTGTAGTTGTGAACTTCCCATGATTCAAGATATTTACAAAGACAGGTCTGCAAAAAGGGCCCAAAGGATCATTGGGGACCTGACTCACTCCAACCACAATCTATTCCAGCTGCTACCATCTGGAAAATGGTACTGCAGCATAAAAGCCAGGACCAACAGGCTCCAGGACAGTTTCTTCCACCAGGCCATCAGACTGATGAACTCATGCTCACTCTATATTACATTAATTGTTCTATTTATTATAAATCATTATAAAATACTGATTGCACATTGAACATTTAGACACTGACATAATGTAAATATTTTTACCCCTCATGTATGTGAAGGATGTAACAAAAAAAGTCAATTCAATTCAATTCAATTCATTAAAACATTGGAATCAGGATGACTGTGACGCAGCCTAGATTGGATTCAATAAGCCAATTTTTTAAATTCTCAAACTAAATCAAAAGTAACTGGAAACACTCATCAGGTCAGACAGCATCTGTGAAGGGGGAACAGTTTCGAGACCCTTTGTCTCCTCCCTTAGATGTTGCATAATCTGCAGAGTGCTTAAGGCATTTTTGGGTTTTTCATATCAGATTTCCTGTACCTGCAGAATTCCATATTTTTATTTTACACTAACAAAATTCACAAAGAGTTTTGAAATCCCTCCATAATCTCAATTCTCCAGACCTTTGCGCACCTTCATTTCTGGCCTCTTCACCCCTCGCAATGGTCATTGTATCTTCTCCTGCCAAGATTACAAGTTCATCCCCTCCTAAAACCGTGCATCTTGCTCTCTTTCTTATCCCACTTCTATAAAATGGAATATAATGTAGAACAAGGTTTTCCTGAATTGATACAAGAAAAACGTTGAAAAATATGTAGTTGGTGAGAAATAGAGAGGTGTTGTTTCAGAATGACCTGGGTATCCATCTATACAAATTGGTAAGAGTACAACAAGTTATTAGGGAGCCAAATGACATTATCCAGATTCAGATACATCTATAACATGTACATCGAAAGTAAAATGTGTCATTTGCATTAACAACAACACAACCGAAGGATGTGCTGGGTACAGCCCGCAACTGTTGTCACACATTCTGGAACCAAAATAACACAATTCTTATTGTAAGAGGTTTGAGCACAACAGTAAAGGAGCTGTCCTCTAATATACAGAGTGCTGATCAGATTCCATGTGCAGCATTATGGGCCGGTCTGGTCTTTGAGCAAAGATTCTCAGTGGCTACTTTATTAGGTGCACCTGTACACTTGCTTGTTAATGTAAATATCTAATTGGTCAATCACGTAGCAGCAACTCAATGCATAAAAGTGTACTGACACGGTCAAGAGATTCAGTTGTTGTTCAGGCCAAACATCAGAATGGGGAAGAAATGTGATCTAAGTGACTTTGACTGTGGAAGGATTGTTGCTGCTAGTTGGGGTGTTTTGAGTATCTCAGAAACTGCAGATCTCCTGGGATTTTCACACTCAACAGTTCCTAGGGTTTACAGGGTATGATACGAGAAACAGAAACATTGTGAGTGGCAGTTCCATGGGTGAAACCCCCTTGATAATGAAAGAGGTCGGAGGAGAATGGCCAGAATGGTTCAAGCTGATAGAAAGGCAACGGTAACTCAAATAACAAAACATTACAACAGTGGTGTGCAGAAGAGCATCTCTAAACGCACACCCTTGAAGTTAATATGTAGAACAGCAGAGCAGAAGATCATGAACATGAACATATTACCTAACAAAATGGTCACTCAGTGTACATCACAATAGTTGTAAGATTGGAGTTGAATCCCTGCCACTGTCTGTAAGGATTTTGTAAGTTCAGTCCGTATCCATACGGATTTCCTGTAAGTGCTCTCGTTTGCTCCCACATTCCATGGACATACAGGTTAGGGTTAGTAAGTTGTGGGCATACTGTGCTGGCACTGGAAACATGACAACACTTGCGGACTGCCCAGCACAATCCTTAGACTCTGCTGGTCATTGACACATAAGAACAAATTTCATTCTATCTCTCAATGTACAGATAAAGGAAATTTCTAAACAAAATTGATAAGAGGTTTGTTGTATGAGGAGGGATTAAACAGACTGCAACCACACTCTCTAGAATTCAGAAGAATGAAAATTGATCTCACTGAAAGACACAAGACTCTTCTCTGTTTCTCTCATGGCACTGCAGTTCCCAATTGTGATGTTGAGAACTAATGGCTGCTATTTCATTAAGGATTGAAATTGTTAAAAACACACAAATTTGCTGGACAAACTCAGCAGGTCAGACAGCATCTATAGTGTGGAATGAACAATCAACATTTCAGGGTGAGACTCTTCATCAGGACTGGAAAAGACGGGGCAAGAAGCCAGAATAAAAGTTTGGGGGGAGGGGAAGGAGTACATGATAGCAGATGACATGTGAGACCAGGTGAAGGGCAAGATGTGTGAGTGGGGAGGGGAATGAAGTAAGAAGCTGAGAGGTGATAGATGGAAGAGGGAAGAGGTAAAGGGCTGAAGAAGAAGGAATCTGATAAGAGAGGAGAGTGGATGATGGGAGAAGGGAAGGAGGAGGGGCACCAGAGAGAGGTGATGGACAGGTGAGGAGAAGAGAACAGAAGCTGATTGGGAAATGGGAAAAAACAGAGAAGAAGGAGGAGGGAGAAATTACTGAAGGGAATTCATCCAAGGAATAGTGAATCTTTGCTATTCTCTACCCTAGATGAATGGAAGTCAGTCAAGACAGAAATTTAAAGATTTTTAGAAAATAAAGTTATCAAGCAAGATGGAACGAGTGTAGAAGCATGTAAAAGATCAGCCAGGATCTTATTGAATAACAGAGTAGACACAAGGGTCATTTGCTCCATCTCTTCAACATCTCTGAAGATCTTACCTGGGCCCAACATATTGATGTTATTATGAAGAAAACACATCATCACCTTTTCCATTAGGAATTTAAGTACATTTAATATCTCACCAAAGACGCTAACAAATTTCTAGAAACGTAACATGGAGAGTATTCTAACTGGTTGCATCAACATCTGGCATGGAGGGATCATTGCACAGGATCAGAAAAAGCTGCAGAGGGTTGCAAACTCACTCAGCCCTAACATGGGCACTAACCACCCTGTCATTGAGGATATCTTCAAAAGGTGATGCCTTAAAAAGGTGTCATCAACCATTAAGGACACCCACCATCCAGGAGATGCCCTCTTCTCATTACTACCATCAAGGAGAAGGTTTAAGAGACTGAAGACACACACTTAATGTTTCAGGATCTACACTTCTGCCATAAGATTTCAGCAAATTGCAAAATGAAACAAATTCTCCTTTGGTCCAAAGTGCAGAACACAATCCATATACAGTAACTCACATACAACACATACAGCAAGGTAAAACTACCACAAATAAATTAACAAATAATAAGGTGTGTCAAAAAGGTAAAAAGCAGAACACTACTGGTGCTTCATATGTGATGAGACCTGTGTGATGGCATAGAGTTCGGTAGTCAATTGGCCTGTGAGAAGAAACTGAAAGTCCTTGTCCTGATATTACAGTACCTCCTATCTCATCAGTATGTGACAGGAACACCATCAACAGGCTCTCTCAGCTGGGCTGAGGCCAACACAAACAAAACAAAACTTCTCTTCTCTCTGTACGAGCATTTTACACCCAAAAGCAGGTATTTTTAGCACATTTACCAGAATTATTACTTTATTTGAATATACACTAAATGGTATAAATAACCTAATCTGTACTTTACTTGAATGTGCAATGTCTTGAGGAAATTTTGCTGTGATTCCCTAGAGCAAGGGCAACTAGCTTGTTACTGAATTGCAAACGTTTGTTCACAAATCTTAGTTTCTAATTGAATACATCTCATTGACTGGGAACAAGTTTCAAGTTTCAAGACATTTATTTATCACGTGTACAGTGAAACACACAGTGAAATGAATCTATCCCACCACTAAACACATCTTCCTCTCTCCCCCCTTTCTGCTTACCACAGGGATCGCTCCCTACGCAACTCCCTTGTCCATTCATCCCCTCCATCCCTCCCCACTGTTCTCCCTTGCGGCACTTATCCTTGTAAGCAGAACGAGTGCTACACATGCCCTTACACTTCCTTCCTCACTACCATTCAGGGCACCAAACAGTCCTTCCAGGTGAGGCGACACTTCACCTGTGAGTCGGCTGGGGTGATATACTGCGTCCGGTGCTCCCGATGCGGCCTTCTAAATATTGGCGAGACACGATGCAGACTGGGAGACCGTTTCGCTGAACACCTACGCTCTGTCTGCCAGAGAAAGCAGGATCTCCCAGTGGCCACATGTCTTAATTCCACATCCCATTCCCATTCTGATAAGTCTATCCACGGCCTCCTCTACCGTAAACATGAAGCCACACTCAGGTTGGAGGAACAACACCTTATATTCCGTCTGGGTAGCCTCCAACCTGATGGCATGAACATTGGCTTCTCCAACTTCCGTTAATGTCCCACCTCCCCCTCGTACCCCATTCATTATTGCCCATCCTCTGGGCTTCCCCCTCCCCCTTTCTTTCTCCCTAGGCCTCCTGTCCCATGATCCTCTCATATCCCTTTTGCCAACAACTGTCCAGCCCTTGGCTCTATTCCACCCCTCCTGTCTTCTCCTATCATTTTGGATCTCCCCCTCCTTCTCCCACTTTCAAATCTCTTATTAGCTCTTCTTTCAGTTAGTCCTGACGAAGGGTCTTGGCCCGAAGCTTCAACTGTACCTCTTCCTATAGATACTGCCTGGCCTGCTGTGTTCACCAGCAACTTTTATGTGCGTTGCTTGAAATTCCAGCATCTGCAGATTTCCTCATGTTTGAGTGAAATGAATCGTTTGCTTTAACACCCAACGCATCCAAGGGTGAACTGGTGAGGTAGCCCACAACTGTCGCCACATGTGACACATATATGCAAGTATAAAATTTGCTTTTAATTTAAGAGCCATTGAGCCAACTTGCCAAATATCAGCAGAACATATTCACATTCAGAAGATCATTCCCGCTATATTCTGATCATTGGTTTCCTCTCAAAGGAAAGCTGAAATTATTAGCTCAGTTCATTAGGCAGTAGAGACTTGTACAAAATAATAACATCTGCCAGAATATATAGAGTCCTGTGATGCTCTAATATTCTGGATTTGGAGTTATAAGCAAAAAGTTTTCACCCTCCGGCTGTATAAATATGTTTAATGCAGGATATTCCCTTCACTTTTCAGGTTTTATCATAATCAGAAGTTAGTTAATATTGTTCTAACTTCACTGTAAAGAAAGGAGAGTGGAAATAACTAGATTTTTCCTTCAAAGAGCTGGCACAGGAAAAATGAGTTGAGGATCTCCTTTTATGGTGTGTCATTTGTAATTGTGAGGGCGTGGCCAGATGTCGGGTTTGTAGTACAGGGGAGATTTACCAGGATGCTGCCTGGTTTAGAGAGTGTGCATTATGATCAGAGATTAAGGGAGCTAGGGCTTTACTCTTTGGAGAGAAGGAGGATGAGAGGAGACATGATAGAGGTGTACAAGATAATAAAGGAATAGCTAGAGCCGATAGCCGGCGCCTCTTTCCCAGGGCACCACTGCTCAATACAAGAGGACATGGCTTTAAGGTAAGGGGTGGGAAGTTCAAGGGGGATATTAGAGGAAGGTTTTTTACTCAGAGAGTGGTTGGTGCTTGGAATGCACTGCCCGAGTCAGTGGTGGAGGCAGATACACCAGTGAAGTTTAAAAGACTACTAGACAGATATATGAAGAAATTTAAGGTGGGGTGTTATATGGGTGGCAGGGTTGAGGGTCAGCACAACATTGTGGGCTGAAGGGCCTGTAATATGCTGTACTATTCTATGTTCTATGTTCTAGTCCAACAAGGAGGTTTGGGGTGCTGTCATCAGCAAGACCAGAGTTATAGAGGCCATGTTTTCAGGGTCCTGTCATTGGCAAGACTGGTGTTTGGGCCTTCATCCAGTGTCTTAATTCATCAGCATTTACATGTCCTGAGTCATATCAAAGATTGAAGCCTGATGGTCAATCAGAAGTCTAAAGCAAAGCCCAACGGTCGCTTGGAGGTCCAGATCAAACACCAAAGGACAATCAGAAGTTCAAAAGTTGGGCCTGATGGCCAAAGCTTGGGTTTGCCAATCTGCAATTCGGTTGAGGAAGTAGGGGCCCAGTGTCTGCAAATGGAAACATAGATACAGAGAAAACCTACAGCACAATACAGGCCCTTTGGCCCATATAGCTGTGCTGAAAATGTCCTTACCTTACATCACCTAGGCTTACCCTTAGCCCTCTATTTTTTTAAGCTCTATGTACCTATCCAGGAGTCTCTTAAGAGACACTATAGTTTCCGCCTCCAACAACGCTGCTGGCAGCCCATTCCACACACTCACCTCTCTCTGCATAAAGAACTTACTCCTGACATCCCCTCTGTACCTACTTTCAAGCACATTAAAACTATGCCCTCTCGTGCTAGCCATTTGAGCCCTGAGAAAAAGCCTCTGAATATCCACACGATCAATGCCTCTCATTATCTTGTACACCTCTATCAGGTCACCTCTCATTCTCCGTCGCTCCAAGGAGAAAAGGCCGAGTTCACTCAACCTATTCTCATAAGGCATGCTCCCCAATCCAGGAAACATCCTTGTAAATCTCCTCTGCACCCTTTCTATGGTTTCCACATCCTTCCTGTAGTGAGGCAACCAGAATTGAGCACAATACTCCAAGTGGCGTCTGACCAGGGTCCTATATAGCTGCAACATTATCTCTCGGCTCTTAAACTCAATTCCATGACTGATGAAGACCAATGCACCGTATGCCTTCTCAACCACAGAGTCAACCTGCGAAGCAGATTTGAGAGTCCTATGGACTCGGACCCCAAGATCCCTCTGATCCTCCACGCAGCCAAGAGTCTTACCATTGATGCTATATTCTTCCATCATATTTGACCTACTAAAATGAACCACCTCACACTTATCTGGGTTGAACTCCGTCTGCCACTTCTCAGCCCAGTTTTGCATCCTATTGCTGTCCCGCTGTAACCTCTGACAGCCCTCCACACTATCCACAACACCTCCAACCTTTGTGTCATCAGCAAACTTCCTAACCCATCACTCCACTTCCTCATCCAGGTCATTTACAAAAATCACAAAGAGTAGGGGTCCCAGAACAGATCCTTGAGGCACACCACTGGTCACCGACCTCCATGCAGATTATGACCCATCTACAACCACTCTTTGCCTTCTGCGGACAAGCCAGTTCTGGATCCACAAAGCAATGCACCCTTTGATCCCATGCCTCCTTACTTTCTCAATCAACCTGGCAAGGGGTACCTTATCAAATGCCTTGCTGAAATCCATATACACTACATCTACTGCTCTTCCTTCATCGATGTGTTTAGTCACATCCTCAAAGAATTCAATTAGGCTTGTAAGGCACGACCTGCCTTTCACAAAGCCATGCTGACTATTCCTAATCATACTATGCCTCTCCAACTGTTCATAACTCCTGCCTCTCAGGATCTTCTCCATCAACTTACCAACCACTGAAGTAAGACTCACTGGTCTATAATTTCCTGGGCTATCCCTACTCCCTTTCTTGAATAAGGGAACAACATCCACAACCCTCCAATCCTCCGGAACCTCCCCCATCCCCATTGATGATGCAAAGATCATTGCCAGAGGCTCAGCAATCTCCTCCCTCACCTCCCACAGTAGCTTGGGGTACATCTCATCCGGTCCCAGTGACTTATCCAACTTGATGTTTTCCAGAAGCTCCAGCATGTCCTCTTCCAAGATATCTGCATGCTCAAGCTTTTCAGTCCGCTGCAAGTCATCCCTACAATCGCCAAGTTCCTTTTTCATCGTGAATAATGAAGCAAAGTACTCATTATGTACCTCTGCTATCTCCTCTGGTTCCATACACACTTTTCCACTGTCACACTTGATTGTTCCTATTCTCTCATATCTTATTCTCTTGCTTTTCACATACTTGTAGAATGCCTTGGGGTTTTCCTTAATCCTGTCCACCAAGTCCTTCGCATGGCCCCTTCTGGCTCTCCTAATTTCATTCTTAAACTCCTTTGTGCTAGTCTTATAATCTTTTAGATCCCTATAATTACCTAGTTTTTTAAACCTTTTGTAAACTCTTCTTTTCTTCTTGACTAGATTTACAACAGCCTTTGTACACCACGATTCCAGTCCCTACCATCTTTTCCCTGACTCATTGGAACGTACCTATGCAGAACCCCACGCAAATATCCTCGGAAAATTTGCCACATTTCTTCCATATGTTTCCCTGAGAACATCTGTTTCCAACTTATGCTTCCAAGTTCCTGCCTGATTGCCTCATATTTCTCCTGACTCATGTAGCTCCCCCTGGCCAGCCCCAGGGTCGCTCGGCTTGCTGTCGTCTAGGGAGACGGCCCTCATCCCCGCCAAACTGGGTAATCAGTTTGTGTGGATGCTGTGTGATGTACCCCACCCCGCCCAAATAACAGACAATACATCAGATACGATTAAATGATTTACAGTTTATAGATATTACTGGAACTATATAATTAATAGAGAATAAAATATAAAAGGAAAATAAAAGGCGCCACACTTATCAAAGTTCAGTCTCTTCGTGCACAAACAGTTGGAGCTCAGGACCCCTCTTCTTCACCCTGCGACCCCTTGGACCACCTCAACCGACCGCCTGGGACCAACAACGGTGGTCGACCAGCCGCTCCACACGAGTCCGTCTCCATCTCCTCTCTTCACCGAACGCCCCGCTCGGGGCCCGACCCCTTTAGCAGACTCACAACACCTGGTCCATCCTCTGTCTCTCTCTCCCGCCTTCTCCCCCCAAAACCTTGCGCAAACAATATCTTACAGACACACCAAAGCATAACTATCGCAATTGGTTCATTCCTCCTCTTATTAATAGATAATCCAAAACAAACTACCAACGGGAAGGACTTTCTCAGCAGTTAACATAACAAAGAAGCCCTTTCAATTATAACATAACAAAGAAGCCATTTTAATTAGACTACACAGTGACATAAAAAAAAGAAACCCCTTACACTCAAATTAAGCGTTTCCCTAACTTGTCTGTTCCTATCCCTCTCCAATGCTATGGTAAAGGAAATAGAATTGTGATTAATATCTCCAAAATGCTCTGCCACTGAAAGACCTGACACCTGACCAGGTTCATTTCCCAATACCAGATCTAGTGCAGCCTCTACTCTTGTCGGCTTATCTACATATTGTGTCCAGAACCCTTCCAGAACACACCTAACAAACTCTACCCCATCTAAACCCCTAACTCTAGGGAGATGCCAATCAATGTTTAGGAAATTAAAATCTCCCGCCACAACAACCCTGCTATTATCACTCCTTTCCAGAATCTGTCTCGCTATCTGCTCCTCGATGTGCCTGTTACTATTGGGTGGTCTATAAAAAACCCAGTGGAGTTATTGACCCCTTTCTGTTCCTAATTCCCACCCAGATAGACTCCGTAGACAACCCCTCCATGATTTCCTCCCTTTCTGCAGCCACGACACTATCTCTGATCAACAGTGCCACGCCTCCACCTCTTTTGCCTCCCTCCCTGTCCTTTCTGAAACATCTAAAGCCTGGCACTTGTAGTAGACATTCCTGCCCCTGCACCATCCAAGTCTCTGTAATGGCCACAACATCATAGCTCCAAGTGCTGAACCACACTCTAAGCTCATCTGCTTTATTTATAATATTCCTCGCATTAAAATAGACACATCTCAAACCATCGGTCTGAGTGCCTTCTCTATCACCTGCCTGTCCTCCAAGCTTTCTCAAGCCAACCTCCCTTTCCTCCATCACTTCAGTTTGGTTCCCAATCCCAGCAATTCAAATTTAAACTCTCCCCAATAGCCTTAGCAAACCTCCCTGCCAGGATATTGGTCCCCCTAGGATTCAAATGCAATCCATTCTTTTTGTACAGGTCACACTTGCCCCAAAAGAGGTTCCAATGATCCAGAGATATGAATCCGTGCTCCCACTCCAATCCCTCAGCTTTGCATTTATCCTCCATCTCATTCTATTCCTATTCTCACTGTCAGTGGCACAGGCAGTAATCCCGAGATGACTACCTTTGAGGTCCTGCTTCTCAACTCAAGTCCACAAGACCACTGGAGGCTGAAGAGGACAGCGTGTCTTGGGGTTAGAGGATGGCACATGTTCATGAGTGAGTGGGTTGGTTGTTTTGTTGTTGACATTTTATTGTTCTGCTGTTCCTTGTGGGCATGCTGTGTTGGCACTGCAATGTCTAGGTTGCCATCAGCACATGGTAAAGTATGTTGGTTAACACACATCACATTTCACTTACCTTCCGTCTGGGTAGCCTCCAACCTGATGGCATGAACATTGACTTCTCTAACTTCCGCTAATGCCCCATCTCCCCCTCGTACCCCATCCGTTATTTATTTTTATACACACATTCTTTCTCTCACTCTCCTTTTTCTCCCTCTGTCCCTCTGACTATACCCCTTGCCCATCCTCTGAGTTTGTCCCCCCCTCACTCTTTTCCTTCTCCCCGGACCTCCTGGCCCATGATCCTCTCATATCCCTTTTGCCAATCACCTGTCCAGCTCTTGGCTCCATTCCTCCCCCTCCTGTCTTCTCCTATCATTTTGGATCTCCCCCTCCCCCTCCCACTTTCAAATCTGTTACTAGCTTTTCCTTCAATTAGTCCTGACAAAGGGTCTCGGCCCAAAACATCGACTGTACCTCTTCCTAGAGATGCTGCCTGGCCTGCTGCGTTCACCAGCTACTTTGATGTGTGTTGCTTGAACTTCCAGCATCTGCAGAATTCCTCGTGTTCCCATTTCACTGTATGTTTTGATATACATGTGACAAATAAATCTGAATATAAACATGAAATTGAAATATGATTCTATATTCTTGAGCCACGAATACCTCTGCTCTAGAACTACCTTTGCCACTGGCTCAGCTGATCATTTATAACACTGACATCTACCTCATCATAGAAAATTACCCAGGTATTTCCCATTCAAAAAGACCAAACAAATCCAAACTAGCTATTACAGGTCCACAATCCCTTATCTGAAATCCATGGGGCCAGTTGCAGTTCAGAATTCAGAATTTTTCAGATTTTAGAAAATTGATAATTATATTGATAATTAACCTGTCTCTGTGCAGGTGGACTTTAGGACCCGGGGGAGCTCCGGACCGACACACATCCTCCCATATACTTCAAATCATCTCTAGATTACTTATAGTACCTAATGCCATAGTCATAGTCATAGTCATAGTCATACTTTATTGATCCCAGGGGGAAATTGGTTTTCATTACAGTTGCACCATAAGTAATAAATAGTAATAGAACCATAAATAGTTAAATAGTAATATATAAATTATGCCAGTAAATTATGAAGTAAGTCCAGGACCAGCCTATTGGCACAGGGTGTCTGACCCTCCAAGGGAGGAGTTGTAAAGTTTGATGGCCACAGGCAGGAATGACTTCCTATGACGCTCTGTGCTGCATCTTGGAGGAATGAGTCTCTGGCTGAATGTACTCCTGTGCCCACCCAGTACATTATGTAGTGGATGGGAGACATTGACCAAGATGGCATGCAACTTAGACAGCATCCTCTTTTCAGACACCACCGTGAGAGAGTCCAATTCCATCCCCACAACATCACTGGCCTTACGAATAAGTTTGTTGATTCTGTTGGTGTCTGCTGCCCTCAGCCTGCTGCCCCAGCACACAACAGCAAACATGATAGCACTGGCCACCACAGACTCGTAGAACATCCTCAGCATCGTCCAGCAGATGTTAAAGGACCTCAGTCTCCTCAGGAAATGGAGATGGCTCTGACCCTTCTTGTAGACAGCCTCAGTGTTCTTTGACCAGTCCAGTTTATTGTCAATACGTATCCCCAGGTATTTGTAATCCTCCACCATGTCCACTCTGACCCCCTGGATGGAAACAGGGGTCACCGGTACCTTAGCTCTCCTCAGGTCTACCACCAGCTCCTTAGTCTTTTTCACATTAAGCTGCAGATAATTCTGCTCATACCATGTGATAAAGTTTCCTACAGTACCCCTGTACTCAACCTCATCTCCTTTGCTGATGCATCCAACTATGGCAGAGTCATCCGAAAACTTCTGAAGATGACAAGACTCTGTGCAGTAGTTGAAGTCTGAGGTGTAAATGGTGAAGAGAAAGGGAGACAAGACAGTCCCCTGTGGAGCCCCAGTGCTGCTGATCACTCTGTCGAACACACAGTGTTGCAAGCACACGTACTGTGGTCTGCCAGTCAGGTAATCAAGAATCCATGACACCAGGGGAGCATCCACCTGCATCACTGTCAGCTTCTCCCCCAGCAGAGCAGGGCGGATGGTGTTGAACGCACTGGAGAAGTCAAAAAATATGACCTTCACAGTGCTCGCTGGCTTGTCCAGGTGGGCGTAGACACGGTTCAGCAGGTAGACGATGGCATCCTCAACTCCTAGTCGGGGCTGGTAGGCGAACTGGAGGGGATCTAAGTGTGGCCTGACCATAGGGCGGAGCAGCTCCAGAACAAGTCTCTCCAGGGTCTTCATGATGTGGGAGGTCAATGCCACCGGTCTGTAGTCATTGAGGCCGCTGGGGCGTGGCGTCTTCGGCACAGGGACGAGGCAGGACGTTTTTCACAGTACAGGGACCCTCCGGAGCCTCGGGCTCAGGTTCAATACATGGTGAAGTACTCCACATAGCTGAGGGGCACAGGCTTTGAGCACCCTGGTACTGAAACCATCCAGTCCTGCAGCCTTGTTTGGGTTGAGACGCTTCAGCTGTCTTCTCACCTGTTCAGCCGTGAAACTCACCGTGGTTGTTTTGTGTGGGGAAGGGGTATAGTCATGACAGCAGGGTGGGGGACTGTGAGGAGGGGTAGGAGGGGAGAGTGGAACATGTGTTGATTGGGGGCCAACAACAGATGGCTCATGTGGGGGATGGGCAGGGGTCACAATGTCAAATCTGTCCACACTGCCCTCAGCTCTTCTTTTGCTAATGCAATGTAAATGCTATGTAAATAATTATTATATTGTATTGTTCAGGGAATAATGACACGGAAAAAAGTCTGTACATGCTCAAACAACCAGTGCTGAAGAGAGAACTTCCGGGTTTTCCCGATCCGCGCTCTTTTACAAATACTATTATGGTTTATTTATAGAGCAATATACTGATAAATGGAATAGTGGGATAATTATAGACCATAAATACATTAGTACATTTAATTCCCAACAAAAGCATTCAATAAAACATAAAAATATACAGCCTCAAACGAACCGAATCAAACACATGGTAAATGACTTTTTGGAGTAAAGACAGAACGATGTATACAGGTTCAAACTAAGCTAAATACATACAGGTACCTCTAGTTAAGTTGCATTATGTCTGGCAAACAAAGCTGAATACTCTACAGGTACCTGATGGTCCAGGAACAGGATTCTCAAGTTATGAAGCAGCACTACGAAAGACGACGTTTTTAAAGACTTCTTCAAGTGTTATCTGTCTCATTAACATAGGTTATGTCTAAGCAGTCTCTCTTTAACTGAGTAAACTGCCATAATCCCTTGCTCACTGATAAATGCACGTTGTTCAAGGCCAGCAATTAACTGATCACACATTTTCACCATATCGTCTATGGGAATTTTTTCACCTGTGTTTACTATGTCATCACTATGTCACAACGAAAATAACTCTGGTTTTCGGAGCTTTTCGGATTTCAGAATTTCAGATAAGGGATTGTGGACTTGTACAGTGCAATGTGTATCCACAAATCCTCAGCAAAATGAAGGAATCCAACATCAACAGTGCTATCAGCGGGCACTTATCAATAACCTTGCACCTATTAATACAATGGTGCCAGAAATCCAGAGCAACACACACAAAATGATGGAGGAACTCAGCAGGTCAGGCAGCATCTATGAGGAGGAATAAGGAGTTGATGTTTTGGGTCAAGACTCTTCATCAGGACTGGAAAGGAAGTGGTGCAAAAGGTAAAATAAGAAAGTGGGTGTAGGGGAAGCTGGCAGATGAGGGGTGAAGCCAGGTGAGGAGGAAGGTGGGTGTGTGAGGGAGAGAGAATGATGTTAGAAGCTCGGAGGTGATAAGTAGTAAAGGTAAAGAACTGAAGAAGAGGGAATTCAAGAGGAAAGGAAAATAGACCATGGAAGAAAGGGAAGGAGGAAGGTAACCAGAGGGAATTGATACACAGGTGAGAAGAAGAGAAAGGCTGAAAGGGGAGACAGACTGCCGAATGGAAAAAGAGAGAAGGATGAAGGGGAAGAAATTACTGGAAATAGGAGAAATCAATGTTCATGCTGTCAGGTTGGAGGCTACCCAAGCGGAATGTGAAGTGAAGTTCCTCTAACCTGAGAGTTGTCTCATCATAGTGATACAGGAGGCCATGAACCGGTTATGTTGAAATGGGAACAAGAGGAAATCTGCAGATGCTGGAAATTCAAGCAACACACACAGAATGCTGAACACAGCAGGCCAGACAGCATCTATAGGAAGAGGTACAGTCGACGTTTCGGGCCGAGACTCTTCGTCAGGACTAACTGAAAGAAAAGATAGTAAGAGATTTGAAAGTGGGAGGGGGAGAGGGGGATCCAAAATGTTAAGAGAAGACAGGAGGGGGAGGGCTGGAGTCAAGAGCTGGAAAGTTGATTGGCAAAAGGGATACAAGGCAGGAGAAGGGAGAGGATCATGGGACGGGAGGCCTAGGGATAGAGAAAGGGGGAGGGGAGCATCAGAGAAAGATGGAGAGAAGGCAAGGAGATATTGTGAGAGGGATAGAGACAGAAAAAGAGAGAGAGAAAAATGGGGGGGGAAGGAGGATAAGTAAATAAATAAACAAATAAGGGATGGGGTGAGAAAGGGAGGAGGAGCATTAATGGAAGTTAGAGAAGTCAGTGTTCATACCATCAGGTTGGAGGCTACCCAGACGGAATATAAGGTGTTGTTTCTCCAACCTGAGTGTGGCTTCATCTTGACAGTAGAGGAGGCCATGGATGGACCTCCAAACTAAAGGTGTAGCCATGGGCACCCGTATGGGTCCCAGCTATGCCTGCCTTCTTGTTGGCTTTCTGGATCAATCCATGTTCCAAGCCTATACTGGTACCCGTCTCCTACTTTGCTACATCGACGACTACATTGGCGCTGCTTCTTGCACGCAAGCTGAGCTTGCTGACTTCATTAACTTTGCCTCGAAATTTCACCCTGCCCTCAAATTCACCTGGTCCATTTCCAATACCTCCCTCCCCTTTCTTGATCTTTCTGTCTCTGTCTCTGTAGACAGCTTATCTACTCATGTCTACTATAAGCCTACAGACTCTCACAGCTCCCTGGACTATTCCTCTTCTCACCCTATCTCTTGCAAAAATGCCATCCCCTTCTCGCAATTCCTCCATCTCCACCACATCTGCTCTCAGGATGAGGCTTTTCATTCCAGGACGAAGGAGATGTCCTCCATTTTTAAAGAAAGGGGCTTCCCTTCTTCCACCACCAACTCTGCTCTCAAATGCATCTCTCTCCCATTTCACGCACATCTGTACTCACCCCATCCTTCCGCCACCCCATTAAGAATAGGGTTCCCCTTGTCCTCACCTACCACCCCACCAGCCTCCGGGTCCAACATAAATTCTCCGTAACTTCCGCCACCTCCAACGGGATCCCACCACTAAGCACATCTTTCCCTTCCCCCTTCTCTCTGCTTTCCGCAGGAATCGCTCCCTATGTGACTCCCTTGTCCATTCGTCCCCTCCCCATCCCTCCCCACTGTTCTCCCTCCTAGTACTTATCCTTGTAAGCGGAACAAGTGCTACACATGCCCTTACACTTCCTCCCTTACCACCATTCAGGGCCCCAAACAGTCCTTCCAGGTGAGGCAACATCTCACCTGTGAGTCAGCTGGGGTGATATACTGCATCCGGTGCTCCCGATGCAGACTAGGAGACCGTTTCGCTGAACACCTATGCTCTGTCCGCCAGAGAAAGCAGGATCTCCCAGTGGCCGCAAATTTTAATTCCATGTCCCATTCCCATTCTGATATGTCTATCCACAGCCTCCTCTACTGTAAAGATGAAGCCACACTCAGGTTAGAGGAACAACACCTTATATTCCATGTGAGTTGCCTCCAACCTGATGGCATGAACATCGACTTCTCTCACTTCCGTTAATGCCCCACCTCCCCCTCGTACCCCATCCGTTATTGTCCATCCTCTAGGCGTCCCCTCTCCCCCTTTTCTTTCTCCCTAGGCCTCCTGTCCCATGATCCTCTTATATCCCTTAATGTAGGTCCCCTACAGACAGAAACAGGAGAATTGATTATGGGGAACAAGGACATGGCAGACCAATTGAATAACTACATTGGTTCTGTCTTCACTAAGGAGGAAATAAATAATCTTCCGGAAATAGTAGGGGACAGAGGGTCCAGTGAGATGGAGGAACTGAGGGAAATACATGTTAGTAGGGAAGTGGTGTTAGGTAAATTGAAGGGATTAAAGGAAAATAAATCCCCAGGGCCAGATGGTCTGCATCCCAGAGTGCTTAAGGAAGTAGCCCAAGAAATAGTGGATGCATGAGTGATAATTTTTCAAAACTCGTTAGATTCTGGACTAGTTCCTGAGGATTGGAGGGTGGCTAATGTAACCCCGCTTTTTATAAAAGGAGGGAGAGAGAAACCAGGGAATTATAGACCGGTTAGCCTAACATCAGTGGTGGGGAAAATGCTAGAGTCAGTTATCAAAGATGAGATAACAGCACATTTGAAAAGCGGTAAAATCATCAGACAAAGTCAGCATGGATTTGTGAAAGGAAAATCATGTCTGACGAATCTCATAGAATTTTTTGAGGATGTAACTAGTAGAGTGGATAGGGGAGAAACAGTGGATGTAGTATATTTGGATTTTCAAAAGGCTTTTGACAAGGTCCCACACAGGAGATTAGTGTGCAAACTTAAAGCACACAGTATTGGGGGTAAGGTATTGATGTGGATAGAGAATTGGTTGGCAGACAGGAAGCAAAGAGTGGGAATAAACGGGACCTTTTCAGAATGGCAGGCAGTGACTAGTGGGGTACCGCAAGGCTCATTGCTGGGACCCCAGTTGTTTACAATATATATTAATGACTTAGATGAGGGAATTAAATGCAGCATCTCCAAGTTTACCGATGACACGAAGCTGGGTGGCAGTGTTAGCTGTGAGGAGGATGCTAAGAGGATGCAGGGTGACTTGGATAGATTAGGTGAGTGGGCAAATTCATGGCAGATGTATTTTTATGTGGATAAATTTGCGGTTATCCACTTTGGTGGCAAAAACAGGAAAACAGATTATTATCTGAATGGTGGCCGACTAGGAAAAGGGGAGGTGCAACGAGACCTTGGAGTCATTATACAGCAGTCATTGAAAGTGGGCATGCAGGTACAGCAGGCAGTGAAAAAGGCGAATGGTATGCTAGCATTCATAGCAAGAGGATTCGAGGTACTGCTGCAGTTGTACAAGGCCTTGGTGAGACCACACCTGGCGTATTGTGTGCAGTTTCGGTCCCCTAATCTGAGGAAAGGCATTCTTGCCATAGAGTGAGTACAAAGAAGGTTCACCAGATTGATTCCTGGGATGGCAGGACTTGCATATGATGAAAGACTGGATCGACCAGGGTTATACTCTCTGGAATTTAGAAGATTGAGGGGGGATCTTATTGAAATGTATAAAACCCTAAAGGGATTGCACAGGCTAGATGCAGGAAGATTGTTCCCGATATTGGGGAAGTCCAGAACGAGGGGTCACAGTTTGAGGATAAAGGGGAAGCCTTTTAGGACCGAGATTAGGAAAAACTCCTTCACACAGAGAGTGGTGAATCTGTGGAATTCTCTGCCACAGGAAACAGTTGAGGCCAGTTCATTGGCTATATTTAAGAGGGAGTTAGATATGGCCCTTGTGGCTAAAGGGATCAGGGGGTATGGAGGGAAGGCTGGTACAGGGTTCTGAGTTGGATGACCAGCCATGATCATACTGAATGGCGGGGCAGGCTCAATGGGCCGAATGGCCTACTCCTGCACCTATTTTCTATGTTTCTATGTTTCTATGTCCTTACTTTAGAAATCACCTCGGGTTACCCATAGCTCTCAAGTTTTCTGAGCTCCATGTACCTGTCCAGGAGTCTCTTAAAAGACCCTATCATATCCGCCTCTACCACCACTGCCGACAGCCCATTCCACACACTCACCTACAGTGCAATATATAAAAAATTATTGTAAATTACTTTATAATTTATAGTCACCAAACAATTGATACTAGAATGTACAATCATCACAGCGATATTTGATTCTGCACTTCCTGCTCCCTGGATTACAAATCTATAGTAAATATTAAAAATTTAAATTATAAATCATAAACAGAAAATAGAAAAATGGAAAGTAAGGTAGTGCAAAAAAAAAACCTAGATGCAGGTCAGGATATTTAGAGGGTACGATCCAGATCCGGGTCAAGATCCATTCAGCAGTCTTATCACAGTTGGAAAGAAGGTGTTCTCAAATCTGGCCGTACGAGTCTTAAAGCTCCTGAGCCTTCTCCTGGAGGGAAGAGGGACGAAAAGTGTGTTGGCTGGGTGGGTCGTGTCCTTGATTATCCTGGCAGCACTGCTCCGACAGCGTGCGGTGTAAAGTGAGCCCATGGATGGAAGATTGGTTTGTGTGATGTGCTGCGCCGTGTTCACGATCTTCTGCAGCTTCTTCCGGTCTTGGACAGGACAACTTCCATACCAGGTTGTGATGCACCCTAGAAGAATGCTTTCTACGGTGCATCTATAAAAATTAGTGAGGGTTTTAGGGGACAGGCCAAATTCCTTTAGTTTTCTCAGGAAGTAAAGGCGCTGGTGGGCCTTCTTGGCAGTGGACTCTGCTTGGTTGGACCAAGTCAAGTCATTCGTGATATTGACCCTGAGGAACTTAAAGCTTTTGACCTGTTCCACTTGCGCACTACCGATGTAAATTGGGTCGTGTGGTCCGCTACTCCTTCTGAAGTCAACAACCAATTCCTTTGTCTTGTTGACGTTGAGGGATAGGTTATTGTCTTCACACCATGCCACCAGGTTCTTAATTTCCTCTCTGTACTCAAACTCATCATTACCCGAGATACGGCCTACAATTGTTGTGTCATCAGCAAACTTATATATTGAGTTTGATGGAAACTTGGCTACACAATCATGGGTGTACAGTGAGTACATCAGGGGGCTGAGTACACAGCCTTGTGGGGCACCGGTGCTCAGAGTGATTGTAGAGGAGAGCTTGTCCCCTACTTTTACAGCCTGGGTTCTGTCTGTGAGGAAGCTGAAGATCCAGCTGAAGATCTGAGTGCTAAGGCCCAGGCTCCGGAGCTTAGGAATCAGTTTATTTGGAATGATGGTATTAAATTAAAAGCAGCTTCGAAAATATAAATAACTAAACAGTGCAATAAGAGAGTAAAAATAGTGCTCATGGGTTCATGATCCATTCAGAAATCGAGTGGTGGAAGGGAACAAGATCATCAAGGCAGAGGCCCAAGCCCAGATATCTTTAACCACTTCATCGGAGGCCTTTCATTCATCATAAGGATGGATATTTGCTGATGATTGGACAAGGTTCAATTCTATTCACTATTCCTTATCAAATAAAGTAGTCCAAGCCTGAATGCACCAAGACTTGTACAACATTTGGCACATGGGCTAATAAGTGTCAAGCAACATCTTTGCCATAAGATACCTGGCTACCTTGTTAATTTCAAGCAGACCAGAAGATATAGAAGCACAATTGATTGAGTCGCCTGGGATTATCCTCTCTAGAATTCAGAAGAACGAGAGGGGATCTTATAGAAACATACAAAATTTTGAAAGGAATAGATAAGATAGAAGTAAGAAAGTTGTTTCCATTGGTAGGTTAGACTAGAACTAGGGGACATTGCCTTGAGATTCAGGGGAGAAGATTTAGGACAGAGATGAGGAGAAACTGCTTTTCCCAGAGAGTGCTGAATCTGTGGAATTCTTTGCCCAGGGAAGCAGTTGAGGCTTCTTCACGAAAGATATTTAAGACACAGTTAGATAGGTTTTTACATAGTAAGGGAATTAAGGGCTATGAGGAAAGGCAGGTAGATGGAGCTGAGTTGGATCAGCCATGATCTTATTAAATGGCGGAGTAGGCTCGATGGGCCGGATGGCCTACTCCTGCTCCTATTTCTTAAGTTCTATCCATGGTAATGAATTCCAGAGATTCACCACCTTTGGCTAAAGAAATTCCTCCTCACCTCTGTCCTAAAAGGATGTCTTTGCATTCTGAGGCTGTGCCCTCTGGTACCAGACTCCCCCACTAGATATCCCTCACTTTTGGTCAAGATGGCGCCTGCATAAAACTCTCCTTTGGTCAACATCTTGTGGGTAGATCATGAAGCCATCTTTTTCACTTGTTTTATGTTTCTATGTTGTTTCTTATCTTGAATGTGATTATGGAACTATTGGAGCCTGTGTTTTGCTGTTTGGAGACTGTTTGGGTACTCCCAAGAGGATTCCGGGAAGCAGAGACAGCATGAGTGAACCTCGTGTCGACAAGGCTGCAGGATGGTGCACGAACCGATGTTTGACCCTATTTTGCTAATGGTAGCTTCCATTGTTCACAGACTAAAGCAACAAGGGAGATTGAAACATCAAGGCGAGTGCGTAAGTCTAGAGTCTGTTTGGGTGTTCGTACACTCTGCAGTCTCTGCAAGGATTCCAGGAAGCAGAGACAGCGTGCAGAAACCTCGTGGTGGAGAAGCTGCAGGGCAGGGTGCAAGCAGATGTTTGGCTCCATTTTGCCGATTAAAGCTCCCACTGCTCACTGATTAAATGATGAGAAAGATTAAAGCATCGAAGCAAATGTAGAAGGGTGAGAACCAGCTGCCTGTCTTTTGATTGCTCTGTACCAGAGAGGGAAAGGTTTGCTGCTGGAACTGAAGAGTGTTCCCCAGGTTTTTCTGTGTTCTGGATGTGGACTACAGACTATCTACTCTTTCTTTCAGTGGTATGGTTTTTATATTCTGTACTTGTGTTTCTGCCCAATCCTCTCATTTTTTGTGCAAGGAGGGGGATTTGGGGGGCTTGATGTGCTTGACCCATTTTGTTTGTTGTCTGTGTGGTAAGAGGGATTTGGGGGTCAATGTGCCTGATCTGCTTTGCTCAGTTTTTGTGTGAGAGGAGGTATTTGGGGGTTGATGTGCCTGTTCCCCATTTTTGTTCATCTTTTCTTTCTTGGTTTCATTGTTGCCTGGAGAATTGAAGAATTTCAGAGTTGTATATTTTGATAACAAAATGGTCCTTTGAACCTTTGAACCTACAGGAACTATCCTCTCCACATCTGCTCTATCTAAGCCTTTCAATATTCAAAAGGTCTCAATGAAATTGTTAGGACATATTCTGGAGTTAAGGTTTATAACAAATATCAAATTCAACAGCAGCCATTCTTCAAATTTGAATGTTGGATTGCAGCTGGAATTTAAAATTCAGCCCTGAACAATTGTTTTGCTGCAGCTGTGGACTGGAGTTGATATCAAACCGGACAATGCAGATTAACATTTATTTTGGGTGTCTGGAGTGTGGGTGTGTGGAAGGAGGTGTGTGAAAACTACATGTAATTCAAAGGAAGCATTGTAACTATAGAATTGTCCTGCTGTTATCTTTGTATAAAAATGTCATGTAACATTGGGTCAAGAGGCCTCTTCTTCCAAGACGCTTATTTTGTTGAATAAAACACTAGCTTCAATGTCTGTCCAGTGACTTTGTTCATGTTACAACAAGATCCCCATCACATTTTTCTAAACTCTAGCAAGAGGGAGACTAACTACATAGGCTTGATATGCCATGGCATTGTCATTGCTGAGCCCCTGATGACCAATATACTTGGATTGGGTCACCGTTGAACTGAAGCTCAACTGGATTAGCCACATAAATACAATGGCTGCAAAAGCAGATCAGAGGCTAGCTACTGACTCTTCAAGGCCTCTTAACCAACTGAAAGGCATAAAAATGATGGAGGTATACAAAATTATGTGGTGTATAGATAGGGTAAATGCAAGCAGGCTTTCTCCACTGCTGTTGGGTGAGACTAGAACCAGAGGAAGTGATGGATGTGGGTTCAGTTTCAACATTGAAGAGAAATTTGGATAAGTACATGGTTGGGAGGGGTATGGAGAGCTATGGTCAAGGTGCGGGTTGGTGGGACTAGACAGAATAATAGATTGGCATGGACTAGATTGAAGGGTTTGTTTCTATGCTGTAGTGTTCTATAACAATAACTATGACTAGGGATCACAAGCATATTGAGATATGCTCTTCTAGACTGAACGAGTACAATGCCAGCAACTATCGAAAAGCTCAGTGCGATTCAGGACAATGTGATTCAGCTGACTGGCACCTCAGTATCAGAATTACAATCAGGTTTAATATCTCTGGCATATGTTGTAATATTTGTTATCTTGCGGCAGTAATAATTTCAATACAAAATAATTTTAAAAACTGTAAGTTACAATCGGTATATAAAAAAATAAATTAAATAAGTAGTGCAAAACAAAAGAGCAAAAAAAGAAAACAGTGAGGTAGTGTTCATGGGATCATTGTTCATTCAGAAATCTGATGGCAAAGGGGAAGAACCTGTTTCTAAAACATTGAGTGTGGGTCTTCAGGCTCCTGTACCTCATTGGTAGCAATGAGAAGAGGGCATGTTCTGGATGATGAGAGTCCTTAATGACAGATGCTGCCTTTTGAAGGTGTCTTCGTTGCTGAGGAGTTTAGTGCCATGATGGAGTTAGCTGAGCTGGCTGGCTCATTAACAATAAACGTTAAATTCCTCAGGGTTATCATATGTCCCAGGACCAGCACTTAAGTGCCATTACAAAGAAGGAATGGCTGCTCTACTACTATCTTAGAAGTTTGCACAGATTTGGCATGTCACCAAAAACTTCTTCAGATTGCCTGGGCAATGTATCCATATTGATTGCAGCATGGTCTGGAATGGAAACACCAATGCCCAATAATGCAAAAAGCTACAGAAAGTAATGTTTACAGCCCATTCTATCACAGGAAAAGACCACCTCACCAATGAGCACATCTACGAGGAGCATTGCCACAAGAAGTAGCGTCCATCATTAAGAACCTCCACCATCCAGACCATGCTCTCTTCTTACCGTTGCCATCGCGGAGAAGGTTAAGAAGCCTTTGGTCCCACACCACCAGGTTCAGGAGCAGTTATTACCCGTCAGCCATCAGGTTCCTGAACCAACATGGATGACATCATTCACTTCAACCCTGAACAGATTCCACAAGGTATGGACTGGACATTGAATCCATGAACACTATCTCACCACTTTTTTTGCACTTCTTATTTAATTTAACTATTTAGTGAAAAGACAAAAACTCATCAAGACTGAAGAGTCAAGTTATCTGAAGGCCACATACCAGATGTACATAACAGCTACAAATACCTGTGGATCATACAGGTCCATGGAAGCCACAATGAGGACACAAGGAGGGCAGCAACATTTAAGTACCTCCAAAGAGTGAGACAGGTCCTAAAAAAAACAACTGAATGGGAAGAACAAGCTCAGAGCCATCAACACATTCACCCCACCAGTCATCTGATACCCAGTCACAATAGTGTGTTGGCCAAGGAACGAACTGGAAGCCACTGACATCGAGACCCAGAAACTACTAACAATATATGGAGGATTCCATCCAAAGTCCAATGTTGAGTGACTGTACACCCACCGGAATAAAGGAAGATGGGGATTTGAAAGTGCCAAGACCACAATCCTGAAAGAAATGTGAATCATCCATGAGTATGTCAGTAAGATAGCCACTAAGGACGGCCAGCTAGGAGAATATGACAGGCAAGGGATATGGAAATGGAAGTGGGTGAAGGCGGAGCAGAGACCCAGCACAATCCTTGCTGGTGTGATTTGAACCAATATTTCAATATATGTTCCAATACTCCGATGTGTGTGTGACAAATGAAGTTAACCTTTCCATCTTCTTTTAAGAAGTTGGGGAAATTCTACCCTGTATGAAATTCACACCTCTAGGCAACACATACATTCAAAAATTCAGAAACAGCTTCTTCCCCTCTACCATCAGATTTCTAAATAGCCAACGAACCCATGATCACTACCTCAGTATTTTTGCTTTATTTCTGCACCATTTATTTTTTAAATACATATTTTTATGGTAAGTTATAGTATATTTTATGTACTTAACTGTACTGCTGTCACAAAACAACAAATTTCACGACAGACAGTATATCAGTGATGATAACCCTAATTCTCAATCTCATTCTCAACAGAAACAAACTATTGGGGAAGGGAACACAATGACTGAAATAAAAATAAATGTAATATTTTAAAAATGTTCCAATTAACTTGAAGGTAATTATGAATACAAAGACAGTAAATATTGACAGGCATCTCATCAATCACTATAATGTTCTTTCAAAGCCACTCTGCTCCATTAAAGTTTTAAACAAGATAAAAGTTAGTGATTATCTCTGTGTTACATGCCCAGAGAAATGTGTCATTTTGTGTCAACACCCAACACATTCTTCGGATTGTGCTGGGGCTGCTTTCAAGTGTTGCTATGCATCTGGCGCCAACATAGCAATGCCCACTAATCCTAACCTGTATATCTTTGGGGCGTGGGTGGAAACCCATGTGGATACAGAGAAAACATATAGACAGCTGTGGGAATCTATTCTGATATCTGGCACAGTAACACCATTGCATTAACCATTACAGCCCTAGTTCAAGTAGTCTCTTGGTTTTCTGTGTTAGTCAGGAATGCTTTAACGGTACCTGTCAGCTGCCTGCGCCCTCACATGCAGGATTGGACAGCACATGTAGAATCTCTTCATGCCAGAAGTGAAGGCTGACTAAGAAACCTGTGAATGCTAGATACTGGCTGTGCTAGATTTGCAGCTAATTGACAAATCTGCGCAACCTGGGACTGGTGGGAGCAGTGAGCTAGCTCACAAGGGCACTAAAGAGAGCGTGAGCTGTGGAAGATAAGATATAGAAATGGTAGACAAAGGAAAGTGATTCAGACAAATCTGAGAACAAAATAGGTTATTTCACAGAAGTCTGATGACTGTTTAAGATAAAGATTTGTTTTATTTGTCATGTGTACATTGAAACATCGAAACATACAATGAAATGTTAAAGTCAAGGTCAAAGTAAATTGATTATCAAATTATGTATATGTCACCATATACTACCTGGAGATTCATTTTCTTGTAGGCATTTACAGGAAAATAAAGAAATACAATGGAATTTGCATTGAATCAGATCTCTGAGGATTATGCTGGAGGCAGCCTAGCATGGCCACGATTTACTGACCCTAACCCTTTGGAATATGGAGGAAACTGGAGCATCCAGAGGAAATCTATGCAGTCATGGAAAAAATGTACAAACCCCTTCCCAGGCGGCGGCGGGAATTGAATCCTGATTGGTGATCGCAGGCGCTGTAAAGCACTACATTAGCTGCTATGCTACAGTGCCACTTTGCAGAGTTCCAGCAGTATTTCATTTTCAAGGTCTGAGTGTCACAGGCAAGACCAGTGTTTATTATTCATCCCTAATTGCCCACTTTGAAACTTGACAAGCAACAGAACCTTAAAATGTCAAAAATAGTAGGGTTATAAATGCTGTGACAATTCATGCCAGGTTTCTACAAGACAAGCAGATAGAGGCTATAGCTCAGGGATCATCAGGTCTACAGATTTAGCTGCAGAAAGCTGTCCTACTGTAACACACAGCAAGCATCCACTGCATGACATTCTGCGGCCATGCCATTCTCAGTGAAAGATTAATTACTACAGGATCGAAAGACCAACGCATAAGCTTCTGGTCTCTTTACACCAACCACGCAAGAGCTGCTTTGTACAGAGGCATCATTTGTCATCTGGAGTCAATGTGTGTACTGTAACTTGACTGGTGGTAGATAGGCTGTCTTGGACACAATTTGTTCAGTAATTTTATAACAATAATATTTTAATCTGAAGTTGAATCAATTTCAAAGAAGAAAGATAAACAGCATTCACACAATAGTTTATACATCATTGTGGCTTTGTATGGGAAGGTGAGCTGGATGGGTGGGAGATAGGAATGGGGCTTGTGCGGTTGTTGTTGTTGCTGCTGGTGCTGCTTTGCTGAGCATTATGTGCATGCTACGTTGGTACAGAATGTATGGTGACATTAGTGGGCCTCCTCGAGCACATCCTCAGACTGTGCTGCTTCTTAACATGAAAGACATATTTCCCTGTGTGCTCATGATGTAAATAAATCTCAACCTGATACCAAATCTGAACCTGATACCCAGAGAAGGTGGTAGCAGGCCAGTTTTTTTGAGCCACTGCAGTCATTCTAAAGGAGGCATGCCCACAGTCCCCTGGAAAGGAGCTTTCTGCTCAATGACACAAAGGAAAGGCAGACCGTTTCCAAGTACGCATATTGCACAATTTGACAGGAACATGTAGGTGGTTTGCTTGCACATGCCTGTCTCCCTTGTCCTTCCCCAGGGGCTTGGAATGTGCTGTTACAGTTGCCTGAGCAGGTAAATCCTCTTTGTACCCAGTGCACACTGCAGCCTTGATGTGCAGAGGCAATGGGAAAAGTTCAAAGTTTAAAAGTAAATTATTGTCAAAGTACATATACTGTATGTCACTATATACTACCCTGAGATTTATTTTCAAGTTCAAGATCAAGTTTATCATCATTCAACCATATACATGTATATAGCCAAAAGAAGTAATATTCCTCCGGGCCAATGTACACAACACAGTACATATAACTCACACATAGCACATAAGGTAATATTACTACAGATACTCAATAAGGTGCACTTACGACACAACTTATGACAGTAAACGTGATGAGACCTGGGTAGCGGCAGGGAGTTCAGTAGTCACACAGCCTGGAGATAAAAGCTGTTTTCCATTAAAGAGTCCTTGTCCTAATGCTATGGTACCGCCTGCTTGATGGTAGAGCATCAAAGAGATTGTTGAGCAGGTGGAAGGGATCATTGTCAATGCTAAGGGCCCTGCGCACTCAGCACTCATGATAATTATCTCTGATGGATGGAAGAGACTCTGATAATCCCCTCAGCAGTCCTTGTAATCCTTTGTTGGGACTTGCAATTCCCGTACTAGAGAGTGATGCAGCTGATGAAGACATTCTCAATGGTGCTCCTGTAAAAATCAGTTAGAGTGGAGGAAAGCCTCACGCACCTCAATCTCCTCAGGAAGTGGAGACGGTACTGTGCTTTCCTGTCTAAGAGGTGGTGATGAGCGATCAGGTGAGATTCACCGTTATGTGCACCCACCCCTCATTCTCTCTTACAGTGGAACCATTTATGTTCAGTGAGGAGTAGTCCACATGCACCTTCCTGAAGTCCAAAATAATCTCTTTAGTCTTGTCCATGTTGAGACTGAGGGTGTTGTGCTCACACCATCCTACCAGCTACTCTAACTCCTCTCTATACACCACCTCATTGTCATTGTTGATAAGACCAACTACTAGAACAAAGAAAGACAACATACAAAGACTGATGGCAGAGGGGAAGAATCTGTTCCTGAATCGTTGAGTGTGTCCCTTCAGGCTCCTGTATATCCTTCCTGATGGTAGCAATGAGAAGAGGGCAAGTCAGACTGTGAGGCAGTGGGAGAGTTGAAAAGTGAGCAGATTAACGGAGCGGGTGACGTTGTAGTGAGCGATGAAGTAGAGGGAGACAGAGTAGGAAGGCTTTCGCTCGAGAGGCTTCAGCGAGCGGAAGCTGAGGACAAGCTTCACTCCCAGTGAGGTAAGGCCGGGTAAGTTCCTTTAATTAATTTAATTACCTTAAGAGTAGGTAATGGAGGCAGCAGTTAGGGCAGTCGAGTGCTCCGTTTGCAGTATGTGGGAAGTCAGGGACAGCACAATTGTCCCTGATGACTACACCTGTAAAAGGTGCATTCAGCTGCAGCTCCTGACAAACCGAGTTAGGGAACTGGAGCTGGAGCTGGATGAACTTCGGATCATTCGGGAGGCAGAGGCAGAAATACACAGGAGTTACAGGGAGATAGTCACCCCTAAGAGTCAGGAGAAAGGTAGCTGGGTGACTGTCAGGAGAGAGAAGGGGAATAGACAGAATGAGCAGAGCACCCCTGTGGCCATTCCCATCAATAATAAGTATATCATTTTGAATACTGTTGGTGGGGACGACCTACCAGGGACAGGATGCAGTGGTTGCGTCTCTAGCACTGAGACTGGACCCTCAGCTCAGAAGGGAAGGAGGGAAAAGAGGAGAGCAGTAGTGATAGGGGATTCGAAAGTTAGAGGGACAGATAAGAGTTTCTGTGGAAGAGATCGAGAATCCCGGATGGTCTGTTGCATCCCTGGTGCCAAGGTCCACGATATCTTGGGTCGCGTTCTCGGTATTCTCAAGAGAGAGGGTGAGCAGCCGGATGTCGTGGTCTATGTAGGGACCAATAACGTGGGTAGGAAGAGTGATGAGGTCCTGAAAGGTGAGTTCAGGGAGTTAGGAGCCAAGGTAAAGGACAGGACCTCCAGGATAGCAATCTTAGGATTGCTACCAGTGCCACGTGCAGGCGGGTTTAGAAATAGTAAGATAGCGCAGATCAACACGTGGCTGAAGACATGGTGCAGGAGGGAGGGCTTCAGATTTATAGATAATTGGGCAGTTTTCCAGGGAAGGTGAAATGGTTTACATCTGAACTGGAGGGGGACAAATATTCTTTCAGGTAGGTTTGCTAGAGAGGCTCCAGTGGATTTAAACTAGATACAAGGGGGAGAGTGGAAACAGAGTGTAGGAACAGATGTAGGGGAGAAGGAAGAAAAAGGAGATAGTAAAGTTGTTTGCACTGTTAGTGATAAACAGAGAGTAAGAGGTGGATTATTTCTTAAATGCATTTATTTTAATGCTAGGAGCATTGTAAAATAGGTGGATGAGCTTAGAGCATGGATTGATACCTGGAAGCAAGATGCTGCAGCTATTAGTGAAACATGGTTGCAGGAGGGGTGTGATTGGAAACTAAATATTCCTGGATTTAATCGCTTTAGGTGTGGTAGGATCGGAGGGACAAGAGGGGGAGGTGTTGCATTGCTTGTCAGAGAAAATATTACAGCATTACTCTGGAAGGATACATTAGAGGGCTCATCTAGGGAGGCTATTTGGGTGGAATTCAGGAATGGGAAAGCTGTAGTAATACTTATAGGGGTGTATCATGGACCACCTAATGGGGAGCGAGAATTGGAGGAGCAAATTTGTAAGGAGATAGCAGATATTTGTAGTAAGCACAAGGTTGTCATTGTGGGAGATTTTAATTTTTCACACATAGACTGGGAAGTCCATACTGTAAAATGGCTGGATGGTTTGGAGTTTGTAAAATGTGTGCAGGACAGTCTTTTGCAGCAATACATAGAGGTACCAACTAGAGAAGGGGCAGTGTTGGATCTCCTGTTAGAGAATGAGATAGGTCAGGTGACGGAGGTATGTGTTGGGGAGCATTTCAGGTCCAGTGATCACAATGCCATCAGTTTCAATATAATTATGGAGAAGGATAGGTCTGTACCCAGGGTTGAGATTTTGATTGGAGAAAGGCTAACTTTAAGGAGATGCTAAAGGATTTAGAAGGAGTGGATTGGGACAAATTGCTTTATGGGAAGGATGTAATAGAGAAATGGAGGTCATTTAAAGGTGAAATTTTGAGGGGGCTGAATCTTCATGTTCCTGTTAGGTTGAAAGGAAAGGTTAAAAATTTGAGAGAGCCATGGTTTTCAAGGGATATTGGAAACTTGGTTCGGAAAAAAGAGAGGGACCTACAATAAATATAGGCAGCATGGAGTAAATGAGGTGCTGAAGGAATGTAAAGAATGTAAAAAGAATCTTAAGAAAGAAATTAGAAAAGCTAAAAGAAGATACGAGGTTGCTTTGGCAAGTAAGGTGAAAATAAATCCAAGGGACTTCTATTGTTATATTAATAGCAAAAGGATAGTGAGGGATAAAATTGGTCCCTTAGAGAATCAGAGTGGACAGCTATGTGTGGAACCAAAAGAGATGGGGGAGACTTTGAACAATTTCTTTTCTTCGGTATTCACTAAGGAGAAGGATATTGAATTGTGTAAGGTAAGGGAAACAGGTAGGGAAGTTATGGAAACTATGATGATTAAAAAAGAGGGAGTATTGATGCTTTTAAGGAATATAAAAGTGGATAAGTCTCCGGGCCCTGAGAGGATATTCCCTAGGACCTTGAGGGAAGTTAGTGTAGAAAAAAGTTTGTGGAGAATAAAGACGCATACATAAGGCTCCTTTTCATTGACTACAGCTCTGCCTTTAATACCATCGTTCCAAATAAACTGATTCCTAAGCTCCAGAACCTGGGCCTGAGCACTCACATCTGCAGCTGGATCTGGAGGATCTGGATCAGGTGGGAGGAGAAGATGGCAACGCACGCAGCTTTCTGGTGAAATGATATCGTATTTGTAAGTAGGATGCCGTACACAATTCTGATTTGATGAAGGCAGACGTGAGAAGCAGAGGAATATCTGAAGAAATTTCTAAAATGTTCAGTTTGCTGCCGCTGCTACTGTGTGATCGAGAATCTCCAGAGGGAAGGCGCCAAAATCCCTGTTTTTGCCTGCTGCTGGCGACCGAGGCTGAGGTCGCAGCATTCGGATAGAGATGGTGCTCGGTACTTGGTGTGGAGGGCTGATCAGAGCTCAAAGTTTTCAGACGACTCAGAGTCGGACTGTGGTCAGGCATGGCAGAGAGAGTTTTCTTCCTTCTCCTGTCTGCATGAGATGTGGGACTTTCGAGAAACTTTGAACATTTTTACTGTGCCATGGCCCGTTCTTCATCAAGTTTTGGTATTGTTGCAATGTTGTAATTATATGTTATAATTATGTGGCTTTTGTTAGTTTTTCAGTCTTTGTCTGTCATGTGTTCTGTGATATCACACCGGAGTAATACTGTATCATTTCTTAATGCATGCATTACTAAATGACAATAAAAGAGGACTGTGTGTCCTCATAATCTAATCTAATCTAATCTTCAACTTCCTTCCAGGCAGGACCCAGGCTGTAAAAATAGGGGACAAGCTCTCCTCTACAATCACTCTGAGCACCAGTGCCCCACAAGGCTGTGTACTCAGCCCCCTGCTGTCCTCACTGTACACCCATGATTGTGTAGCCAAGTTTCCATCAAACTCAATATATAAGTTTGATGATGACACAACAATTATAGGCCATATCTCGGGTAATGATGAGTTTGAATACAGAGAGGAAATTAAGAACCTAGTGGCATGGTGCGAAGACAATAACCTATCCCTCAATGTCAGCAAGACGAAGGAATTGTTTGTTGACTTTAGAAGGAGTAGCAGACTGCACGACGCAATTTACATCGGTGGTGCGCAAGTGGAACAGGTCAAAAGCTTTAAGTTCCTCGGGGTCTACATCACAAATGACCTGACTTGGTCCAACCAAGCAGAGTTCACTGCCAAGAAGGCCCACCAGCGCCTTAACTTACCGAGAAAACTAAAGAAATTTGGCCTGTCCCCTAAAACCCTCACTAATTTTTATAGATGCACTGTAGAAAGCATTCTTCTAGGTGCATCACAACCTGGTACGGAAGTTGTCCTGTCCAAGACCAGAAGAAGCTGCAGAAGATAATGAACACGGCGCAGCACATCACACAAACCAATCTTCCGTCCGTGGACTCACTTTACACCGCACACTGTCGGAGCCGAGCTGCCAGGATAATCAAGGACACGACCCACCCAGCCAACACACTTTTTGTCCCTCTTCCCTCCGGGAGAAGGCTCAGGAGCTTGAAGACTCGTACGGCCAGATTTGGGAACAGCTTCTTTCCAACTGTGATAAGTCTGCTGAACGGATCCTGACCCGGATCTGGGCCGTACCCTTCAAATATCTGGACCTGCCTCTCAGGTTCTTTGCACTACCTTACCTCCCATTTTTCTATTTTCTATTTATGATTTATAATTTAATTTTTTAATATTTACTAATTTTTATTATTTTAAATATTTTTAATATTTAATATTTGTAATCTAGGGAGCGGGAAGCGCAGATTCAAATATCACTGTGATGATTGTACGTTCTATTATCAATTGTTTGGCGACAATAAAGTTTAAGTATAAATAGCCGGGGCTCTGCCTGTAATATTTCAAATGTCATTAGAAACGGGGATGGTGCCAGAAGATTGGCATATTGCTCATGTTGTTCCATTGTTTAAAAAGGGTTCTAAGAGTAAACCTAGCAATTATCGGCCTGTTAGTTTGACGTCAGTGGTAGGTAAATTAATGGAAAGTATTCTTAGAGATGGTATATATAATTATCTGGATATACAGGGCCTGATTAGGGGCAGTCAACATGAATTTGTGCATGGAAGGTCATGTTTGACAAATTTTTTGAAGAGGTTACTAGGAAAGTTGACGAGGGTAAAGTGGTGGATGTTGTCTCTATGGACTTCAGTAAGGACTTTGACAAGGTTCCACATGGAAGGTTAGTTAGGAAGGTTCAATCGTTAGGTATTAATATTGAAGTAGTAAAATAGATTCAACAGTGGCTAGATGGGAGACGCCAGAGAGTAGCGGTGGATAACTCTTTGTCAGGTTGGAGGCCGGTGACTAGTGGTGTGCCTCAGGGATCTGTACTGGTTCCAATGTTGTTTGTCATATACATTAATGACCTGGATGATGGGGTGGTAAATTGGATTAGTAAGTATGCAGATGATACTAAGGTAGGTGGAGTTGTGGATAATGAAGTAGGCTTTCAAAGCTTGCAGAGAGATTTAGGCCAGTTAGAAGAGTGGGCTGAAAGATGGCAAATGGAGTTTAATGCTGATAAGTGTGAGGTGCTACATCTTGGTAGGACTAATCAAAATAGGACATACATGGTAAATGGTAGGGCATTGAAGAATGCTGTAGAACAGAGGGATCTAGGAATAATGGTGCATAGTTCCCTGAATGTGGAATCTCATGTGGATAGGGTGGTGAAGAAAGCTTTTGGTATGCTGACCTTTATTAATCACAGCATTGAGTATAGGAGTTGGGATGTAACGTTAAAATCGTACAAGGCATTGGTAAGGCCAAATTTGGGGTATTGTGTACAGTTCTGGTCACTGAATTATAGGAAAGATGTCAATAAAATTGAGAGAGTACGGAGGAGATTTACTAAAATGTTGCCTGGTTTCATCTCCTAAGTTACAGAGAAAGGTTGAACAAGTTGGGTCTTTATTCTTTGGAGCATAGAAGGTTGAGGGGGAACTTGACTGAGGTATTTAAAATTATGGGGGGGTGGTAGATAGAGTTGACGTGGACAGGCTTTTTCCATTGAGAGCAGGGGAGATTCAAACAAGAGGACATGAGTTGAGAGTTAGGGGGCAAAAGGTTAGGAGTAAAACGAGGGGAATTTCTTTACTCAGAAGTGGTAGCTGTGTGGAACAAGCTTCCAGCAGAAGTGATAGAGGCAGGCTGGATATTGTTATTTAAAATAAAATTGGATAGATATATGGACAGGAAAGGAATGGAGGGTTATGGGCTGAGTGCAGGTCGGTGGGACTAGGTGAGAGTAAGAGTTTGGCACGAGCTAGAAGGGCCGAAATGGCTTGTTTCCGTGCTGTAATTGTTGTATGGTTATAAGACCTGGGTGAGAGGGTCCTCTTTGATGGACGCCACCTATTTGAGGCTTCACTCATCCAGGAAGATGTCCTGGATGCTAGTGCCCATGATGGAGCTGACTGAGTTCACAACTGTCTGCACTTTATTTCATTGGAACTCTCACAATGCACTGGAGGAACTCAGCAGGTCAGTCAGCATCAGTTGAAAAGATTAGTCGACGTTTCGGACCGAAAGCCTTCGTCAGGACTGAAGGAAGAACTTTGGGGAGGGTTTGAAGAATGCTGGTAGTTGAAAAAAACAGTAATTTGAAAGACAAAGGGGTGGGGGAGGGGAAGCAGGGAGGTGATTAGCAGGAGAACAATGCGCAGTAGTAGAAGGAGGCGAAACTATGAGGGAGGTGATGTGAAATAGGGATAGAGGAAGGGAGGGGGAGGGAATTACTGGAAGTTGGAGAATTCTATGTTCATACCAAGGGGCTGGAGACTACCTAGACGGTATATGAGGTGTTGCTCCTCCAACCTGAATTTAGCCTCATCATGGCAGAAGAGGAGGCCATGTATGGACATATCCAAATGGGAATGTGAAGCAGAGTTGAAGTGGGCGGCTACCGGGAGATCCTGTCTGTTGTGGCGGACGGAGTGGAGGTGCTCGACGAAGCGGTCCCCCAATCTGCGTCGGGTTTCACCAATGTAGAGGAGGCAGCACCGGGAGCACCGGGTGCAATTGATGACCCCAACAGATTCGCAAGTGAAGTGGTGCCTCACCTGGAAGGACTGTTTGGGGCCCTGAAGCACCATTCAGGGCCCCAAACAGTCCTTCCAGGTGAGGCACCATTCAGGGCCCCACTTCACCCTGTAAGCTTTGGTACCCTGACTAATCAAGTACAAATCAACCCCTACTTTAAATACAACCAATGATTTGGCCTCCACAGCTGTCTGTGGCAATGAATTCCACAGGTTCACCGCCCTCTGGCAAAAGAACTTCTTCCTCATCCCTGTTATAAATAGACATCCCTCTATTCTGAGGCCATGCTTTCTGTCCTTGGACTCCCCCAGTACAGGAGAAATCTTCTCCACATCCATTCTACCCAGGACTTTTAATATTCGGTAGGTTTCAGTGAGATATCCCTCATGCTTCTAAACTCCAGCAAGCACAGGCCCAGAGCCATCAAACACACCTCATATGTTAACCCTTTCATTCCTGGAATCATTCTTGTGAAAATCCTCTAGAACCTCTTAATACCAGAATATCTCTTCTTCGATAAGGGACAAAAAACTGCTCTCAATACTCCAAGTGCAGTCTTCCTTAGCATTAAATCTTTGCTTTTATATTCGCATACTCTCAAAATTAAGGCTAACATTGCATTTGCCTTCCTTACCACTGACTCAACCTGCAAGATAACCTTTAGGGCATCGCATGAGGGCTTCCAACTCCATTTGCACCTCTGATTTTTAAAATTTTCTCCCCATTTAGAAAATAGCGTTTGCCTTTATTCTTTCTGCCAAAGTGCATGAGCATACACTTCCCTACACTATATTCCACCTGCCACTTCTTTGCCCAATGTCCTTCCTAATCTGTTTAGGTTCTTCTGCAAACTCCCTGCTTCCTCAACACTACCTGCATCTCCAACTATCCTTGTATTGTCCACAAACCTAGCCACAAAGCCATCAATTCCTTCATCCAAATCAATAACATATAACATGAAAAGAAGCTGTCCCACCATGAATCCCTGCGGGATACCACTCGTTAGCAACAGCCAACCAGAAAAAGTCCCCTTTATTCCCACTCTTTGCCTCCTGCCAGTCAGCCAATCTTTTTTCTATGTTAGTATTTTTCTTGTAATACCAAGGGCTCTTATCTTGTTAAGAAGGCTCATATGCGGCACCTTGTCAAAAACCTTCTGAAAATCCAGTACACGACATCCACTGATTCTCCTTTGACTATCCTGCCTGTTGTTTCTTCAAAGAATTCTAACAGATTTGTCAGGCAAGATTTCTCCTTTAGAAAACCATGCTGACTATAGCCTATCTTATCAAGTGTCCCCAATACCTTATTATTAATAATCGACTGCAACATTTTCTCAACCACTGAAGTCAGACTAACAGGCCTATAATTTCCTGCCTTCGGCCACCCTCGCTTCTTAAAGGGTGGAGTGACATTTGCAATTTTCTAGTCCTCTGGAATCATTCCAGAATCTGGTAATTCTTGAAAGATCATTACTAATGAGTCCACACAGCCTTATTATTCCTATGTGATAAACTAACCTATTAACTATGTAAAATATTTGCATCAAATTACTGTTGTATCTTACAAAAGCATGGTCAGTAAGTTTGATTAATAAGGGAATCATTTAATCTTTGCCACTGTATTGAGCTCTGAGAAGTATGACTAAATGTGAAACAGCTGCAAATTTGAACACAAATCTGTACCATTATGTGACTGTGATTAACTTCAAAGGTAATTTAACAGATTTTAATATTTTGTGAACTTTCTTGTTAATTTTTCTGCCAACTTGTTTTAGCAATTGCACTTGTGAGCATATTCTCTTGGCTGTACTGACTGATTGCACATTTACAGAGCTACAAAATACACGTAGACTAAGATGTTAGCTGTCCTGTGCTATCACCAGTGGGATCATCAGTTGATCTGCCACCTGTCTTCAGGAGTTTCGGCCCGCTTATGATCAAGACTCCCTCGAGGTTGTGGGCCAGCAGTGCTAAAGCACCACCTCCCACTGGTAAGCTTAAAAACTTGGCATCTGCCTCTATCAGAGTTGTTGGTCACTTCCATCCAACAGATAGTCTGCTCTTCAAGTATCTATGCAACTACTGAGGGGTTTGCAAGATGTGTATACACTGACTGACTATCTGGCCCTCTGGACATACTTGGTCCACACCCATGCTGATCCTTTCTCTGCTGCCTCAGCTACAGCCCTGCTGGTTGACTTGATCTCTCAGATTAAAACCAAAAGCCTGTACATATTTTAGACAATCTCTCGAAACATGCATATATAATTAATAGTTGTAAACATATTGAGGTCTCTCAGTGCAGGTCCTTTAATCTGGTTTGTGCCAAAAGTAATGAAATTTCAGTCTCATTGGCTGTTATGATAAAATAGAAACAATTCAGGAGTTCTACAATTGTTGATGACTTTCACAAAATAATAGAGAAACTTGTAGCCTTGTTCAGGTACACTTGAATTTCCTCTTCTTCCGTTTAGTTGACAGGCATAGATACTCGGTCAAACCTGGAAGCAGCTGATACTAAACCCAAGAGATTTTGCAGATGCTTAAAGTCCTGTGCAACACATACTAAATGCTGGAGGAACTCAGCAAGTCAGGCAACATTTATGGAGAAGGAAAAGCATTTGATTTTCACCTTTCATCAGGACTGGAAAATAAGGAGGCTGAAGGTTGAATGAGAAAGTGGGGGAGGGGAAGGAGTACAAGCTAACTTGTGGCAGGTGAGACCAGGTGAGGGAAAGGTGAGTGGGTGGGGGAGGGGAAGGAGCACAAGCTGACGTGTGGCAGGTGAGACCAGGTGAGGGGGAAGGTGAGGGGTGGGGGAGGGGAAGAAGCACAAGCTGACGTGTGGCAGGTGAAACCAGGTGAGGGGGAAGGTGAGTGGGTGGGCGAGGGGAAGGAGTACAAGCTGACGTGTGGCAGGTGAGACCAGGTGAGGGGAACGGTAGGTGGGTGGGGGAGGGGCAGATGAAGTGAGAAGCTGGGAGGTGATAGATGGAAGAGACAAATGGCTGAAGAAGGAGGAACCTGGTAGGAGAGTTTCTCCAGCATTTGATGTGTGTTGCTTGGAAACAGCTGCTCAAAGTTATGAACTTTTTTATTATAATTGTCTCAGTCTTTAAAGAAATGTTAAAAGCAAGTTTTCAATGTCCATCTAGAGAAACAGCCTGTCTTTGTGTTGATCCCCTAGACTGTTCAGTGCTGAAACAAGTCATTCAGTCTAAATGGTCCATGCCAGATTTTATGCTTCAGACAAGCATTCTTCCTCAATCCCATGCCACTAGCATAAATTTATATTCCATTCACTGTCAGAGACCTCTCCAATACATACTGCTCATCTTGCGGTGAGTTCATGTTTAAACTGAGCACTTGAACAAAAATCAAAAGGCCTGACTTAGGTATTGCAAAACTGAGAAAGGACAAGGTCCACTTAGTTCTTTTTCTTTCCTGGTCATTGCAAAACACAATAATGAAGTAAGTTGGATATCCTTGCATGAAATCTTTAAAAGTAAAGATGTTTCTGAGCAACACTCACTCTCCTATTAGATTCCTTCTTCTTCAGCCCTTTACCTCTTCCACCTGTCACCTCCCAGCTTCTCACTTCATTCTTCCTCTCCCATCCATTATCAGAGAGGCAATGAAGGTGGAATCCCATATTCAGATTCAGATTTATTTATCACAGGTACATTGAAACATACTTACAGTGAAATGCATCGTTTGTGTTACAACCTCAGGATGTGCAGGGGGTTAACCCATAGGTGTTTCAAAGCATTTCAGTGCTAACGTAGCATGCCCATAAAGAATGGAAGAACAACACAAAACACAATAAAACGGAACATAAGCAGCAACAAAACAACAACTGTAAAACAAGCTTGATTCTTCACTCCCTCCCACCCACTCACCCACTCACCCACTCACCCATTCACTCATGCGCACACACACACACACACGCACACACACAGTCCTCCAACCCTATGACAGGCCATCTTTGGCCTCCAGCCTCCAGTGGACACATGAATTTGCAGCCATTGGGCCTTGGGTTCTTCAGCAGACTCAGACTCAGAATTGGGTCATCAGGGTAGAGTGCTCTCCTGCTTCAAAGCATCCACCATTGTTCCTGTACCTAAAAAAAATCAAGATAACATCTTGGTACGACTGGCGTCCTGTCACACTCACCTCAATAATAAGCAAATGCTTTGAGAAGCTGGCCAATGATTACATCTGCAGCTTGCTACCACCCACACTAGACCCCCTACAAATCACCTACTAACACAACCGATAGATGGAAGACGCAACAGTCGCAACTTTACACACCGTCTTACACACTTGGAGAAGAGAGATGCTTATGTGAGAAAGCTACTCTTGGACTAAAATTCAGTATTCAATACCATAATTCCCTCCAGGCTTGACAATAAGCTCAGAGACCTCAGCCTTCACCTTATCTTGTGTGGCTGGATCCAGGACTTCCTGTCAGATCGCCGGCAGGTGGTAAGAGTGGGCTCCCTCACCTCTGCCCTACTGACCCTCAACACAGGAGCCCCCAGGGCTGTGTCCTAAGCCCCCTCCTTTAATCTATGTATACCCATGACTGTGTCACCACCCACAGCTAATTAAATTTGCTGACAAAGCTATACTGATTGGCTTTATCTCAAATAATAAGACGATTAGACCAAAAGACAAAGGAGCAGAATTCGGCCATTCAGCCCATCGAGTCTGCTCCGCCACTTTATCATAAGCTGATCCATTCTCCCATTTAGTCCCACTCCCCCGCCTTCTCACCAAAACCTTTGATGCCCTGGCTACTCAGATACCTATCAATCTCTGCCTTAAATACACCCAATGACTTGGCCTCCACTGCTGCCCATGGCAACAAATTCCATAGATTCACCACCCTCTGACTAAAAAAATTTATTGGCATTCCTGTTCTGAATGGGCGCCCTTCAATCCTTAAGTCATGCCCTCTCGTACTAGACTCCCCAATCATGGGAAACAAATTTGCCACATCCACTCTGTCCATGCCTTTCAACATTCAAAATGTTTCAATGAGGTCTCCCCTCATTCTTCTAAACTCCAAGGAACACAGTCCAAGAGCGGACAAACGTTCCTCATATATTAACCCTCTCATTCCCAGGATCGTTCTAGTGAATCTTCTCTGTACCCTCTCCAACGTCAGCACATCCTTTCTTAAATAAGGAGACCAAAACTGCCCACAGTACTCCAAGTGAGGTCTCACTAGCGCCTTATAGAGCCTCAACATCACATCCCTGCTCCTATACTGTATTCCTCTAGAAATGAATGCCAACATTGCATTCGCCTTCTTCACTACCGACTCAACCTGGAGGTTAACCTTAAGGGTATCCTGTATGAGGACTCCCAAGTCTCGTTGCATCTCAGAACTTTGAATTCTTTCCCCATTTAAATAATAGTCTGCCCATTTATTTCTTCTGCCAAAGTGCATAACCATACACTTCCCAAAATTGTATTTCATTTGCCACTTCTCTGCCCATTCTTCCAATCTATCCAAGTCTCTCTGCAGATTCTCCGTTTCCTCAGCACTACCACCTATCTTCGTATCGTCAGCAAACTTAGCCACAAAGCCATCTATTCCATAATCCAAATCGTTGATGTGCAATGTAAAAAGAAGTGGCCCCAACACGGACCCCTGTGGAAAACCACTGGTAACCGGCAGCCAACCAGAATAGGATCCCTTTATTCCCACTCTCTGTTTCCTGCCAATCAGCCAACGCTCTATCCACGTATGTAACTTTCCCATAATTCCATGGGCTCTTATCTTGTTAAGTAGCCTTATGTGTGGCACCTTGTCAAAGGCCTTCAGAAAATCTAAATATACCACATCCACTGCATCTCCCTTGTCTAGCCTACTGGCAATTTCCTCAAAAAATTGTAATAGGTTTGTCAGGCAGGATTTTCCTTTAAGGAATCCATGCTGAGTTCTGCCTACCTTGTCATATGCCTCCAGGTACTCTGTAACCTTATCCTTGACAATCGACTCCAACAACTTCCCAACCACCGACGTCAAGCTAACAGGTCTATAATTTCCTTTTTGCTTCCTTGCCCCCTTCTTAAATAGCGGAGTGACATTTGCAATCTTCCAGTCCTCCGGAACCATGCCAGGATCTATCGACTTCTGAAAGATCATTGCTAATGCCTCCGCAATCTCCACAGCTACTTCCTTCAGAACACGCGGGTGCATTCCATCTGGTCCAGGAGATTTATCTACCTTTAGACTATTCAGCTTCCTGAGTACTTTCTCTGTCGTAATTGTGACTGCGCACACTTCTTTTCCCTACCACCCTTGAGTCTGATGTCTGTACGTACTTCGTTTGTATATACTGCTGATGTCTTCCTCAGTGAAGACTGATGCAAAATACTCGTTCAGTTCCTCTGCCATCTCCTTATCTCCCATTACAATTTCTCCAGCATCATTTTCTATCGGTCCTATACCTACTCTCACCTGTCTTTTACTCTTTATATACTTGAAAAAGCTTTTAGTATCCTCTTTGATATTATTTGCTAGCTTCCTTTCATAGTTAATCTTTTCCCTCTTAATGACCTTCTTAGTTTCCTTTTGTAAGCTTTTCAAAACTTCCCAATCCTCTGTCTTCCCACTAATTTTTGCTTCCTTGTATGCTCTCTCCTTTGCTTTAACTTTGGCTTTGACTTCTCTTGTCAACCACGGCTGCATCCTTTTTCCACTTGAAAATTTCTTCTTTTTTGGAATATACCTGTCTTGCACCTTCCTCATTTCTCGCATTAACTCCAGCCACTGCTGCTCAGTTGTCTTTCCTGCCAGTGTCCCTTTCCAGTCAACTTTGGCCAGTTCCTCTCTCACGCCACTGTAATTTCCTTTACTTCACTGAAATACCGACACATCAGATTTCGGCTTCTCTTTTTCAAATTTCACAGTGAACTCAATCAGGTTATGATCACTGCCTCCTAAGGGTTCCTTCACCTCAATCTCTCTAATCACTTCCGCTTCATTACACAAAACTCAATCCAGTACAGCCAATCCCCTAGTGGGCTCAACAACAAGCTGTTCTAAAAAGCCATCTCGCAGACATTCTATAAATTCTCTCTCTTGAGATCCAGTGCCGACCTGATTTTCCCAATCCACTCGCATGTTAAAATCTCCCACAATTATCATAACACTGCCTTCATAATGAGGCGGCCTACAAAGAAGACATCATCCTGACACAGTGGTGTCAAGAATACAACCTCTCCCTCAAAGTCACAAAAGCAAAGGAACTGGTTGTGGACTACAGGAGGAACGCAGACAGGCTCATCCATACTGACATCAATGGATCTGGGGTTGGGAGGATGAACAGCTTTAAGTTCCATGGTATACACATCACGGTGGATCGTACTTCGTTTGTACGTACTGGCTGTGTGGTGAAAAAAGCACAACAACTCCTCTTTCACCTCAGACGGTTGAAGAAGTCCTCAGCATGAGTCCCCAGATCTTAAGAACATTCTACAGGGGCACAACTGAGAGCATCCTGGCTGGCTGTATCACTGCCTGGTACAAGAACTGTACTTCCCTCTATCACAGGACTCTGCAGAGAGTGGTGCAGACAGCCCAGCACATCTGTGGATGTGAACTTCCCACTATTCAGGACATTTACAGGGACAGGTGCGTAAAAAGGTTCCAAAGGATCATTGGGGACCCGAGTTACCCCAATCACAATCTGTTCCAGCTGCTACCATCCAGGAAATGGTACCGCAGCATAAAAGCCAGGACCAACAGGCTCCGGGACAGCTACTTCCACCAGGCCATCTGACTGATTAATACATGCTGACACAATTGTACGTTTGTACTTCTAAGCTATATTGACTGTCCTGTTGTACATACTATTTATGACAGATTACTATAAATTACACATTGCGCATTCAGATGGAGATGTAACGTAAAAACTTTTACTCCTCATGTATGTGAAGGATGTAAGAAATAAAATCAATTCAGGCTTCAACTTTTGGACTGCCAATTGACCATTGGACTTTGATCTTCAGTATCGACCACAGGACTCACCAGTGACAATGAATAAGAACCTGAACTCCAGGTCCCCAAACATTAAGCCTCGAAAGAGTGTAAAAAGCAATCTATATTTTTCACATCCACATCATTGTTTGATTAGTTTGAAGGTAAATATTTTAATAAATTGTTTGTCAGTGCTGATTCCACACAACATCACAACATGGTAACTCCACATGTGCAACAGTTCATCTATGGTCTGTGTTTAAATATCTATACATCTAATATCCATAATATATCTGAACAATAGAAACATAGAAACATAGAAAATAGGTGCAGGAGTAGGCCATTCGGCCCTTCGAGCCTGCACTGCCATTTATTATGATCATGGCTGATCATCCAACTCAGAACCCCGCCCCAGCCTTCCCTCCATACCCCCTAACCCCCGTAGCCACAAGGGCCATATCTAACTCCCTCTTAAATATAGCCAATGAACTGGCCTCAACTGTTTCCTGTGGCAGAGAATTCCACAGATTCACCACTCTCTGTGTGAAGAAGTTTTTCCTAATCTCGGTCCTAAAAGGCTTCCCCTCTATCCTCAAACTGTGACCCCTCGTTCTGGACTTCCCCAACATCGGGAACAATCTTCCTGCATCCAGCCTGTCCAATCCCTTTAGGATCTTATACGTTTCAATCAGATCCCCCCTCAATCTTCTAAATTCCAATGAGTACAAGCCCAGTTCATCCAGTCTTTCTTCATATGAAAGTCCTGCAATCCTAGGAATCAATCTGGTGAACCTTCTCTGTACTCCCTCTATGGCAAGGATGTCTTTCCTCAGATTTGGGGACCAAAACTGCACACAATACTCCAGGTGTGGTCTCACCAAGGCCTTGTACAACTGCAGTAGTACCTCCCTGCTCCTGTACTCAAATCCTCTCGCTATAAATGCCAGCATACCATTCGCCTTTTTCACCGCCTGCTGTATCTGCATGCCCACTTTCAATGACTGGTGTATAATGACACCCAGGTCTCGTTGCACCTCCCCTTTTCCTAATCGGCCACCATTCAAATAATAATCTGTTTTCCTATTTTTGCCACCAAAGATATTATGAGTAATAAATAGGTTATTTTAATACATATTCATTTATTGTTACTTACGTATTGTGTGTGTGTATGTGCGTGTGTGTGTATGAATGGGGGATTGGTGTTAACAAGGAACGGGGCTTGTTTTGCTGTTGTTGTTTAGTTGCTTGTTGTCTTCTGTTTTGTTGTGCTGAGCATTGTAGGCATACTATGTTGGCGGTAGAATGCGTGATGACATTTGCGGGCTGTCCCCAGCACATCCTTGGTTGTGTAGGTTGTTAACACAAATGATACATTTCACTGCGTATTTCAATGTACATGTGATAAATAAACCTGTATCTGAAATTTTACCTCTCACCTATACACCAAAAGCAAGTTACGATGGCCAATTAAATGATCAAACGTTCCTGCTGAAAGGTTTCGGCCTGAAACGTCAACTGTACTCTTTTCCTAGATGCTGCCTGGCCTGCTGAGTTCCTCCAGCATCTTATGTGTGTTGCTTGTTAAATAATCAAACAGTACATTTTTGGAATGTATGAGGTCATAAGTGGAATGAACAAAGAGCACACAGCAGCAGAGGTCAGGAAAAGATCCAGTGGCTGAAGTTGTACCTCCAATGTTTAACTAGCCAGCCTATTGTGGCTGCCATAGGGGGGCTAAGGATTGGGCTGCTGGAATGTCTGCTTGCGGTCAAGATTCAAGGTTAACTATGCTGTTATTGAATAGTAGAGATGTCTGTCAGACAGTGAAGCTAACATCCCTCAAATCCCTTACGCCCCAATAAAGGGGAAAGAAACAGAATCAAAATCAGGTTTGTCATTTGTCATTTGTTGAGGGTGAGAGGTGACCTGATAGAGGTGTATAGTACGATGAGAGGTGACCTGATAGAGGTGTATAGTACGATGAGAGGTGACCTGATGGAGGTGTATAGTACGATGAGAGGTGACCTGATGGAGGTGTATAGTACGATGAGAGGTGACCTGATGGAGGTGTATAGTACGATGAGAGGTGACCTGATGGAGGTGTATAGTACGATGAGAGGTGACCTGATGGAGGTGTATAGTACGATGAGAGGTGACCTGATGGAGGTGTATAGTACGATGAGAGGTGACCTGATGGAGGTGTATAGTACGATGAGAGGTGACCTGATAGAGGTGTATAGTACGATGAGAGGTGACCTGATAGAGGTGTATAGTACGATGAGAGGTGACCTGATAGAGGTGTATAGTACGATGAGAGGTGACCTGATTGAGGTGTATAGTACGATGAGAGGTGACCTGATAGAGGTGTATAGTACGATGAGAGGTGACCTGATAGAGGTGTATAGTACGATGAGAGGTGACCTGATAGAGGTGTATAGTACGATGAGAGGTGACCTGATAGAGGTGTATAGTACGATGAGAGGTGACCTGATTGAGGTGTATAGTACGATGAGAGGTGACCTGATAGAGGTGTATAGTACGATGAGAGGTGACCTGATAGAGGTGTATAGTACGATGAGAGGTGACCTGATAGAGGTGTATAGTATGATGAGAGGTGACCTGATAGAGGTGTATAGTATGATGAGAGGCGTTGATCGTGTGAATAGTCAGAGGCTTTTTCCCAGGGTTGAAATGGCTGCCACAAGAGGACACAGGTTTAATGTGCTGGGGAGTAGGTACAGAGGAGATGTCAGGGGTAAGTTTTTCACTCAGAGAGTGGTGAGTGAGTGGTGGAGGTGGATACGATAGGGTCTTTTAAGAGACTTTTGTATAGGTGTATGGTGCTTAGAAAAATAAAGGGCTATACAGTTGAAATCAGAAGTTTACATACACCTCAGCCAAATACATTTAAACTCAGTTTTTCACAATTCCTGACATTTAATCCTAGAAAACATTTCCTGTCTTAGGTCAGTTAGGATCACTACTTAATTTTAAGAATGTGAAATGTCAGAATAATAGTAGAGAGAATGATTTATTTCAGCTTCTATTTCTTTCATCACTTTCCCAGTGGGTCAGAAGTTTACATACATTTTGTTAGTATTTGGTAGCATTGCCTTTAAATTATTTAACTTGGGTCAAGCATTTGGGATAGCCTTCCACAAGCTTCTCACAGTAAGTTGCTGGAATTTTGTTCCATTCCTCCAGACAGAACTGGTGTAACTGAGACAGGTTTGTAGGCCTCCTTTCTTGTGTAAGGGGGTTTCGATTTTTATGTTACTGTGGAGGCTAATTAAAATGGCGTTTTTGTTATGTTAATCTGGGGAATGCGGCTTTGTTGTGCTTTAACGCTGAGAAAGTTTGCGCTAGCAGCTTATTGTGGTTTAGAGGGTGATAAGAGGGTGCTATTAACCAATTGGGATAGTTGTTATGGTTTTGGTGTATTTGAAGATACTGTATGCGCGGGGTTTTGGGGCAGAAGGCGGGAGAGCGAGACAGAGGATGGACCAGGTGCTGTGAGTCCGCTAACGGGGTCGGACCCCGAGCGGGACGGTCGGGAGGAGAGACGAGGAGGACGGCGGACGTGCGGAGAGGCTCTGGTCGATCACTCCGGGTGGTCCCGAGCCGTGGGTCGACGGAATTCGGGTGGTCGTCTGACGTCGAATTGAGCTCCAACGGTAGCGCGCGAAGAACTTGGACTTTGATAAGTGTTGGCGCCTTTTTTTCCCATTACTTTCCTCTCTGTATCAAATGTATATTAATGCCCTAGAATTAGTAATATCCATAAAGTGTATGTGTAAAAATTTACTGGGTGTGCTGGCTGATGATTGGCGTTTGTGATTGATTCGGGCGACGATTGACCCTGAGGGGACTGTTGAAGCAGGTGCTGGGCGGGATTTCCCCTAGACATACACAACCAGTGTAAGGGGGTTTCGATTTTCAGCTTCTTCGGGGACTCCTTCAACTCTCGCCACAGCCTCAGCAGTTCTGACTCAGGGTTCCTGGCCATCTCAATCTGGGACGCAGTTACCCCACCAGCTTCTTCCACCCTGACCTGAAAAGCAGCAGTTAAAGCACAACAAAGCCGCATTCCCCAGATTAACATAACAAAAACGCCATTTTAATTAGCCTCCGCAGTAACATAAAAATCGAAACCCCCTTACACTGGCTCGTGAATGTCTAGGGGAAATCCCGCCCAGCACCTGCTTCAACAGTCCCCTCAGGGTCAATCGTCGCCCGAATCAATCACAAACACCAATCATCAGCCAGCACACCCAGTAAATTTTTACACATACACTTTATAGATATTACTAATTCTAGGGCATTAATATACATTTGATACAGAGAGGAAAGTAATGGGAAAAAAAAGGCGCCAACACTTATCACAAAGTCCAAGTTCTTCGCGCGCTACCGTTGGAGCTCAATTCGACGTCAGACGACCACCCGAATTCCGTCGACCCACGGCTCGGGACCACCCGGAGTGATCGACCAGAGCCTCTCCGCACGTCCGCCGTCCTCCTCGTCTCTCCTCCCGACCGTCCCGCTCGGGGTCCGGCCCCGTTAGCGGACTCACAGCACCTGGTCCATCCTCTGTCTCGCTCTCCCGCCTTCTGCCCCAAAACCCCGCGCATACAGTATCTTCAAATACACCAAAACCATAACAACTATCCCAATTGGTTAATAGCACCCTCTTATCACCCTCTAAACCACAATAAGCTGCTAGCGCAAACTTTCTCAGCGTTAAAGCACAACAAAGCCGCATTCCCCAGATTAACATAACAAAAACGCCATTTTAATTAGCCTCCGCAGTAACATAAAAATCGAAACCCCCTTACATTTGCATACGCTTTTTCAGTTCTGCTCACAAATTTTCTATCGGATTGAGGTCAGGGCTTTGTGATGGCCACTCCAATACCTTGACTTTGTTGTCCTTAAGCAATTTTGCCACAACTTTGGAGGTGTGCTTGGGGTCATTGTCCATTTGGAAGACCCATTTGCGACCCAGCTTTAACTTCCTGGCTGACGTCTTGAGATGTTGCTTCAATATATCCACATAATTTTCCTTCTTCATGGTGCCATCTATTTTGTGAAGTGCACCAGTCCCTCCTGCAGCAAAGCACCCCCACGACATGATGCTGCCACCCCCATGCTTCACGGTTGGGATGGTGTTCTTCGGCTTGCAAGCCTCACCCTTTTTCCTCCAAACAGAACGATGGTCATTATGGCCAAACAGTTCAATATTTGATTCATCAGACCAGATTTCTCCAAAAAGTAGAATCTTTGTCCCCATGTGCACTTGCAAACTGTAGTCTGGCTTTTTTAAGGCAGTTTTGGAGCTGTGGCTTCTTCCTTGCTGAGCAGCCTTTCAGGTTATGTCGATATAGGACTCGTTTTACTGTGGATATAGATACTTGTCTACCTGTTTCTTCCAGCATCTTCACAAGGTGTTTTGCTGTTGTTCTGGGATTGATTTGCACTTTTCACACCAAAGTATGTTCATCTCTAGGAGACGGAATGTGTCTCCTTCCTGAGTGGTATGACGGCTGCATGGTCCCATGGTGTTTATACTTGCGTACTATTGTTTGTACAGATGAACGTGGTACCTTCAGGCATTTGGAAATTGCTCCCAAGGATGAACCAGACTTGACATCATTTTCTGACTTCAATCCGATAGAAAATTTGTGGGCAGAACTGAAAAAGCATGTGTGAGCAAGGAGGCCTACAAACCTGACTCACTTACCAGTTCACTTACCACAGACCAATTCTGTCTGGAGGAATGGAACAAAATTCCAGCAACTTACTGTGAGAAGCTTGTGGAAGGTTACCCAAAACTCTTGACACAAGTTAAACAATTTAAAGGCAATGCTACCAAATACTAACAAAGTGTATATAAACTTCTGACCCACTGGGAAAGTGATGAAAGAAATAAAAGCTGAAATAAATCATTCTCAAGGAACAACATCTTATATTCCACCTGGGTAGCCTCCAATCTGATGGCATGAACTTCCGTTAATTGCCTACCACCCCTCCCTTCACCATTCCCCATTCTTTGTCCCTCTCTCATCTTTTTTCCTTACCTGCCTATCACCCCCTCTGGTGCTTGTCCTCCTTCTCGTTCTTCCATGGTCTACCACCTTCCACTATCAGATTCCCCCACCTCCAGCTCTTTATCTCTTTCACCTATCAACTTCCCAGCTCTTCACTTCACTACCTCCCCCCTCTCAGTTTCAACTATCATCTACCACCTTGTACTTCTTCCTCCACTCCCCCATCATCTTACTCTGACTTCTCGTCTTTTTTTTCAGTTCTGATGAAGGGTCTTGGCCTGAAACATTTATTTTTTTCCATAGATACCGCCTGATCTGCTGAGCATCTTGTGTGTATTGCTCTGGATTTCCAGCATCTGCCGATTTTCTTGTGTTTGTTAATGAGAGGTCAGAGGTGAATGGCCAGACTGGTTCAGGCTGACAAGAAAGTGACAGTAACTTAAATATCCACATGTTACAACAGCCATGTGCAGAGGAACATCTCTGAATGCACAATATGTTGATCCTTGAAGTGGATGGGCTACAGCAGCAGTAGACCATGAACGTACACTCAGTGGCCGCTCTATTAGGCACAGGAATACATAATAAAGTGTCCAATGAGTGTATAGGAACACAAGAAATTTGAATACGAGTAGGAAGTTCAGCTTCTTGAATCTACTCAGCCCTTCAACATGGCCATGACTGATGTTCCATCTCACTACGTTCCCCCTTTCCATTCCCTTTCCGGTACAGAAATCCATCAATATCAATTTTGAGCAAAGGCATTGACTGAATCTCCACAGCTATTAGGGGTAACAAATTTCAAAGATTCATCATCCTACTGAATAAGTTTTACCTCATTTCAGACTTAAATGCCAACCAAAGATGCTATCTGAGCTCCATGAACATTTTTAGAACTTTTGATTTTGTATATTTTTTAACTTTCTCAATGTCCTCTCAAACCTCAGGATATTCCAGAGTGGATCACAACAGAATAAATAGATTTATAACATGGTCATTGTAATACCATAGAAAGTATAGTTGCCAATACATGGAGACAAGGATGTTGGCTGGGAATTGATCTTAATAGGTTAGGACTTTATTCCATAGAGCGTAGGAAAATGAGAGGAGATTAAATAGAGGTATACAAAATTATGAGAGGTGTAGGCAGGGTAAGTGCAGGTAGGCTTTTTCCACTGAAGTTGAGTGAGACTAGGACTGGAAGTCATGGGTTAATGGTGAAAAGTGAAATGTTTAAAGGGAACATGAGGGAGAATTTCTTCACTTAGAAAGTGGTGAGAGTGCGGAATGAGCTTCTGGCAGAAGTGATGGATGCGGCTTCAGTTGCAACATTCAAATGACTTTTTAATAACTACGTGTATGGGTGCAGGCGACGGAACTAGGCAAAATAATAGTTCAGCACACCCGAGTCAGGCCAATGGGCCTGTTTCTGTGCTCTGTTACCCTATGAATCTATGAGACCAAGGTTACACAGATACTATTAATACGTGCTGTTCTAATCTCTTTTCTTTCAGTGTTTGAAAGGTGGATATTCATGAGTATACCTTGGCAACCTTGTGTATTATGTATCTTTTAAATTTCATTAAAGCAGTTCAGTTTGATCAGCACCTTCATTCTATTAGCAACAGTTCCCGAAGCCCACACATTTTAATTCCCACCCCTATTCCCATTCCAAAATGTCCTTAAGAACATGAGGTATAGAGGCAGATTGAGACATTTGGCCCATCGAGTGTGCTCTGCCATTTTATCATGGTTGATCCATTTTCCTCTCAGCCCCAGTCACCTGCCTTCTCCCCATATCCCTTCAGGTCCTGACTAATTAAGAATCTATCAATTTCTGCCATAAATATACCGAATAAATTGGACTCCACAGATGTCTGTGGCAATGAATAACACAGGTTGACCACTCTCAAGCTAAAGAAATTCCTCCTCATTTCCATCCTAGCTGAATATTCCTCTATTCTGTGGCTGTGTCCTCTGTCTAAGACTCCTCCATCATAGGAAACATCCTCTCCACATCCATTCTTTGAAGCCTTTCAACAGTCAAAATATTTCAATGAGATCCTCTCATTTTTCTGAATTCAAGTGAGTACAGGCTCAGAGAAATCAAACACTCCTCATATGTTAAGCCCTTCAATCCTGGAATAATTTTTGCAAACTTCCTTTGAACCTTGTCCAATATCAACACATACATTCTTAGACAAGAGGCCCAAAACAGCTCACGATACTCCAAGCGAGGTCTCACCAGTGCCTTATAAAGCCTCAACATTTCATCCTTGCTTTTATATTCTAGTCCCCTCAAAACGAATACTATCATTGCATATGCTTTCGTCACCACTGACTCATCCTGGAAATTAACTTCTAAGGAATCCTGCACAGCAACTCCCAAGTCCCTTTGCCCTTCAGATTTTTCAATTCTCTCTCTATTTATAAAATAGTCTATGCTTTTATTTCTTCTACCAAAGTGCATGACCATACACTTCCAATTGTTGCCCATTCTCCTGATCTGTCTAAGTCCTTCTGTAGCCTCTCTATTTCCTCAAAACTACCTGCACCACTACCTATCTTCACAACAAAACTATCAATTCCATCATCCAAATCATTTACATAGAACTCAAAAAGAATTGGTCCCAACACAGACACATGTGGAACACCACTACTGTCTGGTAGCCAACCAGAAAAGGTTCCCTTTATTCCCATTCTTTGCCTTCTGCCAATCAGCCACTGCTTTATCCATGCTAGAATCTTTCTTTTAATACCATTGGCTTGTAACTTACATAGAAACATAGAAACATAGAAAATAGGTGCAGGAGTAGGCCATTCGGCCCTTCGAGTGCCGCCATTTATTATGATCATGGCTGATCATCCAACTCAGAACCCCACCCCAGCCTTCCCTCCATACCCCCTGACCCCCGTAGCCACAAGGGCCATATCTAACTCCCTCTTAAATATAGCCAATGAACTGGCCTCAACTGTTTCCTGTGGCAGAGAATTCCACAGATTCACCACTCTGTGTGTGAAGAAGTTTTTCCTAATCTCGATCCTAAGAGGCCTCCCCCCTATCCTCAAACTGTGGCCCCTCGTTCTGGACTTCCCTAACATCGGGAACAATCTTCCTGCATCTAGCCTGTCCAATCCCTTTAGGATCTTATACGTTTCAATCAGATCCCCCCTCAATCTTCTAAATTCCAACGAGTACAAGCCCAGTTCATCCAGTCTTTCTTCATATGAAAGTCCTGCCATCCCAGGAATCAATCTGGTGAACCTTCTTTGTACTCCCTCTATGGCAAGGATGTCTTTCCTCAGATTAGGGGACCAAAACTGCACACAATACTCCAGGTGTGGTCTCACCAAGGCCTTGTACAACTGCAGTAGTACCTCCCTGCTCCTGTACTCGAATCCTCTCGCTATAAATGCCAGCATACCGTTCGCCTTTTTCACTGCCTGCTGTACCTGCATGCCCACTTTCAATGACTGGTGTATAATGACACCCAGGTCTCGTTGCACCTCCCCTTTTCCTAATCGGCCACCATTCAGATAATAATCTGTTTTCCTATTTTTGCCACCAAAGTGGATAACTTCACATTTATCCACATTAAATTGCATCTGCCATGAATTTGCCCACTCACCCAACCTATCCAAGTCACCCTGCATCCTCTTAGCATCCTCCTTACAGCTAACACTGCCGCCCAGCTTCGTGTCATCCGCAAACTTGGAGATGCTGCACTTAATTCCTTCATCCAAGTCATTAACATATATTGTAAACAACTGGGGTCCCAGCACTGAGCCTTGCGGTACCCCACTAGTCACCGCCTGCCATTCTGAAAAGGTCCCGTTTATTCCCACTCTTTGCTTCCTGTCTGCTAACCAATTCTCCACCCACATCAATACCTTACTTGTTAAGCAGCCTCACGTACGGCACCTTGCCAAAGGCCTTCTGAAAATCCAAGTACACAATATCAACTGATTCTCCTTTGTCTATCCTGCTTGTTATTGCTTCAAAGAATTCCAACAGATTTGTCAAGCAAAAGTTCCCTTCAGAAAACAATGCTGTCTTTGGCTAATTTGATCATGTGCCTTCAAGTACCCCAAAACCACATTCTTCACAATTGACTCCAATATCTTTCTAAGCACTGAGGTCAGACCAACTGACCTATAATTTCCTTTCTTCTGCCTCTCTGCTTTTTTGAGGAATGGAGTGACATTTGAAATTTTTCAGTCCTTTGGAATCATGCCAGAATTGAAAGATCATTACTAATGCCTCCACAACCACCTATTACTGCCTTCCACAGTGAAGACTGATGCAAAATACTTATTTAGTTCACCCACCATTTCCTTGATGCCTATTACTACCTCTCCAGCATTATTTTCCAGCAGCCTGATATGTACGCTCACCTCTCTTTTTACACTTGAATTGAATTGACTTTATTTCTTACATACCTCCCATACATGAGGAGTAGATATCTTTACGTAAACAACAGGAATTCTGCTGATGCTGGAAATTCAAGCAACACACATCAAAGTTGCTGGTGAACGCAGCAGGCCAGGCAGCATCTGTAGGAAGAGGTGCAGTCGACATTTCAGGCCGAGACCCTTCGTCAGGACTAGGGCATAAGAGGGGTGACGCTGCCAGGTGGGCATAAGAGGGGTGACACTGCCAGGGGGCATAAGAGGGGTGACGCTGCCAGGATATCTTTACGTTATGTCTCTGTCTAAATGTGGAATGTGTGATCACCGTAATTTATAACAATTTAGAATAAATAGAACAATCAACGTATCATAGAAATACACTCAAATCAGCGTGAGTTAATCAGTCTGATGGCCTGGTGGAAGAAGCTGTCCCAGAAATTGTTGGTCCTGGCTTTTCTGCTGCAGTACCATTTCCCGGATAATAGCAGCTGGAACAGTTTGTGGTTGGGGTGAGTCGGGTCCCCAATGATCCTTTGGGCCCTTTTCTCACACCTGTCTTTGTAAGTGTCCTGTATCATGGGAAATTCACAACTACCGATGCGCTGGGCTGTCCGCACCACTCTCTGCAGAGTCCTGCGTTTAAAGGAGGTACAGTTCCCATACCGGGCAGTGATGCAGCCAGTCAGGATAATCTCAATTGTGCCCTTGTAGAAAGTTCTTAGGATTTGGGGGCCCACACCAAACTTCCTCAACCACCTGAGGTGAAAGAGGTGCTGTTGTGCCTTTTTCACCACACAGCTGGTGTGTACAGACCATGTGAGGGCCTCGGTGATGTGGATGCTGAGGAACTTGAAGCTGTTTACCCTCTCAACCCCAGATCCATTGATGTTTATAGGGGTTAGCCTGTCTCCATTCCTCCTGTAATCCACAACCAGCTCCTCTGTTTTTGCAACATTGAGGGAGAGGTTGGTTTCTTGTTACCACTTTGTCAGAGGGATGACTTCTTCCCTGTAGGCCGCCTCATTATTGCTTGTGATTAGGCCAGTCAATGTGGTGTCATCAACAAATTTAATTAGCAGATTGGAGCTGTGGGTGACGACACAGTCATGGGTATACAGGGAGTAAAGGAGGGACCTTAGTACACAGACCTGAGGGGCTCCTGTGTTGAGAGTCAGAGGGGTGGAGGTGAAGGAGCCCACTCTTACCACCTGCTGGCGATCTGACAGAAAGTCCAGGATCCAGCTGCACAAGGCAGGGTCAAGGCCAAGGTCTCTGAGCCTCTCGTTGAGCCTGGATGGAACTATGGTGTTGAATGCTGAACTGTAGTCCAAGAACAGCATTCTCACACAAGCATCTCTCTTCTCCAGATGTGTAAGGATGGTGAGTAGAGCAGTGGCTATTTTTGCATCGTCTGTCAATCGGTTGTGTCGGTAGACGAATTGTAGGGGGTCCATTTGGGTGGTAGCAAGCTGCAGATGTAGCCCTTAACCAGCCTCTCAAAGCATTCACTTATTATTGAGGTGAGTGCAACAGGACGCCAGTCTTTCAGGCATGTTACCTTGGTCTTTTTTGGTACAGGAACCATGGTAGATAATTTGAAGCAAGAGGGCACTCTACACTGGGAGGGGGGAGAGATTAAAAATGTCAGTAAACACACCTGCCAGTTGTGCTGCGCACATCCTGAGAACTCGCCCTGGGATGCCGTCCAGTCCCACAGCCTTGTGACTGTCCACTTGTTGGAAACATCTGTGTACCTCAGCCTCAGAGATGACCAGGTTGTAGGTTGTAGCGGTGGCTTTCCTTGGAGGCTCAGAGTTAGCAACATCGAACCAAGTGTAAAAGTGATTGAGCTCATCGGGAGAGAGTCCACGATGTTGGCAGCAGCACTACGTTTGGCTTTGAAGTCCGCGATGGTATGTAAGCCTCGCCACAAGTCGCATGTGCTATTCGTTGTGAGTCTTGACTCAATCTGGTCCCAGTATTGTTATATCTAGAGAAGCATTTTGTATCTTCTTTAATACTTCAGTTAGCTTTCATTTGTATTCCATCTTTTTCTTCTTTATGGCTTTTTTAGTTGCCTTCTGTTGGTTTTTAAAAGCTTCCCAATCCTCCAACTTCCCAATAAATTTTGCTCATTAAATGCCCTCTCCTTGGCTTTTATGTTGGCTTTGACCTCCCTTTTCAGCCACGGTTACGTCATACTGCCTTTAGAATGCTTCTCACACCAAAGTTGCTGGTGAACGCAGCAGGTCAGGCAGCATCTCTAGGAAGAGGTACAGTCGACGTTTCGGGCCGAGACCCTTCGTCAAGACACAGGTCTTGGCCCGAAACATCGACTGTACCTCTTCCTAGAGATGCTGCCTGGTCTGCTGCATTCACCAGCAACTTTGATGTGTGTTGCTTGAATTTCCAGCATCAGCAGAGTTCCTCATGTTTACATTTTTAGAATGCTTCTTCTTTTTTGGGGTGTATCTATCCCATGCTTTCCAAGTTGTTCACAGAATCTCCACCCATCATCCCAGCTGTTGTCTCGATCCAATAAATTTTAGCAATCTCCTCTCTCATGCATCTGCGATTCCCTTTATTCCACTGTGATACATCTGACTTTAACTTCTCCTTCTCAAATTGCAGAGTGAATTCCATCATAATATGATCTCTAGCCCCTAAGGTTTCTTTTTACCTGAAGCTCTTTAATCATTGCTGGTACATTGTATAACACCAAAATCAAAATAACCTTTCTCCTAGTGGGCTCAACCATGAGCTGCTCTAAAAAGCCACTTCCAGAAAGGCATTCTGCAAAATGTCACCTCTTGCTAATGATTTCATTTCATTTTTTACCAGCAGAGCCATGCCACCTGTCTGCCCATCTGCCTGTCTTTTTGATGCAATGCATGTCCATGAACGTTAAGCTCTCAGTTGCAATCTCTTTCGGCCATGATTCAATGATGCTCACAACATCGTACATACAATCTGTAACTGTGCTGCAAGTCTATCTACCTTTATTTTCCTTTTACATTGCAACTCATCTTGTTGACTGCAATTTTGCCCTGTCACCAGCCTCTCTCCTTGCTAGCTGTCTCACTACACACTGCCTCTGTTTGTTAACGAACTACCCCATCCTCGGCCCTATTAATCCGATTTTTATTCCCCAGCCAAATTAGTTTAAACCCTCGGAACAAATTTGCCTGCAAGAAAATTGACCCCCACTCCCCTGGTTTCAGGTGTAATCCATTACTTTTGTACAGATCATATACCTTCCCTAGAAGAGATCCTGATGATCTCGAAATCTGAACCCCTGCCTCCTGCACCAGTTCCTCAGCTACACATTCATCTGCTAGATCATCCTACTTTTACCCTCACTGAACATGCAGCAGTCAAGAGATTACTACCCTGGAAGTCCTGTTTTTCAGCTCTCTACCTAGCTCTCTAAAATCTCTTTTCAGGTCCTCCTCACCTTTTCTACCTATGTCATTGGTGCCAACATGTACCAGGACTTCTGGCTCTTTAGAATGCTGTAGAGCCAATCCAAGACATCCCCCATCCTAGCACCTGGGTGTGCTATCATACCATATGGGTGTGTCTATCACGTCCTCAGAATCTTGTCTGTATATCCCTAACTATGGAATCTCCAATCGCTACTGCAGTTCTTTTCACCTCTCTTCTACAGTGCCTGATACCTGGTCGCTGTGGCCCCCTCAACAGTATCCAAAATGATATATTGAGGGGAACGGCTGTGGGGTGTTCTGTACTGGCAGCCCATTTCTTTTCCTTCTCCTGACAGTCAGCAGTTTCTTGCCTCCTGCAAACGAGGAGTGATTGTCTGCTCTGTAACTCCTCTGTGTCACCTGCTCATTCGCCCATATGAGCCAAATGTCACTGCGCTGCAGCTCCATTCGCTCAACGTATTCTCAGAGGAGCTGCAGCTCAGTGCAGAGGGTGCAGATGTGGTTATCTGAATTCCCACATCTCACACACAGAACAAAATGTTGGTCCATGGCCTCCTCTACTGCCACCATCAGATTACTTTCAGGTTGGAGGAAAAACACCTTACATTCTGTTTGAGTAGCCTTCAATCTGATGACATGGACATTGATTTCTCCAACTCCAGGTAATTTTTCCCTTTCTATCTTTTTCTATTCCCTATTCTAGCTCCGCTTTCACCCCTTCTCTTCCTCTCACCTCCCCATCACCTCTCTCTGGTGCCCTTTTCCCCCTTTCTCCTATGGTCCACTCTCCTATCCTATCAGATCCCTGCTTATTCAGCTGTTTACCTTTTCCTCATATCACTTCTCAGCTTTGCATTTCTTTCCCCCTCCTCCACCCACTGCTTTTGTCTGCACTTGGTCTCACCTATCACCTTCCAGATTTTAGTCATTCCCATATCCACTTTCTTTCCCCTTCCTTTCCAGTCCAGATGAAAGACTTTTGCCTGAAATGTCAACTAGTCATTCCTCTCCATAGGTGCTGCCTGACCTGCTGATTTCCTCCAGTATCTTGTGTGTGTTACTCTGGGTTTCCAGCATCTGCAGAATCCCTTGTGTTGAAGCAATTTAGAACCTGCTTTGTGTTCCACCAATGTTAATCAGAATTAGAATTAGTTTTTTTCATCACTAACATATGTCACACTTCAAGGACATCCATGTAAGTAGCCACTTGTAGCTGGAAAAACTGATATCAAGGGCACCCAGTGTTAAAAGTCAACACCCCTGTAAAGGGAGAAAATCTTGACTGCTTTCACCTGAGGTTTCTATTCCACCTTCATCCTTTCCTTACAGACGATACTTTCAAGGTCTGCTGTCCCATGCTCATTCTTTCCAAATGATCATCATTCACAGATGTGTCAAAGGCTGACCCCTTTGCTAATGGCACACTGACATGATACAGGTTACCTGGAATGGGTTGCTAATTTGGTGCTATTTGAGCCCATTAAAGGATGTAAGATTACTTTGTAAACACAAGAGATTTTGCAGATGCTGGAGAAGTTCAAAGTACATATATATCACCATATACAACCCTGAGATTCATTTTCTTGTCGGTATACTCAATAAACTATAGAATAGTAGCCAAAACAAAATCAATGAAAGACCATCCAACTAGGACGTTCAACCAGAGTGCAGAAAACAAAAACTGTGCAAATACAAAAAGAAAGAAATATTAACAAATAAGCAATAAATATCAAGAACATGAGATGAAGAGTCCTTGAAAGTGAGTCCATAGGTTATGAGAACATTTCAATAATAGGCCAGCTAAAGTTGTGTGAAGGTCTCCCCTTTCTTCAAGAGCCTGATGTTGGAGGGGTTGTAACTGTTCCTGAACCTAGTGGTGTGAGTCCTGAGACTCTTGTAACTTCTTCCCAAAGGCAAAAGTGAGAAGAGAGCATGTCCTGGGTGGTGTGGTGTCCCTGATGATGGATGCTGCTTTCCTGCTACAGCGTTTCGTGTAGGTGTGCCCAGTGGTTGGCAGGGCTTTACTCAAATTGGACTAAGCTGCATCCACTACTTTTTGTAGGATTTTCCATTCAAGGCATTAGTGTTTCTATACCATGCTGAAATGAAGCCAGTCAATATACTCTTCACTGCACATCTATAGAAGTTTGTCAAAGTTTAAAATGCCATGCCGAATCCTTGCAAACTCCTAAGGAAATAGAAGTGCTGCTGTGCTCTCTTAGTAATTGTACTTACATGCTGGGCCCAGGACAGATCCTCCAAAATAATAACTTTGAGGATTTAAAATTTTGACCCCGTCCACTTCTGATCCTCCAATGAGGACTAGCTCACGGACCTCTGGTTTCCTTCTCTTAAAGTCAATAAGCAGCTTTTTGGTCCTGCTGCCATTGATTAAGAGGTTGTTGTTGTGGCACCACTCCCCCAATCTTTCATTCTCCCTCCTATCTGCTGATTCATCACCACCTTTGATTTGGCCTATGACATCAGCAAAGTTGAGTATGGCGTTGGAGCTGTGCTTAGCCACACAGTGAAAAGTGTAAAGTGAGTAGAGCAGGAGCAAAGCACATTTGTTGTGCACCTGTCTGGATGGAGATTGTGGAAGAGATGTTGTTGCTAATCCAAACTGAGTGATGTCTGCAAGTGAAGGCATCAAGAATCTGGAAGCAAAGCGCTGTTGTTGCCTATGTTGCTTGATTTACCTTTATAAGAGACCAGACAACGGGGTGACCTGTTGGGGCACCCTTTGAGAGAAGGGTAGTGCAGTCTGACGTGACCAGAATGAACATTAAATTTTCCTGAATGCTATTGGTATCACTTTGCTTTAGAAACTGAAGTAGAAAACCTCAGTATATTAAAGAAAAATGACGCGTAGCAAAACAAATATAGCTCCTCCTCGTTTAAAAAAGGACACTTCTAGTGGCACCATTTCTGGCTTATCTGCCACCCTCATGCCTATCGTTGTCATTCTGGAGACATGCAGCCCTTTCATCCCCTGTCTCTTCAGCTCTTCTGCTGTTCGTTGTTTGTCTCTGATCCTGGAGACGTGTATGCCTTTCCTCCTGTGTCTCTTCTTCTCTCATCTTTTTTTATCCTGACTCTTTGATCCTGGAGTCGTGCGGCCCTGGCCTCATCCGATTCTTGTTCTCTCCCTCTCCTTGCCGCTTCCTGACGACATCTTGCGTCATCTCTTGACTATAATGTCCCCCTTCCCTCTCCATGCGGAATAATTAGGCTGACCATTTTTTTTACCCTGATGCTGGCTAGAAGATACGGATCAGTAACACCAAAGGATGCTGATTATTCTTGTTGATGTGGTTGGCGCTCTCCTAAATGGATGTGATATAGTCACTGCTGTCCTCTGACTGCAGCAAAGGGTTTTATGGGTGTCTCAAGGTGCGTCATTACAATAAGATTTAATTATCTCTTATTGATGGGTGGCAGTTAGATCAGTCCCGATCCTGCACATGCTGATGATGATTAGCAGAATGTGACCTTCGAAATAGAGCTGCCCTGCCCTTTTGCTCCAGTAGTTGTCACTGCTGAGGCTGGCCGTGCGCATGCATCAGGCTGTCGCGTCCCGACTTCCATGATGGCCGATTGGCTCTCGGGTGAAAGGTAGCCTGTTGATTTTTGGTGAATGAGCAATTTTATATGAATATATAACCCTGAACTTTGCCTGCATTCTGTAAGTTAGCATATTTAATTCGATTTAGCCAAAAAAATGCCGCTGTATGCACAGTTTGCACTAATTGGAGGTCACAAACAGACAAACAGACAGACAGAGTATGAGAGTTTTAGTAGTATATAGATGATAGCATTCAAGTCCTGCCGCAACTGTCAACCATATAACCATATAAACAGAAACAGGCCATCCCAGCCCTTCTAGTCCGTGCCGAACTCTTACTCTCACCTAGTCCCACCAAGCTGCACTCAGCCCATAACCCTCCATTCCTTTCCTGTTCCTATATCTATCCAATTTAACTTTAAATCACAACATCGGACCTGCCTCAACCACTTCTGCTCTAAGCATCTTTCATTGGTTCAAGTGTAGTTCAGAATTGCCACTTCACTCGTGAAATGACGTTCTGAAAATCATACCATAAGACTATAAGACATAAGACAGAAATAGTCCATTTGGCCCATCGGGACTGCTCCACCATTCAATCATGGCTGATCCTTTTTTGTCCTCCTCAGCCCCACTCCCTAGCCTTCATCCCATAATCTTTGATGCCGTGTCCAATCAAGAACCTATCAAGCTTTGCCTTAAATACAATTACCTGGCCTCCACAGGTGCCTGTGGTAATAAATTCCACAAATTCACAACCCTCCGGCTAAAGAATTTTCTTCATTTCTCCGCATCTATGTTTTAAATGGATGCCCCTCTATCCTGAGGCTGTCCCCTCTTGTCCTGGATTTTCCTCTCCTTGGGAAACATCCTTTCCACATCTACTCTGTCCAGACCTTACAACATTCAAAATGTTTCAATGTCATCCCTCCCTCACTCTTCTGAATTCCAGAGAGTACAGACGCAGAGCTATCAAATGTTCTTCCTTAACACAAAACACAAAATAATCTGCAGATGCTGGGAGCACCTCTGCTCTGTCTGCCACAACAGACAGGAGCTCCCAGTAGCCACCCACTTCAACTCTGCTTCCCACTCCCATTCAGATATGTCCATACATGGCCTCCTCTACTGCCATGATGAGGCTAAACTCAGGTTGGAGGAGCAACACCTCATATACCGTCTAGGTAGTCTCCAGCCCCTTGGTATGAACATAGAATTCTCTAACTTCTGGTAATCCCCCCCCCACTTCCCCCATCCCTGTTTCACTCTGCCCCCTCCCCCAGCTGCCTATCACCTCCCTCATGGTTCCGCCTCCTTCTACTACCCATTGTGTTTTCCCCTATTCTTTCTTCACCCTTCCTGCCTATCACCTCCCTGCTTCCCCTCCCCCACCCATTTATCTTTCCCCTTACTGGTATTTCACCTGGAACCTACCAACCTTCTCCTTCCCACCCTCCCCCCAATTTCTTTATAGGGTCTCTGCCCCTTCCCTCTACAGTCCTGACGAAGGGTTCCGGCCTGAAACATCCTCCGATCTTTTCCGCGGATGCTGCCCAACCTGTTGAGATCCTCCAGCGTGTTGTAAATGTTCTTCCTTGTATGATAACCCTTTCATCCCTGGAACCTCCTCTGAACCCTTTACAATGCCAGCACATCTTTTCTTAGACAAGGAATCCAAAACTGTTCACAATACTCAAGGAAAGGCCTCACCTGTGACTTATAAATCCTCAGCATTAAATCCTTGCTCCTGTATTCTAGACCTCCTGAAATGAATGCTAACGTTGCATTTTCCTTCCTCATCACCGACTCTACCTGCAAGTTAACCTTCATGATGTTCTGCACAAGGACTACCAAGTTCCTTTGCATGTCAGATTTTTGGACTTTCTCCTCATTTAGAAAATTGTCTGCACAGTTATTTCTCCTACCAAAGTGCATGACCATGTATTTTCCTTTTCTCTTTTTAAATCTTTTTATTGAATTAGTACACAAAAGGAAAACCATGTAGAAACTAATACACTGTTGCGATATAAATTTACAAGAGATATTAATACACAAAAAAAGTAGTACAAACAGTGTAGTTTAGTTATAAAATAACAAGGTGATATAATAGTATACTAATTTTCCAGACATATCAATAAAGAGAAGAAAAAACCCAAAAAAAGACCCCAAAAAAAACCCATCGTGCAACTAATCTAAAAAAGCAAAGCAAAGCAAAGCAATGGGCTAACTAGGTATCAAATAAACTTAAGCAACTTAAAACAATCACGTCCTCAAACCTGACCTCCATTAAAAACAATTAAAAAGCAAGAAGGGAATGTAAATATGGGCAAAGAGAAATAAAAAGCTACATTAAATGAAAATGTTGAATAAAAAATCTCCAGGTCTGTTCAAATTTAACTGAAGTATCATAAAGATTACTTCTGATTTTTTTCCAAATTTAAACATAGGATTGTCTGAGAAAACCAAAAAAATGTACTTGGGGCATTAATCTCCTTCCAATGTTGTAAAATACATCTTTTCACCATTAAAGTAAGAAATGCAATCAGTCTACGGGCTGAAGGGGAAAGATTACTGGAAATTTTAGGTAATCCAAAGATAGCAGTAATAGGATGAGGAGAAATATCTGTATTCAATACCTTTGAGATAATATTAAAAATGTCTTTCCAAAAATTTTCCAAAGTAGGACAGGATCAAAACATATGAGTTAAGGAAGCTATCTCCCCATGACATCTGTCATAAAGAGGGTTAATGTGAGAATAAAAGCAAGCTAATTTATCTTTAGACATAGGTGCTCTATGAACAACTTTAAATTGAATTAGGGAATGTTTGGAACAGATAGAGGAAGTATTGACTAGGTGTAAAATATGCGCCCAGTCATCCGCCAAAATAGTGAAGCCCAATTCCTTTTCCCAATCTGACCTAATCTTATCAAATGGAGCTTTCCTAAGTTTCATGGTAGTATTATAAATAATAGCCGTTACACCTTTCTGACATGGGTTAAGGTTAATTATAGTATCTAAAATATATGTAGGGGGTAATGCCGGGAAGGAAGAAAGTATGGTACTTAGGAAATTTCTAACTTGGAGATATCTAAAAAAAAGTATTCTTGGTCAGTTATATTTGTTAGATAATTGTTCAAAAGACATAAGGGAGTCATCTAAAAATAAATCCAGAATCCGTGATATACCATTGGTCTTCCAAATTTGAAAGGCGCAGTCCGTAGAAGAGGGGTGAAAGAATATGTTGCCTAAACTAGGAATCGCTAGCCCAAATTGATTAAGATCGAAAAATTTTCGGAATTGAAACCAAATGCGTAAGGTATGTTTAACTATCGGGTTACAAACCTGTTTAAGGCATTTCAAATCAAAAGGAAGAGAAGAACCTAAAATGGAGCCAAGTGCATAACCTTGAGCAGATTGTAATTCCAATACTACCCATTTAGGAATGGATAGTGTATCTTGGTCAAGTAACCAAAATTTCTTGTGTCGAATATTAATTGCCCAATAATGGAATCTAAAATTAGGTAATGCCAAACCTCCATCTCTCTTAGCTTTCTGTAGATGTATTCTACCCAGTCTGGGGTTTTTATTTTGCCAAATAAATGAAGAAATTTTAGAGTCAACTTTGTCAAAAAAGGATTTTGGAACAAAAATCGATAATGCCTGAAATATATATAAAAATTGTGGCAGAATAAACATCTTAACAGCATTAATACGACCAATCAAAGTTAGAAAAAGTGGAGACCACTTAAATGAAAGTTGTGTAATGCGATCAATTAAGGGTAAGAAATTAGTCTTAAATAAACTCTTATGTTTATAGGTAATTTTAATCCCAAGATATGAAAAATGATTATTAACCAATTTAAACGGGAGGTTCTGATATAAAGGAACTTGCTTATTAATCGGGAAAAGTTCACTCTTACTGAGATTTAACTTATAACCTGAAAAAGACTAAATTGTGCTAATAAATCTAAAGCTGCAGAAATAGATTTTTGAGGATTAGAAATATATAAAAGTAAGTCATCAGCATAAAGTGATGCTTCATGAGACTTTAAACCACGAGTTATACCAATAATATTAGGAGATTTTCGAATAGCAATTGCAAGAGGTTCTAATGCAATATCAAATAATAAAGGACTAAGAGGACGACCTTGTCTAGTACCTCGAAAAAAGGGAAAAAAAGGTGAATTTAAAGAGTTAGTACGAACTGAGGCCATAGGAGAAAGATATAACAATTTGATCCAGGATAAAAATTTCGGGCTGAAGTTAAACATTTCAAGCACCTTAAATAAGTAAGGCCATACGACCCTGTCAAAGGCTTTTTCAGCATCTAGGGAAATGACGCATTCAGGATAATTTTGTGACGGGGTATAGACAATGTTTAAAAGTGTGCGAATATTATAAAAAGAGTAACGATTTTTAATAAAACCTGTTTGGTTTTCCGAGATAATATAAGGAAGTGCTTTTTCTAGTCTGTTTGCTAATAATTTAACAAAGATATTGGTCTATAAGATGCACACTGAGCAGGGTCTTTATCCTTCTTTAATATTAAAGAGATCGATGCTCTATAAAAGGATTCCAAGGTTTACCAAGTTTTAATGAGGCCTCTAGAACCCTGAATAGCCAAGGGATTAATGGGGATGCAAAAAATTTATAAAATTCCGCAGTAAACCCATCAGGACCAGGAGCTTTCCCCGGGTTCATAGAAAAAATAACATTCTTAATCTCCTCAGTGGTAAAGGAAGTATCTAACATAGAAGATATATCGTGTGAAATCTTAGGGAAATCTAGGTTATCTAAAAAGTCATACATATGTTTAGAATCTCATGGAGACTCTGATCGATATAAGGAGGAATAAGAGTCAAAAAAGGATTGATTAATCTCAGCTTGATCAAATGTCAGTTGATCTTTTTGATTATAAATCTGATTAATTTGAAATTTAGTAGAGTTAGTCTTTAACTGATTAGCCAACAGTTTACCAACTTTGTTACTATGTATATAAAATTTGCTTCTTGTTTTCATTAATTGATTTGCAATAGAGGACGAAAGTAATAAACTGTGTTCCATTTGAAGTTCAGTTCTTTGTTTATACAACTTCTTAGAGAGAGCTGCAGCATATTTCTTATCAATTTCCTTAATCTTGTCCACAAGAACCAGTTCCTCCTCCTTCAACCTTTTCCTCAAAGCAGCAGAGTACGATATGATCTGGCCACGAATATAAGCTTTAAAAGTATCCCAAAGGGTGTTCATGGATATATCCTCTGTACAGTTAATTGTAAAAAAGAGATCAATCTGTTCATTCACAAAGTTAATAAAATCCAAGTCCTGAAGCAACAACGAATTAAAACGCCATTGTCTATTATTTTGTGTATTGGCCAATATTTTAATAGAAAGCTTAAGTGGAGCATGATCCGAAATGGTTATAGAGTCATATTCACATTTAACCACTGAAGAAATAAAACGAGAGTCAATAAAAAAAATTATCAATTCTTGAATAGGAATGATGAACATGTGAAAAAAAAGAGAAATCTTTTTCCTGAGGATGCAAAAAACATCAAATGTCTGTCGACCCAGAATCTGAGAGAAATGAATTAATCAAGGTTGCAGATTTATTTGGTAGAGTCCGTAAAGGAGCTGAACGGTCCAATAATGGGGATAAACAAGTATTAAGATCTCCACCCCAGATTAGTGAAAACTCATTCAAATTCAGGAACAAATTAAATAATGATTTATAAAATTCCAGACAGTCCAGGTTAGGAGCATAGACGTTAACCAAAACTACCTTTTTATTAAAGAGTAAACCACTAACCAATAGAAATCTACCATTCGGATCAGAAATAATATCGCGTTGCACAAAAGTGATTAAGGGATCTATAAAAATAGAGACTCCGCAAATTTTGGCGTTAGAATTCGAATGTAAGTGTTGATCCTTCCAGAATTTAAAAAAACGTAATCTGTCCCCCCTCTGCACATGGGTCGCTTATAAAAATAGAATATGTGCTTTAAGTCTCTGGAATACTTTAAAGATTTTTTTCCTTTTTATTGGATGATTAAGACCGTTAGTATTCCAAGAGACAAAAATAATAGTAGACTCCATAATCCCTAAAGTCAACCGTCAAATAAAGGAGGATTGACAATAGGTTCGACCCACGAACCCGGAAAGGGAACAGAATAAACAAGAGATAACGGGAAAGAGAACGTGACAAACGCTTCAGTAATATAAGTAGCCCAAGAAGAAAGAAAAACTAAAAAGTGAAACACCCCTGCCCCCCGCCCCGTAACCCCAAAGCTAAATCTAAGATAGACTAGCCAGAAAGAAGCGAGCACTAGATCTAACCCCATGACTTCCGATAGACGCTCACTAAAAAAGACTGTGTATTTTCCAACATTGTATTTCATTTGCCACTTTCTTGACCATTCTCCTAATTTTCCCAAGTCCTTTTGCAAGCTACCTGTTTCCTCAACACTACCTGTCCCTCCACCAACCTTCATATCATATGCAAACTTGGCAATAAAGCCATCTGTTCCATCATCTAAATCATTGATATACAGCAAAAGAAAGAATTGGTCCCAACACTGACCCCTGCGGAACACCACTAGTTCCACTAGTTCTGGTTGGCAGCCTACTAGAAAAGAATTCTTTTATTCCCAATCGCTGCCTTCTTCCAAACAGCCAATGTTCTAACCAAATTTGTAACTTTCCTGTAACACCATGGGTTCTTAACTTGGTAAGTATCCTCGTGTGTGGCACTTTGTCAAAGGCCTTCTGAACGTCCAAATATATAACATCCACTGTATCCCCTTCAATTTGTGATATCCTCAAAGAGATTCCCCCCTCATCCTTCTGAATTCCAGCATGTACAGACCCAGAGCCATCAAACATTTCTTGTGTGATAACCCTTTCATTCCTGGAATCACCTTGTGAAACTGCTTCAGATCACATCTTTTCTGAGATGAGGGGCCCAAAACTGTTCACAGTACTCAAGGTGGGGCCTCACCAATGCCTTATAAACCTCAGCATCACATCCTTGCTTTTGTATTCTAGACCTTTTGAAATGAATGCTAACATGGCATTTGCCTTCCTCACCACCAACTTGACCTACAAGTTAACCTTCAGGGTGTTCTGCACAAGGACTCCCAAGTCCCTCTGCATCTCGGATTCCTGGATTTTCGCCCCATTTATAAAATAATCCACATATTTATTTCTACTACCAAAGTGCAACACCATACATTTTCCAACATTGTATTTCATTTGCCACTCTTATGCCCATGTTCTTCAACACTACCTGCCCTTCCATCAATCTTCGTACCAGCTACAAACTTGACAACAAAGCCATCTATTCCATCACCTAAATCATTGATAAACAGCATAAAAAGAAATGCTCCCAACACAGATACCTGTGAAATACCACTAGACACTGGCAGTCGATCAGGAAAGGATCCTTTTATTCCTAATATCAAACAGCCAATGCTCTAACCATGCCAGTAACTTTCCTGTAATGCCATGGGCTCTTAACTTGGAAAGCAGCCTCATGTGTGGCACCTCATCAAAGGCCTTCTGAAAGTCCAAATGTATAACATCCACTGGGGGTGGCATCCGTTAGTCTCACGAGACCATGGATCTGCGCCTGGAAAGTCTTGCTTCAGTCTGTGTTAGAGCCGCGTCTGTTGTGGCTGTAGAGGCCCACACAGGAGTGACAGTCTCGGCTGCATCAACTGCACTTGAAGGCACTGTCCTCCAGTGTTGTTTTGGTGCTGTTTTTCCGACGAGTGCGCTTTCCTTCAGCAGCAAGCCTCAGCTTCTCTTCACCCCTTTTTAGACCTCTGCATAGTTCCAGCCTCTAGTGAGAGCGATTGCTTGTGATGTCCTCCCACCTCTTGACGTTCATTTTCAGTGACTTCATGTCTCTCGTGCAAACGTCTTTGAAACGAAAATGGGGCTGTCCTCGTGCTCTCTTGCCGGAGGCCAGTTCCCCGTACAGCAGGTCTTTCGGGATCCTCCCGTCTGACATGCGGTGTACGTGGCCCAGCCAGCGGAGACGGCATTGTTGGAGCAGGGTGAAGAGGCTGGGTATCTGGGCGGGGGCCAGGACTTCATTGTTGGTGACTCGGTCAGTCCACATGATGTCCAGGATGCGTCTCAGGCTGCGAAGGTGGAAGGCGTTGAGATGCCGTTCTTGTCTGTAGTAGAGGCTCCAGGTCGCTGCCGTACAGCAGCGTGCTAAGGACGCAGGCCCTGTAGACTGCAACTTTGGTGTACGTCGTCAGCTTTCTGTTCTCCCAGACTCTCTTTGTCAGCCTGGCGAATGTTGACGCTGCTCGTCTGATCCGTCTGTTGATCTCGGGGTCTAGGGACATCTGATGCTACAAGTTGCAGAGTGGTAATTGGTCAGAGTTTTCTTCGGCCAAGCCTGAAGTCCCAAACTATGATTTGAACTGTGTTGGGAAGGACTGTTTCTAACTCCAAAGTAGCACACACAAAATGCTGGGGGAATTGATTTCCAGCATCTGCCTGACCCGCTGAGTTCCTCTAGCATTTTATGTCTTTTGCCCTGGATTACCAGCATTTGCAGAAACTGTTGTGGTTATGATCTGTGAAGTCTCATCGAGGTATGTTTCTCCTGAAGAAGTTTAATTCTATTCTTCAATGGGAGTTCAGTGAGACACTCTCTGCTGTTCCCCTGCTGATTACTGCTGCCCACTGACTCGTTGGTCTCACTATTATGTTCTAGCTTGCACTCCTTCCCCTCCACCCTTCCCCCTTCCTCCTTCCTTTCCAGTCACGATGAAGGGTCTCAGCCTGAAACATCAACAGTTTATTCCACTCCATAGAACTATTTTGACCTTCTTTTGATAGTGAATTCCTGGAACAAATGTGACACTGAAACAAATACAGAATGGTTCATAAAATAACATTGACAGTTTACTTTTGTTTCTGTATATTGACCCATGCCTGCACAAAAGCCATGTTGTTGACATAAGTTTGTTCATATCTCACGTGAGTCATCAACATTCTTGTCCAGAGGCTGAAATATCATAATCTAATCCTGCTTAATATTTATCTGTATTGTTCTGTCCTGCCTTAAATTATTTTGCAAATACTAGCGCAGTCTTCAATCATCACCTCAATTGTGTTGATGCGCAAACAAACTGTGTTGTGGTGTTTTGCAATCTCTCAGTTCGTTTAGTAAACAGTCACTGCAACTTCCCTTTCTTTGTGGCCCTCACCAGAGCCCATAGGTGCCAAAATCTTCCAATAGAGGAACACAATTGTAGTAAATGCAAAAGTTTGTTATCTGGTGTTAGCTTGCATATAAGATTCAACAGTACAGTTGAAGAATCAATAATTTTATTGGATTAAAATTTAGAGATTGATATCTTCAAAATTTATTTTAATCACTTCCTGATGGCAAATGTTCAATGTGTGTTGACGCTTCTGTAAAGATACAGTGAAATGTTTTGGTTATGAACTTGGATGAGAAACATAGCTGTAACTTATCTCATCAGTGCATCAGGCAATGTGAGATATTTCAATGGACTGGCAAAGAGTTCAGGATTATTATTTAATTTTCAAAGCAATAACTAAAAACAAAGAATTACTATACTCTTCATCTACCCACAAACAAGGAGAGCTGTGTTAACAAGGGTAACAGCTATGGTAGAAAGGGATAGTAAATCCACGTACTGCTCCCATAGTATCAAAGGGTATGGAAGGAAGAGTGAGGCATTGGCTTAAGCTTAGTTTCTTTTCGGTTCATAGTGGTGGTTTTGGGGACAGAGATGGGAGTTAGGGGTCAGGTTAGGGTTCAGTGACAGGGATAAGAGGGAGATAGAGCTCAGGCCAGAGTCAACAGGTCTGACTGCTAAAGGCTTGCTCTGTTGGGGCTGGCATGGAGGTTGCCCCTAGCATAATCCTCAGACATGTATTTCCTGTTGAAGCTAAATGACACATTTCACTGTACATTTCGATGTATGTGAAAATAAAGTTACTCTTCATCTTTTTTTTCCTTGAAGTTTAGTGGAAGTGTTCACAATGCTGAGGAGATTAATTTAAATATGTGAGGGAGTACAGGTTCCACTTGCAGAAAATGCAGTGACTAAGTTCACAGAATCTAAGTGATGGGAAATAGAAGCTGAAGTGGAATATGGCCAATTCTATTTGATCAGTGAGTCATTGTCAAACGGAATATACTTACAAAGGATTGTTTTTACAGTAAGGACTGTTACACGGGCGTGGCGGTGGACGAACCCAAGTGCAGAACACGGGCGCTGGGGCAGAGTCGGGAGGCGTTATTGCTGTAGCAGCATGGAATCGGTTTCCAGGAATGTCTTTACCAGAGGTCTTGGGTTTGGAGAGAATCCAGGAGCGATGCTAGACTTAGAACTGACAGTCCTAAGAACCATGAAATGAGGTTACTCACATTGGAGTTGACCATCGAACTAGCAGCTCCTTGTTGTGATCACAGGGATTCATCCTGCATTTTCAGATGGAAAGCAGGTGTGTATAGTTAGTGGAACCTGGGAATGATTGGAAATTAAACAAGGGGATTGAGGCCCAATTCCTGAGGTAAATAGTAAAGTAGGGGATTGCCAGAAGGGACCATGATAGTACTCCTCCCTCAACAGGAGACTCCAGACCCATCTGGATGGTCCCGATGAAAGTCTTGGATAAGGGAAGGGTCTAGGATGAAGGAACTGGGGACCCAGGAACGGTCTTCTGGGCCGTACCCTTCCCAGTCTACCAGGTATTGAAACCCCTGTCCCGACGGCACACATCTAGTAGTCGTCGGACAGTGTATGCTGGATGATTGTTGATGATACGGGCAGGTGGGGGAGTCTCAGCCGGGAGACACAAGGGGCTGACGGAAACTGGCTTTAACTGGGAAACGTGAAAAGTCGGGTGGATGCGCATAGATCTCGGCAGTTTTAGGCGGACCGCTGTGGGATTGATAACATTTTCGAACTTGAATGGTCCCAGGAAGCGAGGGGTGAGTTTCCTCTGCTCATTCTTGAGCTGGATGTCCTTGGATGAAAGCCACAGCATCTGCCCCGGTTGGTACTCAGGCGCTGGAGTCAGGTGTCGGTCGGCCATCTTTTTATTGCGATTTGCTGATCTGAGTAGGGCCATGCATGTCTCCTCACAAACCTTTAAGGCTTGGATCGATATGCTCCTGAACCGATGGTACCGCAATCTCCTCTTCTTGCGCAGGGAACAGCAGGGGTTGGTACCCCAGGGAGCACTCGAATGGAGACCTTCCAATGGCAGAGCTCACCAGAGCGTTGCGGGTGTACTCAACCCACGGGAGGTAGTCACTCCAGGTCGACAGGTTGTTTGCCGTTACGCAACGAGGCGTCGCCTCCAGGTCTTGGTTGACCCGTTCCATCTGCCTGTTCGTCTGGGGGTGGAAGCCAGATGACAGGCTAACTAATTCGCCTAAGGCTTGACAGAAGGCCTTCCATACCTGCGAGACGGACTGGGGACCTCAGTCGGAGATGATGTCCGCAGGGATTCCATGGAGGCGGAAGATGTGGTGGACGAGAAGATCTGCGGTTTATTGAGAGGAAGGGAGTTTAGGGAGGGCTACGAAGTGCACCACCTTGGAGAGCCGGTCTACCACAGTGAGTACGGTGGTGTTTCCATGTGAGAGGGGTAGACCAGTGATGAAGTCTAGGGCGATGTGCGACCAGGGACAGGTAGAGGACGAAGTAAACCCGCAGGTGGCCGATGAGAGGCTTTTCCCCGGGTGCAGATGGAGCATGCCGAGACATAGGAACGGGTATCCGCCTCCATGGACGGCCACCAAGAGTGTTTTATCCAGGAGTGCTAGGGTCCGTTCACTCCCGGGGTGACAGGCGAACCGAGATCTGTGCCCCCACTGGAGAACCTGAGACCTGACGGAAATGGGCTCGTACAGGTGATCGCCGGGTCCTTTGGGCTTCTTTTACTTTGGACTCGATCCCCCAAGTGACAGTGGCAACCACTCAGGCTGGTGGGAGGATAGTCCCTGGGCTGGAGGAGTCTGCCTTGGAGTCATATTGACGGGAAAGCGTGTCCGGCTTGCCGTTCTTGGACCCTGGATGGTATGTGAGGGAAAACTTGAACCGTTCAAAACATAATGCCCAAAGGGCCTGGGTGAGTTCAAACGTTTGACGGTCTGAATATACCCCAGGTTTTTATGATCAGTCCACACCACAAACGGTTGTTCTGCCCCCTCCAGCCAGTACCTCCATTCTTCCAATGCTAGTTTGACCGCCAGGAGTTCCCGATTCCCCACATCATAATTCCACTCGGCAGGGGACAGTCGGCGAGAGTGGAAGGCGCAGGAGTGAAGGTTTTCATCCGAACTTGATTGCTGGGACAGGCTGCTCCTATCCCGGAGTCAGAGGCGCCCACCTCAACAATGAATTGACGGTCTGGGTCCGGATGGACCAGGATGGGAGTGGTGGTGAAACGCCTCTTCAGGTCGGTGAACGCTGAGTCAGCTTCGGAGTCCCAACAGGAGGGGTAGTAGGTGAGGTAAGCTCGGTAAGGGGGGCCGCCACTCGACTGTAGTCTCTGATAAATTGGCAGTAGAATTTTGCAAACTCCAGGAATCGTTGAAGTTGTTTGTGAGTCATGGGCCTAGGCCATTCTTCCATTGCCTGGATCTTCTCAGGGTCTGCTCTCACCTGCCCGCTCTCAGTGATATAACCCAGGAAGCTGACCGAAGGAACGTGGAACTCACATTTTTCTGCCTTCACAAATAACTGATTTTCCCACAGTCTCTGGAGGACTTGACGGACATGGTGAATGTGTTCTTCTGGGGTGCTAGAAAATACCAGGATATCATCAAGGTAAATGAATACGAATCAATTAATAAGATCTCTCAATACGTCATTGATTAGGACTTGAAAAATGGTGGAAGCATTGGTGAGGCCAAACGGCATGATCAAATATTCGAAGTGGCTCAGAGGTGTATTAAAGGCCGTATTGCACTCGTCCCCCTCCCTCATCCTGACTAGATGGTAGGTGTTACGAAGGTCCAGCTTTGATAAGATGGTAGCTCCATGCAGTGGTTCAAAAGCCAAACTAATGAGGGGTAGAGGGTACTTATTCTTAACTGTTATACTGTTTAGGCCTCTGTAATCAGTACAAGGCAGGTACAGAGTTCTGAGTTGGATGATCAGCCATGGTCATACTGAATGGCGGTGCAGGCTCGAAGGGCCGAATGGCCTACTCCTGCACCTATTTTCTATGTTTCTATGAAGCGACCCGTCCTCCTTTTCTACAAAGAAGAAACCGGCGCCAACCGGGGAGGATGAAGGTCTGATAATGCCTGCCATGAGGGACTCACTAATGTACTTCTCCATGGCCTCTCTCTCTGGTCAGGATAGGTTAAAAAGGCGACTGGTGGGTAATGAGGCCCCAGGGAGAAGATCGATGGCACAATCATATGGGCTGGGAAAGGGCACGTTGTTTACTGAATACCTGTCCCAGGTCATGGTATTCTGTGGGGACTCGGGACAAATTGAGGGGTTCCGGGACTGGCGGGGTCGCAGTAGCTTTCCTGGGAGATGGGACTGACCGCAGACAGTTGGCATGGCAAGACGGGCTCCAGTTGGCTATCTTCCCGGTAGACCAGTCGATATGGGATTGTGTTGGGTCAGCCATGGATACCCTAGAACTACCGGGGCTTGAGGTGAATGAATGAGATTGAATCATACCTCCTCCCAATGGTTGCCGGATAGGATTAAGGTCAGGGGCGGTGTACAGTGGGTCACCCGAGCCAGCAGTTTTTCGTCCAGCGCCCGGGCCTCCAGGGGTGTAGTTAGTGACTCGCGAGGTATTCCAGCCTGGGAGGCTATGTCTTCATCCAGCAGGTTGCCCTCAGTACCGGAATCCACCAAGGCGGATAGGGTCAGGGCCTGTCATTGGTAATTCACTGTAGCCACAATCTGCATCTGAGTGGGGAGGGGCTGAATGGAGTATCGTCTGGCTTATCAGGGCCCCCCCTTTTCGCTGGTGAGCCTTCCCTTTTGGCCGCTGAGGGCAGGTATCCTGGAAATGTATTGACTGGCCACAATAGTAAAAATCCCCAGCTCTCCACTTCCGAAGTCATTCAGCCGGGGAGAGACGGTTCCATCCCAGCTGCATCGGTTCCTCCCCCAGGGTGGTGGGGATGGTCAGAGCAGGAGCTACACTTAGAGCGGCTGGGGAAGGGAGGCTGGCTGAGACTGGTAAAGTGGACTGTGGGCTTCCCCGAGGAGCAGGGCAACTGGTTCTTTCTCTCAGCCGCTCTTGAAGTCGATTATCTAATCGAATGGCTAGTGAGATCAGAGAGTCCAGACAGTCCTCGCTGCCAGTTCATCCTTTATTTTGTCCAAGAGACTCTGTCGCAACACCCCCTGTAGGGCCTCGTCATTCCACCCGGAGTCTGGAACTCGATAGAATACCTTGCTACACTTCGCGAACCCTGACAAAGAGTCAGCAAGCGTTTAGTGATGTCCTTATCACAAATGGGTAGTTCGTAGACCTTCCTCATTTCAGCAGCAAAGGAGGGGAAGGAGGAACAATCCTCTGGTCGGTCATCCCATATCGCAGTTGCCCAAGCCAACGCGTCCCCTCGTAACAGCCCCATGATATACGCAATCTTGGATTTATCTGAAGTGTAGGTATGTGGCTGTAGCTCAAAGACCAGAGAACATTGTAACAGGAAGGCCCGGCACCTCCCTAGGTCCCCGGCGTAGGGTTCGGGCTCGGGTACGTGTGGCTCTCAAGGGGACTGTGTTGCTGATCCCAGGGGTGATGCCATCCCGAGCGGCGTGGTTTGGGTAGTGGGGGTTCTTGGAGGGGATGGAGACAGGGAAGTGGAAACTTGGTCCACCTGCTCACTGACCTTCCAAACATTCGTGGATAGCATCTGAAGGTTTTCCGTGACCTCCCTAAGTAGTTGGTCGTGGGTGCCCAGTAGGTAGCCCTGGCTGGCAAGGGCCTGTTGTACGGGATCCGTGTCCTCTGGGTTCATTATGGACAGTTTGTTCCGTTACATGAGCGTGGCAGTGGACAAACTGAAGTGCAGAACACGGGCATGGGGCAGAATCAGGAGGCGTTATTGCTGTAGCAAGTGTGGAATCAGTTTCCAGGAGAGTCTTTACCCAAAGTCTTGGGTTTGGAGAGAATCCAGGAGCGATGCTAGACTTAGAACTGCCAGTCCTAAGAATCATGAAACAAGGTTACTCACACCAGAGTCAACCAACAAACTGGCAGCCCCTTGTTGTGATCACAAGGTCTTTATCCTGCATTTTCTGATGGAAACCAGGTGTGTGTAGTTAGTGGAACCCGGGAATGATTGGAAATTAAACAAGGGGATTGAGGCCCAATTCCTGAGGTAAATAGTAAGGTGGGGGATTTCCAGAAGGGACCATGATAAAGGACATGATTCAAGGCATTAGGGAAACAACAGCTAGAGGACTAATTTAGATTTCAAAACTAGCACAAACACAATGGGCCATTGTACAATAGTGCTGATATCCTATGATTCCAGATACTTCCCCCTGCACTATAGGACGTGCCAAATGGGATGGTCAATGATTATTTACTTAATTTAGCCCATCACCCCCAACAGCAGCTCTCCAGGCAGTCCTGAGCAGTCTTTCAAGTTGTCCCCAGGTGTAGCCTATCCTCTTGGCATCAGATTGTTTCTCTCCCAGGGATGAGGTCTTTGGAGCTTCTGTAGCTTTGAGTTTTTACAGGATGGGGTTGCTAGTCCCATGCCTAACTCTTCCTCTTCTCATCCATGACAGAGCTGGTTAATGTTTAACTTACTCATTACATGGTGAAAGGAGACGATTCAACTCATCCAGCAAGGCAATCCCATCAGTCCCATTGCCCTATGACTTATTCATGGCTCAGCAAGTTTTCTCTCTCACACAAAAATTGAGATCCATTTGATTCTATTTGCCATTTATTGTATAACCGGGAGTACTCTGCAGTCACCAATTAACCTTCCAGCATACCTTGGTGATGTTGTTGAGAGGAATCTGATTTGATGGAGGCAGAAGTAAGAGCATGGAGGAACATCTGGTGAAACTTCTGAAATGCCTGTTTCATTGCCATCGCGACCGTGTGATCCGAAATCTCTGGAGGGGAAGGCCCGGAATCCTCGGCTTTGCCTGTTGCTTGGCGGCCGGGGCCGGGGTCGAAGCACTCGGCAGAGATGGTGCTTGGTGCTTAGTGTCGGAGGGCTGGTTGGAGGCTTGAAGTTTTTGGACAGAGTCAGAGTCGGACTGTGGTTGGGTGCTTCCAGGATGCTGCATCGGCAAGTTTGCGGCGCTGGAAGCTCAGGACAGGGAGAGTTTCTTCCTTCTACCGTCTGCGTGAGATGATGGGGCTATCGGGACTTTGAGTCTTTTTTTTACTGTGCCCATGGTCTGCTCTTATCAAATTACGGTATTGCTTTGCACTGTTGTAACTATATGCTATAATTATGTGTTTTTCGTCAGTTTTAGTCTTGGTCTGTCTTGTGTTTCTGTGATATCATACCAGAGGAACATTGTATCATTTTTTAATGCGTGCATTTCTAAATGACAATAAACAAGGACTGAGCGTCCTCATAATCTAAAAAAAAAACTGGAGCTCCCAGGGCAAACATAAACAGTCAGAGGCAGAACATGCAACTTTCTGATGCAGAGCTCAACAGAAAAGTAGCAGAAGAATTCAGTTGGGAAAAGTGTGAAGTGATTCTCTCTGGAAGGCTAAACCTGAAGGCATTTACAATATTAATGGCAGGATTCTTAGCAGTGTGGTGGAGCAGAGGGGCCTTGGGATCCAAGTGCATACATTCCTCAAAGTTGCTGCACAAGTTGATAAGATAGTTAATGCTATAGGGGAAGCAAAGGAGATCAGGATTGAACCCTGACTGGAACTCTAAGCGATCAGCACCATCCGGCGCACCACTGTGGTGGGACAGAGTAGACAAGGCTTTGGGCAGGGATGATTATGAATGGATATTCTCTGATTTTATCTCAATATATACGAAATTCTTCTCTCCAGGTTCTACTAGCTGTGACATCAGCAAAACCTCAGCATGGTGGTGTAGTGGTTAGAACAATGCCTTCCATTACCAGTGGCCCGCGTTCAATTCCCACCACTGTCCGTGAGGACTTCGTACATTCTCCCTGTGACTGCGTGAGTTTCCTCCAGGTGCTCTGGCTTCCTCCCACCATCCAAAGACATACCAGTTGGTAGGTTAATTGGTCATTGTAAATTTTCCCGTGATTAGGCTAGGGTTAAATCTGTGTTAGGGATCTGGAGCGCAGCTGGATAACCTCCAGCTTCTACAGGAGAGTGAGTTATAGGGAAGTAGTCACCTTGAAGTTGCAGGAGACGAGTAGTTAGGTGACTGTCAGGAGGAATGGAAATGTGAATAGGCAGTTAGTGCAGAGTACCCCTGTGGCCATTCCTTGACTGATATATTGCCTTCCAGGTGCCAGGGTCAGGGACATCTCAATTCATGTCCACAACATTTTGGAGAGGGAAGCAGAGCAGCCAGATGCCATGGTACATATTGGTACATATTGAACAGCAAAGGAGTCCTGAAAAAAGAATTTAGAGAGTTAGGTAGAAAGCTGAGAAGCAGTACCTCCAGCATAGTGATTTCTGGATTGCTTCCTGTGCCATGCACCAGTGAGGGTAGAAACTGGATGATTTGGCAGATAAATGCGTGGCTGAGAAGCTGGTGCAGGGAGCAGGGCATCAGCTTCTTGGATCATTGGGATCTCTTCTGGGGGTGGTATGACCTGTTCAAAAGTGAAAGGCTGCAGCTGAACCTGAGGGGATCCAATATTCTTGCAGGCAGGCTTGTTAGAGCTGTTGGGGAGGGTTTAAACTAATTTGGTGGGAGGGGGGGAAACAGAGTGAAGGGACCAAGGTAGGATGGTGGTAAAAAACCAAAAATAATGTGCAGTCAGACTGTCAGGAAGGGCAGGCAGATGATAGGACATAACTGCAGCCAGCAGGGTGAGTATCAGTGCATTAGGGATGCAGAATCAAAAAGGGTAGCAAATACAGTACTCAAATTGTTATATCTCAATGCACACAGTATAAGAACTAAGGTGGATGATCTTGTTGCACTATTACAGATTGCCAGGAATGATGTAGTGGCCATCACTGAATCGTAGCTGAAAGATGGTTGTAATTGAGAGCTGAACGTACAAGGTTACATGTTGTATTGAAAGGATAGGAAGGTTGGCAGAGGGGGAGGTGTGGCTCTGCTGGTAAAGAATGGCATTAATTTAGTCAGAAGATATGATACAGGTTCAGAAGATGTTGAATTCTTGTAGGTTGATTTAGGAAGTTGCAAGGGTAAAAGGAGTCTGATGGCAGGTATATACAGACCTCCTAACAGCAGCTGGGATGTGAACTACAGATTACAACAGGAAATAGAAAAGGCATGTCAAAAGGACAATGTTATGATAGCCATGGGAGATTTTAACATGCAGGTCAATTGGGAAAATTGGGTTGGAAATGGATCTCAAGAGAGTGAGTTTGTTACATGTCTATGAGATAGCTTTTTAGAGCAGTTTGTCGTTGAGCCTGTAAGGGGGTCAGTCTCACTGGATTGGGTGTTATGAAATGAACTGGAAGTGATTTGGGAGCTTAAGATAAAAGACCCTTAAGAGGCAGTGACCACAATATGATTGAGTTCAACTTGAAATTTGATAGGGTGAAAGTAAAGTCTGACATTTCAGTATTTCAGTGAAGTAAGGGAAATTACAGTTGTATGAGAGAGGAGTTAGCAAAAGTAAATTCGAAGGAGATGCTGGCAGGCACGACTGCAGAGCAGCAATAGTATGAGTTTCTGAGGAAAAAGAGGAAGGTGCAGGATAGATGTTTTCCAAAAATTGTGGAGGCATTAGTAATGATCTTTCAAAAATCAGTGGACTCTGGAATGGTGCCAAAGGTCTGAAAAATTACAAATGTCATTCCAGTCTTTAAGAAAGAAGGAAGGCAACAGAAAGGAAATTATAGACCAGTTGGTCTGACTTCAGTAGCTGGGAGGATGTTGGAGTCAATTGTTAAAGATGAGGTTATGGAGTACTTGGTTGCACAGGACAAGATAGGACAAAGTCAGCATAGTTTCTTCAAGAGAAAATCTTGCCTGGTGAACCTGTTGGAATTCTTTGAGGAGATTACATGTAGGATAGATAATGGGGAGGTAATGGATATTGTATATTTCGACTTTCAGAAGGCCTTTAATGAGTGCCACACATGAGGCTGCTTACCAAGTTAAGAGCCCATGGCATTACAAGAAGGTGACTGGCTTCATTAGAGCATTGGCTGATTGGCTGGAGGCAGCGATTAGGAATAAAAACAACCTTTTCTGGTTGGCTGCCAGTGACTAGTAGTGTTCTGCAGGGGTCAGTATTGGGGCCATTTCTTTTTATGCTGTGTATCAAAAATTTTAGACCCGGGTGGTGGTGCAGTGGCATCAATGCCGGACTTCGGAATGAAAGGTCCTGAGTTCGAATCCAGCCGGCTCCCCTGCATGCTTTCCATCTGTGCTGGGTTACAAGCTGGTGATCTCTTTGGAAACTCACCTGGCAGAAGGCAACTGCTGTAACTTGCCTCGTACGCAGTTCCCCACTATGTCAGAGAGGAGTGGAGGGAAATCGTCCACTAACCGGAGAAACTCCGGATGCAACGTACCTTTCCATCAATGATTTAGATGATGAAATAGATGGCTTTGTTGACAAGTTTGCAGATGATATGAAGATTTGTGGAGGGCCAGGTGGTGTTGAGGAAACAGGTAGACTGCAGAAGGACTTAGACAGATTAGGAGAATGGGCAAGAAAGTGGCAATTGGGAGGAGGAGAAGATGGCGGCGTGACGCAGTGCACGCGGCTTCTCCGGTGATGAAAATCTGCAATCAGTCAAGTAGGAGGCCGTGCACCATTCTGATTTGATGGAGGCAGACATGAGAGCACGAAGGAACATCTGGTGAAACTTCTGAAATGCCTGCTTCGCTGCCGCTGCTACCGTGATCCGAAATCTCCGGAGTGGAAGGCTCTGAATCCTCGGCTTTGCCTGTTGCTTGGCAGCCGGGGCCAGGGTCAAAGTGCTCGGCAGAGGTGGTGCTTGGTGCTCGGTGTTGGAGGGCTGGTCGGAGGCTCAAAGTTTTCGGACGGACTCAGAGTCGGACTGTGGTCGGGTGTTTCCAGGATGCTGCATCGGCAAGTTTGCGGCACTGGAAGCTCATGGCAGGGAGAGTTTCTTCCTTCTACCGTCTGCGTGAGATGTTGGGGCTATCGGGACTTTGAGACTTTTTTTTACCGTGCCCATGGTCTGCTCTTATCAAATTATGGTATTGCTTTACACTGTTGTAACTATATGTTATAATTATGTGGTTTTTGTCAGTTTTAGTCTTAGTCTGTCTTGTGTTTCTGTGATATCATACCAGAGGAACATTGTATCATTTTTTAATGCATGTATTTCTAAATGACAATAAATGAGGACTGAGTGTCCTCATAATTAAAAAAAAAGAAATATAACGTTGGAAAATGCATGGTCATGCACTTTGGTAGTAGAATTAACTGTGCGGACCATTTTCTAAACAGGGAGAAAATCCAAAAATCTGAGATGCAAAGAGACTTGGAAGTCCTTGTGCAGAACACCCTAAAGGTTAACTTGCAGGTCGAGTCATTGGTGAGGAAGGCAAATGTAATGTTTGCATTCATTTCAAGAGGTTTAGATTACAGGAGCAGGAATGTGAGGCTGAGGCTTTATAAGGCAGTGAATATTGTGTACAGTTTTGGATTCCTCATCTTAGAAAAGGTGTGCTGGCATTGGAGAGAGTTCAGAGGAGGATCACAGGGATGTTTCCCGAGGATGAAAGGGTTATGATATGAGAAACATTTGATAATTCTGGATCTGTACTCATTAGAATTTAGAAGGAGAGGGGCGATTTCATTGAAACCTTTTGAATGTTGAGAGGCCTAGTCAGAGTAGATGTGGAAAGGATGTTTCCCATGGTGGGGGAGTCTGGGACAAGTGGATACAGCCTCAGGATAGAGTAGAATCTATTTAAAACAGAGGTGTGGGAAAATGTCTTTAGCCTGAGTGTGGTGAACTTGTATAATTTATTGTGGTGGCTGTGGAGGCCAGGTCGTTGGGTGTACTTAAGGCAGAATTTGGTCAGATCTTGATTGGACATAGCATCAAAGGTTACGGGGAGAAGGCTGGGGAATGGAGCTATGGAGGGGATAAAAGGATTGAATGGTAGAGCAGACTTAATGGGCCAACAGGCCTAATTCAACTCCAATGACATGATCTTATGGTCCAAATTGGGGGGGTCGCTATTCAGCGCATCTTGAGGGGTTGGAGTGCCTATTCTGTGCTATATCTCAATCAATCAATAAATAGATAGGTAGATAGATAAATAAATAAACCCATTGGGTTTTCTGTGGCTCTGTAACGCAAAGTTAGACTGATAACCTGCTTATGTCATTGTGGAGATGAATCAAAATCAGGTTTATTATCACTGCCACACGTTGTGAAATGTGTTGTTTGCATCAGCAGGACAGTGTGATACATAAACAATAAGAAATGTCTAAAAGAACAGTGCAAAAATAGAGTAAAAAGTGAGGTTGTGTTCACAGTTCATGGTCCATTCAGTAATCTGATGGTGGAGGGGAAGAAACTGTTCCTGAAACATTGAGTGTGTATCTTCAGGCTCGGGTACCTCCTTTCTGATGGTTGCAATGCAAAAAGGGAATGTCCTTGGTAGTAGGCGTCCTTAAGGATAGATGCCTTCATGACTTTTGATGATAAAACAATTCTGTAATTCTGGAGCTCTAACCTTAAAGTTGTTTAACTGAGGATATGATAGTTGTCTTAATTAGTTCATTGCTTTAATTTTAACATTTTCTCTCTCTCTCATGGCTTCTCTCTCCAGTACGGGATGAAGATTGACACCACTGCTTTAGGGTGACCCCAGAATTGACAGAAACATAGAAAGCAGGATCAGGAGAAGATGAATCAGCACATCGAGCTTACCCCCCCCCCCCCCCACCGACTATACAACTTCAATACCCTGTTCCAGTTTCTCCCATATCCCTGTGGCCTTCTAACCTACAATAGGAGAAATATCTGAACAGAATTAAGCATTATTCAGCATGGCAACAGACCCTTCAGTCTAACTCATCGACGCCAAGCCATGCCTAGCTGAGCTACTTTCAACCAAGCCTGGAATTTGAAATGCACTGTCAGAGGGGATGCTAAAGGCAGACACTCATAATATTTCAGAAGGGTGTCAATAAGCACGAACACCAATGCATAGATGAACTAATAAATGGGATCCATTTTCATATGAACTCAATGGATTTCACGGACATGGTGAGGTGAAGGATTGTTTCTGAATCAAAACTGGAGACAAATCGGCATATTGGAGAGAGATTGAAAATCTGGTTGAACAATGCCGTACAGCAACTAGTCAGTGTCTGCAAAACCATTGAGTTGATTATTGCCTACAGGTGAACATTTATTTGCAATGTGATGAGCAGGTGTGATCAGGGGCTTGGTTTGCCACTTAATGTGAAGGTGTGGCAGCCCGCACACGCAGGACTTGAACCGCCTTCGGGAGCCACGAGCAGACACGCGGTAGCGCGTTTGGAACTACCCGCTCTGGGCGGACCTTCTGGGGACAGTCTGATGTCACATCCGCCCCGTGGGTCGCAAGGGCCCATAGGAGGGGAGATTTAAGCGCGCGATTTTGAATCAGTAAAGGCATTCTGAGTTCAGCTCTCTCTGCCTCCATGCGTTTCTTTAGTAGCGCGTGTGCGCGCGACTACATTGGTGACCCCGACGTTCCAGATGGCATCAAAAGCCGGCAACTCAACGACCAGCCATGAGTTGAAGCAACTCGCACAGCGCGGTCTCTCTGAAGCTCCCGACTTTCTGGGCCACTAGCCCCACGTTTGGCTCGAGCAGGCTGAGGCCCAGTTCAATATCAGAGACATTACAGCCGATGCCACACGGTACTACTACGTGGTCAGCATGCTCGACCAGGAGATGGCAGGCCGGATCATCGACTTCCTACGCAGCCACCAACGGAGGACAGGTACACTAAGCCTAAGGTGCTCCTGATCCGTACCTTCAGACTCTCCCGCCGCAAACGGGCCGCGCGGCTCCCACACATGGACGGCCTGGGCGACCGCACGCCATCCGAGCTCATCAATGATATGCTGGTGCTCATGGACGGCCATAAGCCATGCCTTTTATTTGAACAGTTGTTCCTCAAGCAAATGCCAGAGGACATTCACCTCCTCCTCGCGAGTGAGGATTTCAGTGACCCACACAGGGCTGTGGCTAAAGCAGATGTCCTTTGGCAGAGCAAGCAACATGGAGCAGCCTCCACTGGCCTAGCCACAATCGCGTGCCGCAAAGCCCAGAACCCGCAACTGAAGCCGTTGAGACCCATGGGGGAAAAAGATGAAAGTTCAGAACAATGGTGTTTCCATCACCAAAGGTGGGGCTCAGGCGCGCACCACTGCCATCCACCATGTGCTTTTTCCGGGAAACGCCGGGGCCAGCCGTCGCTAGTGGCTACGATGGCTGGCCTCTGAGACAGCCTCCTGTACCTCTGGGACCGACACTCCGGGCGGCGCTTCCTGGTAGACACTGGGGCCGAAGTCAGCGTACTCCCCCCCTCGAACATGGACACTCGTAACGCGGTCCCAGGCCCTGAACTCACCGCTGCAAATGGCATCAGTATTCGGACATACGGCCCGCGAACTATCTCACTGTATTTCGGGTCCAGCCATTTTACTTGGACTCTCACGTTGGCAGCGGTGTCACAGCCACTACTAGGAGCAGATTTCCTACGAGCCAGATGCCTCCTGGTCGACGTAAAAAGCCATGCCAAGACATTCCAGACTTTCCAGCTCAGAGAATCCAAGCTACCGGCCCTCCACCTGGATTCCGTGACCCTCTCGGGTAACGAATTCGCCAGGGTGCTGGCGGAATTCTCCTCCCTAGTCACCCTGCAGTTCTCCACAGCTGACCCCAAGCACGGCGTGCAGCACCACATCGGCACACAAGGACCGCCGCTGCACGCCCAAGCTCGCAGGCTCCCACCCGACAAGCTCCACCTCACTAAGGAGGAGTTCCGTAAGATGGAAGAGATGGGAATCGTATGCTGCTCAGACAGCCCGTGGGCACCTCCGCTGCACATGGTGCCCAAGTCCACAGGAGGATGGAGGCCCTGCAGAGACTACAGAAGGCTCAATGACACCACAACCACTGACAGATACCCGGTACCCCACATCCAGGACTTCACGGCGAACCTGCACGGAGCGACCATCTTCTCGAAAATCGACCTGGTCAGGGGAGACCATCAGATCCCAGCGCACCCCGACGACATGCCCAAGACAGCCCTCATCACCTCGTTCAGCTTGTCCGAATTCCTGAGGATACCTTTCGGTCTCAAAAATTCAGCCCAAACTTTCCAAAGGCTCATGGACTCGGTGTGACGCGGCCTGGATTTCTCATTTACTTGGACGATATCCTGGTGGCCAGCAGTTCGCACCAAGAGCACGTGGCACATTTGCGCCAGCTCTGCCAACACCTGAGCGACCACAGACTGGCAATCAATCCAGCAAAGTGCCAGTTCGGGCTGACAGAGATTGACTTCTTGGGCCACAGAGTCAACCGACATAGCGCAGTTCCCCTACTGGACAAGGTCCAGGCCATCTGCCAGTTCCCCAAGCCCAGCACGGTCAAGGGCCTGCAGGAGTTCATAGGGATGGTCAACCTTTATCATCGGTTCGTGCCGGCGGCGGCACGCATCATGAGATCCTTGTTCAGCCTGATGGCCAGCAAGGCCAAAGAGGTGGCATGGGACACAGAGTCCACCGAGGCGTTCGAGCAGACCAAGGAGGCGCTGGCAAAGGCGGCCCTCCTAGTGCACCCGAGAGTCGATGTACCCACGGCACTCACAGTCGACGCTTCCGACACGGCAGTCGGCGGAGTCCTGGAGCAGCTCATCGAGGACCAGAGGCGACCACTCGCTTTCTTCAGCCGGCACCTACGGCCACCAGAGGTGCAGTACAGCGCTTTCGACAGAGAGTTGCTAGCGCTCTACCTGGCTGTCTGGCATTTCTGGTACTTCCTTGAGGGAAGGGAGTTCACCGTGTATACGGACCACAAGCCCCTCACCTTCACACTGGCCAAAGTATCAGACCCATGGTCGGCTTGGCAGCAGAGGCACCTGTCCTTCATTTCAGAATTCACCACGGACGTCCGCCACATCGCAGGGAAGAACAACGTCGTCGCCGACACACTGTCTCGCCCCTGCCTCCACTCAGTAGGCATATCGTCCTCAGGAACAGACTACGCAGCACTGGCAGAAGCACAATGGTTGGACACCGAGATCCCAGCTCACCACACCACCGTTTCGGGGCTCCAGTTGGAGGACGTCTCTATCGGCCTGGCAGCGAATCGCCTCTTATGCGACGTGTCTACCAGCAAACCCCAACCCGTGGTACCAGCAGCATGGAGACGCCAGGTGTTCGACATGCTGCACGACCTGACCCACTCGTCCAACCAGGCATCCATCAAGCTGGTAGCAGACAGATTCGTCTGGCACGGTTTGCGCAAACAGGTCGGACACTGAGCCAGGACCTGCGTGCACTGCCAGACCGCCGAAGTCCAGCAGCACGTGAAGGCTCCCTTCCAGCAGTTCCGACGCACAGGAGGTTCCAACACATCAACGTGGGCATCGTCAGCCCCCTGCCAGTCTCCCGGGACACCAGGTATATATTTACCATGGTAGACAAGTTCACCAGATGGCCAGAAGCCGAACCGCTCGCAGACACGTCCACTGAGTGCTCCCACACGCCAGGACGCTCGTTGCAAACTGGATCGCCGGGTTCGGCCTCCCAAGGGATATCACCTCCGACAGAGGAGCACAGTTCACATCTGGTTTGTGGACAGCACTGGCGCAGCTCCTGGGCACCCAGCTGCATCACACCACAGCGTACCATCCCCAGTTCAATGGTTTGGTAGAGCGATTCCACCGGCATCTCAAGTCGGCCCTGATGGCGCACCTCAGGGGCCCCAACTGGATAGATGAACTTCCCTGGGTCCTACTGGGCATCTGCACAGCCCCCAAGGAGGACCTGGACACCTCCTCGGCGGAATTGGTCTATGGCGCCCCCCTGACGGTCCCAGGCGAGTTCGTACCACAGGCCCAAGTTTCGGAAGAAACTCCAGCAACGGTGCTAACAAAAGGCTGTAGGACAAGGTAGGGACCCTGGCACCGGTCCCAACCTCCAGGCATGGTCCCACACCATCCTTCACCCCTAAAGACTTCCCAGACTGTGAGTATGTTTTTATTCGCAGGGGCATGCACAGGTCACCTCTACAGCGGCCGTACGAGGGACCCTTCAAGGTGATCTGGCACAATGGAACCACGTGTGTCGTGGAGGAGGGTGGCCAGGAAGAGACTTTTACAGGGGACCACCTCAAACCGGCGCACTTGGACATTGAGCAACCAGTGAGGGTACCTGCACCGCGCCGGCGAGGCCGGCCACCCAGGCAAGCCACAGAGATCCCATAATTTAACCGTTATGGATGCAAGGAGTTGTAAGTACTTCTATTGCATAATTCAATCAGACTTAATAAGAAGTCAAGTCACACCATGGGCTTCACTTCAGAAGAGTAACAAACTTCCCTGCTTCATACACTTAGTGGCCACTTTAGTCTGATGGCCAAGAGCTCAATTTTGATTTCACTTGTCCATAAAACCTTCTTCCAGCTGACTTCAGAGTCAACCCCATATGCCTTCTGGCAAACTCTAGCTGAGATTTGATGTGAGTTTTTTCAACAGTGGCTTTCTCTTTGCCGCTCTCCCATAAAGCTCCCATAAACAACAAGTTGGAGAAATCAATGTTCATACTGCCAGGTTGGAGACTACCCAAATGGAATATGAGATGTTGCTTCTCCAACCAGAGAGTGGCCTCTGTGGTAACTGAGCTGGCAATGAGCCAACATGTGAGATAGGGAATTAAAATGATTGGCCACCAGATTGTCTTCCCTGATGCAAATGGCGCTGAGGTGTTTGACAGTGGTGTCCCAATCCATGTCGGGTCTCACCAATGCAGAGGAGGCCACACCAGAAATACCAGATACAGTAGATTGTCCTGACAAACTTGTTGCCTCACTTGGAAGGACTGTTTCGGACCCTGAATGGTGGTGACTGAGAAGGTAATTGGCAGGTGGAGCACTTGTTCTGCTTGCAGGTATAAGTGCCAAGAGGGAAATCAGTGGAGAGGGACAAATGAACAAGGGAATCATAGAGAAATTGATCCCTGCAGATTGGAGGAGGGTGAGGATAAGATGTGTTTGGTGGTAGGATCCCACTGAAGATGGCAGAATTTGCGGAGAATAATGTGCTGGATGCCAGTGCTCAAGGGGTGGTAGGTGAGGACAAGAGGTCTGTAGATGTCTTTTAGATCCAAGGTTTCAACTTACAATGTATCAGACTTTTAAGGCTGCATATTCATTTTTAAAACTATTCACAAATTTTTCTTCAGTTAACTTTGTTTGTGATCAATTAACAAAAACTAATCAAACACACCCCTCCACCTTAATTTCTCTCTTATTTTATCTCTCTCTCTGTTTCTCAAATTGAATTGTTTAATTGTCATTCAAACTATCCATGCATACAGACAAATGAGACAGCATTCCTTTGGGCCAAGGTGCAAAAACATACTTGTGCATTCAAAATAGCGAGAAAGGAATAAAAAAGGACATAATCACATAAGAAAACATTTTTAGTCCAAGACCCTAAGCGACAGGTCCTCAAATTGATGGTTCCCGGCGGTTCAGCCTGTAATTCCAACACTGGAAGACAACACCGACAGTAAAGGCCAACCCCGACCAAGACCGGGTGCTGCGCTACGACACAAGCCTAGTCCTCACTACAACCAAGGTGCCTCTGAGTAGCAGGTAGCAGCATAGTGTCCAACCAGATCAGCTCTTCTGACCCCAATCTGGCTCTTACCATGGCTCAACAGCCCAACTCAAATCCCTCGGCCTGGCAGCCCGACTGGTGAGACTCGTTTCCCTCAGTCCAATGGCCCGATGGCCCAACCTGACTTCTTCGGTCTGATCGGCTGATTCGTCTTCTCTGAACCACCTACGACACCCCGGCCAACTACTTCGAACAATGATCAGCTCACTGATGCAGTAGACCTGCTGTACATATAGTTATTGGAGTAAAGAATAGTCTTAATATGTATGGAATCACAATTAACAAAGGAAAAAAACATCTTTGGTTGGCCTCCAAGTGACCACTGTTTGTATACATGCTGCCATCTTACCGGAAGAGGTGATTTGCTGTTTCTCTATTTGCCTTGCTCTCTCTATCTCTCTGTCTGTCTGTCTCTGACTGTCTCTCTATCTCTCTGTCTTGCTCTCTCTATCTCTCTGCCTCTGTCTCGCTTTATCTGTCTGTCTCTGTCTGTCTGTCTGCCTGTCTCTCTCTCTCACTCCCTATGGTTTTGTTAGTGGCTTTAGAGCAGAATTTTCACAGCAGTACCATGGTGTATAGATACTTTTGAATTTTTTGAGGAGAAGCTTATCTGGTGAGCTCTGACTGCTTTCTACATAAATGTTCTGAGTAATATCTATGTAAGGACAATCTTCATTCATTCAACCTGATCACCCCTTTTCAGGATGTTTCATGTTGCTCATTACAAGAGTTTAGTGTGGACAATTTCAAACAGAGGCTAGAAAAACGAAAGCAACTAAATCTGTTTATGGACTCTGCAGCTGTTTGACGTATAAGATACCTTTGTTGGTAATTTATTTGCTGATTCAAATATTGCAGACAATAAAGGAGATAATAATTCAGGAAAATCAAAAATAAATCAATAACTGGAAATGTGAAATCAAAACAGAGAATGGCAGAGATACTCAGCAGGTGAGGTAAACCTGTGGAAGGGGAAATGGTAGTGATGTTTCAGATTGAAGACATTCATGAAGGGTCCTCACACTGAACTGATTCTGTTTCTCTTTCCATAGATATTGCCTGTAAAGTGCTTCATGCATTTTCTGTGTCATAATTAAGATTTTTTTTCACCATCTAGGAAAATTTATCAACTTTGGAGTGAAGGAGGATAAGCTGTGACTTGATAAAGGTAGGCATAGATTGAGTGGACAGCCAGAGACTTTTTTCCCGGGAGAATAATTTTACGGTGATAGCAGGAAAGTGTAGAGGAGATATAAGGGGTAAGTTCTTTCAACAAAGAATGGTGTGGAGAGTGTATGGAGCACTGTGCCAGGGGTGGTAGTCAAGGCAGATATGTTAGGGATGTAAAAGAAACTCTTAGAAATGCACATGGATGATAGAAAAATGGAGGACTATGTGATCTTAGAGTTGGTTAAAAGGCTGGCACAGCATCATGTGCCAAAGGGCTAGTGCTGTTCTGCATTGTTCTACGTTCTATAATCCTGCACATCCTTTGAGGTGAATGACCTCAAACTCATTGCCAAAGACACCAACAGTAGCTGGAGTGTTGAAAAAGTGCAGCATTTATAGAAATCTGTGTTAGCTTATTCCAACCATGCAATAGAATTAATGAAATCAGTTTTAGAAATACCACTCTCAGAAGCAGAATTCAAGTGATGCATGTTGCTACATTGCAAATTTGAAAATGCAGCAGGGAGTGATTTTATTTATTTGTTTATTGAGATACAACGCTGAGTATTCCTAAATAAGTCCTTCCAGCCCTTCAAGCCATGCCGCCCCAGCAACAAGCACTAGTCACAGGTCTCCACAACTTCCCTCAGTCTCAAGCCATGCTGCCCCAGCAACAAGCACTAGTCACAGGTCTCCACAACTTCCCTCAGTCTCCTTCCACCAAAACAATCCTGTAACTACTAATGTTGGGTTCTCTGGCCTGTCCTTCTTAAGTAAACGTAGAATGGTTCTGCCTGATTCTGAGGATGTGGTGTTAGATTGTCAGGTAAGTGCTATGGTAAAGTCCTGTCTGCATGTAAGATCACCAACTGAATTATTTAAAAGATGATCGGGAGAATTCGGAGTGGTCTGCTGGCCCACGCTCATTGTGAAATCGATAGCACAGGGTTAGAGAAAACTCCTCAAATTTCTGTACACAAGTTGGCTGCAACATGACTATTGAAACATTGTCAAAGACAAGCCTTCACAAACCAACTCTTCCTCTCTTCCTTTCTGACTGTGTCAAGAAGTACCGGTTCTGCAATATCATGCCCTTCAACAAAGAGCCTCCCAGCAGGCAGAGTTTCAAAGCATGTCCCAGCTTGATGAAGAACAAAAATTATTTCTGACTGAACAGGGTAACAGGCAAGTCAAACAACTGTCTCTATATGTTTCTAAGCAGGGGTACAAATTCTGAAATTGAAGGTGCAAAGCAGCTTGGGAGTCTCAGTGCAAGATTCTCTAAAGGTTAACTTGTAGATGGAGTTGGTGGAAAGGAAGGCAAGGGCAGTGATATCATTCATTTTGAGGGGAATAGAATATGAAGGCAAGAGTGTCCCAATCTATGTTAGGAAAGTTAAAACCCCAGCATATTTATTCTTATAACCCAACACAATCCCCCTGGGCATTTGTTCTTCGAATTCCCATCTTCTTGGACCTGTCCCCATCTTCTTGGAATAGTTGCTCCATCCTCAAGTCTCCCAAATCTGGGCCATCATGTACATCAATTGTTATGTGCTGATGGTGATAACATTCTTGTTTCTCCCCCAGCAATTTCAGCTGGTTAATTTGATACCACCTACTTTTATCTGGCGAAGTCAATACTTTGTATACTGAAGAACTTGCTTTGTCTATAATTTCATAGGGCCTTGCAAACCTTATAGTTTAAAATGAAAACAACAAGAATTCTGCAGATGCTGGAAATTCAGGCAACACACATCAAAGTTGCTGGTGAATGAAGAGTCTTGGCCTGAAACGTCGACTGTACCTCTTCCTAGAGATGCTGCCTGGCCTGCTGCGTTCGCCAGCAACTTTGATGTGTATTTTAAAATGAGGTGGGTTGGTGAATTCTAATCATCACTCTTTGTCCTGGGCTTAACTCTCTGTTGCTTCTTCTTTCCTATTTGGTGGACTGCCACATAATTGGCCTCTTTCACTGTCTCTACCAATTGTTGCACCCACTTTTCTGACACAATCTCATCAATTTCAGTTTCTGATGAATCTAATCCTAACAACTCCTCTGATGTCCTTTCGGGTCATGAGTTTTTAAGGGGTGCAACCTCTAGAAGATGCCACTGTATTCTTTATTTTCATCAGTACATAAGGCAAAACTTCCTGCCATACTGTTCCATATTGTTGCACCATTTTTTGCAATTATATTTTTTAGTGTTCAATTCATCCTTTCCACAATTCCACTAGATTGTGGTCTATAGGGTATATTAAAGCAATTTTTGATATAATGCTCCATATGAACCTTCATCTTCGGCCACCAGCACACTTCCTTGATCTTTTCCAGGATGCTTTCGCACCCCTGGTGTTCCCATTGATCATGGTACCAATGGATCATTTGGTTTCTTCCTCCTTCAGGAATCACAAGCTTTCCTTCATAAAGGACAACTCCATCTTTGACAAACACACTCTTGTGCTCTTTGTATATTTCAGACCCTGCATCTTCTATCATGTTTTAAAATTATTTATCTTTCTTTTGCCCCTCTATTAAATCCATAACCTTAATCTATTGTTCCTTCTGCCTCCCAATCTCCCCAAACTGTAGCTGCCATTCCTGCCCAAATAAAGCATCTTTACAAAGTATTTTATAAAATAACAAAGTACAGACTTCTTCAGATAAAGGCGAGTGGTACCATATCAACCAGTTCAAGTTGCTGGGGGCGAAACACGAACATTATCACCATCAGTACATAACAATTGATGAACATGATGGCCCTGATTTGGGAGACTTGAGGATGGAACAACTGTTCCAAGAAGATGGGGACAGATCCTATCAAGGGGACGATCTTCAGTTCCCTCATCCTGAGAACCAGGGGAGTTCTGTGAAAAAATCAAAGAAAAAAGAAAATTTGCCAGTGCTTGTCTCTCCTATCCCAAAACAAAATTGAGTGAGGAAAAATGGATGCCTTGTGTCCAAAGATAATTGGGAATCTGAATTGGATGGTCTTGAGAAACAAATATAAAATATGGATTTAAAATAATTTAAGATTTAAACTGGAAATCAGAGCAGAAATCACCCTTGTCTGTTACAGATTTTACTTCAACATGAAGAGAATAATGTATTTTGTTGCGATGGAATTAAATATGCTTGTATTGTGGTGGAGGCAAGGGAGATGATCCATCAATGGACTAAACAGACTAAAGTAATTAAAACTCATACTGATAAGGCAAATGAAATACTGAACAACTCAGGATTTTGGAGTAAGTTTTGGAATTGGGGGACAAATGTTCAAATACATCTGTGGGTGAGAATAGTACCACATGCTGCTGTAATACTAATTTTATGTACCCTGATAATTGCATTGTTCAATGTATATTAACTGACAAGATGGAAGGCTGAAATAATGGGGAAAAAAACAGAGGATAATACAGCAAGGATGATTGTCAGTATAAGGTGGGCAAATTTAGTAAGTAATTGTTAATGTTATTTATAGAATGCAAGTGTTGCATACTTCTGGGGTTCCATGGTAGACCTACGGGTAGTCAACTGAATGAGAGGACGATAATGATCCTAAGATAAATATCAAGAGGAGGGAGATGTCAGCCAGAAGAAACTACAGTGTGCAGTTAGTAGGTTTGATTAGGGACAGGGGAAGCAGACAAACCAATTATCTTTGTTTCCCCCCATTTTGTGGACTCTGAACTGATTCTCGCTCTGAGATAATCCAATCAGAGCAATTTAATGTGGACACAAGGAGCTTCAGGTAATGACCAGCTAAACCTGAGACCATTCTCAGAGGAGTAACTACTTGTTATGTAAAATGCCAGACCTACCAAAGAAGCAATCTGTAATCTCAGTAGACTCTGTTTGGCGCAAATATGAGGAATTCTGCAGATGCTGGAAATACAAGCTACACACATCAAAGTTGCTGGTGAACACAGCAGGCCAGGCAGCATCTCTAGGAAGAGGTACAGTCGACGTTAAGGGTCTCGGCACGAAACGTCGACTGTAACTCTTCCTAGAGATGCTGCCTGGCCTGCTGCATTCACCAGCAACTTTGATGTGTGTAGACTCTGTCTGGGTCAGCTCACTTAACTGGTTTGGACCAGTCAGATTTGAAAGACATGAATACACAAGGCTGAGGTGGGCAGAACCATGAAGTTGGTTGTAGTCTTGTACAAGAACCAGTAAGAAGGTGATTCGGTAGGTCAGGTGACCTTGACCCAATGGGATGGAGATCCAACAGTTCAATTGATGAGGAACACTATAAGAGTCAGGAGCTCCAAAAATTCAGGAGAGATAACTTTCCAATAACCAGAGACCAACCATCGTAGATAAGGAGGACTCAGTGGTCACGTGGAGATCAGGACCACAAGGGAGTCCTGTCTAGTGTAGACTCCTTTCCTGGGTAATGCCATTTCTCTTCATTTTTTTTACGCAGAGGGTGGTGAGTGCATGGAATGGGCTGCTTGCGACGGATATGATAGGGTCTTTTAAAAGACTCCTGGATAGATACATGGAGCTTAGAAAAGTAGAGGTCTATGGATAATCTCTAAAGTAAGTACATGTTCGGCACAGCATCATGAGCCGAAGGGCCTGTATTGTGCTGTAGGTTTTCTGTGTTTCTTTGTTTCTATGGAGGAGTTCATTCGTGCAAAGAAAAGAATGCTACCCTATTTTTACACACACAAAATGTTGGAAGAACTTGGCAGGTCAGGCAGCATCTATGGAGAGAAATAAAGAACTGATGTTTTGAGTCGAGACCCTTCATCAGGACCTTTCAAGACCTGATATAACGTCTTAGCCCAAAATGTTGATTATTTATTCTTCTCCATAGATGCTGCCTGTATTTCTCCAGCATTTTGTGTGTGTTACTCTGGATTTCCAGCATCTGCACAATCTCTTGTATTGGCCTTTTTACTTCTGCTTGTTTCAGTCAAGTGCAGCATACACTGTTGAAAAGTGAGATGTTGATAAAATCTTCAGAAATATCGATGCACAGTGCTGAGTTTCATGTGCAAACCACACACACGTTCTATTTTGGACATGTTATAACTTGTTTGTCTCTTTTGAATGAGCAATACAGCGGAACAACGGCTTCACAGCTTCAGGTTCCCAGGTTTGATCCCAAGCTCAGGAGCTGCTTGTGTGAAATTTTCCTAAGTTATCATTGTATCAATTTCCTCTGGGCATTTCAGTTTCCTCCCACTTCTCCAAATTGTGTGTGGGCTGGTTAATTGACTACTGTGACTCACCTCTGAAAGTGGGTCAATGGCAGAACTGATTTTCGATTTCTCCCATGACCCACTCTCCTCTCCTATCAGATTTCTTCTTCTCCAGCCCTATTCCACCTAACACTCCCAGATGCTCACTTCATTCAACCCCTCCCCTACCACTCACTTTCCACCTCACCTAGTCTCACCTATCACCTTAACTTCCGCTAATGCCCCACCTCCCCCTCGTACCCCATCTGTTACTTATTTTTATACACACATTCTTTCTCTCACTCTCCTTTTTCTCCCTCTGTCCCTCTGAATATACCCCTCGCCCATCCTCTGGGTCCCCCCCCTGTTGTCTTTCTCCCTGGGCCTCCTGTCCCATGATCCTCTCGTATCCCTTTTGCCTATCACCTGTCCAGCTCTTGGCTCCATCCCTCCCCCTCCTGTCTTCTCCTATCATTTTGGACCTCCCCTCCCCCTCCAACTTTCAAATCCCTTACTCACTCTTCCTTCAGTTAGTCCTGACGAAGGGTCTCGGCCTGAAACGTCGACTGCACCTCTTCCTAGAGATGCTGCCTGGCCTGCTACGTTCACCAGCAACTTTGATGTGTGTCACCTATCACCTACTAGCTTGTACTCCTTCTCCTCCCACCAGTTTTTTAGTCTGGCTTCTGTCCCCTTCTTTTCCAGTCCTGATGAGGTTCTTAGTCTGGAACATTGACTGTTCATTCCCCTCCATAGATGCTGCCTGACTTGATGGGTTTCTGAAGCATTTTGCATGTGTTACTCTTGACATTGAAGAATATGTGTGCAAGGGTGAATAGATTACAGGCAAACGAAGAGAGGGGAAGATAACCTTCTGGGATCTGGTGAATAGCCAGTGGACCAGGACAACTTTTAGGAGACTTGAACTGATGCCTCAAACTAGCTGGAGTCCATGTGGCCCTTTCCTTGCTGAGGCAGTCTCACCGAAGAGCCATTGGTTAGCCCCAGTCAGTATAATCACTCTCATTGGAGGCTGGAACTACGCAGAGGTCTAAAAAGAGGAGAATAGAAGCGGAGGCTTGCTGCTGAAGAAAAGCACACTGGTTGGAAAAACAGCACCAAGACAACACTGGAGGACAGCGCCTTCAAGTGCAGTCACTGCAGCCGACACTGTCACTCCCGTGTGGGCCTCTACAGCCACAACAGACACTGCTCTAACACAGACTGAAGCAAGACTTTCCAGACGCAGATCCATGGTCTGGCAAGACTAACGGATGCCACAAGAAGTCAGTATAAGAATTCCTGCTCATTGCCAAATAAGGCAGATCCCTCCATAGCCAAACATTTCAGTACACCTGACATTGTTTGGTTTCAGTGAGAGAGGTGATAGCATAACCAATGTGCACCAGCTTCATGGTCCCCCAACAGAAACTGAGCCAAACATTTGAGACCCATTCTGACAGTGTCATTCATCTCAATGAGGGACACTGTGATCAATCAGTTCAGTCGCACTTAACACAGCAGCCCATCACGGCAGACAATCTTGTGGGTTTGGGGTGCAGTTATGGTGGGTGGAACGGGTGTTCTCCAATCCATTAGAGACCATCATGTCATCCTCCATCCCATTATTTTCTCTGCCATAGATTATTGAGTCAGAAACTTCTGACACACTTCCCAGCAGTCAGTTCAGGAAAATTAGCTCTTGATTTGCCATTCAGAAAAAGTCTAAACAAAAGAATAAGATCGCCCTAACATTTTTTAAACATACACTTCATTAATTTAACAATTCTTTTTGCAAGTTCCCAAGAAAACATGGAAAATCTGTTTTTGAATCTAAATGTTCAGAAGTAGTAGAAGTCGTTTGGTAGAAGAAATAAACAGGCAGACTATTACTTAAATGGGGAGAGAATTTAAAGTTCTGAGATACAACAGGACTTGGAAGCCCTCGTGCAGGATACCCTTAAGGTTAACCTTCAGGTTGAGTCGGTGGTGAAGAAGGCGAATGCAATGTTGGCATTCATTTCTAGAGGAGTAGAGTATAAGAGCAGGGATGTGATGTTGAGGTTCTATAAGGCACTGGTAAGATCTCACTTGGAGTACTGTGGGCAGTTTTGTGCTCCTTATTTAAGAAAAGATGTGCTGACATTGGAGAGGGTTCAGAGAAGATTCACTGGAATGATTCTGGGAATGAGAGGGTTAACATATGAGGAACGTTTGACCGCACTTGGACTGTATTCCTTGGAGTTTAGAAGAATGAGGGGGGACCTCACAGGAACATTTTGAATGTTGAAAGTCATGGACAGAGTGGATGTGGCAAAGTTGTTTCCCATGGTGGGGGAGTCTAGTACGAGAGGGCATGACTTAAGGATTGAAGGGCGCCCATTCAGAACAAAGATGCAAAGAAATTTTTTTAGCCAGAGGGTGGTGAATCTGTGGAATTTGTTGCCACAGGCGGCAGTGGAGGTTAAGTCATTTGGTGTATTTAAGGCAGAGATTGATAGGTATCTGAGTAGCCAGGGCATCAAAGGTTATGGTGAGAAGGCGGAGGAGTGGGACTAAATGGGAGATGGATCAGCTCATGATAAAATGGTGGAGCAGACCCGATGGGCCAAATGGCCAAATTCTTCTCCTTTGTCTTATGGTTTATATACTGCGGCTTGACACCCACCCACCTTCAGTAACTCTAGAGTTAGCACAGTTTTGATATTCAGTTCCAGGGCATCATTATTTCACAGGAGCTCATGTGGGAGAACAGAAAGGTTCAGCAGAGGATGCACTTCTTGCAGCAGCTGGTAAAATTTCATCTTCCCCAGAACTTCCTTCTATCTATTACCCCTGCCATGTCACTGCACTGTAAACACTCCAAATCAACTTTTTATAATGCTGTTTACATTGTAAGTATGTTCTGATGTTTATGTATTTATGCAGATTTTATTCCATTTCTGTACTTTAACATCTAACGTTATTTTTATATAATTCTTTATTCTTTATAATTTTTAAATGATTTTAATTTTTTTATTTTGAGATATAGTGCTCAACAGACCCTTCCAACCCAACGAGACACTGCCCAGCAATCCATCTGTTTAACACTAGCCAAAACACAGGACAATTTACAATAGCCACTTAACCTACTAACCAGTATGTCTTTGGTCTGTGGGAGTAAACCAGAATGCCCCAAGGAAACCCACATGGACATGGGAGAACATGCAAACTCCTTACAGACGGCTCAGGAGTTGAACTCCGACACCCCAGTCTGTAGTAATGTTGTGCTAACTACTAAATGGCAAACACTGAAAATTTGCCACGACTTTCATCTTTGCGTGAAAAGCCAGATGAAGTAAAAGTGCATTCCCCACAAGATAACACACATAAAAGTTGCTGGTGAACGCAGCAGGCCAGGCAGCATCTCTAGGAAGAGGTACAGTCGATGTTTTGGGCCGAGACCCTTCGTCAGGACTAACTGAAAGAAGAGCTAGTAAGCGATTTGAAAGTGGGAGGGGGAGGGGAGATCCAAAATGATAGGAGAAGACAGGAGGGGGAGGGATGGAGCCAAGAGCTGGACAGGTGATTGGCAAAGGGGATATGAGAGGATCATGGGACAGGAGGTCTGGGGAGAAAGACAAGGGGGGAGGGAAACCCAGGGGATGGGCAAGGGGTATAGTCAGAGGGACAGAGGGAGAAAAAGGAGAGTGAGAGAAAGAATGTGTGTATAAAAATAAATAACGGATGGGGTACGAGGGGGAGGTGGGGCATTAGCGGAAGTAAGAGACGTCAGTGTTCATGCCATCAGGTTGGAGGCTACCCAAATGGAATATAAGGTGTTGTTCCTCCAGAGTGAGTGTGGCTTCATCTTTACGGTAGAGGAGGCCGTGGATAGACATATCAGAATGGGAATGTGTTGTGGAATTAAAATGTGTGGCCACTGGGAGATCCTGCTTTCTCTGGCGGACAGAGCGTAGGTGTTCAGTGAAATGATCTTCCAGTCAGCGTCAGGTCTTGCCAATGTATAGAAGGCCACATCGGGAGCACCGGATGCAGTATATCACCCCAGTCGACTCACAGGTGAAGTGTCGCCTCACCTGGAAGGACTGTCTGGGGCCCTGAATGATGGTAAGGGAGGAAGTGTAGGGGCATGTGTAGCACTTGTTCTGCTTACAAGGATAAGTGCCAGGAGAGAGATCGGTGGGGAGGGATGGGGGGGACGAATGGACAAGGGAGTCGCGTAGGGAGTGATCCCTGCGGAAAGCAGAGGGGTCGGGGGGAGGGAAAGATGTGCTTAGTGGTGGGATCCCGTTAGAGGTGGCGGAAGTTACGGAGAATTATATGTTGGACCTGGAGGCTGGTGTGGTGGTAGGTGAGGACAAGGGGAATCCTATTCCTAGCGATTCCATAGATTCCATGGATTCCTATTCCATAGCTTGTTCCACAAAACCAACAAAAAGGCAGGCATAGCTAGGACGCATATGGGTGCGCATGGCTACTTAGTTTGGGGAAGTGGGAGGAACCAAAGGAGAAATTATTAAGAGTCAGGACTAATTGCACTAGATGGAGCAGAGTGGTGGGGAACTGGTTAGGCCTGGAATCCAAAAAGAAGCAGAGAGCTTTGAGACCTTCCTGATGGGGGATGAAAGTATATAGGGACTGGACATCCATGGTGAAAATAAAGCGGTGGGGGCCAGGGAACGTAAAATCATCGTAAAGTTTCAGAGCATGAGAAGTGTCACGAACATAGGTAAGAAGGGATTGAACAAGGGGGGATAAAACCGTGTCGAGATATGCAGAAATGAGTTCGGTGGGGCAGGAGCAAGCTGAGACAATGGGTCTGCCAGGACAGGCAGGTTTGTGGATCTTGGGTAGGAGGTAGAAACGGGAAGTGCGGGGTGTGGGAACTATAAGGTTGGTAGCAGTGGATGGGAGATCCCCTGAGCGGATAAAGTCGGTGATGGTGTGGGAGACAATGGGCTAGTGCTCCTTAGTGGGGTCACGATCGAGGGGTAAATAAGAGGAGGTATCCGCGAGTTGTCGCTGTGCCTCGGCAAGGTAGAGGTCAGTACGCCAGACTACAACGGCGCCCCCCTTATCGGCGGGTTTTATAGTAAGGTTAAGATTAGTGTGGAGGGAATGGAGAGCAGAGCATTTGGAAGGAGTGAGGTTGGAATGGGGACAAGAAGCGGTGAAGTTGAGATGGTTGATGTCCCATCAGCAGTTAGCAATAAAGAGATCCAGAGCAGGCAGAAGACCAGAGCGGGGTGTCCATGAAGAGGAAGAGGGTTGAAGATGGGAATAGGGATCATCAGTGGGGGTTAGAGAGTCCTAGAGAAAGAAGTAGGCTCAGAGACGGAGCCTACTTCTCACCATGGTTGTCCAGTCCCCATATAATTCCATCCCCCATCAGGAAGGTCTCAAAGCTCTCCGCTCCTTTCTGGATTCCAGACCTAACCAGTTCCCCTCTATCACTACTCTGCTCCATCTAACAGAATTAGTCCTTACTCTTAACAATTTCTCCTTTTCCTCCTCCCACTTCCTCCAAACTGAAGGTGTAGTCATGGGCACCTGTATGAGTCCTGGCTATGCCTGCCTTTTTGTTGGCTTTGTGGAACAATCTATGTTCTAAACCTATTCTGGTATCTGACCCCAACTTTTCCTTCACTACATCCACGACTGCATTGGCGCTGCTTCCTGCATGCATGCTGAGCTCGTTGACTTCATTAACTTCGCCTCCAACTTTCACCCTGCCCTCAAGTTTCCCGGGTCCATTTCCAACACCTCCCTCCCCTTTCTAGATCTTTCTATCTCTATCTGTGGAGACAGCTTATCTACTGATATCTACTATAAGCCTACTGACTCTCACAGCTATCTGGACTATTCCAATTCTCACCCTGTCACTTGCAAAAATGCCATCCCCTTCTCGCAATTCCTCCGCCTCCGCCGCATCTGTTCTCAGGATGAGGCTTTTCATTCCAAGGTAAGGGAGACGTCCTCCTTTTATAAAGAAAGGAGCTTCCCTTCCTCCACCATCAACTCTGCTCTCAAACGCATCTCCCCCATTTCACGCACATCTGCTCTCACGCCATCCTCCGGCCACCCCACTAGGAATAGGGTTCCCCTTGTCCTCACCTACCACCCCACCAGCCTCCGGGTCCAACATATAATTCTCTGTAATTTCCGCCACCTCCAAAGGGATCCCACCACTAAGCACATCTTTCCCTACCCCCCCCCTCTGCTTTCCACAGGGATCACTCCCTACGCGACTCCCTTGTCCATTTGTCTCCCCCATCCCTCCCCACCAATCTCCCTCCTGGCACTTATCCTTGTAAGCGGAACAAGTGCTACACATGCCCTTACACTTCCTCCCTCACCACCATTCAGGGCCCCGGACAGTCCTTCCAGGTGAGGCGACACTTCACCTGTGAGTCGGCTGGGGTGATATACTGCGTCCGGTGCTCTCGATGTGGTCTTCTATACATTGGCGAGACCCGACGCAGATTGGGAGATGGTTTCGCTGAACACCTGCGCTCTGTCCACCAGAGAAAGCAGGATCTTCCAGTGGCCACATATTTTAATTCCATGTCCCATTCCCATTCTGATGTCTATCCACGGCCTCCTCTATTGTAAAGATGAAGCCACACTCAGGTTGGAGGAACAACACCTTATATTCCATCTGGGTAGCCTCCAATCTGATGGCATGAACATAGACTTCTCAAACTTCCGCTAATGTCCCACCTCCCCCTCGTACCCCATCCATTATTTATTTATATACACACATTCTTTTTCTCTCTCTCCTTTTTCTCCCTCTGTCCCTCTCACTACACCCCTTGCCTATCCTCTGGGCTTTTATCCCCCCTCCCCCTTTTCTTTCTCCCTAGGCCTCCTGTCCCATGGTCCTCTCGTATCCCTTTTGCCAATCAACTGTCCAGCTCTTGGCTCCATCCCTCCTCCTCCTGTCTTCTCCTATTATTTTGGATCTCCCCTTCCCCCTCCCACTTTCAAATCCCTTACTGGCTCTTCTTTCAGTTCATCCTGACGAAGGGTATCGGCCTGAAACGTTGACTGTACCTCTTCCTAGAGATGCTGCCTGGCCTGCTGCGTTCACCAGCAACTTTTATGTGTGTTGCTTGAAATTCCAGCATCTGCAGATTTCTTCGTGTTTGTGTTCCCCACAAAGTGTCAGTTTCAGTTTTTACTGAGAGATCACAGAGTTCTGAGGGTGTGGCTGAAGTCAATAATGATGGGGTGTAGATGGGAAGGTGTGTTTCGCTATGATGCTATAGCCAACAAGAACAGACTTGATTAACAAGCTCATCTTCTCCTCCCAATAAGATATGATTTTTATCCTTTTTTATCTAACCAGGTTTATATCCTGTTTGATTTGGAATAAAACTTGTTTATACATGCAGACTTATCTCTTTCAATTGCTTGGGCTCACAAAGATTTTTCACACAAGGCACTTACTGTAGACTTTAATCCCACTATCTTCATAGAAGCATAGAGCTGTACAGAGCAGAAAGGGACTCTACGGCCCATCGCATCTATGTTGACCTGTTTCTGATCTACACTAAGCCCATTTGGCCGTTGCATAATGGTATGGTACTGCTCATATGACAGCAAGAAACTGCAGAGTTTTAGACACAACTTAGCACATCACAGAAACCATCCTCTCCTCCGTGGACTCTGTCTAGATTTCTTGCTACCTTGGTAAAGCAGCCAGCATCATCAAAGACTCCACCCACACTGGGCATTCCCCCTTCTTCCCTCTCCTATTGGGTAGAAGATGTGTACAAATGCCTAAAGCACCTGGCTCTATCCCACTGCTATCAGATTCTTGAATGGACCGCTGGTAGGACTCTTAGCCTCAGAATCCACCTTGCTATGATCATGCACTTTATCATTTACCTGCACTTAATTCTGCATTGTTAATGCTCTACCTTATGATGCTCAAAGCACTGTGATGACTTGATCTGTATGAACAGTGTGCAAGATGAACTTTCTATTGTATCTCAGCACATCATGACAACAATAAACCAATACCAATAGGATCATATTCCTCAATGTCATGCTCACTAAAATCCCTGTAATTGTATTTTGCTTTTACTCACCTTGTGTTCCACACATCAACCACCTTCTGTGTAAAAACAACATCCCTCAAATCCCCTTCAAAATTCTTTACACTCACCTTGAGCCTTCTTGTTTTTGACACCCCTGGAAGAGGGTAAAGATTTTAACTATCCACCCTATCCGTGCCTGTCATAATCTTAAACCTCTCTATGAGGTCAGCCCTTGCCCTCCTTCACTCCAGACAAAACAACCACAGCTCATCCAATTTCTTTCCATGAAGTAAAATCCTCAAATCCAGGCAACATCATGGTGCATCTCCTCAACACATCCTTCTTGCAAAGGCCACACATTTTAATTCTACTTCCCATTTCCAATATGACATGTCAGTCCAGGCCTCTTCTACTGCCATGATGAGGCCACTCTCAGGCTGGAGGAGCAACACATTGATTCCATCTGGGTAATCTCTAACTTGAGGTAATTTCTCTTCACTTCCCCTTCTCTTTTTTCCCATTCTCCATTCGGGGACTCCACTTGCCCCTTTTCATCTGCTCATTTACCCATCACTTCACTCTGGGCCCTCCTCCTTGCCTTTCTCCCATGGCCCACTCTCCTCCCCAATCAGATTCCCTCTTTTTCAGCCATTTACCTCTTCCACATATCACCTTCTAACTTCTCAATGCATCCTCCCTCCTCCACCCACCTACCTTCCCCTTCACCTGGTCTTATCTATCACTTGCCATCCTGTACAGTTTCCCTTCCTCCCCCTCCCTATCACCCTCTTATTCTGTCTTTAGCTCCCTTCCTTTCCAGTCCTGATGAAGGGTCTTGGCCTGAAACATTGACTGCTTATTCCTCTCCTTGAATGTTGCTTCACCTGTTGTGTTCTTCCAGAATTTTGTGTGTGTTGCTCAGGATTTCCAGCATCTACAGAGTATTTTGTGTTTACTTCTTGCAGTGTGACAGGGCAAATTATAAAATTGTTACAACCAGAACTGCATACTCTGCTCCAAGCCCAGTGTTACATAAAATTCCAACATAACATATCATAATACCATAAGACCATAATATATAGGAGCAGGAGTAGACCATTTGGCCCATTGAGTCTGCTTCGCCATTGAATCATGAGCTGATACAATTCTTCCAGTCATCCCAACTTCGCTGTCTTCTCCCTATACCCTTTGATGCCCTGGCTAATCAAGAACCTATCTATCTCTGCCTTAAATGCATCCAATAACTTGGCCTCCACAGCCTCTCATGGCAACAAATTCCACAAATTTACCACCCTCTGACTAAAGTAATTTCTCTGCATCTCAGTTCTAAATGAAAATCCTTCAATCCTGAAGTTGTACCCTCTTGTCCTAGACTCCCCTACTATGGGAAATAACTTTGCCATATCTAATCTGTTCAGGCTTTTTAACATTCGGAATGTTTCTATGAGATCCCCCCTCATTCTCCTGAACTCCAGGGAATACAGCCCAAGAGCTGCCAGATGTTCCTCATATGGTAACCCTTTCATTTCTGGAATTATTCTTGTGAATTTTCTCTGAATCTTCTCCAATATCAGTATATCCTTTCTAAAATAAGGAGCCCAAAACTGCACACAATACTCCAAGTGTGGTCTCACAAGTGCCTCGTAGAGCCTCAGCATCACATCCCTGCTCTTATATTTTATACCTCTAGAAATGAATGCCAACATTGTATTTTCCTTCTTCACCACGGACTGAACCTGGAGGTTAACCTTTAGGGTATCCTGCACAAGGACTCCCAAGTCCCTTTGCATCTCTGCATTTTGAATTCTATCCCCATCTAAATAATAGTCTGCCTGTTTATTTCTTCCACCAAGGTACATGACCATACATTTTGCGACATTGTATTTCATTTGCCACTTCTTTGCCCATTCCCCTAAACCATCTAGGTCTCTCTGCAGGCTCTCTGTTTCCTCAACACTAACTGCTCCTCCACCTATCTTTGTATCATCGGCAAATTTAGCTCCAAATTCATTAATCCCACAGTCCAAATCAATGACATACTTCGTAAAAAGCAGCAGTCCCAACACCGACCCCTGTGGCCAGCCAGAATAGGATCCCTTTATTCCCGCTCTCTGTTTTCTGCCGATCAGCCAGTGTTCCACCCATGTTAGTAACTCCCCTGTAATTCCATGGGATCTTATCTTGCTCAGCAGCCTCATGTGCGGCACCTTGTCAAAGGCCTCTGGAAATCCAAGTACACCACATCTACTACGTCTCCTTTGTCTACCCTGCTTGTAATTCCCTCAGAAAAAATTGCAGTAGGTTAGTCAGGCAGGATTTGCCTTTCAGGAAACCATGTTGGCTTTGGCCTATCTTGTCATATGCCTCCAGGTACTCCATAATCTCATCCCTAACAATCAATTCTAACATCTTCCCAACACTGATGTCAGGCTAACAGGTCTATAATTCCCCTTCTGCTGCCTCCCACTCTTCTTAAATAGCGGAGTAAAATTTGCAATTTTCCAGTCATCTGGTACCATGCCAGAATGTATTGATTCTTGAAAGATCATTGTTAATGTCTCTGCAATCTCTCTAGCTACTTCTTTCAGAAACCAAGGGTTCATTCCATCAGGTCCAGGAGATTTATCCACCCTCAGACCATTAAGCTTCCTATCATCTCTTATATTCCATGCCACAACCTATGAAGGCAAGCATGCTACATTGGGAAGGAGGTACAGGAGTCTCAGGTCCCATGCCACCTGCTTCTGGAACAATTATTACCCTATAACTATCAAGCTCCTGAAACAGCGAGGATTACTTCAATCACCTCAACGCTGAACTGATTTCATAACCTATGGATTCATTTTCAGGGACTGTGCAACTCATGTTCTCAGTATTGTTTATTTATTTATGGTTATTTGTTTTTGTATTTACATAATTAGTCTTCATTTGCACATTGGTTGTTTGTCAGTCTTCCTTTGTGCGTAGCTTTTTTATTGGTTCTATTGTATTTTGTTGTTCTACTCTGAATTTCTGCAAGAAAAGGAACCTCAAGGTAGTATATGGTACTCTGATAATAAATTTACTTTGAACTTTGATATGCTTTCTTTACTATGCTGTAAAGAAAGCATTTTGTCACAGTAAAGCACATATGCACTTGGACACTTAAGTTTCTCTGTTCAATGTCATGGTTTGCTGAATCGTAATGGACGGTGGTGATACTCACTTGTGTAATACTTTATTGACAGCATTGCTAACTTTTGCAACAAGTGTTTTCTTACTAACAAACTTGATCACAGCCCAAGCCACTGTCCATTCCTTACCACAGACAGCAAAGTGACCAAGAGGTGGATTTCCAGAAAAGCTCTCCATGCTCATGGGATTAGTTGGAACCATATCAACGGCACCCTACCATTTACTGTATTTGTCCTACCCCCAGCTGACTTCGCACAATGTATCACCTCTCACTTCTCAGGATTAAATTCTACTTGCCAGTGTTTCACCCAACTTTTCAATTGATCAGTATCATGTACCTGACCATCCAGAATAGCACTAACTTTCATGTCATCCAGATATCTACTGATTATATCTCCTAGATTCACAGTGAATGTACATATACATGCTCTGCCCACGTACAAACTTTTTAATTGTTATCCTGTATTGATTGCTGACAGTTTCCAGAAACACCAAGCCTAAATAATATAAAATATTTGGAAAAGTTTAAATCACCTGCTACTACTGAATTTACAAAACTTCATGTTGCTGTCTGCTCTGTCCAATGGCTCAAAGATGAGAAATCGCATCATAGTCCAGCACAGAAATTCAAATACACAGGAATGTAAGAAACTGCAGAGAGTAGGGGCCTCTGCCCAATCTATCCTTCGCCACCATCCGTAGTATCTACATGAGGTGCTACCTCAAGAAGACAACACCCCTCATCACCACCATCTTCTCACAGCTACCATCAAGTAGGAGGTACAGATGAGTGATGCCCCACCCCCACACCATCAGGTTTAAGAACATCTACTTCACTTCTGATAATCAGTTCTTGAAAAAACCTGTACAAACCATTTCACTACCTCAGCACAGCAACACTTTCACCACACTGCACTGCAATAGATATTTCTAGTATCATTTTGAACAAACTATATTTAATTTGCTTTTCCTTCTGAATGTTGTGTCACTGATGTTATGTGCCTGTGGTGCTGCTGCAAGTTTTCCATTGTACCTATGCATTCAGTACTTGTGCATAAGACAATGAACTCAACTTTGACTTTATTAATGACATTAAAGTGGTACACTGGGTCATAGTAACACTATTCATGAAGTCACCTGAAGATAATGAACCTCTATTGAGACTCCAAAGATCTGTTGCCAAGTTTCCCTTCATACTATTGTGCTGAAACTGACATAAGACCATGAGACCTAAAGACGTAGGAGCAGATGAGGCCATTCGGCCTGTTGAGTCTGCTCCACCATTCCATCACGACTGACTTATTATCAATGTCAACCCCATTTTCCTGCCTTCTCCTCATAAACTTTGATGCCCTTACTAGTCAAGAATCTATCAACCTTCACTTCAAATATACCCAATGATTTGGCCTCCACAGCCATGTATGGCAATGAATTCCACAAATTCACCAACTCTGGCTAAAGAGATTCAACCTCATCTATGTTCTAAAGAGACATCCCTTCAATTCTCAGGTATGTCCTCTAGTCCTATATACATCCTGTATATGGGGTGAGGTGAGGCCTCTGTCGGTCAGAGTTGACCATGGATATTGCGTCCTAGCTGTCTGGATACAGAAGCCAGGACAGTACAATATGGAGAGCAAGCTGTTCCCCATGTACCAGGCTTCCCCTCTCCACACATCTGATGAACCCAAAGGAACGGCAGAGAAGCCTTCATCATGCATAGGTATAGCCACAAGGCGGCAAGGGTTTGAGATCAGAGTTTTCCTTTTCCTAGATGAGCTGCCAACAACAGCTGATGAGCCCCATCTGAATGAAGCAACTAGTTTTAAGGCACCAGTAACTTGACTTTGCCCCTTCTCCTGTTAGTAGAAATGGTCCTGCTTTTCTTAGTAGCTAAGCCACACGTGAAGGCCAGGAGCTGGACTTGGTTGTCAGAGGTTATTGAGGCGAAAGCCATTGGAAGCATTTAATAGGTAGTGGGAGCTTGTCCCCATTACCACCCCCGCCAATAACAATCTTAAGGAACCACATTGTATCTAGGCCTTTCAATATTCAATAAGTTTCAATGAGATACCCCCCGCCATTGTTCTAAACTCTAGAGAGTACAGTTCCAGAGCCACCGGACTTGCCTCGTATGTTAACCCTTTCATTTCCAGAATCATTCTTGGAACCTCTTCTGCACCCTCTCCAATGCCAGCACATCATTCCTTAGATAAGGGGCCAAAACTACTCTTAATACTCCAAGTGCAGTCTGACTAAATACCTTGATAAGATGTTAGAACATAGAAACATAGAAAACCTACAGCACAATACAGGCCCTTCGGCCCACAAAGTTATGCCGAAAGTGTCCCTACCTCAAAAATTACTAGACTTACCTATAGCCCTCTATTTCTCCAAGCTCCATGTACCTATCCAAAAGACTCTTAAAAAACCCAATCGTATCCGCCTCCACTACCATTGCCGGCAGCCCATTCCATGCACTCACCACTCTCTGAGTAAAAAACTTACCCCTGACATCTCCTCTGTACTACTCCCTAGCACCTTAAACCTGTGTCCTCTTGTGGCAACCATTTCAGCCCTGGGCAAAAGCCTGTGACTATCCACATGATCAATGCCTCTCGTCATCTTATACACCTGTATCAGGTCACCTCTCATCCCCCATTGCTCCAAGGAGAAAAGGCTGAGTTCACTCAACCTATTCTCATAAGGCATGCTCCCCAATCCAGGCAACATCCTTGTAAATTCCCTCTGCACCCTTTCAATGGCTTCCACATCCTTCCTGTAGTGAGGCGAACAGAACTGAGCACAATACTCCAAGTGGGGTCTGATCAGGGTCCTATATAGCTGCAACATTACCTCTCGGCTCCTAAATTCAATTCCACAATTGATAAAGACCAATACACCCTATGCCTTCTTAATCACAGAGTCAACCTGCGCAGCTGCTTTGAGCATTCTATGGACTTGGACCCCAAGATCCCTCTGATCCTCCACACTGCCAAGAGTCTTACCATTAATACTATATTCTGCCATCGTATTTGACCTACCAAAATGAACCACTTAACAGTTATCTGGGTTGAGTTCCATCGACCACTTCTCAGGCAAGTTTTGCATCCTATCAATGTACCGCTGTAGCCTCTGACAGCCCTCCACACTATCAACAACACCTCCAACCTTTGCGTCATCAGCAAACTTACTAACCCATCCCTCCACTTCTTCATCCAGGTCATTTATAAAGACCATGAAGAGTAAGGGTCCCAGAACAGATCCCTGAGGCACTCCACTGGTTACTGACCTCCATGCAGAATATGACCCATCTACAACCACTCTTTGCCTTCTGTGGGCAAGCCAGTTCTGGATCCACAAACTAATGTCCCCGTGGATCCCATGCCTCCTTACTTTCTGAATAGGCCTTGCATAGGGTACCTTATCAAATGCCTTGCTGAAATCCATATACACTACATCTACCACTCTTCCTTCATCAATGTGTTTAGTCTCATCCTCAAAAAATTCAATCAGGCTCGTAAGGCACGACCTGCCCTTGGCAAAGCCATGCTGACTATTCCTAATCATATTATACCTCTCCAAATGTTCATAAATCCTGCCTCTCAGGATCTTCTCGATCAACTTACCAACCACTGAAGTAAGACTCATTGGTCTATAATTTCTTGGGCTATCCCTACTCCCTTTCTTGAATAAAGGAACAACATCCACAACCCTCCAATCCTCCGGAACCTCTCCCGTCCCCATTGATAATGCAAGGATCATCTCTAGAGGCTCAGCAATCTCCTCCCTCGCCTCCCACAGTAGCCTGTGGTATATCTCATCCGGTCCCGGCTACTTAACCAACTTGGTGCTTTCCAAAAGCTCCAGCACATCCTCTTTCTTAATATCTACATGCTCAATCTTTTCAGTCTGCTGCAGGTCATCACTACAATCACCAAGATCCTTTTCCATAGTGAATACTGAAGTAAAGTATTCATTAATTACCTCTGCTATTTCCTCCGGTTCCATACACTTTTCCATTGTCACACTTGATAGGTCCTATTCTTTCACGTGTTATCCTCTTGCTCTTAACGTACTTGTAGAATACCTTGGCGTTTTCCTTCATCCTGCCCGGCAAGGCCTTCTCATGGCCCCTTCTGGCTCTCCTAATTTCGTTCTTAAGCTCCTTCCTATTAGCCTTATAACCTTCTAGATCTCCAGCATTACCTAGCTCTCTGAACCTGTTGTAAGCTTTTCTTTTCTCCTTGGCTAAATTTATTACAGCCTTTGTACACCACAGTTCCTGTACCCTAACATAACTTCCCTATCTCATTGGAATGTAGCTACGCAGAACTCCACACAAATATCCCCTGAACATTTGCCACATTTCTTCAACATACATCAAAGTTGCTGGTGAACGCAGCAGGCCAGGCAGCATCTCTAGGAAGAGGTTCAGTCGACATTTCGGGTCGAGACCCTTCGTCAGGACTAACTGAAAGAAGAGCTAGTAAGAGATTTGAAAGTGGGAGGGGGAGGGGGAGATCCAAAATGATAGGAGAAGACAGGAGGGGGAGGGATGGAGCCAAGAGCTGGACAGTTGAATGGCAAAAGGGATATGAGAGGATCATGGGGCAGGAGGCCCAGGAAGAAAGAAAAAGGGGAGGGGGGAAAAACCCAGAGGATGGGCAAGGGGTATAGTGAGAGGGACAGAGGGAGAAAAAGGAGAGAGAGAGAACGAAATGTGTGTATACAAATCAATAACGGATGGGGTATGAGGGGGAGGTGGGGCATTAGCGGAAGTTTGAGAAGTCAGTGTTCATGTCATCAGGTTGGAGGCTACCCAGACGGAATATAAGGTGTTGTTCCTCCAACCTGAGTGTGGCTTCATCTTTACAGTAGAGGAGGCCATGGATAGACATGTCAGAATGGGAATAGGATGTGGAATTAAAATGTGTGGTCACTGGAAGATCCTGCTTACTCTGGCGGACAGAGCGTAGGTGTTCAGCAAAATGATCTCCCAGTCTGAGTCGGGTCTCGCCAATATATAGAAGGCCACATCGGGAGCGGCGGACGCAGTATATCACCCCAACCGACTCACAGGTGAAGTGTCGCCTCACCTGGAAGGACTGTCTGGGGCCCTGAATGGTGGTAGGGGAGGAAGTGTAAGGGCATGTGTAGCGCTTGTTCCACTTACAAGGATAAGTGCCAGGAGGGAGATCGGTAGGGAGGGATGGGGGGAACGAATGGACAAGGGAGTTGCGTAGGGAGCAATGCCTGTGGAAAGCAGAGGCGGGGGGAGGGAAAGATGTGCTTAGTGGTGGGATCCCGTTGGAGGTGGCGGAAGTTACGGAAAATTATATGTTGGACCCGGAGGCTGGTGGGGTGGTAGGTGAGGACCAGGGGAACCCTATTCCTAGTGGGGTGGCGAGAGGGTGGATTGAGAGCAGATGTATGTGAAATGGGGGAGATGCGTTTGACAACAGAGTTGATGGTGGAGGAAGGGAAGCCCCTTTCTTTAAAAAAGGAGGACATCTCTCCCATCCTCAAATGAAAAGCCTCATGTTGAGAGCGGATGCGGCGGAGATGGAGCAATTGCGAGGAGGGGATGGCATTTTTGCAAGAGACAGGGTGAGAAGAGGAATAGTCCAGATATCTGTGAGAGTCAGTAGGCTTATAGTGGACAGACAGATAACAGATAGATAACAGACAGTAGATAAGCTGTCTCCAGATATAGAGCCAGAAAGATCTAGAAAGGGGAGGGAGGTTTTGGAAATCCATATAGCCTTTCTTGGCACAGCCATATATCCTTTCTTGAGCGTTCACCAGCAACTTTGATGTGCGTTGCTTGAATTTCCAGCATCTGCAGAATTCCTCGTGTTTGCCACATTTCTTTTGTACTTTTCCCTGAGAACATCTGTCCCCAATTTAAGCTTCCAATTTCCTGTTTGATAGCCTCATAATTCCCCTTACTCTAATTAAATGCATTTCTAAATTGTCTGTTCCTACCTCTCTCCAATGCTATTGTAAAGGAGATAGAATTATGATCACTATCTCCAAAATGCTCTCTCACTGAAAGATCTGACACCTGACAAGGTTCATTTCCCAATACCAAACCAAGTACAGCCTCTCCTCTTGTTAATTCTGTTTCCTCTTCTAGATGCTGTCAGACCTGCTGAATATCCTGTTTTTCTGATTATGTTTCTAAAAATTATATTATTGGCTGCAGTGTTAAGTTCCCTACTGATTTGTTGCAGTAATCCCAACAAAAAGTTGCATTTTCTGACAGGAATTTAGGCACCTAAAGTGTGCCCCAAGTTTCTGTAGTTGTTGTCAACTTTCATCTACACAGTACCACTCATCTAGAGACCTCCAAAGGTATTTCTGGAAGACAGTCTTAGAATGAATGATGTAACAGGAAAACAAAATGATGAGGGTCCCAGTGAGAATATAAGCAGTGTAATAATGATATTCTTATGGGAACTACTGCTATTATACAAAAAAGGTGTCTTTGGGAACATTACACCTCAGAAATGGAGACTACGCAACCCATCTTGCTCAGAAGAGCAAAATATGGTCTCATTGAGGTTGATCTCATTTTAAACCTTCAGGATTCTTGGTTCTAATGGTCCTCTATCTTTACATTAACTGAGTAAGTTGACTTACTACATACTCTGCAAAAGTCAATCCACAGAAATGTGTATTTTTGGGTGAAATGACATGACTTAAAGCTGAGACATTGCATGCAATAGCTAATGCAATTTCTTTTCTGGAATGAGCTGAAACCTACTCATGACCGTCCCAAGAGTCAAACCATCAATACAAAATGGTGCATGACTTCTGGTGGGCAGCTCACCCTTCCTGACAACACCTTCTGTTTCTGTTGTCCATTCATAATCTCTGCTAGTGAATAAACAGTTCAGCATTCATGACCGCAATAATTGTGGCTGGGAGTTTTATTTTTTAGATCGAATTTTACTGTCATGTAAAATAGAGATGCGGTTTGTCACCAAAGATGCTAACAGTTTCTACCAAAGAAAGCATTCTAACTGATTGTATCTCTGTCTGGTATGGATGGAACCACTGCGCAGGATCAGAAAAAGCTGCAGAGGGTTGTAAGTTCAACCAGCTCCATGTTGGGCACAAACCTCACTAGCACCAAGGACATCTTCAAAAGGCAATGCCTTCTAAAGGCTGCATCCAGCATTAAGTACCCTCTCCACCCAGACATGCCCTCTTCTCCTCACTATTATCAGAAAGGAGGTAGAGGAGTCTAAAGACTTGACTGAACATTTTAGAAACAGCTTCTTCTATTCCACATTTGGTTTTCTGAACAGTTAATGAACCCATGAACATTACTTCCCTATTTTTTTCTCTTTTTTTTCTCTACTCATTTAATTATATACAGTGGATTCCAGTTAAGTAGGACACATTAGGACCAGTACATTTTGGACAAAGCTAAAAGCTCATGAACTAGATAAAACCGTATACAAAAGACACACTAACATTTAACTGTGTAACAAATTATGTATTTAAATTAAGTACAGAACAACTTCACACACTACCAAAACTACCACAGTACTATAAAATTGCATATTAGTTACTAGTAGTAATCAATGGAGGAATTCATTCAGTGTACCCTGCCATGCTCCTTTGATTGGTGGTAAATGAAGAAAATCAGTGCAGACACCTGTTATGTTTTGTAATTTCAAAACATTAAAACTAATTGAAGGACCTCTACTTTTCGTGATTTTTATTAATGACCTGGATGTGGGGGTAGAAGGGTGGGTTGGCAAGTTTGCAGATGACACAAAGTTTGGTGGTGTTGTAGACAGGGTAGAGGATTGTCGAAGATTGCAGAGAGACATTGATAGGATGCAGAAGTGGGCTGAGAAGTGGCAGATGGGGTTCAACCTGGAGAAGTGTGAGGTGGTACACTTTGGAAGGACAAACTCCAAGGCAGAGTACAAAGTAAATGGCAGGATACTTGGTAGTGTGGAGGAGCAGAGGGATCTGGGGGTACATGTCCACAGATCCCTGAAAGTTGCCTCACAGGTGGATAGGGTAGTTAAGAAAGCTTATGGGGTGTTAGCTTTCATAAGTCGAGGGATAGAGTTTAAGAGTCGCGAGGTAATGATGCAGCTCTATAAAACTCTGGTTAAGCCACACTTGGAGTACTGTGAACAGTTCTGGTCGCCTCACTATAGGAAGGATGTGGAAGCACTGGAAATGGTACAGAGGAGATTTACTAGGATGCTGCCTGGTTTAGAGAGTATGCATTATGATCAGAGATTAAGGGAGCTAGGGCTTTACTCTTTGGAGAGAAGGAGGATGAGAGGAGATATGATAGAGGTGTACAAGATAATAAGAGGAATAGATAGAGTGGATAGCCAGCACCTCTTCCCCAGGGCACCACTGGTCAATACAGGAGGACATGGCTTTAAGGTAAGGGGTGGGAAGTTCAAGGGGGATATTAGAGGAAGGTTTTTTACTCAGAGTGGCTGGTGCATGGAATGCACTGCCTGAGTCAGTGGTGGAGGCAGATATACTAGTGAAGTTTAAGAGACTGCTAGACAGGTATATGGAGGAATTTAGGTGGGGGTTTATATGGGAGGCAGGGTTTGGGGGTTGGCACAACGTTGTGGGCCGAAGGGCCTGTACTGTGCTGTACTATTCTATGTTCTATGTTCTATGTTCTAAATACATGGAGCCAGGATAACTTATGTATGCTCTTAGTTTTACTTTTATCAAGGTGCTCACATATTTCGTGGTGGTATGATGACGAATGCCATTCACATAAATTTACATTTAACCCTCAATGCAAAACAATGTAGAATGCTTAATCAAATGATAGATTAAAAATGATACTCAAATATTAAATACACAGCACTCCCTCCATTTAGCTATGAATTCCAACTCAATATAGAATGCAACTCTCCTTATATACATATATGCAGTATATACATTATACATTATAATACATCTACTATATAGACATTCACAGCATAGTAATTTTAAATCATTCTATTCAGACTTAAAGATTTAACTGCTGTGGCGGATTTCTTACTCTTGTAGGGTAATGACTTTTCTGACAAGGGACGTGTCACTTTGCTTCGCAGGAGAGACTTGTGGCTATGGAACTATCTCAGGTTCTAGGGCCTCCTCGGCGCTGGTTGCAGAGTTGACTCTAGGACTGCAGGCAGTGGTTCTGATAGCTGTGGCCAGCTTTCTTCACTTATTTAGACAGCTGTAACCACCTATCTTCACCATTGCTCCAGAGAAAACAACTCTCCCTTGTGTCATGGCCGGATCAGGGTCTCTTTAAATTTACTTTGTTTATTTTACGATCCGGACCACTGACTCCCTGTTTTCCTTTGTTTCCCTGTTTTCCCGTGTCCCTTGGCCTTGGTGATTAGAGGCAATTTACTCTCGGCTGAACTGGTAGTTTATAGTCTCCGGCTTTCAGCTGTTTGGCACGGGAGCGTCTGCAAAGTCACCAAAGGTACGGCATGCCAATGTCATCTGGCCGGAGCAAGCCTTGTCTCCGCCCGAAGCGAGTGCCGGTAATTCGCCTTTCTTCACTGGAGCAACATTGCCAAAGCGAGCCTGCAAAGTTTCCTCACCGAGGTGGGTCCGTCAGTTAACCCGCCGCAGGGAATCAAGAACCACTGTCTACTATTCCCAGGCCGAGTCGAGAGCTCGCCACTACCCGGAGGCTCTAAGTCAAGTCTTGGTTCCGGGGGCATCCACGTACCGAGTCAAGTCCCGGTCCTGGTGGTATCCAAGTTCCAAGTCAAGTCCTGGCCCTGGCGGCATCCAAGTTCCGAGTCAAGTCCTGACCCTGGCGGTCTGTGATTCCTGTCCTACCCCCCTGTCTGAATCCCTTCTCTGCCCCTCTCGCTTCTAGCCCTCGCCTGCACCTTGGTCTAGTTCTATCGCCGGAGCTAGATAGGTACTGTCTGGTGTTCTTTCGTGCTGGTCTTGTTCTGTCCTTGCCTCCGTGGGGTAAGTCTGGCCGTCTTGCCGTTGCCCCGCGGGGGGGTCATGAGTCCCAGCCCTATGTCCTGTACCCAAGGATGGGTCCCAGCTCTCTGTTCTGTGTGTGAGTCCTGGCCCTATGTCCTGTACCCAAGGAGGGGTCCCAGCTCTCTGTTCTGTGTGTGAGTCCCGGCCCTATGTCCTGTACCCAAGGAGGGGTCCCGACTCTGTGTTCTGTGTATGTGTCCATGGTTCCATGCATCTGCTCTCCTGAGACCGAGGCTCTGTTTTTCCATGTTCCTCCTCTCCCTAGCCCATGTCATGTCCATGCCTGGTTCTGGGGTCCGAGCCCGGGGCAAGACCCAGGTACTAGGTCCTTGCTCAGTCCATGGCTCGGAGTCCATACACTAGCCTCTTCATGCCACCTCTAGTTTTGGGATCCGATTCCGAGTCCTAGCCCAGACCCTTGGTCCCAGCCTAGTCATAGTCCTGAGTCCTTGTCCAGTTCGCTACTCCTGCTCCTGCCTTGCTCTCCTGGTATCGAACAATAAACTAAATTTAATTAACCTCACAAGATGTGTCTTGCATTTGGGTCCACCCTTGCTCCCAGTGCCCTGCCTTTGTGACACCTTGTCCAAATCTCCTTACAACACTTGCTTTCTAAACCAGACAGCATCCTGGTAAACCTTTTCTGCATCTGCATCCTCTTCTGGAGCCTTCACATCCTTCCTATAATGGGACAATTTAACTGAATGCCGTACTCCAGAGATTTATAAAGTTTCAAGATAACTTCCTGACTCTTGAACTCAATGCTTTCATTAATAAAGACATGGGTATAATTTTTAGATGATAGGGGGAAATTGTCAGATGATTGTCAGAGATGCATAGAGAGAGGTGAGAGTTTTGAACACTCTGCCATGGCCTGTGGTAGAAGCAGATGCATTAGGGTGTATTTAAGAAACTCTTAGTTTTATAATAGTTAAATTAAAATAAGTAGTGCAAAAACAGAAATAAAAAAGTAGTGAGGTAGTGCTCATGGCTTGAATGTCCGTTTAGGAATCAGATGGCAGAGGGGAAGAAGCTGTTCCTGAATTGCTGAGTGAATGCTGAGTGAGTATAGAATTGTGGGCCGAAGGGCTTGCTCTGTGCTCTCATGTTCTACATTCTACGTTATATGAAAGATCTCAAAGCTAATGTACCATCCTATCTAACAATGGAACAAAGGCAACTTTCAGATACATTACTAATGGTTCACATTCGGAAAGTGACCAATCCTTTCCAAGTGTGTGAGCACATCGAAATTCTCCTCTGGAACAGTCACAGCTACCGATTCCAGTTTCAGCAGTTTGACTGAATTTTGCTTCCCACAACAAATTCCTGTTTGTGTACACGATGTCAAACAATCTCAACAGAGTGAATCAAAACATTGAAACGAAGCAAGCAGTTCCCACAGATGATAAAGGCTCTGAGCACGATATCCATGTGTAAGAGCCCTTACAGGTTGCAACACCAGAAGTCAGAGTTCTTTCTTTCAGCGGTGCTGGGAGAAAACACAGCATCAGACAGAAAGGAAGTCTTGCTTATGTGTTTTACACCTTTTGCTGCCTCAGATTGAAACTACGACCAGGAAGCACTGCTGATGAATACTGGAATAAAGCAAACACCCATCCAATAGTAATGACATCAACCTGGTATTCTGCTCAGCCCTTTTTAGTTGAGGGAGAGTTGGTCAGCCAACTGATACTATTCTTCTTTAAAATTAAGAGCTTCTGAGCAGCTTGGGCCCTGCATTGGAGTGGGTCCAGAAGAGATTCCTGAGGACGATTCTGGGAATTAAAGGGTTAATGTATGAAGCGCATTTTGATGGCTCTGGGTCTGTACTCACTGAAGTTCAGAAGAATGAGGTAGAACTCACTGAAACCTATTAAATATTGAAATGCCTAGATAGATTGGATGTGGAGAGGATGTTTCTGAGAGATTCTAGGACCAGAGAGCACAGCCTCAGATTATAAGGATGTCCCTCCCAGACAGAGGTAATGAGGATGGTGGATCTGTGAAATTCATTGCTATGGATGGCTGAGGAGGCCAAGACATTAAGAACGTTTAAAGCAAAGGTTGATAGTTTATTGATTAGTAAGGGCATCAAAGGTTACAGGCAGAAGGCAAGAGAATGGGATTGACAAGTCGGCCATGATGGAATGGCAGAGTAGACTTGAAGGGCTAAAAGGCTTAATTCTGCTTCTATGTCTTATGGTCTTATGTTGCTGTGTTTATTTCACATTCATAATAGAACTAATCGCCGCAGGCAATGTATCTAAATACCACCAGGAAGTAAAAAATCTAGTGTCTTGGTGCAATCACAACAACTTGGAGTTGGATATCCTCAAACCATAGTGATGCATATTGACTTTAGGAGAAATGTATCACCTCTCCACCCATCATCAGCAACTCTAACATTAGCACCGTTTCAACACTCAGCTTCCCAGGTATCATTACTTCAGGGCCTCATGTAGGCGAACTATATCTCCTGCTTTAACAAAAAAGTTCGGCAGAGGATGTACTTCTTGCGTCAATTGGTAAAGTTCCATATTCCCTAGAAGATACCAGTGCAATTCTACACTGCCATCAAAGAGAGCATCCTCAGGTCACCCATTACTGTCTGGTTTGGTGCAGCATTTTCTCACAATATATGAAAATGATAGCAAATGCTCGGGTCAGCTGAAAAGGTCATTGACTGCAGTCGACCATCACTGCAGAATTTGTATGTGGCCAGGACACTGAAGCAAGCAGGAAAAATCATTATGGATAGCACTACTCTGCAAGGCCCCTATTCCAAAAGCTCCATTCTGGAAAGCGCTACAGGCTTTTAATACAAAAACCACACTTTCTTAAAAGTTTCTTTCCCTCAGGCAGTTAATCTGATCAATCATTCTATTTAGCCACACCACCCCTCTCTGTCTAATACCCCTGTCACTGCAGTGTACTGTAAACACTTTAAAATGTTTTTTATAGACCATACCACCATAAGGCATAGGAGCAGATAAAGCCATTTGGGCCATCAAGTGTGCTCCACTATTCCATTATGACTGATTTATTATCCCTCTTTATCTCATTGTTCTGCCTTCGCCCTGTAATCTTTGACATCCTGACTAACCAAGAACCTAACAACCTCCGATTATAATGCTGTTTATTCATGCTTCCATTTATGTACTTATGCATATTTTATTCCATATCTATACCTTAACCCAGCCTTTCTCAACCTTTTGCCCTGGAGGAAACCTTGAAATAACTTTCAGGTCTCAGGGAACCCTTGCATAAAAATGGCTGTGATTTGTAGTTGAAGTGTCTTTTCAATTTTCCTGGAGCCATTGCTACATTAGTAAGTTGGTTGCCACAGACTAGGCAGAATTGAGTAGAACAACTTGGTACACTAGTCCATTTAAAATCCATTGATAAGTAGCTTTCATTGGAAAGATATGGTACTAGCTGATTACTTTAGTTCCACCCACTGATTTTGTCTCCAGGACCCAAAAAAGACCAGTGAACTTCTTCTAGGGCAACGGAGGGCATTGGGTCTCTGCTGGGGCCCTGAGTCTTCTGATCACAGAAGGCAGTCAGTCATTGGTGTGGGTGAGCACCCATCTGGCAGCTCTCTGCCTCAGGACCCCAGAGAGATACCTGTATAGAGAACACCCTCTAGGATGGCATGAACTGGCATCACACTTCCTCTGCCTGCAGGAGGGCACGCGGCTTCTAGCAGACAGCATCAGCCACTCTGCTCGGAGGGAACTGTCTCAGTTTGAGGGTATGGGTCTAGTCTCGGCCTGACAGAGTGCTCCTGTGGCAGTGGGAGACAGTGCTCTAGTTGCAAGGGGGATGGTTCCCCATCCAGTTATGGTGGGTGTCAATAGGGCTTGGAAAAGTGGAGAGGTTCCAGCTGGACCACCACTTGGAGGGCCAGAAGTGCTCAGTTCAAGGCCTGGGGATACTGTGTGGGACAGGGTCTTGCATAATGTGAGCCACCTCTCGGGGATGCCCACTGTACCCTTCTTAGATGCTTCAAATCGTTTCTTGTATGGGCTGCTCTTGCACACCTTTCACCTCCTTGCCTTTGTCTGCCGAACAGACTCATCTTGGCAGTCTGTTTTACCATCTGACAGCGGAGGAATCTGTTCATGCAGGGGTCCTTCTCTATACACTGGGGACCTGGGTGGAAGGTGTTACACAGGGCAGTGCCGTGCAGCTGGTCCACCTGTCCATTCTGTGGCCGGAAGGATTTAGTGTACCAAGCTGATATGGAGTGTGAGAGGTTGCAGCCCCTGTTTGAGTTTCTGAAGGGGCTGCTGCTCAGGTCCTGGATCACTTCAGCTCCACGCTCCTTGTATATGGGCAGCCAGTATGGAAGGGGGATGGGTTGTGAAGAGGATGGACTGGTGGGCTTGCTGCTGGGCCTGGCCAAGATGGCCATTCACAGGACCAGCCGGTGTAAAGTTGTGGGCTCTGCCAGGGCCAACTGCCTGACCTTCTTCCGATGATATGTTTGTGCCCAGCTGTCTTTGGAGAGGGAACATGCAATCACAATAGGTACAACAGGTGGTTTACGGGAGTGGTGAGCTCCCCAGAGAATTGACTGTTTTATAGACAGTAGTAATCATATTTTAATTTGAATTTAGTCACTGTCTTGTAAATATTTAATGTTTGTACATTATGTATTTGTTGTGTAAATAAACTTTTATAGTTTTGTTAAAAAAAAAGACGGACTTTTTTTGTGTCCATTCTTGCATTGGTGCAGTGAAATGACTCAGAAGATTGTAATTCTTCATCATTAACCTTATCAGAACTATCCGTAGGCTGAGGCCTAGAATCCCCCTCTTCCATCTCACACCTCCTTTTCAAAAATCGCCACACTGGACCATCTTTAGAATTAATTCCCTCCAATTTTCTACTCCACCAGTAGAGTATGACCAAGGCTTGTCAGGGGAAGCTGGGGGAGGTAATTCAAGATGGAGCGGCTGACGTCATAGCCCCAGTAGGGCTAATCCATTCAATGCTCAGGAAACGCACTTCAGACTGCTCATAAGCCAACCGTCCTCCCCTCCGTGAAATACAACGGTCACCAATTATCAGCCTACCATCCTCCCAGCTGTGCAATACAGTGCTCACCAATTATCAGCCTACCATCCTCCCCTCTGTGAAATACAACGGTCACCAATTGTCAGCCTACCGTCCTCCCGTTTGTGCAATACAGTGCTCACCAATTATCAGCCTACCATCCTCCCCTCCGTAAAATACAGTGCTCACCAATTATCAATACTGTCCTCACCTTCATACAATACAGCACTCATTAATTGTCTGCCTACCATCCACCCTTCTGTGTAATGCAGCACTCACCAATTATCAGCCTACCATCCTCTGCTCCATGCACTACATCACTCAGCTATTTAGCCTACAGTCCTCCATTACATGCAATACAGCACCCACCAATTATCTGCCTACCATACTCCCCTCTGTACAATACAACACTCACCAATTATCAACCTCCACTCCACAACCCCCATGGAATACGACACTCTCCAATCATCAGCCTACCATCTCCCCCTCTGTGCAATACAGCACTCACCATCAGCCTATCAGCCTATCACCCTCCCCTCCGTGCAATACAACGCTCTCCAATTATCAACGACCCCTCTTATCTCATGTCAAAAAGTGAGAATGCAGTCAACTAATAAACATGGTCCTACTGCGTACTGCCATATCTGGCTGATATTGCTGACAGGGTTGTTCAGTCGCTGCCTACCACTGTGAGCCCTAGCATTGCGTGTTGCATGAAATTCAAAAGACGATGTTTGATTTTCTTTCAATTGTGATCTCTCACAGAACCCCTCACGGAATCCTGGTTGTGAAAGCCTGATTTAACCTTTAACTTTTTCTATATACACAGTAATTCTTTATTCTTTATAATGCTGAATGTCATGTCACACCTTGATCAACACACCACAGCAATATCTTATGTATGTGTCAAATACAGGTGATCTTTGGTCCTTGATCCTTGAACGTTGACCAGAGATACCACCGTTTCAGATTACCTGTTAAAGGCAGTACCTCCAACTGTGTACCACTGCATTGCCACAGCGTTACTCCAAATCTCTGGAGAGAGCCTTGGACTTCATGGAGCAGGACTGAGGTGCCTCAGTCCATTTGTAACAACATTTTATTCTTCTCTGAAATTAGTTGGTGAGATTCGAATGTACTCCTAATATTCCTGAATAGTGTCCTGAAGAAGGGTCTCAACCCAAAATGGTGACTGTTTATTCTTTTCCATCGATGCTACCTGCCCTGCTGATTTCCTTCAGTATTTTGTGTGTGTTGCTCTGGATTTCCAGCATCTGCAGACTTGCTTGTGTTCTCAATATTTCTACTCTCTTTACTTGGATGAAGCCTGCTTTATGGTTGTATTCTAGTACTTTTGCGTTCCAAAGGTTCTTTGGAAGTTAAGAATGAGGCATAAAACTTAATGCTTACAATTGTGTTACAAGATTGATAAACAAATAAGAGAGTCACATGAACAGAGAAAAGAGAAAGGAAAAAGCATTTGTGTTTGTTTCATACTCAGACTAGAGATTACCAAATTTCTATTGATAGTAATTAACCAATAAAATAGCCAGATTCCAGTCATGTGATACCTGTTGTGGAAAACTGAGAAGTTTCATGAAAAATATAGAATGATCTTAAAATTCACTCAGCAATTACATGTATAATCTGTAGGTCATCATCGTACACAAATGAAGGAGGGACGTAGCAAGTCAGGCAGCATCTCTGAAGAGGACTAAACAGTCAAAGTTTCGGGCTGAGACCCTTCGTCAGGACTGAAAATGAAGGAAGCAGAAGACAGATTAAGAAGGTGGGGGGGGGGGATTGGGGGTGGAGGTGAAGGAATGGTAGGTGACAGATGAGACCAGGTGAGTCCAGGTGGGTGGGTGTCTTGGAGAAGGGTATGAAATGAGAAGCTAGGAAGTGTTAAGTGGAAAGTGTAAAGGGTTGAAGAAGGAGGAATCTGATAGGACAGGAGAGTGGACTATGAGAGATAGGGAAGGAGAAAGGGCACCAGAGCGAGATGGTGGGCAGCTGAGGAGAAGAGAAGGGGTGAGGGGGTAGGCAGAATGGAGGGGAGTAGTTGCTGGAAGTTAGAGAAATTGAAGTTCATGCCATCATGTTGATAGATACCCACATGGAATATGAAGTGCTGCTGAAAGTATATAAAGTTCAAAAGATCAAAGTAAATTTCTTGTCAAAGTACGTATATGTCCGCATATACTACCCTGAAATATATTTTCTTGCAGGCACTCACAGTAATACAAAGAAGAGCAATAGAATCAGTAAGAAACTACAGATAGACAAAAGTGTGTAAATGAAGACAATCTGTGCAAATACAAAAAAAATCATAACAAGTAAATAAATAAATAATACAGAGAACATAAGGTTTAGAGTCCTTGAAAGTGCGTCTGTAGTTGTGGAATCAGTTCAGCGTTAAGGTGAGTGAAGTTATCCATACTGGTTATGAAGCCTGAGGATTATAGGGTAATAACTGTTCCTGAACCTGGTGGTGTGAGATCTAAGGCTCCTGCACCATCTTCCCGATGGCAAAAGCAAGAAAAGAGAATGTGGGTAAGTATATAAGCAAACATACCCTAGTCCAACACCGATTAATCATGTGGACGGTCCTTGCATCTTTCATAGTGATCTGTAGATGTCAGTGCTTTCCTATATGATGAACACGGTGCAGTCAGGTGCAATGTAAGATGCCCTCCATTAGAGGGTAGCCTCGCTCTTGCTCTTTGTACTGACTGCAAGGCTGGAATTTTCATTCACCCTGCATGTTGAATCATAGGAACAATATGTACATCCAGTCCTGCTGTTGGAATTTCTCACTCATTTTAGATGTAGCTGCCAGCAGTGACTTTCTCTCCCCTCCCCCTTTCCTTTCACTCTCATTCCTTCCTTCCTTTCTGTCTCTCTCTCACTTGCCTCTCTCCTCCACTCAGTCTCCTGCCAAGCAGCTGGCAGCAACTAAGTATAAGTTTCCAGTCAGGCCCCACCCAGACAAAACCAGCTGTCAAAGGCAGACATCTAATTCCCGGGAGCTGCTGCTGCTGTGTAACTGTGGTTTTGCCTGGTTGCTGAGCTCCTGCAAGCACGCGCTGGAAGGTAAATTCTAATTAACTTAGGGGTCACAGTGGTGAGCCGAAAGTTCTCACTGCTGGTGACCTGATTTGATCTATGCTGAGTCAGCATCGTTCAGTTTGGGTCTGTTCTAAGACACAATGAGGGTTGACTAGATGTCTGTGTCAGGAAAACTACACAGAATAGGGGCCAACCTAATGTGATACATACGGAGCAGACAGTGTCCCATCACTTGCTGGCCAATGACTGTCATTACTCTGCACTGATCTGGCCCTGTTGGTTTGTGCTCCATTGTGTAGCAGTTGCAAGATGGAAATCAGCATTATGAGACTGAAAGGAGCCATATTTTTGCTCCCACCCTTTCCTCCTTCTTCATTTCTACCTCTCCTTCTTTCCATTCCGTTCTCCACTACCTCCAACCCACTCACCTTAACATTTCTTTTACACTCCCACCTCATCACTCATCACTCTCTCACTCTCTCTCTCTCTCTCCCTCTCTCTCTCTCTACACCTCTGTCTGTCTGTCTGTCTCTCTCTCTGTCTCTGCCTCTGTTTCCCTCTCTCCTTGTCCTCCTCAATCTTTAAGACCATAAAACGCAGGAACAGAACTAAACCGATGGCCCATTGAATATGTTCTGCCATTCCTTCATGACTAATTTATTTTCTCTCTCAACCCCTTGTCCCCTTACCTTTGACACCCTTACTAACCAAGAATTTATCAGCCTCTGCTTTAAATATACCCAATGATTTGGCCTGCACAACCATCTATGGTAATGAATTCCATGGAATCACCACTCTCGCTAAAGAAATTCCTCCTCCTCTGTTCTAAAGGGATGTCATTCTCAGACTATGCCTTCTGGTCCCAGACTCCCCAGCTATAGATAGGAATCATACTCTCCACGCCACACTGTCTGGACCTTTCAATATTTGATAGTACCCCCCACATTTTTCTAAATTCTAGCAGGTATAGTTCCAGAGCCATCAAGCAATCATTTCAAGAGAACTAGAAAATAAAAGCTAGGGTGTAAAGTTTGAGGTATAGTAAGGCATTGGTTAGACTGCACTTGGAGTATTGTAAGCAGTTTTGGACCCCTTATCTACGAAAATATGTGCTGGCATTGGAGAGGGTCCAGAGGAGGTTCAGAAGAACAATTCCTGGAATGGAAGAGTTAACGTATGAGGAGTGCTTGTTGGCTCTGGGCCTGTACTCATCCAAGATTATAAGAATGAAGGGGGCATCTCAATGAAAGTTATCAAATATTGAAAGGAATAGAATTTGAGTGGACATGGAGAGAATGTTTCCTATAATGGAGGAGCCTAGAACCAGAGGGCGCAGACTTAGAATAGAAGGACACCCACTTAGAACAGAGATGAAGAAGAATTTCTTTAACTGGAGAGTGGTGAATCTGTGGAATTCATTGCCATGGATGGATGGATGCGGAGGCCAAGTTGTTGGGTATATTTAAAGCAGAGACCGATAAGTTCTTGATTAACCAGGGCATCGAACATTATGGGGAGAAGGGAGAATGGAGTTGAGAGGCATAATAAATCTGCCATGATTGAATGCCAGAGTAGTCTCAATGGGCTAAGTGGCCTAATTCTGCTCCAATGTCAAAGGGTCTCACGCATTTACCCTTTCATTCCCAGGATCATTCTTGTGAACCTCCTCTGGACCCTCTCCAATGCAAAACATGCTTTCTTAGATAAGGGGCCAAAAACTACTCACAATACTCAAAGTGAGATCTAACAAATACCTTATGAAGCCTCAGCATTAGATCCTTGCTTTTACATTCTAGTCCCCTAGAAATGAATGCTAAAATTGCATTTGCCTTCCTCACACTGACTCAACCTATGTGCTAACCTTTAAGGAATCCTGCATGAGGACTCCCAAGTCTCTTTGCACTTCTGGTTGTCAATGGCAATCCTATTTCTCCTTCCACCATTCTCCTGTTCCTTCATTTCTACCTCTCTTTCTCTCTCTTTTCCAAGGTCATTGCCTTGTCATGGTGGAGTGGCTTGTGAGTTCCTGAGATTTCAAGAGCAATCACATCTGGAGCTTAGTTCAGGGTAGCAAAGTCAGGTGGAAATTTCCAGACAAAGAGTGATCCAACCAAGACTCCAACAATGGAGCTAGTGGAAAATGATGACACATCACAATGGGGTTCATGCAAAGGAAGGCTGCAGAAGCGAAGGATTGCAAGTCAAGTTGCATTCCGTGCCATTGGACCCTGACCCGACCTGTGGTGGCTGTTTGTGTACCAACCTTCCCATGTTAACAAAATCAGGTAAAGGTGTTCGGCATTTTCAATTTGCCTCTCTCCATTCCATTCTGCTTTACCTTCGGCCCAGCCACCCTCTTACATTCCTTCCTCCATATCACTGCCCCATACTCACTGGGTTACCCGCCCTCCCAATTCACTGCCTCCTGCTCTCTCTTCTGTAGCTCCATTGCTTCCCCCTCTGCTCCCCTCCCATTTCCACTCTCCCTTATTCCCTTCAATCTGCTTCTCTCTTTTCCTTCGTCTTCCTGCATTTTTCTCCCCCTCATTGACCCCCCACTATCCTACGTCTTACTTCACTCCTTCCTCTCTGTAACCTTTCTGCTTCTCTCTCTCTTTTATTCCTGTCTTTTCCTACCATTTCTGTTCCTCTTGCTCTAGTCCTCTCCCTTGCTCCATCTCATGCCTCTTTATTACTACTTGCCTCCCTCTCTTCCCCATTCCCTCTTTCTTCTCCCTCTTCCTCCCTAACACTCCCTTCAATTTCTTCTCCCCATCTCCCTCTCCCTCTCTTTCCCCTCTACTCCCCACCCCCCATCTTTCTCTCCATTTCTTGCTTCGCTCTCCCTGATTGCTTTGGTCTCCCAGTCTCTACCCCTTTGCCCTCCCTCTCTCCCTCACCCTTCCTGATTACTATCCATTCCTTTTCACCTCTCTTCCCCTCAAGTCTATCCCATTCACTCCCTTTTGGCAAGTTCCTTTCCCTTATCTCTCTCTTTCCCTCTGTTCTTTTCATTGTGTCACATTCCCTCTTGCCCTTCTGCCAATCATTCCCTCCTTCTCCCACTCCTCTCCTTCTTCTCTCTTCATTTCCTTCTTTTCTTCCTGTCCCACCCCCACCCTTCTTTTCCTCCTTCCAGACCCCTTGCTCTGCCTTTCCCTCTCTCCTTCTCTCCTGCCTCCTCCCTCCAATTCTCTTTTATATTCTCAGCCACCTTTTCACTCTGGCTAACTCCCTTTTTTTAAGTTTTCCATTTTTCCTCCATCAGTTCCTCTCTTGTCCCGCCCTCTCTTTTCTTGTGTTTTCTCATTTCTACTTGCCTTCCACATTTCTATCCCTCCCTCTGTTAAATACCAGCCACTAGGGAGTTGCTAAGATACCATCCTCCTTCCCCAACCTATGTAGCCTGGAATTACTACGCATTTTACGGGGTGAATCTTACACATACAAAAGCTGTTGGAAGGACTCAGCAGATCAGGGAGCATCTATAGAGGGAAGTGAGCTGGTGAAGGGCTGAAATACTTCATTCCCTCTCTTCTCTCTCTCACTCTCTCTGTCTCTCTCTCTCTCTCTCTCTCTCTCTCTCTCTCTCTCTCTCCCCCTCCCCACTCTCCCTCTCCTTCTCCATCTTTGTCTTACAGATTGATAGGAAATTTGATCTGAGCCCAACAAAGTTTAAAGTTCAAAAGTCCAAATTAAATTCATTATCGAAGTACATGTATGTCACCATATATTATCCTGAGATTCATTTTCTTGCGGGCATTTACAGTAAAACAGAAAAATACAACAGAATTATTGAAAAATTCTACACACAGAAACTGACCAACAACCAATGTGCAAAAGAAAACAAACTGCAAATACAAAGTAACAATAATACTAATAATAATAAATAAATAATGAGTTGTAGAGTCCTTGAAAGTGAGTCCATCGCTTGTGGAATCATTTCAGAGTTGAGGTGAGTTGCCAGTTCAGAAGCCTGGCTTTTGAAGGGTAATGAACTTGGTGGTGTGGGACCTAACTTTCCTGTACCCATTGCCTGATGGCAGCAGCGAGAAGAGAGCATGGCCTGGATGGTGGTGGTGATGATGCATAGGTTGTGGTTCAGGAGCCTGATGATGACAGAGTAATTACTACTTCTGAACTTAGGACTGCAGGACTTAAGGGTCCTGTACCTTCTTCCCTATGGTAGTAGTGAGACAAGAGCATTGTCTGGATGGTGGGGGTCCTTGATAATGGAGGATTCATAGTGGCAGATTCAACTTTCTAAGTTTGTCAGTGAACACAGGATAGATAGGTTTGAGAGCAAATATCACCAGAGTCCCTGATTTGCTGCATTTTCAACACTAACTTATCATGGAAAGCTTTTGTTCCATTCATGATTTCCACATGCATTTGGAGAATTAAGTTGTAACAAAGCAAAACTCTGAGAAACAAAGTGTGATTTTCACTTCTGCCCATGCTAGTCTATAATTAGCACACTATGAGTATGTCATATCAAGTGCTTTCACCTTAATGACACTGAGTAACATGATTTATGATTAACACTCTGTTGACAAACCACATATTAACAAAAATAAATGTTCTTGATTAATATAAATTATCAGCTGTATTTTTTTCTTTATTTAGTAGCTAAAGCAAACCAAGTTTAGAGCAACAGGGTAACCATAATTAGATCTCCAGCCAAGTCATTTTGTTGATAGAAACTTTGGTTCTGAGGAGAAGTAAATGTTTGGGTGATGCATTCTTTATTCAAGATTGAAGATTGTTTATTGTCATTCTTCAGTGCACAAGTGTTAAAGGAGAATGAAATGATTGTTACTCGATCCGATGCTGCATAAAAAACACAATAGTAATAAAGAACATGATAAATATAAATATAAAAGCAATAAATGATTTATAAGCAATTGTATATAAAACACAATGCACAGCAACTGCTAGAGTGTGGCTGTATATATATAAAATTACACTATATATGCCTAGTCTGATTGTATGTACTGTACATAAAGTGACTCTGACAGGAAATGATAAATTGACCAAGTGAGTCTTGGCAAGAGGAATTCTTCTAGGTAGTACCAGTACATATGGAAAAACAATAGCATACTGACTGTGTCAGTGGAGATATGAGGTATGGAGTGTAATTACAAAATGGAAGAGCATGGGGGGCTGAAGGGTGCTGAAGAGCTGTGAAGAGGAGTGGCTGATGTGGATGTAGTGGTGGTGTGGTAGGTTAATGGGTGGAGCTATTAATTAGTCTGATGACTTGGGGGAAGTAACTGTGAATCAACTTCAGTCACCATAACACTGAACTGTTCCCACAAACTATGGACTCACTTTCAAGGACTTTTCATCTCATGTTCTTGATATTTATCGCTTATTTATTTATTTTTTATTATTCTTGTGTTCGTTCTTTTTCTTTTTGTATTTGCAGTTTGTTGTCATTTGCACTTCAGTTGTTTATCCATCTTGTTTTGTGTGTTTTTATTGATTCTATTGTCATTCTTTGTATTTACTATGAATGCCCACAAGAAAATAAACCTCAGGGGTTTATATGCTGATATATATGTACTTTGTTAATAAATTTACCTTAAACTTGGATCTACAGTGGTCTTGGGTGGATGCTGAATAGCCTCTTCCGTGATGGAGTGGATCAAACAGTCCATGAGCAGGGTGGCTGGGATCTTTCATGGTATTGGTGGACTTTTCCCAGGACCTTTCTGTATATATGTCCTTGATGGCTGGTTGTCTGGTGCCGGAGATGCACTGGGCTGTTTTGACTACCTGTTAGAGAACCCTCCTATCCACTACAGTGCAGTTTCTATGCCACACAGTGATACAGCATTTTACAATGCTCTCTATTGAGCATCTGTAAAACATTGTGAGTACAGATCTGCATTGTCCATTTCCCTTCAGCATCCTCAGAAAGCAGAGGCTTTGGTCGGCTTTCTAGACAGTGAAGAATGGGTTCTGGGACCATGAGAAGTTGTGCGAGATGTGCACTCCTAGGACTTTGAAACTGCTTGCAGTCTCCACTGCTGTGCTGTCAATGTGAAGAAGGTTGTGAGTGGACAGAATTCTCCTAAAAGCAGTGGGTGGGTTTTCCAGCCTGCCACAAAGCAATAGATGAGAGTGAGTCAAATTGAAAGCAAAATGTGTTTTTCTTTCCCCTTTACAACACAGTGGTAATGCAAAATTAGGTGAAAGTTGGGGCCCGAGGTCACCCTGTAGCAGTTACATTTCCTCTGTGCAGACCAATTCTCAACACTTGTTGACACCACATAGCAGCAGACCATGTTCAATGATTTATCTTTCCATTAACATCTCCCACCAGCCCATCAAGCCTGCTCAGCCATTCTTTCCCTCTCAACCCCGTTCTCTGTCTTCTCCCTGGAACCTTTGACACCCTTCCCTATCACGAACCTATCAACCTCTGCTTTAAACATACCCAATGACTTGGCCTCCACAGCCGTCTGTGGCACTAAAATCCACAGATTCACCACCTTCTGGCTGAAGAAATTTCTCCTCATCTCTGTACATCTCATTGTCCTGTATTCTGAGGGTGTCCCTCTGGTTGTAGACTCTGCCACTGTAGGAAACATCGTCTCAACATCATCTCCTTCCAGCAAAGACTGCTATATCACTAGTCAGCCCCTCGCTCCACAAACAATATCTCCCTGCTTCCCCATGCACTCCTCTCTGTTCCACTAGCACCTCATCCCTCAGTCCAAACAGCCACTGCAAGGCTGACATTTGATCCCACAACCCATGAACTTACTTTAAGGATATAATGCTGAGGCATTATAAGACTTTGATCATGCTGCACTTGGAGTATTGTGAGCAGCTTTGGTCCCCTTATCTAAGAAAGATATGCTGGAATTACAGAGGGTCCAGGGGAAGTTCACAAGAATGATCCCAGGAATGAAAGGGTAAATACTTGAGAAATGTTTGATAGCTCTGGGCAGTAGTGAAGTGACCAGTACTCCAAGTGGAGTCTGACCAGGATCCTATATAGCTGTAACATTACCTCTCGGCTCTTAAACTCAATCCCACGGTTGATGAAGACCAATGCTCCGTATGCCTTCTTAACCACACAATCACACTGCTTTGAGCGTCCTATGAACTCAGACCCCAAGATCCCTCTGATCCTACACGCTGCCAAGAGTCTTACCATTAATACTATATTCTGCCGTCATATTTGACCTACCAAAATGAACCACCTCACACTTATCTAGGTTAAACTCCATCTGCCACTTTTCAGCCCAGTTTTGCATCCTATCAATGTCCCGTTGTAACCTCGGACAGCCCTCCACACTATCCACAACACCCCCAACCTTTGTGTCATCAGCAAATTTACTAACCCATCCCAGCACTTCCTCATCCAGGTCATTTATAAAAATCACAATGAGAAGGATTCTCAGAACAGATCCCTGAGGCATACCACTAGTAACCGACTTCCATGCAGAATAGGACCTGTCTACAACCACTGTTTGTCTTCTGTGACCAAGCCAATTCTGGATCCACAGAGCAAAGTTACCTTATCAAATGCCTTGCTGTACTCGCTGGAGTTTAAAAGAATGAGGTGGGATCTCATTGAAACATATAAAATATATGAAAGGCCTAGATAGAGTGGATATGGAGAGGATGTTTCCTCCCATGGGTGAGGCTAGGACCAGAGGGCACAGTATCAGAATAGAATCCCTTTTGAACATAGATGAGAAGGAATTTTGTTAGCCTGAGGGTGGTGAATCTGTGGAATTTATTGTCACAGACTTCTGTGGAGTCCAAGTCACTGGGTATATTGAAAGTGGAGGATGATAAGTTTTTGATTAGTCAACATGTCAAAGGTTGCGGTGAGAAGACAGGAGAATTGTGTTGAGTGGGAGAATAAATCAGCCATAATGGAATGGCAGAGGAGATTCCATGGGTCACTTAGCCTAATTCAGTTCCCATGTCTTTTGGCCTTGTGTTCTCAGCATTATTTATTTATTTATCTACTTATTTGTTTGTTAGTTTATTTACTTATTTTTTATTTTTATTTGTACAGTTTATTTTCTTTTCTCATTGGTTGTCTGTCAGTCTTTGTGTGTAGCTTTACACAGATTCTATTGTGTTTCTTTGTTCTACTGTGAATGCCTGCATGAACATGTACATCAAGTCATTTGCCAAAGACACCACATTCCACCCATCCCCATGACACCGCACTCTGATCTAGCCCTCTCAATGACACACTCTTCCAAACCCCTACTAGTAATACCTATTCACCTCCTTGTTTAATAGTCCATCCAGTGACCCTCCCAGCATTGTGCATTAATTCTTCCTCCAGGTGACTTTCATCTAAGCAATTGCCGATCCTACTGGCCAAGCTCTAACTGTCAAACCCTAGCTTACAGCTGCCTACATGGCATGCAACAGTTGTGTTTCAAGTACACAGAGTAGCTCCATAGTTATCACCAGTTATGGAGTAAGGAGTCTACAAATAGTTTTTGTTTGTTTTTTCCAATAAGCATGGTAACAGTCTCTTCTGGGTCTTCTGGCTCAAATGTATGCGGGATGGTTTTTTGAACCAACACATCGAAGAACCAACTAGAGAGCAGGCTATTCTAGACTGGGTATTGAGCAATGAGGAAGGGTTAATTAGCAATCTTGTTGTGAGAGGCCCCTTGGGTAAGAGTGACCATAATATGGTGGAATTCTTCATTAAGATGGAGAGTGTATAGTTAATTCAGAAACAAAGGTTCTGAACTTAAAGAAGGGTAACTTTGAAGGTATAAGACATGAATTAGCTAAGATAGACTGACAAATGACACTTAAAGGGTTGACGGTGGATATACAATGGCAAGCATTTAAAGATCGCATGGATGAACTACAACAATTGTTCATCCCAGTTTGGCAAAAGAATAAATCAGGGAAGGTAGTGCACCCATGGCTGACAAGGGAAATTAGGGGTAGTATCAATTCCAAAGAAGAAGCATACAAATTAGCCAGAAAAAGTGGATCACCTGAGGACTGGGAGAAATTCAGAGTCCAGCAGAGGAGGACAAAGGGCTTAATTAGGAAAGGGAAAAAAGATTATGAGAGAAAACTGGCAGGGAACATAAAAACTGAATGTAAAAGCTTTTATAGATATGTGAAAAGAAAAGGTTGGTTAAGCCAAATGTAGGTCCCCTACAGACAGAAAAAGGTGCATTGATTATGGGGAGCAAGGACATGGCAGACCAACTGAATAACTACTTTGGTTCTGTCTTCACTAAGGAGGACATAACTAATCTTCCAGAAATAGTAGGGGACAGAGGGTCTAGTGAGATGGAGGAACTGAGGGAAATACATGTTAGTAGGGAAGTGGTGTTAGGTAAATTGAAGGGATTGAAGGCAGATAAATCCCCAGGGCCAGATGGTCTGCATCCCAGAGTGCTTAAGGAAGTAGCCCAAGAAATAGTGGATGCATGGGTGATAATTTTTCAAAACTCTTTAGATTCTGGACTAGTTCTTGAGGATTGGAGGGTGGCTAATGTAACCCCACTTTTTAAAAAAGGAGGGAGAGAGAAACCGGGGAGTTACAGACCGGTTAGCCTGACATCGGTGGTGGGGAAAATGCTAGAGTCAGTTATCAAAGATGTGATAACAGCACATTTGGAAAGCAGTGAAATCATTGGACAAAGTCAGCATGGATTTGTGAAAGGAAAATCATGTCTGACAAATCTCATAGAATTTTTTGAGGATGTAACTAGTACAGTGGATAGGGGAGAAATAGTGGATGTGGTATATTTGGATTTTCAAAAGGCTTTTGACGAGGTCCCACACAGGAGATTAGTGTGCAAACTTAAAGCACACGGTATTCGGGGTATGGTATTGATGTGGATAGAGAATTGGTTGGCAGACAGGAAGCAAAGAGTGGGAATAAATGGGACCTTTTCAGAATGGCAGGCAGTGACTAGTGGGGTACCGCAAGGCTCAGTGCTGGGACCAAGTTGTTTACAATATATATTAATGACTTAGATGAGGGAATTAAATGTAGCATCTCCAAGTTTGCGGATGACACGAAGCTGTGCGGCAGTGTTAGATGTGAGGAGGATGCTAAGAGAATGCAGGGCGACTTGGATAGGTTAGGTGAGTGGGCAAATTCATGGCAGATGCAATTTAATGTGGATAAATGTGAGGTTATCCACTTTGGTGGCAAATACAGGAAAACAGATTATTTTCTGAATGATGGCCGATTCGGAAAAAGGGAGGTGCAACGAGACCTGGGTGTCGTTATACACCAGTCATTGAAAGTGGGCATGCAGGTACAGCAGGCGGTGAAAAAAGCAAATGGTATGCTGGCATTCATAGCAAGAGGATTCGAGTACAGGAGCAGGGAGGTACTATTGCAGTTGTACAAGGCCTTGGTGAGATCACACCTGGAGTATTGTGTGCAGTTTTGGTCCCCTAATCTGAGGAAAGGCATCCTTGCCATAGAGGGAGTACAAAGAAGGTTCACCAGATTGATTCTTGGGATAGCAGGACTTTAATGTGATGAAAGACTTGATCGACTAGGCTTATACTCGTTGGAATTTAGAAGATTGAGGGGGCATCTTATTGAAGCGTATAAAATCCTAAAGGGATTGGACAGGCTAGATGCAGGAAGATTGTTCTCGATGTTGGGGAAGTCCAGAATGAGGGGACACAGTCTGAAGATAAAGGGGAAGCCTTTTAGGACCGAGATGAGGAAAAACTTCTTCACACAGAGAGTGGTGATCTCTGGAATTCTCTGCCACAGGAAACAGTTGAGGCCAGTTCATTGGCTATATTTAAGAGGGAGTTAGATATGGCCCTTGTGGCTAAAGGGATCAGGGGGTATGGAGGGAAGGCTGGTACAGGGTTCTGAGTTGGATGATCAGCCATGATCATACTGAATGGCGGTGCAGGCTCGAAGAGCCGAATGGCCTACTCCTGCACCTATTTTCTATGTTTCTATGTTAACTAGCTCGTGCTGCCTAACTACACCCATATGACTAATTAATCTGCTAACCTGCACATCTTTGGAATGTGGGAGGAAATCAGAACACTCAGAGGAAATCCATGTAGTCAAAAGGATAGCATACAAACTTCTTACAGACAGCAGTGGGAAATGAACGCAGGTCACTGGTGAAGTAATAGCATTATGCTAACCGCTGCACCACCATTCCACCCAAACTTGACCTATCTATTTGCAAAGGTACGTTTCAAACAAAAAAGAGGTTGAAAAATAAATTCACCTTAAACTTTGTGTATTTCAGCACACATTTACATCCTACACAAGTCAAGTTTATTGTCATTCAACCATACACATGCATATATCCAAACAAAACAATATTTCTCCCAAGTAAGGGTGCAAAACACAGTACATGGAGTCACACACAGTGCATGTACAGTATTTACGACTCAGCACATATAGTCACAGAATAATATTAGCACAAGTCCCTGAGAGACATGGCCTGAAGATTGACAGGTTGGCAGAAAGTGTGAGAAGCATGTTTATGTAAGACTTGTCACTGTCACTATTATAATAAAACAAGCAGTCGTATAAATATGTGAACAGTAGCACTGAAAGATGAGAAATGACCAGCGCAGGATGAGAGTGTGCTGTGAGTTGAAGAGTGGTGGGGGTGAGTGGGAGTTGGGTGTGCCAATGCATTCAGACAGGTGCTAGGTGGCAGCAGGGCAGCTTACCATTTGGAAAAACTGAAACAGTAATCTTCACTGATATCATTCAATCTATTTTGTTTTTTGCCTGTCTATCCAAAGAAGAATAATTCTGCTCCATAAAAATGACCAAATACTTCTAATACTTAAAAACAGATACTGGAAGTCCAGAGTAACACACTCAAACTGCTGGAGGGACTCAGCAGGTCAGGTAGCATCGACAGAAAGAGATAAAGAGTTGGTGTTTCAGGCTGAGACCCTTCATAGGACCATTCATCAGTCCAGATAAAGGATCTCGGCATAAAGCGTTGACTCTTTATTTCCTTCCGATCATGCTGCCTGACCTGCTGAGTTCCTCCAGTATTTTGTGTGTGTTGCTTCACATACTTATCACTTTAGATATAGTTTATCTAACTTAATGCCCTGAATTTAACAAATTACAAAAATGTAATATTGCATCATTTTTCTCAATAAATAAATGCAAAAGTATAATTTTTTGTGTTGTTCGTGGCAAAATTGTGAAAATCTGATCACATTTTAGGTCACATTTATGCAGAAATAGAGAAAATTCTACAGGTTTCACAAACTTTCTAACACTACTGTACATTGATAATACTGAGAATATTAGTTGTTGAGTCCCTGACAGTGAGTTTGTAGGCTGTAGAATCAGTTCAGGGTTGACATAAGTGAAGTTATCCACGCTGGTTCAGAAACCTGATGGTTGAAAGGTAATGGCTATTTCCGAATCTGGTGGTGTGGGACCTACAGATCCTGTATCTCCTGCCTAAGGATAACAGCAGTGACTTCTTGGGAGTTCTTGATGATGGATGTTTGAGCTTGGAGGTTGGACCCTGGAGATAGTCTGTCCTAGGTTGGAGAACTGTGTATATGTCACAAACACGAGAAAATCTGCAGATGCTGGAAATCCAAAGCAATACACATAAGATGCTAGAGGATCTCAGTGGGTCAGGCAACATCTATGGAATCGAGTAAATATTTGACGTTTTAGTCTTGATGAAGGGTCTTGGCCCAAAACATTCACTGTTTGCTCTTTCCTGCAGATGCAGGAAAGTGGAATAACACACAAAAAGCTGGAGAAACTCAATGGGTCAGGCAGTATCTGCTGGAGGGAGATATACTTAACATTCTGGTTTGAGACTCTTCACTTGGGGGAGAGTTCACCAGGATATAAAGGTGAGGGAAAGAATAGAACCAGAGCTGCCAAGTGATACGTGGATCCTGGGTGAGGAGGGGTTTTAGGGAGAGGGAATATTGGGAATAGCTCCAGGTTTTTCTCTCTTATCAGATTCCATCATCTTCAAACCTTGTCACTTCCACCCATTGTCTCCCAGCTTCTAGTCTACCCTACTCTTCTTTGCCCCCAACATCTTTCCCCTTCCCACATATGAATCCACCAGTTACCTGCCAGCTCTAGTTCCATCCTTTCCCTTCACCTCACCATTTCACCTCTTACCTTTCAGTCCAAATGAATGTCTCTGATCTGAAATAATGACTGCCTTTTTCTGTCTACTGTAGCTGCCTGACCCACTGGTTTTGTGTGTGTCACTGCAATGACTTAGAGATGAGGGAGGAAACAGGATGATCCAGAGAAAACCCACCTGGTTGCAGAGAGGATAAGTGAGCTCCAGACAACCAGAGTGCTAGGGCTTTGGCTCATTCGGGCTTCGGCAATAATGGGTCGAGGCGAGGTAAGCTACGTGTGAGGAATAGAGACAGGACGTATATCTGTGAGGCCAGTGTTCTGTACTGGGTATCAAATGTTGGATGTCCGGTAGACTCTCAGCCTCCTGGATGGTCGCATCTGTGCCAGATCCGTCGAGTTGCAGCTCTTTAGGGACTGCGTTAGGGAACTGGAGATGCAGCTTGATGACCTTTGTCTGGTCAGGGAAAGTAAGGAGGTGATAGAGAGGAGCCATAGGCAAGTAGATGCACCGGGGCCTCCGGAGACAGATAATTGGATAACAGTCAGGAGATGGAAGGGCACAAGGCAGATACTAGAGAGTACACCAGTGACTGTCCCCCTTAACAATAAGTACTCCTGTCTGAGTACTGTTGGGGGGGGACGGCCCACCTGGGGGAAACAACCGTGGCCGCGCCTCTGGCACAGAGTCTGTCCCTGTGGCTCAGAAGGGTAGGGAAAGGAAGAAAGCTGCAGTAATAGGGGTCTCTATAGTTAGAGGGTCAGACAGGCGATTCTGTGGATGCAGGAAAGAAACGCAGATGGTAGTTTGCCTCCCGGGTACCTGGGTCTGGGATGTTTCTGATCACGTCCACGATATTCTGAAGTGGGAAGGCAAACAGCCAGAGGTTGTGGTACATATTGGTATCAACGACATAGGTAGGAAAAAGGAGAAGATCCTGAAAGCAGACTCCAGGGAGTTAGGAAGGAAGTTGAGAAACAGGACCTCAAAGGTAGTAATCTCGGGATTACTGTCTGTGCTATGCGAGTATAGGAATAGAGTGAGGTGGAGGATAAATATGTGGCTGAGGGATTGGAGCAGGGGGCAGGGATTCAGATTTCTGGATCATTGGGGCCTCTTTTGGGGCAGGTGTAACCTGTATAAAAAGGATGGGTTACACTTGAATCCGAGGGGGACCAATATCCTGGCAGGAAGGTTTGCTAAGGCTATCAGGGAGACTTTAAACTAGAATTGCTGGGGGGATGGGAACTGAACTGAAGAGACGGAGGAAGGGGCAGTTGGCTCACAAATAGAGAAAGCTTGGAGACAGTGCGAGAGGGAGGATAGGCAGGTGATAGAGAAGGGATATGCCTAGATCGATGGTTTGAGATGTGTCAAATTGTAATTCAAGGAGTATCATGAACAAAGCAGATGAGCTTAGAGCGTGGATCAGTACTTAGAGCTATGATGTTGTGGCCATTACAGAGACTTGGATGGTTCAGGGGCAGGAATGGTTACTTAGAGTGCCTGGCTTTAGATGTTTCAGAAAGGGCAGGGAGGAAGGCAAAAGAGGTGAAGGCATGACATTGCTGATCAGAAATAGTGTCACGGCTGCAGAAAAGAAGGAAGTCATGGAAGGATTATCTACTGAGTCTCTATGGGTGAAAACTAGAAACAGGAAGGGGTCAATAACTCTACTGGGTGTTTTTTATAGACTGCCCAGTAGTAACAGGGACATCGAGGAGCAGATAGGGAGACAAATTCAGGAAAGATGTAATAATAACAGGGTTGTTGTGATGAGAGATTGTAATTTCCCAAATATTGATTGGCATCTCCCTAGAGTGAGGGTTTTAGATGGGATGGAGTTTGTTAGGTGTGTTCGGGAAATGATCCTGACACAATACATAGATAAGCCTTGTTGTTGTTGTTGTTGTTCGCCCTTCGTAGTCAAAGATGACCATGGCTTCAAAGTCAAATGGGAGATTGGTGGCTGTGGGTCCGGAGGTGACTGATGAGGCCAATCCGGGCCCTGAAGGCTACACAAGTGGGTGGGTGCTGTCGTGGCAGTGGATGCTGCTCAGGCCTTGCGCACAGCACGCTTTCGTTGCACCTCGATGATGCGCCTGACTTCAGCTGCACGGGCTCCTGTGGTGATCTTGCTGCGCCAAGCTGGACGGTCGAGGGCAAGCGTCTCCCACGTGTTGATGTCGACACCCAGGCCTTTGAGGGACGCTTTCAGGCAGTCTTTGTAATGTTTCTTCTGCCCCCCGACTGAGCGCTTGCCCTGACACAGTTCTCCGTACAGCAGCTGCTTAGGCAATCGGCTGTCTGGCATTCTGACCACATGTCCAGCCCACCTGGCTTGAGCTTTCAGCAGGAGGGTGTAGACGCTGCAGAGCCCAGCTCGTTCCAGGATTTCCGTGTCGGGGACTTTGTCCTGCCACCTGATGTGGAGGAGTCTGCGGAGACAGCTCAGGTGAAAATGGTTGAGCTGTTTGGCGTGTCTGCTGTAGACAGTCCAGGTCTCACTGGCGTAAAGGAGGGTGGTAAGGACCACTGCACAGTAGACCTTCAGCTTGGTGGTAAGGCTGAGTCCTCTCCGCTCCCAGACGTTCTCACGGAGTCTCCCAAAGGCGGTGCTGGCTTTGGCAATCCTGTTGTTGACCTCAGCGTCTATGTTCATTGCGCGAGAGAGTATGCTGCCCAGGTAGGTGAAGTTGTCGACTGCCTGGAGGTTCTGGCCCTTCACCGTGATGCGCGGCTCCTGGTATGGCTTTTCTGGGGCAGGCTGGTACATAACTTTGGTCTTTTTGGTGCTGATAGTGAGACCGAAGTTGTCGCAGGCTTGTGAGAAGCAGTCCATTTCACGCTGCATCTTCTGCTCTGTGCTGGCGTTGAGTGCGCAGTCATCAGCAAACAAGAAGTCTCTGATGACAGTCTCTCGCACCTTTGTAACTGCCTGCAGGCGCCTAAGGTTGAACAACCTGCCGTCAGTCCTGTATCTGACGTGGATTCCTTCTTCGTAGTTATGGAAGGCATCTGTCAGCATGGCAGAGAATACCATACTGAACAGAGTCAGGGCAAGAACGCAGCCTTGTTTGACGCCATTTGTCACTGGGAAGGCCTCCGACTCGTCGCCGTCATCCAGAACTTCCACCATCATACCGTCGTGGAACTGCCGGACGATTGTGATGAACTTGCTGGGGCAGCCAAACTTCTCCATGATCTTCCACAAGCCTTCTCTGCTGACCGTATCGAAAGTCTTGGTTAGATCGACAAAGGTCACGAAGAGGTCGCTGTGTTGTTCTTGACATTTTTCCTGGAGTTGGCGCGCAGCAAAAGTCATGTCCGCGGTCCCACGTTCAGCACGGAAGCCGCACTGGCTTTCTGGGAGCAGACCTTGCTCAAGATGTTGGAGAAGGTGGTTGAGCAGGACATGGGCCAGAATATTCCCCACAATGGACAAGAGGGAGATGCCTCGGTGGTTGTCACAAGACTGGCGGTTGCCTTTCCTTTTGTAGATGTGGTCTATGCTGGCATCTTTCAGCTGTTGCGGGACCTGTCCCTTTTTCCACATGGACTGGAAGAGTACAGTCAGCTTTTGAATCATGACAGGGCCTCCTGCTTTGTATACCCCAGCAGGGATTGCATCGGGTCCTGGCGCTTTGCCACAGGAGAGTTGCTTCACTGCCTTCCTGACTTCATCTACTGTGGGGAGGGTGTCGAGGTTCTTGTTGATCTCTGCCTGGGGCAGGCGGGCAATGGCCTCGTCGTTGATGTCGGCAGGGCGGTTAAGGACGTTGTTAAAGTGCTCAGCCCACCGATCCAGAATCTGCTTCTTCTCTGTCAGCAGCTGCGTCTCATCTGCGTTGAGGAGGGGTGAGGAGCCGGAGGACTGGGGTCCGTATACAGCCTTAAGCGCATCGTAGAAGCGCTTTATGTCGTGGCTGTCTGTATAGCCCTGGATTTCATCGGCCTTCTTGCTGAACCAGCTGTCCTGAATCTCGGAAAGTTTTTTCTGCACCTTTCTTCTTGCGTTGGTAAAGGCATCTTTCTTGGCTAGCGACGTGGGGTCATTCTGAGGCACTCTGTAATGTTGATGTTTCTCCGTTAGTAGTGCCTGTATTTCCTCATTATTCTCATCGAACCAGTCTTGGTTTCTTCGGGTTGCTGGTCCGAGATAAGCCTACAAGAGGAGAGGCTGTACTTGATCTGGTATTGGGAAATTAACCTGGTCAAGTGTCAGGTCTTTCAGTGGGAGAGCATTTTGGAGATAGTGATCACAATTTTATCTCCTTTACACAGCATTGGAGAGGGATAGGAACAGACAAGTTAGGAAAGCATTTCATTGGAGTAAGGAGAAATATGAAGCTATCAGGCAGGAACTTGGAAGCATAAACTGGGAACAGATGTTCTCAGGGAAACGTACAGAAGAAATGTGACAGATGTTCAGGGGATACTTGTGTGACGTTCTGCATAGGTATGTTCCAATGAGACAGGGAAAGGATGGTAGAGTATAGGAACTGTGGTATAGAAAGGCTGTTGAAAATCTGGTAAAGAAGAAAAGAAGAGCTTACGAAAGGTTCAAAAAACTAGGTAATGATAGAGACCTAGAAGATTATAAGGCTAGCAGGAAGGAGCTTAAGAATGAGTTTAGGAGAGTCAGAAGGGGCCATGAGAAGGCCTTTGCAAGCAGGATTAAAGAAAACCCCAAGGCATTCTACAAGTATGTGAAGAGCAAGAGGAAAAGATGTGAGAGAATAAGACCAATCAAATGTGACAGTGGAAAAGTGTGTATGGAACTGGAGGAGATAGCAGATGCACTTAATGAATGTTTTGCTTTGGTATTCACTATGGAAAAGGATCTTGTCGATTGCAGGGATGACTTACAGCAGACTGAAAAGCTTGAGCATATAGACATCAAGAAAGAGGATGTGCTGGAGCTTTTGGAAAGCATGAAGTTGAATAAGTCTCTGAGATCGGGCGTGATGTACCCTAGGCCACTGAGGGAGGCAAGGGAGGAGATTGCTGAGCCTCTGGTAATGATCTTTGCATCATCAACAAGGACAGGAGAGGTTCCAGAGGATTGATTGGTTGCAAATGTTATTCCCCTGTTCAAGAAAGGGAGTAGAGATAGTCCAGTAAATTATATACCAATGAGTCTTACTTCCATGGTTGGTAAGTTGATAAAGAAGATCCAGAGAAGGAGGATTAATAAGCATTTGGAGAGGCATAATTTGACCAGGAGTAGTCAACATGGCTTTGTCAAAGGCAGGTCGTGCTTTACGAGCCTGATTGAATTTTTTGAGGATGTGACTAAACTTGTTGATAAAGATAGAGCAATAGATATAGCATATATGAATTTCAGCAAGGCATTTGATAAGGTACCCCATGCAAGGCTTATTGAGAAAGCAAAGAGGCATGAAATCCAAGGTGGATCCAGAACTGGCTTGCTCACAGAAGGCAAGAATGGCTGTCGATGGGTCATATTCTGCATGGAGGCTGGTGACCAGTGGTGTGCCTCAGGGATCTGTTCTGAGACCCCTTCTCTTTGTGATTTTTATAAATGACCTGGATGAGGAAGTGGAGGGATGGGTTAGTAAATTTACTGATGACACAAAGTAAGTACATGTTCTGCACAGCTTTGTGGGCCGAAGGGCCTGTATTGTGCTGTGGGTTTTCTATGTCTGTGTTTCTAATTTGGGATTGAACCTGTATCACCAGCTATGTGAGTGAGGTAGGTGAAAGGACTTGTTTTGCTGCTGTTGTTTTGTTGCTGTTGTTCTGCTGTTATTATTGTTGCTGTTGTTGCTTATATTGTTTTGCCGAGCATTGTGGGCTTGATATGTTGGCACTGGACTGTGTGATGATATTTGCAGGCTGCTCACAGCACATCCCTGGCTGTTTTGGTCATTGACACAAACAACACATTTCATTGTGTGATAAATAACCAAATCTGAATCTGAATCTGAATTTAAATCTAAACATGAGTCGAATTCCAAATCTGAATTTGAATCCTGATCTAAATCTGAATTTGGCATGGTGAGACAGCAGCACCATTGGCTGCAGCAAACATGTCACTGAGCAGTTGTTCCTGGTATAGCACTCCATTTTGCGTAACTCTGCTTCTGAATCAGCTTCTCATTAAGTCACTGTGGATGAAAATCCCATAAATACATTTGTAATATCCAAGCTTACAGTGCATGACCTGGGCTCCACTGTGCTCCACACCCACTACACACGTGGAAAATCACTCAATGGCATGCAACTCGCATTACATGTCAGATTGTCATTTTCCTGAATGGCATGGTACACAGAAATACAGTGCAAACCTATTGGTAGGCAATAGAAAACATGCTACTTAATCCAAACGGGGTCATTGGTTCCGGCTTCAACTGTGGCTCAATTTGAAAATAATTTCATTAATCTGTGGTTTCTCTTCATCTTTTCTCTGTGCTGTGTCCATTCCTACAACTTTCCAAGATAGAACATAGAAATATAGAACATTACAGCACAGTACTACTCTTTGGTCCACAATACTGTGCTGATATTTAACCTATTCTGAGAATAGTCTAAAACTTTCCACCCCTGTAGCCATCCATTTTTTAATCATCCAAGTGCCTATCTACGAATTTCTTAAATGTCCTGAATATATCTGGCTTTACTGTCACCCCTGGCAGGGCATTCCACACATCCACCACTCTCTATGTAAAGTACTTATCTTTGACATACCCCTATACCTCCAATCACCTTAAAACTTATGCCCATTATTAGTCATTTCCGCCCTGAGATAAAGTCTCTGGCTATCCACTCTATCCACGTCTCTTATCATCTTGTTCACCTCTATCATGTCACCGTTCATTCTGCTTAAATCCAAAGAGAATAGCCCTAGTTTGTTCTACCTATCCTCATAAGACATGCCATCTAGTCCAGGGGCTATCTCATCCTGATAAATCCCCTCAGCACCTTCTCTGAAACTCCTATGTACATTGAGGTGACCAGAACTGCTCTAACTGTGACTTAACCAGGATTTTGTAGAGCTGAAAAACTACCTTGCGGCTCTTGAATTCATTCTCTCAAGATATCTGCAAAGCCTTGAGCAGTTAGACCATAAGACTATAAGATATAAGAACAGAAGTAGACCATTTGGCCAATTGAGTCTGCTCTGCCATTCAATCATGAGCTGATCCAATTCTTCCAGTCATCCCCACTCCCCTGCCTTCTCCCCATACCCTTTGATGCCCTGGCTAATCAAGAACCTATCTACCTCTGCCTTAAATACACCCAATGACTTGGCCTCCACAGCCGCTCAAACTCCAACAATTTGGTTCTTTGTTTCACAACGTTCCCAATAGTTGCCTTGGGATATTTTCCTGTATTAATATACTATTTTAAAAAAAGCTGGCATTCTGTTGGTATGCAAAATGAATGAATTCTCAACAGCTTTTCTGAAATCAGTTCTTATGGTTGAAAACACTTCTCATAAAATCTTTTGCGGAAATCCATAGCAAGGAGGGTTAGTTCCTTGCACCGGTAATTCATTCATGGAATCACACCAAGAGAAGGCCTAATTGTTTCCTCCAAAGAGGCAAAAATATGGTCCTCGGGACAACTATGTTGGTCGAAGCCTGACAATGATGTCAGTTGGCTTGATGCAGAGAGATTACTACCATCAGGGAGGAGGTACAGGAACCTGAAAGCACATACTCCATATTTTAGCAACAGCTTCTTCCGTTCTGCCATCAGATTCCTTAAAGGACGATGAAACAACCCATGAACACTACCTCATTATTTTAGTCTGCTGAGGTCATTTACTGTGTTCGGTGCTCCCGGTGTGGTCTCCTGTATATTGGTGAGACCCGACATAGATTGGGAGACTGCTTCGCCGTGCATCTACGGTCTGTCCGCCAGAACAAGTGGGATCTCCTAGTGGCTGCCCATTTTAATTCCACTTCCCATTCCCATTCCAATATGTCCGTCTATAGCCTCCTCTGCTGTTGCGATAAGGCCACACTTAGGTTGGAGGAACAACACCTTATATTCTGCCTGGGTAGCCTCCAATCTGTTGGTATGAACATCGATTTCTCAAACTTCTGGCAATACTTCCTAACCCTCCTCCCCTACTTTACCCATCCCCTTTTCCCTCTCTCACCTCATCTCCTTGCCTGCCCTCCCCTCCCTCTGGCGCTCCTTCCCCCTTTTTCTTTCTTCATTGACCTTGTGTCTCTTTCACCAATCAAATTCCCAGCTCTTTACTTCATTCCTTCCCCCTCCAGATTTCACCTATCATCTGGTGGTTCACTCTCTCTTCCCCGCTCCTTTTAAGATCTGTATACTCCTCAGCTTTTTTCTCCAGACCTGCTGAATGGTTTTGGCCAGAAACATTAACTATACTCTTTTCCATAGATGCTGCCTGGCTGCTGAGTTCCTCCAGCATTTTGTGTGTGTTGCTCATTACTTTTGTTCTCTTTTTAAAATATATATATTTCTTGTTATATGTTGCACTGTACTGCTGTCGCTAAACAGCTAAATTCACAACATATATCAGTGATAATAAACCTGATTCTGATTGAGATTCCAATGTAGAAAAGCAGGCAGATGAATCTCAAGCTGTTCTGTAGTGTTGAGCAGTTCACAACCAATATTACAGTTCACCCCTTTACGTGGAATAGATGAGACCATTTCAGTGATCATGGGCGTGTTGGCAATTCCTTTTCACATCCCATATACTTTTTAACTTTAGTTTATTTAGAAATACACACAGTAACAGGCTTTTGGACCAATGAGTCTGCATCACCCAATTACACCCATGTGACCTATTAACCTATGACCCTGCATGTGAGAGGAAACGAGAACACCTGGAGGACGCACACATGGTCACAGGGAGAACATACAAACTCCTTACAGATGGCGATGGCGGCAGGAACTGAGCGCTGATTGCTGGTGCTGCATGCGTTACACTAACTGCTATATTACTGTGTCACCCATGCAAGTGACAAAGGAGCAATAATAATTAACCAGAAGATTAAATCCAGTTATTCATTATAACAGTTTATAAAATTATACTTCTTTTATACAGAATTCTAAACTGTAGATATTTGGATCCAAATGGCAGAATATATTTAAAACTAGATAAAATGGGAACTAGGTACCCTTTGAACAGACAAAGCATATTGGTCATTGTGAACCGGTTATTAAGTATATAATTACAGCCAGTTCTCAAGACATGATTATACAATGCAGTTTATTAAGAGCAATAGATTTAGTCATTAACAGTTACCTTAATTATTCTAACATCTTTGAGAAACTCATGCTTGAGCAGTTCTGCGTAAAATATATTCTGGCCAGCTGCCTCACAGGGCTTTCCTGCCTTCTACCGATAGAAATGTATAAGACAGCTCATGTTTGTGGTTTCTCTATTTAAAGGATCCCAGGTGATATTTATTTCCTTCATGCAGAGTTTCATTAACCACTGATTTCATATCTCATGGGCATTCATAAAGATAGAATCTAGTTATAAACAAGTAAAATGGAAGGCAGAAACATGTCCAAGTTTCTGTCCACATGTCCACATGTCCATATGGAGTTTCCTTAGTGTAACTTAAAAATGGTGTTTCAACCCACTAACTCCCAAGACTATACATTCTAAGTTAATAAAAATCTTATACCTCATACATTGTAAGACAACCTCTTCCGCTCATTCAATTACATCTTATTCAAGATACTCCCAAGCACTTCCCATTGTTTCCCTTGTATGGATAAATGTCACTCACCTCAACTCTGAACTGATTCCACACCTATGGACTCACTTTCTCAGTGAAACCCTGCTGGGTTCCTTGGCTGTGTAAGTCCCAGGAAGACAGACTCCAGTCCCGCCAAACATAGAACATAGAACATAGAACATACAATAGTACAGCACAGTACAGGACCTTCGGCCCACAATGTTGTGCCGACCCTCAAACCCTGCCTCCCATATAAGCCCCCACCTTAAATTCCTCCATATACCTGTCCAGTAGTCTCTTAAACTTCACTAGAGTATCTGTCTCCACCACTGAGTCAGGCAGTGCATTCCACGCACCAACCACTCTGTGAGTAAAAAACCTTCCTCGAATATCCCCCTTGAACTTCCCACCCCTTACCTTAAAGCCATGTCCTCTTGTTTTTTGCTTCCTTGTATGCCCTCTCCTTTGCTTTAACTTTGGCTTTGAGTTCTCTGGTCAACCACGGTTGCATCCTTTTTCCACTTGAAAATTTCTTCTTTTTTGGAATATACCTGTCTTGCACCTTCCTCATTTCTCGCATAAACTCCAGCCACTGCTGCTCTGCTGTCTTTCCCGCCAATGTCCCCTTCCAGTCAACTTTGGCCAGTTCCTCTCTCATGCCACTGTAATTTCCTTTTCTCCACTGAAATACCAACACATCAGGTTTTGGCTTCTCTTTTTCAAATTTCACAGTGAACTCAATCATGTTATGATCACTGTCTCCTAAGGGTTCCTTCACCTCAATCTCTCTAACCACCTCTAGTTCATTACACAATGCCCAATCCAGTACAGCCGATCCCCTAGTGGGCTCGACAACAAGCTGTTCTAAAAAGCCATCTCGCAGACATTCTACAAATTCTCTCTCTTGAGATCCAGTGCTGACCTGATTCTCCCAGTCCACTCGCATGTTAAAATCCCCCACAATTATCATAGCACTGCCCTTCTGATAAGCCTTTTCTATTTCCAGTTGTAATTTGTAGTCTACATCCCTGCAGCTATTTGGAGGCCTATAAATAACTGCCATCAGGGTCCTTTTACCCCTGCGATTTCTTAGCTCAACCCATAAAGTTTCTGCACCTTCCGATCCTATATCACCTCTTTCTAATGATTTAATATCATTTCTTACCAATAAAGCCACGCCTCCCCCTCTGCCTACCTTCCTATCCTTCCGATACACCGTGTACCCTTGGACGTTCAGCTCCCAGAGACAAGCATCCTTTAGCCAGGTCTCAGTGATGGCCACAATATCATACCTGCCAATCTGTAGCTGTACGACAAGATCATCCACCTTATTCCTTATGCTGCGTGCATTTAAGTACAACACCTTAAGACCAGTATTTGATACTTTTCACTTTGATTTCACTGCAACTTTATTGCACTGCAACTCATTCCAACGGCTACAAATTTGCCCCATCACCTGCCTGTCTTTCCTGACATCTTTATTGCTCACTATCTTAGATTTATTTCTGCTTTCCCCTTCCTCCGCTCTGTCATTCCAGTTCCCATCCTCCTGCCAAATTAGTTTAAACCCTCCCTAACAGCTCTATTAAACTTTCCTGCCAGGATATTGGTCCCCTTCGGGTTCAGGTGTAACCTGTCCTTTTTGAACAGGTCATACTTCCCCCAGAAGAGATCCCAATTATCCAAGAATCTGAAGCCCTGCCCCCCACACCAGTCTCTCAGCCATGCATTCATCTGCCTGATCCTACTATCCTTGCCCTCGCTAGCACGTGGCACAGGTAGCAATCCCGAGATTACTACCCCGGAGGTCTTGCTTCTTAGCTTCCTTCCTAAGTCCTGGAAATCTCTCTTCAGGACCTCCTCCTTTGTCATATCTATGTCATTGGTACCAACATGTACCAAGACAACTGGCTGCTCACCACATTCCTCTGATACTTCTCAGGCAGAGCCCGCTGGAAACACCAAGGCTGGTTGGGAGGCGGCGTGACCTGGTATAGGATCTGGTTCCTCAACTCCAATCTGGGCCACTCTCTCAGTAGTAGGGACACCATATCACAGAGTATTTCATCTTGTCTGCTTGGGCCATGTCCCCCTTCGCAAATGCTGACCAAACAGTAGAAATGCATGGGTCATCTATCTGAGTGCCTGCCACTTCCCCAGGACTCAATTCTGGTGACTGCTTTATCTTCAGAGCAGTCAGGTTGCAGTAAGCTTGTGGACTGGCTCCATCAGAGGTTCCTAAATGATCTACCACTCGATCCTGCCCTTGCCTTTCCTCTGACTTCCCCACGATGGAAAACTGGAGCATGGCTTTGACTCCAGGGGCAGGAATGCTTTCCTACTCTCCATTCCTGTCCAGTCCTTCATGTGCACGTTGGGACAAAGCATCAGCATCAATATTCCTACTTCCCAACTGGTACTTCAAGCTGAAATCATAGGCAGACAACGCCGCTGACCCGCGATGGCCTGTGGCATCCAATTTCGCCAAGGTCAGGATGTAAGCTAATGGGTTGCTTTCCGTCCCCACCTCAAACTTAGCACCATATAGATGGTCACTTAGCTTACCCACCACAACCCATTTCAATGCCAAGAACTCCAGTTTGGGCATGGGGTAGTTTCACTTGGAGGATGACAGACTCTGTCTGACAAACACAACAGGTCTCAACCCTGTGCCCTGATCCTGATACAGAACACCCCCTCAGACCTCTCTGCTGGCATCTGTATGCGATACATACGGCAATCACGGGTCTGTAAAAGCCAGCAGAGGCCCGTTTGTCAGCAGCTCCTTCAGCAACTGAAAGTCTTCTTCACATTTCACATCCCATCTTGGTCCAAAAGGCTCTGAAGGGCTCAGATAATCTTTACCATCTTCTCCTTTTGTCCTCATCCCTTTCTTCCCCAATGGAGGGTAATTGCACAGAACCTGATTTAAAGTGTGACTCACTTTAGAGTAGTCCTTCATGATCCTTTGATAGTACCCACAGAACCCAGGGAATGAACACAAAGCACTCACACTCTGGGACCTTGACCATGTGATCACCGCCTCTATCTTAAATGGATCTGTAGCTACTCAGTCTTGTGAGACTATGTGCCCAACATAATGACAGGCGTCTTGCAGAAGTGACACTTGTCCAGGGTAAGTTTTAACCCTTCAGCTTTCAGGCAGCTCAGCGCATTTGGTAACCTCGCTTCATGTGTTCCTCCAAGGTGGACCCGAAAACTATGAGATCATCCAAGTACACCAATAACTCAAGCAAGTTCATATCCCCCACCATTTTCTCCATGACACACTAGAAAGTACCAGGGCTCCCAATATACCCTGGAGCATCCTTTCGAACTGGAAGAATCCCAGTGGACATATGAATGTTATCTTCTCTTTGTCGCTCATGGAGCTCTAATAATACCCACTCCCTAAGTCCAGCACACTGAACCACCTTGCATCACTCAGGCAAGCCAGCACATCTTTGGTTCTCAGGACTCTATACTGGCCGGGGACTGTACACCTGTTCAGAGTCCGATAGTACACACACGTCTGTATTTTCTCGTTCTTCTTCCTGGCCACCACTGTTGGAGACATATAGGGGCTTCTGGATTCAGTGATGATCCCAGCTTCCTTCAACTTCCACAGATGCTGCCAAACATCCTCCACCTCTGCAGGCACAGGTCACTGCAACCTTTCTCTGAAAGGTATGTCTTCTGTCACCCGGATGGTGTGGCAAATGCTCTTGAACAACCCACATCAAACTCGTCAGTAGAAAAGACATCTTCCAGCTTCAGCATCTTCTCTATCAACGTTTTCTTCCAACCTCCAGTTACCAGGGAGTCCCCGAAGTTGAATGACACAGCAGTCAACTTTCCTCTTTCTGGAGAGAGTTTCTCCCCAGCTTGTCTCACAGGGACGAGACATTACTGTCACCAGGAAGAGGCGTGCCATTGGCACCCCTCGCCTGAGGCTGACCTCCTGCTCCGAAGTGTTCCTGACACTCACTGTCATCCTGTTCCCCTGTACAACCGAGGGCTTCTGCAGTTCAGGCTTCACCAGTACCCCAACAGGTAGGCCAGACTCCTCTTCATGGTCTTCCGAAGCATCCACCAGGAGGGCCTCGACATCAGGCATTCTGGGAAGTTTGAGGTTTCTCATCACTCTCGCTACTTCCCCAGGTTGTAACATGACCAGTTTGGACTGGGTGAACCACACAGTCCCTCATTTATGTTCATTATCCAGCCCAGTGCACCCACGCACTTTCTCAAAAGCAGATTTGAATACAGGATGAATGGACAATATTTTCAGAAAGCTCTTCCCAACTTTCTCTTTGCAGGCTCCCACTAGCCTCCTCATAATAGGAATATTCGTCCCCAGAAGAACTGAAGCTTCATCCTTCTTGATGGGGTCCAGACAAACCAGCACGGATGTATCAAGGACCTCAGCCACTCCCACATCAGCCTCTGAAAACTCCAGCTTTGATGACAAATAACCATCATACGGGTAGTCATCCATGCTAAGACCTCAGATCTTTAGTGCACTGAGTGACATCAATGGTAAATGTGTCAGATACCGGTTGTAAAATGAACAGTTCAGCAGAGTAACCTGAGAGCCTGTGTCAAGTATGGCTCGAGCATAAATACCCTCAATCTGTAGCGATACACTGGAGCTTGGCCTCACTATGCCTTCAGGAACAGGGTTTTTTCTCTTTAGGGTGTTCCTTGATATGTTGATTTGAATGTGTTCCCCCGAGACACCAGGCCATTCCCTCATTGGGTCTCTTCTAAGTTTCTCTCCACTTAGGCACCCGGGGGCTCACTCGCCAGGAGTTTTCCTGTCATTCACACTCCCGCCTGAAGTGTCCCTCTTCATCACAGTTATAACAGACAATATCGGTTGCTCCCCCTTCTTGTGGCACCCTGCTTCATCTGCAGCCCTCTGTCTCCTCCGGGGTGTAACTCCCTGTCAACTTATTGTACGGGGGGGGGGGGGGGCGCACCTGCTGATAACAACTGGGACGTCTCAGTCCTAAGCTCTGCCACAAGCTCCTTTACCATTCCCTGGATTGGGTTATGAATGGGCACTTCAGCCAAGGGGGCATCTACCATGGACCGCCACCGTCACATTCTCCTCCTCTCTTACTTCTCTGATCAGCTCAACAAACGAGGGAGGTGGCCATGTCATATGAGACATTTGGAGGCTGCAAGCAATCAGATCCTGTGACTGGGTGCCTTTCACTACTTGGTTCATTCTTAAGGCTGATTTATACTTGTGTGTACTAGCTTACATCATAGCTTACGCAAGTGGGCTATGTCGTTGTGAGCATTTATACTTGGGCGTTGGTGTGTCTGCATCGCTCTGCAATTCACTGCCAAAACGCTAGTTGGCAGTAGGGTTTCTATGCCCCTGCATTGAGTTTCCTCGTGTTGAAACTCAACATGAAGAAACTCAAACTTCAAACAACGACGACTGAAACTAAAGGAGGGTGAATTTTCTGTTCTTGTCCAGCCACTGAGAGATGTGGACGAGGAAAGGCATTTAAAATATTTTTGGATATCGGCAGGTAGATTTGGTTCATTGTCTCCAACTATTTATTTTCATCAGTGTACGCACAGTATACTCAGAGACTGGCAATCACCATTTGAGTTTTAGCTTCAGGTGGAAGTCAACAGGCTGGAGCAGCCAGCTACAGACTGGCGTCAAGCACAGGGTCCTCCATAATTTCGGAGGTCTGTAAAGCTTTATGGAAAGCATTTCTGCCAGAGTTCCTTCCCTGCCCTTCAGTCGCCCAATGGGAAGCTATTGCAGCGTAGGAGGAAATGCAATGCCACCAAGCGGACCAGTCACAGTTGTTGCAGTCTGCATCACCGCGACATGTAGTTACATTTTTGAGGAGGTGCGTGTCAGGCTACAGTGTAGGGTACGCAGCTATGCCGTACTTACGGCTTCGATTTGACGCACAAGTATAAATTGGCCTTTAACTGATTCACTTCAGCAGTTTATATGCCACCCCACCAACACTGTAAGCAACGCAGCTGCCTTTCTGGCCAAAAAATGTAGGTGGCAAGTTTCTCCCCCATTTCCCTGAAGCATGTTTTGAAACCTCGTCATAAGCTCCATTTGGCTTCCCACACGTCAAAGGCATTTTCTAGTGCTTGCATGTAGCTCGCAAATATAGCAAAGGGGTTCTGTGTCTTTAAACATCTCACTACGTCAGCAGCCGATCTCCTCAAACTCTCCACCAATCGTAGTCTTTTTACATCAGAGCAGTGCTACCCATCCAACATCAGTCACTGAAAGCAAGCATGCAAGTACAGCAGGTAGTGAAGAAAGCTAATGGCGTGCTGGCCTTCATAACAAGGGGAATTGAGTATAAGAGCAAAGAGGTCCTTCTGCAGCTGTACAGGGCCCTGGTGAGACCACACCTGGAGTACTGTGTGCAGTTTTGGTCTCTAAATTTGAGGAAGGACATTCTTGCTATTGAGGGAGAGCAGCATAGGTTCACAAGGTTAATTCCCGGGATGGCGGGACTGTCATATGTCGAAAGATTGGAGCGACTGGGCTTGTATACTCTGGAATTTAGAAGGCTGAGAGGGGATCTTATTGAAACATATAAGGTTATTAAGGGATTGGACACGCTGCAGGCAGGAAGCATGTTCCGGCTGATGGGTGAGTCCAGAACCAGAGGCCACAGTTTAAGAATTAGGGGTAGGCCATTTAAAACAGAGTTGAGGAAAAACTTTTTCACCCAGAGAGTGGTGGATATATGGAATGCTCTGCCCCAGAAGGCTGTGGAGGCCAACTCTCTGGATGCTTTCAAGAAATAGATGGATAGAGCTCTTAAAGATAGTGGAATCAAAGGTTATGGGGATAAGACAGGAACTGGATACTGAGAGTGGATGATCAGCCATGATCACAGTGAATGGCGGTGCTGGCTCAAAGGGCCAAATGGCCTACTCCTGCACCTATTGTCTATTGTCTATTGTCTATTGTCTATCTGAGACGTCTGCTCCGCCCAAGTCTCATACTCCTCTTCCCCCTCGGGGGTGGGCTTCGTTCCCGAGAACATTCTGAGCCCACAATAGCTGGGACTTTGAACCTGGGCATTGTGCCATTTATTCGCCAGGGACATAAGGGCTGCTACCAACTCAGGATGCTCAGCCCTCACTGGAGAACTCATCAGACCTTCCACCTCAGGCCACTCCTTCACCTCGCTCTGCAGAAACGAGATCAACTTGTCTTTAAAGACTCCGTCCCCAGCTACAGGAAACTCAGCTTCTGATTTGGCTCTATACTCCTCTCCACCTGGAAAGTATGGACAGCCCCCAGCTCCCCTCCCTGGGGCTCCAATAGTACCAGGCAGTTTCACTGCTATTACGTCAGTGCTAGTCTGAACTAGAACAAATGCTTTGCCTGCCATTTTGTCAAACATTTGCTCCATGATCATAAGTCTTCCTAATACTTTAATGGTACTTAAAGTCTGATTTAACAATTCATTGGGACTATGAATGAATACCCCATTCAATACACATGCATCTATTACTGGTAACCCTATGGATATGCACCACTGCTCAACCCTTGCAGTGTCCATAACCATGTATTTTAATCACTTTAATGGACAATAATTTAACACAGGTTTAAACACATAACCCATTGAATCAATGCCCAGGACGATCACCCAGCATCCAACGAAATTGATCCCGGAAGAGCCCCCACAAATGAAACCCCGCTGGTTTCCTTGGCTGTGCAAGTCTAGGGAAGACAAACTCCAGTCCCACCAAACCCGTGAGATTGAGACTGCTCTCCCACCCCAAACCCCATTTTTTTGTGGATGCTGTGTAATTTGCAAACCTGTTATAAATCAGTGGCAAGAAACAACAGACAGCACACTACATATGGTCTAAAGAATTATATTTATGAATCTAAAGGGTTAGTTAAGAAAAGAAAGAAAAAACAAAAAGGGCCCATTATAACTAAACAGTCAAATGTGCACCAGTTGGAGCTCAATTCAGTTGATTTCACTGTCCAACTCCTTCGAATCATGGTTCCCCCACTGGGTTGTATCCTACGTCTGGTTCTCTCCAGCGTCTTCTCTCTTCATCTCCCACTGAACAAAAAACCCAGCTCACATTCCAAAGTATCTGTTATCTCTAACCATAACCCAAACATCACTTCTACAGAAAGACCATTACGTTAGTAGTGAAATGTTTCCCAGGGTGTTACACCAGTATGACTTTGTTTATTTTTATTTGCATAATTTATCTACTTTTTCACATTGGTCATTTGTCAGTTTTTGTTTGTGTATAGTTTGTCATGAATTCTATTGTATTTCTTTATTTTCCTCTGAATGTCTGCAAGAAAATTAATCTGAGTAGTATACGGTGACATATGCATACTTTGATAATAAATTTAATTTGACTTTCACTTTGCTACGTTTGAATAGTTTCAATACACTGATCTCAAACACCTTTGCTGAGGAATTGCCCAAATTCATGATAAGTCTGACTCTAAAGAAGCATTGATTTTTAAGTGCTTGGTAGTTTTATCTTTGTGCTCGCTGTTTCACTCTGTGTTGGATTAGAAGTTTCTCCCCTTTTCTCATAATCAATGGGTTACTAAGGTGCCTGTCATAAGCGTTAGGCCAGAAAAAAAACTGTGTGGGTTGATACAATGGCAATGCCTTTACTGTTGTTATTTCCAAATTGAACCTTCTATAGGGCACCTTATTCATACACCAGCTCGCCAATTGTATGCAGAAGATGCAGCATTACCTTTGATGAGAGAAGTCATGAGTAGAAACTAACTCCATTTGTTCATAGTAAACATGCAAGATTGTAATATCTTGCCTTGCATTCTTTTTTCTAAATTTAGTCTGCAAGCCTTAACCCTCTCCCGAGTGGAGCAGAATTTGGAAGCCTACAGATGGCCATTCTACTTTTACTCCTTCAACATCTCCAAATTGAGATTGGTGCCAAATTTTATTTGAAGTTTCCTCTATGCTTGCTCCCCAAGAAAGCAGCATCCATCATGAAGGTCCTCCACCATCCAGGCCATTCGCTCTGCTTGCTACTGCCATTGCTTACGTCCCACACCACCAGGTTCAGGAACAGCTATTACCCTTCAACCACCAACCTCCTGAACTGGTGAGGAAAACTTCACTCAGCACAACACTGAACTATGAGAGTCAACCTATGGACTCTCGGCCAAGGACTTTTCAACTCAGATTCTCATTATTTAGAGGATTACCAAGAGGATTTTCCATTATCAAGAAGAGATTAGAAGTAGGATAGATAAAGGGGATAGAGTGAATGTTGTATATTTAGACTTTCAGAAGGCCTTTGACAAGGTGCCACACGTGAGGCTGCTTACCAAGTTAAGAGCCCATGGTATTACAGGAAAATTACTGGCATGGTTAGAGCATTGGCTGATTGATAAGAGGCAGCAAATGGGAATAAAAGGACTTTTTTCTGCTTGGCTGCCAGTGACTAGTGGTGTTCAGCAGGGGTTGGTGATGGGACAGCTTCTTTTGATGCTGTCTATAAATGATTTAGATGATTGTATAGATGGCTTTGTTGCCAAGTTTGTAGATGATACAAAGATTGGTGGAAGGGCAGGTAGTGATTAGGAAACAGGTAGGATGCAGAAGGACTTAGAAAGATTAGGAGAATGGGCAAGGAAGTGGCAAATTAAATACAATGTTGGAAAATGAATGGTCATGCAGTTTGGTTGTGTGGACTATTTTCTGGACGGGGAGAAAATCCAGGAATCTGAGATGCAGAGGGACTTGGGAGTCCTTGTGCAGAATATCCTTAACTCGCGGGTTGAGTTGGTGGTAAGGAAGGCAAATGCCATGTTAACATTCATTTCAAGGATGTGATGCTGAGGCTTTATAAGGCACTGGTGAGGTTTCACCTTGAGTATTGTGAACAGTTTTGGGCCCCTCATCTTAGAAAAGGTGTGCTGGCATTGGAGATGGTCCAGAGGAGGTTCACAAGGATGATTCCTGGAATGAAAGTGTTATCATACGTGGAACGTTTGATGGCTCTGGGTCTGTACTTGCTGGAATTTAGAAGAATGAGGGGGGATCTCATTGAAACCTTTTGAATGTTGAAGGGCCTAGACAGAGTAGATGTGGAAAGGATATTTCCCATGGTAGGGAGTCTAGAACAAGAGGGCACAGCCTCAGGATAGAGGGGCAATCTTTCAAAACAGAGATGCAGAGAAATTTCTTTAGCCATGGGGTGGTGAATTTGTGGAATTTGTTGCCACATGCAGCTGTAGAGGCCAGGTCATTGGGTGTATTTAAGGCAGAGATTGATAGGTTTTTGATTGGACATGGCATCAAAGATTACAGTGAGAATGCCGGAACTGGGGTTGAGGAGGAGGAAAAAAGAGGATCATTATGATTGAATGGTGGAGCAGATTCGATGAGCCGGATGGCCTAATTCTGCTCCTATGCGTTATGATCTTATTTATGTATTTATTTATTTATTTGTTTATTTGCTCCTTTGTTTGTTTTTGTATTTGCAGTCTTCTGCACAATGGTTGTTTTTCAGTCTTTCAATGATTCTATTGTACTTCTTCGATCCTATGTGTATGCTTGCAAGAAAATGAATCTCAGCGTAGCATATGGTGACATATATATACTTTGATAGTAAATTTATTTTGAGCTTTGCTTGGTGCCAAATTTTACTTAAAGTTGCCTCTGTGCCTGCTCCACTGCATAGATGCAATGTTTGCTGCCCAATGTCAGACTTCTCAAACAGACACTCTCTACCAAACTCTGTCACAGGACGAGATCACAAGCAAACAAAGGAAAAGATTTTAAGGATGTGCTCCAAGTCACCTTCAGGGATGTAACATTCCCATGGACAACTTGCCACCTCTGACCCATGACCACCTAAATACAGAATGAGGCCTTGGAGAATTGCAAGTCCAAGTATTAGAAGGACACAGACGCCCTGCGTGAGTGGCAGAATAAATGCACCACCTCACAAGACACTCACCCATCTACCCTGCAAGACACTGGCTCCTGCTGAAGAACTTGCAGATTTTCAGTGACACACACAAAATGCTGGAGGAACTCCTTAGCTCAGGCAGTAGCTATGGAGAGGAATAAGCAGACAACGTTTTTGACTGATCTTCCCTCATCAGCCACTCAGAACCCACAGAATCTCAGTGGTGGCAAACTCTTTTCAATCCAACTGACCACTTCAGAAGATAACGATGAAAAAGTGGCTATGATTGTTTCACCATGCTAAAGGTTTCAAAGATACATTTAATATCAGAGAAATATTTACAATATACATGCTGAAATGCTTTTTTCTTCACAACCAACCACGAAAACAGAGGAGTGCCCCAAAGAATGAATGACAGTTAAATGTTATGTAATGCGCTGTAAGGTTTCACTGCTAAGGTAATGGTTTCTCTCTAGTTTGGGTTATGACTAGAGATAATGGGGCTTTGGAATGTGGGCTATCCAATGAGAGGGATGTTGTTCTTTCTAGTGGGTCTGGGCACAGGGGTTTCACAGTCTTGGTCAGGGAGAGATGAGGAGAGAAGACGCGATGGAGAGAGTTGGTAGACTGCTGGACGGAGTGGACTTGGAGCGAGGGTCCGAGGGTTGGCTGCACTTGGAGGAGGTCGAGAGGGAACCAGTAGACTGAACCGTGAGCTCCAACGTTGTGCATTAGACTATTTCATGAGAATGGGCCCTTTTCTTTTTTTTTGTTTCTTTTCTAACCATATAGTCAAATTAAGAATTATACAGCTCAATCGTTTAATCGCATATTGTGTACTGTTTTTTATTTTGTGGTACTGATTTATAACAGGGGAACACATCACGCAGCATCCACCCAAACAAGATTTCTTAAGTTTGACCAGGCCAGGGGCTGTCTTCCCCTAGATGAAGCCGCTAGCCGAACCAAGAATTACAATAGCGGGGGTTCGTCCAGGATTGATTTTGTTGGATGCTCTGTGAGTACTCAGAGCGTTTTAACAGTAGGATAGATATTCGCACTCCGGATAAATTGTTAATTCGCCTGCTAAGTACTGTTAAAGTTGCAATTGCAGGGTGGAGGTTTGATAAAATGGCGGGCGCAGCTCTCGTTTCAATGCAGTCTAGCATTGATGTAGAGGTAGCTGGGGATGGAGATTTCAAAGACAGGGTTCTATCATTTCTGAGGAATGAGGGGAAGGAATGGTTAGATTTGGAATGTCTAATTAGTTCCCGTCCCCCAATGAAAAGAGAGAATTCTGTGGTAGTATCTGCCCTTACCTCTCTGGCGAATAAATGGAAAAATGCACAGGTTCAAAGTCCCAGCGATGGCAGGCTCCGCCTATTCTCTAGAATAACGCCCACCCTAAAGGGGAGGAGGAGTATGAGACTAGGGCGGAGTGGACCTCTCAGTTGTTAGATGAGTGGCAGTGCTCTGATGATGAAAAGTGATAGAGATTGGTTGAAAGTTTGAATGGGCAGGCCGCTGACGTTGTGAGAGCTGTCAGGTTGAAATATCCAGTAGCAACAGTTGTCAATTACCTACAAGCACTGGACAATGCTTTTGGCCCAACAGGAAGCCCAATGGAGCTCATGGTGGGGTTTCACAGCATGCGTCAGGAGAAGGGGGAGAAGCTTTCTGCTTATATTGCTTGCGGTGCACAGGGGTAATTCAGGCAGCTGAGGTGAATCAGCTAAGATTGGACCAGATAGCCAAGGGCGCCAAGTCCCAGACCTGATTCTTTGGGGTCTCCGACAGCCTTGTCAGACATGCTCCCATTCCATCTTTTGTTGAGCTGATCAGAGAGGTACAGGAAGAGAATGCGTTGGAGGTGAGGGAGGCCTCCATCAGCAGGGTACAGTTCTCGGTAGTAGTCCCCTGCGGTGAAGTGACCACGGATAGCCTGCCCTGGGGAGCCGTAGAGGAGAATGTGGCAGAGTTGAGAACGGAGATATGTCGGCTGTTACCGGCGGGTGTGATCCCCTCCCATATGATGGAGCTGATGGGTGGGGGGGAGCGGATCTCCCAAGGGGACGAACAATGCGGAGGGCTGCTGGCAGCAGGTGTCACGCCAGAAGGACAGTGAGCCCCTGGGCACCTTAGCAGAGAGAGTCGTTGTGAAAACTTAGAGGAGACCCAATGAGGGAGCGGCCTGGTGTCTGGGGGAACACGTTCCCAGCAACGTACCAAGGACCCCTCAAACGCGAAATGCCCTACTCCTGAAGGCTCCATGGGACCACGCTCCAGTGTGTCACTACGGATTGAGGGTACTTATGCTAAAGCCATACTCAACACCGGGTCACAGGTCACGTTGTTGTACTATTCGTTCTACAACCAGTATCTGAAGCATTTTCCATTGACCCCATTCAGGGCACCGGAGATCTGGAGGCTTAGTGCTGGTGATTATCCATATGACAGCTATTTTTAAGTGAAGTTGGAGTTCTCGGAGGCCAATGTGGTAGTGTCTGAGGTTCTTGATACATTGGTGCTGTCCGAATCCTGTTGAGAAGGGCGGCATTTCAATTCTGGTGGGGCCCAGCACCCCTCTTGTGAGGGGGCTCACTGGGGCCTGCAAGGAGAAGGCTGACGAGAGCTTTCTGGGAGCATTGCCTGTGCACCCGGTGTTTCGAGCTGCTTTTGAGGAAGTGAGTGGCTGCATTAGGCCAGGTACCGAATTTAGACGAGGGACTGTGTGGTTCACCCAGTCAAAGCCAATGGTAGTACTACCGGGGAAGTAGCGAGGGTAATGGGGACCCCCAAATTTCCTGGAGTGCCTGAGGGCGAGACCCTCTTAGTGGATGCGCCGTAAGAGCACGAAGGGGACTCGGGATTTCCTGCTGGGGTACTAGTGAGGCCTGAATTGCAGAATCCCTCGGTGGTACAGGCAAGCAGGATGGCAGTGATAGTCAGGAACACTACGAAGAAGGAGGTCACCTTCAAGCAGGGGATGCCCTGGCACATCTGTTCCTGGTGACGGCAATGTCTAATGTCCCTGTGAGACACCCCGGGGAGAAACCTGCGGGTTGGAAGAGGAGGTTGGTAGAGAAGATGTTGAAGCTGGAAGGTGTCTTTTCCACTGATGAGTTTGATGTGGGTTGTTCCAAGAGCACGCAGCACACTATCTGGGTGACCAAGGACACCTCCTTCAGAGAAAGGTCGCGGCCACTGGCCCCTGTAGAGGTGGAGGACATTTGGCAGCATTTGTGTAAATTGAAGGAAGCTGGGGTCATCACCGGGTCCCGAAGCCCCTATGCGTCCCCAATAGCAGTGGTCTGAAAGAAGAATGGGAAAGTACGGATGTGTGTGGAATATAGGACTCTGAACAGGCACACTGGTATACTGTCCCAAGGATTGAAGACGCGCTGGCCTGCCTGAGTGGTGCAACATGGTTCAGTGTGCTGGACTTGAGGAGTGGCTATTACCAGATCCCCATAAGTGAAGCTGACAAAGAGAAGATGGCATTTGTATGTCCCCTAGGATTTTTCCAATTCAAAAGGATTCCCCTTGGCATGTCGGAAGCCCCTGTAACCTTCCAGCGGGTCATGGAGAAGATGGTGGGGGATATGAACTTATTTTAGGTACTTCTGTATTTGGATGACATCATAGTATTTGGATCCACCTTAAAAGAATATGAAGCGAGGCTGCTGAAGGTGCTGGGCTGCCTGAAAGCTGAAGGGTTAAAATTCTCCTTGGACAAGTGCCAGTTCTGCAAAATGTCTGTTAACTATGTTGAGCACATAGCCTCACGGTGGAGTAGGTACAGATCCGGCTAAGATAGAGGCGGTGACTGCTTGGCCAAGACCCCAGACTGTGAGCACTCTGCACTTGTTCCTCAGGTTTTGTGGTTATTATCGGAGGTTTGTGAACGTGAGTCACCATTTGAATCAGTTTCTGTGTGGTTACCCTTCCTAGGGAAGAAAGGGAGGGGGAGAAAAGGACAGGAGGGTGGAGAGTATCTTAACCTGTTGGAGCCCTTTGGACCGAACGGGGATGCAAAATGTGAGGAGGCGTTTCAGTCGCTGAAGGAGCTGCTGACCCAGGCGCCGGTGCTGACCCCTGATTGCCGTATGTACTGCACATGGATGCCAGCCGAGAGGGCTTAGGAGGCATCCTGTATCAGGACCAGGGTACTGGGTAGAGACCGGAGTCTGTCGACCTCCGAGAAAAACTATCCCACACACAAGTTAGAATTTCTGGCATTGAAATTGGTGATGGATAAGCTGAGTGACTACCTCCATGGGGCCAATTTTGAGGTGAGGCTGGCCAACAACCCCCTAACTTATATCCTGAAACTGGATGCCATCGGTAGTTGGCGGCGTTGTCTGCCTATGATTACCAGCCGGAAAGCAGGAACGTTGATGCTCATGCTTTGTCCTGATGGGTGCATGAGGGACTGGACAGGGACAAGGAGTGGGAGAGCATTCCTGCCCCTGGGGTGAAGGCCATGTGCCAGTTTGCCATCACCGTGAAGGCAGAGGGAAAGGAGGGGCAGGATCAAGCAGTGGATCAATTGGAAGCTTCTGATGACACCATTCCCCAAGTTTACTGTAATCTGACTGCTCTGAAGACAAATCAGCTGCTGGAATTAAGTTCTGGGGAAGTGACAGCTGCTCAGCGAGATGACCCGGGCATTGGTACCATTTGGTCATTGGTCAAAAAGGGAGACATGGCTCTGGCAGTGAAGACAAAACACGCAGTAGTGCCTCCATTACTGAGAGAATGGCCTCGGTTGGAGTTGCGGAACCAGATCCTATACCAGGTCACACCACCCCCGGACCGACCTCAGTGTTGCCAGCTCATTCTGCGGGAGAAGTATTGGAGGATTGCGTTGAAATCACTTCATGATGATTCTGGACATTTGGTGGTGGAAAAGACCTATGGATTGCTCAGAGATCGGTTTTACTGACCCCGAATGAAGTCGGAGGTCGAAGAATACTGCAAGTCATGCATTCGATGCATACAACGGAAGACGTTGCCTACTCGGGCAGCTCCCTTGTCCCACTTGCAGAGGGCTCCTGAACCTGGTGTGTATGGATTTCCTGTCAATAGAACCCCATGCCAGCAACACAGCGAAAGTTGTAGTCATCACGGACCACTACTCCAGATATGCACAGGCTTTTCCTACCAAGGACTAGAGGGCATTCACAGTGGCCAAAGTGTTATGGGAGAAGCATAGCACTTCCCAGGCAGATACATAGTGATCAGGGACAGGATTTCGAGAGCAGACTCATTCATGAGTTACTAGACATGCTTGGAATCGAGAAGTCGAGGACTGCGCCTTATCACCCACAGGCTGATCCCCAGCCCAAGGGGTTCAATCGGACCTTGCTAGACATGATCGGTACCTTGGAGCTCAGCAAGAAGAGCAGGTAGAGTCAACATATTGGACATCTGGTCCACAGTTACAACTGTACCTGCAATGAAGCTACTGGGTACTGGCCATACCACCTGATGTTTGGGTGTGAGGCGAGGTTGCTCATTAGCCTTTCTTTTGGGACTGATGAGGGTGACTTACCATCAAAGACTAATCTGAAGTATGCGACTGACATGAGAAAAGAGCTGAAAAGGGCTTATGAATTAGCTGGGGTCACAGCTGCCAAGCAGAATTAAGAAAATAAGAGGAGGTATGATCAAAGGGTGAGTTTCTCCCAACTCCTGCTGGGAGACTGGGTCCTCAGAAGGCATTTGGAGCTACCCGGGAAACTTAAGTTGGCAGACCGCTGGGTGCTATGCCCTGTGTGGTGGAGAGACAGATGCCAAGCCTACTAGTTTTCTGGGTGAAACCAGAGAATGGGAATGGGCCTGTCAAGATTCTCCTTTGGAACCACCTTCTGCTCCTGGGACAAGAGGTGTGTATTGACCCAGAGCCTGAGAGTACACCTAGTAAGAGGACTCTGAGGAAACGCGGAGCGACTGCAGGGCCCACAGCAGGAGAGGTTAGGCTGGCCCCCACCCCTGAGAAAGATACTGATTCAGAGGATGAGGACCAGAATGTGTGGTAATATGCTGCCTTTTTCTAAATCCAGCCCTTCTCCTGCTGAGTCAGGTAATGTGGTGGTGGGGGCTATCTGTGGACAGCCTGGGTTGCAGCGGGACCCTGTAAGAGATGTAGTGAGGCTTGGCTATGGGACAGAGGGGTCTGAGTTGCAGGTGGGCACGAGTGATAGGTCAGGGGAGGCCTTGTCAGGTATACTGGAAGTATCCCCAGTAGTGTCTGAACCTGAAAACTTAGGTGAGGGGGTATGGAGGTCTCAGAGAATTAGGAGGCTAGCCAGCAGGGGAACAGAGTGTGACCCCTACCATTCTTGGAAGACATGCCACTGCCTTTTACACCTGGATTGGACTTTGTCTTTTGCAGTAAGGGTAGGCGCATTACCTCAATGTCATGAGGACATGACAAAATTTGATGGGGGGAGAGTGTAACGTGCTGTAAGGTTTCACTGCTAATGGAATGGCCTCTCCATAATGTTTCACTGCGAATGTAATGGCTTCTCTGTAGCAGCAGTGTTTGGGTTATGACTAGAAACATAAAAACATAGAAAAACTACAGCACAATACAGGCCCTTCGGCCCACAAAGCTGTGTCAAACATGTCCCTACCTTAGAACTACCTAAGCTTACCCATAGCCCTCTATTTTTCTAAGCTTCATGTATCCATCCAGGAGTCTCTTAAAAGACCTTATCATTTCTGCCTCCACCACCGCTGCTGGCAGCCCATTCCACACACTCACCACTCTCTGAGTTAAAAACCTACCCCTGACATCTCCTCTGTACCTACTTCCAAGCACCTTAAAACTACGCCCTCTCATGCTAGCCATTTCAGCCCTGGGAAAAGCCTCTGAATATCCACAAGATCAATGCCTCTCATTATCTTGTACACCTGTATCAGGTCACCTCTCATCCTCCATCGCTCCAAGGAGAAAAGGCCAAGTTCATTCAACCTATTCTCATAAAGCATGCTCCCCGATCCAGACAACATCCTTGTAAATCTCCTCTGCACCCTTTATATAGTTTCCATATACTTCCTGTAAGAGGCAACCAGAACTAAGCAAGTGGGGTCTGACCAGGGTCCTATATAGCTGCAACATTACCTCTCGGCTCTTTAACTCAATCCCATGATTGATGAAGGCCAATACACTGTATGCCTTCTTAACCACAGAGTCAACCTGCGTAGCAGCTTTGAGTGTCCTATAGACTCGGACCTCAAGATCCCTCTGATCCTCCACACTGCCAAAAGTCTTACCATTAATACTATATTCTGCCATCATATTTGACCAACCAAAATGAACTACCTCACACTTATCTGGGTTGAACTCCATCTTCCACTTCTTTGCCCACTTTTGCATCCTATCAGTGTCCTGCTGTAACCTCTGATGGCCCTTCACACTATCCATAACACCCCCAACCTTTGTGTCATCAACAAATTTACTAACTCATCACTTCAATTCCTCATCCAGGTCATTTATAAAAAAAATCAGAAAGAGTAGACTTCCCAGAACAGATCCCTGAGACACACCACTGGTCACCAGCCTCCATGCAGAATATGACCCATCTACAACCACTCTTTGCTTTCTGTGGGCAAGCCAGTTCTGGATCCACAAAGCAATGTCCCCTTGGATCCCATGCCTCCTTACTTTCTCAATAAGCCTTGCATGGGATATCTTATCAAATGCCTTGCATCAAATCCCTCATCCACTACATCTACAGCTCTACCTTCATCAATGTGTTTAGTCACATCCTCAAAAAATTCAACCAGGTGCGTAAGGCACGACCTGCCTTTGACAAAACCATGCTGACTATTCCTAATCATATTATGCCTCTCCATATTATGTTCAGAAATCCTGCCTCTCAGGATCTTCTCCATCAACTTACTAACCACTGAAGTAAGACTCACTGGTCTATACTTTCCTGAGCTATCCCTACTCCCTTTCTTGAATAAGGGAACATCATCTGCAAACCTCCAATCCTCCGGAACCTCTCCCGTCCTCACTGATGATGCAAAGATCATTGTCAGAGGCTCAGCAATCTCCTCCCTCTCTTTCCACAGTAACCTGGGGTACATCTTGTCTGGTCCCGGTGACTAGAGATAACAGGGCTTTGGAATGTGTGCTATCCAATGAGAGGAATGTTGTTCTTTCTTGTGGGTCTGGGAGCAAGGATTTTGCGGTCTTTGTCCGAGAGAAGATGCAAATGGAGAGAGTTGGTAGACTACCAGATGGAGTGGACTTTGAGTGTGGTTCCGAGGGCCGGCTACACTCGGAAGAGGTCGACGGAAAACCAGTGGACTGAACCGTGAGCTCCAACGTTGCGCATTAGACTGTTTCATGAGAATGGGCCCTTTTCCTTTTTCGTTTCTTTATTAACCATATAGTCAAATTAAGAATAATAAAGCTCAATCGTTTAATTGCATATTGTGTACTATTTATTATTTCGTGGTACTGATTTGTAACAGGGGAACACATCACGCAGCATCCACCCAAACAAGTTTTTTTAAGTTTGGCCAGGCCAGAGGCTGTCTTCCCCTAGATGAAGCCACTAGCCGAACCGAAAATTACAGTTAGAGCCCTAAAGTCCCTTCCAGCTCCCTTCCCTCCTGCGCGTAAGCGGCAGCAAGCACAAATCCCCCCTCCCCCCACCGGTAAAAAAAATCATCAGCACCTGCTACCGAGCACTAAAGGCGTGAGCAAAGCAACCGCAAAGACACCGACTTGCAATAGCCCTAAAGACTTAGTGTTTCACCCGGTATTCGACATACCACAGGTTCTCTCTCTCCCTGATAAGTGAGAGAGAGGCGACTCTGTTTCACAGTGAGAGGGGAGACATAACAAACAGTTCACTGTTTTATGATGTTAAAAGTACGTTGCGTTGCTTTTTCTGAACTCTATGCCCAAAGATCTCAGGTCTCTGGGCACACAGCCAAAGATTTTCCAACTCCCGTGACACACCAGTCTGTCGAGACTCCGACCTTCGATCCGCCCGTCTCCAGAGCCCCAAGATCCTAGGCCTCGAAGGGTGAGCCGAACTCTTAGGCTGAGCCCTTGGTGTGCCGAAGAACGGCCAGTTGTGAAACCCTGAGAGCGAGTCCCATTCCCGCAAAGAACCGAAGTCATCATGTAACTCCAGGTCAGGGTCTTCAAAAGAACCCTGAAAGAGAAAAATAGAGCTATTAAAGGTGGAAATGGAGCTATTCCGAAGATGCAAACAAAGGAGTCAGTGTTTAGCAACATCCTAACTAAGCTCCTAGCTCTCTCTTCATGCTGTTGGCTGTTTTAATGGTCAGCGCATTTCAAGGATGACTCTCAACCAGCAGACCATACATTCTCCCCAGCTCATGGTTCACTCAGAAGAATTCACACCCCTGAACCAATAGATAATAGGTTCAACTGTCATACCAGGGACATCTGGCCCATCATATCTATGGCCAGCATTTGTGGCCTGCCCACAGTGCATCTATGAGCGTGTTGGTTGTTAATGCTATTGACGCATTTCACTCTATGATTCGATGTAAGACCAGGAGACATAGAAGCAGGATCAGGCCATTCAGCCCACTGAGTCCGCTCTGCCAGTCCATCATGACTGATTTATCATCCCTCTCAATCCCATTCTCCTGCCTTCTGTCTGTAACCTATGATGCCCTTACTAATAAAGAACCTATCAAACTCTGCTTTATATATACAAAATAACTTTGCCTCCCCAGCCATCTGTGGCAACTGATTCCACTGATTGACCATCCTCTGGCTAAAGAAATTCCTCTCACCTCTGTTCTGAAAGGATGTCCTTCTATTTTTGAGGCTGTGCTCTCTGGTCCTAGACTTTCTCTGTAGGTGATAACCTTTGTGGTCACGTGGCCAAGTGGTTAAGGCATTCGACTAGTGATCTGAAAGTCGTGAGTTCGAGCCCCAGCCGAGACAGCGTGTTGTGTCCTTGAGCAAGGCATTTAATGATACAGTGCTCTGCGATGACACTGGTGCCAAGCTGTATGGGTCCTAATGCCCTTCTCTTGGACAACATCGGTGTCATGGAGAGGGGCGACTTGCAGCATGGGCAACTGCCAGTCTTCCATACAACCTTGCCCAGGCCTGCACCCTGGAGAGTGAAGACTTTCCAGGCGCAGATTCATGGTCTCGCGAGACTGACGGATAACACCTGAGGGAGACCAGTTTACAGTGAATGGTGCGAAAATCAAAAAAAAATCCAGTGTGCGGCAGTTCTGTGGGTGAAAGTGCCCTGTTAATGAGGGAGGTCAGAGGAGAATGGCCAGACTAGTTCAAGCTGACAAGGAGATAACAGTAACTCAAACAACAGTGGTGCAACAAAAGAGCTTCTCTGAACGCACCACATGTCAAATGTTGGAGTGGGTGGGCTACATCAGCAAAAACCCATGAATGTACTGTGGGCCACTTAATAAAGTGGCCATTGAGTGTATATTGCTTTCAGTTGGATCTCACTGTACACAAACTAGTATCCTGTAACATCAAAGCGACCACACTTTAGCAGTACAACGCGGAGTGTATCAAGATGAGTCACAAATAGCATTTTCTTGCTTCATTTGTAGATCATAGCGTAAAACCTGGGCAAAAGACTTCCAGTCTAAATGGAAAACTGTCTAATATTCCATAACAGGGAGGGTCACACATAGAGTGATTTCCAGCCAGCAGTGATATCATTTTAATACACAGCTGTCGAAACTAGCCCACAACTGAGACGTCACACTTCCCAAAATGCAAAACACAAAGAGAGGGCAATGCTTGGGCAACTATACTTGGGAGGCTTGGTTGTTTTGTGAACACATTGTGCTGATTTTTAAATAGTAATGAGAAGACCTGTTCCCCTTTAAAAGGGAAGTGTGATTTTTTTTTTGATTTTCGCACCATTCACTGTAAACTGGTCTCCCTCAGGTGTTATCCGTTAGTCTCGCGAGACCACGAATCTGTGCCTGGAAAGTCTTCACTCTCCAGGGTGCAGCCCTGGGCAAGGTTGTATGGAAGACTGGCAGTTGCCCATGCTGTAAGTCTTTTGGAAACTGAAGAAGATAGCCAGAATAACTCAATCTTTGCACTGATATGACAATTGTTTCCTCAGAAAGGGGAAGGCCACCAAAGGGCAGGGGTGGGGGGTAGGAGAGGGGGAAATAGCATTATTTATATTAGAATCCTCCTGTGAGTACTGAGTGGGAAGTAGAATTTGCAAAGGAGTTTCTTCATTGACAGAGATCTTTCATAGATGAAGAATCCAACGTAGATAAGAAGGGACAGACACAAAATGCTGAAGGAATTCAACAGGTCAAGCTTCATCTATGGAAGGAAATAAATGATTGACATTTCAGGCTGAGATCCTTGATCAGGGCCACAGTGGAAGGGGAAAGAAGCTGGAATAAGAAGGTGGGTGAGGGAGGGAAAAGGAGGTGCTAGGTGAAGGAGAAGGTAGCTTGGTGCGGTATGGGGGGGATGAAGGGAGAAGCTGAAAGTGAAAGGTGAAAAATATAATGAGCTGAAGAAGGAATCTGATGGGAGAGGAGTGTGAACCATGGGAGAAAGAGCATCAGAGGGAGGTGATGGGCAGGAAAAGAGGAAAAGGGGTAAGAGGAGAGCCAGAATGACCAACTGAAAAGGGGAGAGGGAGAAATTAACAAAGTTAGTGCAATCAGACAGGTTAAAGGCAAACCAGATAGATTATGAGGGGCTGCTTCTCCAACCTGAGAGTGACATGCATTGTGTTTATGTAGATAAGGGTGACCATTAGTGGCTCAGTGAGGCAACTGGTATAAGGGATATCCTGTCCATAAAGGACATTCTGTCCTGGGGAAGAGGTATTGAGTAGTCTTTCTGAGAGTACTGAAGAGGACAGGTAATACTTTGAATCCAAGTTTCCTTTTGACCAGGCTAATGTTTTCCTTGAAGACACAGAGGGCTCTTAAAACCATTATTATTCTAAAAAGAACACTTTAACTTTGTAACATTAACTTGATAACAGCAACTTTCAAACTTTGTGAATTTCCTCCTGAAATGTCTCTATTACGTTACTTCTCACTTCTCCATGAGATGGCTTCCTGAAACTTGCTGAAGTTCACTCACTGTCCACTAGTGGAACCTGTGTGGGTTTCTGCTGCTGTAGCCCATCCACTTCAAGATTTGAAGTGTTGAGTGTTCAGAGATGCTCTTCTGCACACTACTGTTGTAACATGTGGTTATTTGAGTTTCTGTCACCTTCCTTGAACCAGTCTGGCTATTATTCTCCTCTGACTTTTCTCATTAACAAGGCATTTTCACCCACAGAACTGCTGCTCAGTGGAGGTTTCTTTTGTTTTTCACATCACAGAAACAAAGAAAACCTACAGCACAATACAGGTCCTTCGGCCCACAAAGCTGTGCCGAACATGCTCTTACCTTAGAAATTACCTAGGGTTATCCATAGCCCTCTATTTTTCTAAGTTCCAAGTACCTATCCAGGAGTCTGTTAAAAGACACTTTTGTATCGTCCATCGATCCACCATCGTCGCCGGCAGCCCATTCCACACTATCACCACTCTCTGCGTAAAAAAACTTACCCCGACATCCCCTCTGTACCTACTTTCAAGTACCTTAAAACTGTGCCCTCTTGTCTTGCTATTAATACCATATTCTGCCATCAGATGGAGTTTAACCCAGATAAGTGTGAGGTGGTTCATTTTGGTAGGTCAAATATGATGGCAGAATATAGTATTAATGGCAAGACTCTTGGCAGTGTGGAGGATCAGAGGGATCTTGGGGTCTGAGTCCATAGGACACTCAAAGCAGCTGCGCAGGTTGAGTCTGTGGTTAAGAAAGCATACGGTGCATTGGCCTTCATCAATTGTGGGATTGAGTTTTGGAGCCGAGAGGTAATGTTGCAGCTATATAGGACCCTGGTCAGACTCCACTTGGAGTACTGTGCTCAGTTCTGGTCACCTCACTATAGGAAGGACGTGGAAACCGTAGAAAGGGTGTAGAGGAGATTTACAAGGATGTTGTCTGGATTGGGGAGCATACCTTACGAGAATAGGATGAGTTTTCTCCTTGGAACGACAGAGGATAAGAGGTGACCTGATACAGGTGTATAAGATGATGAGAGTCATTGATCGTGTGGATAGTCAGAGGCTTTTCCCCAGGGCTGAAATGGCTAGCATGAGAGGGCATAGTTTTAAGGTCCTTGGAAGGAGATGTCAGGGTTAAGTTTTTTATGCAGAGAGTGGCGAGCGCATGGAATGGGCTGTCGGCAACGCTGGTGGAGGCAGAAACGATAGGGTCTTTTAAGAGATTCCTGGATGGAATAATGGAGCTTAGAAAAATAGAGGGCTATGGGTAAGCCTAGGTAGTTCTTTGGTAGGGATATGTTTGGCACAGCTTTGTGGGCCGAAGGGCCTGTATTGTGCTGTAGGTTTTCTATGTTTCTATTTTTCTGTAATTGATCTTTCAAAATGAGCCATGTCACACTTATCTGGGATGAACATCATCTGCCCAAATCACATCACTTTCACACACACAGCCATTCTCTGTAAACTCTAGAGAATGTTATGCCTGAAGATCCTAGGAGATCAGTAGTTTCTGAGATACTTAAGCCACCCTCTCTGTCACCAACAATCATTCCACAAAGTCACTTGAATCACATTCCTTCCCCATTCTGATGTTTGGTCTGAACAACAACTGAACCTCTTGAGCATGTCTGCATGCCCTTATGCATTGAGCTACTGCTCATTGATTGGCTGCTTAGATATTTGTATTAATAAGCAAGTGTACAGGTGTACCTAATAAAGTTGATGATCAGAGAATATGTGAAATACAGTGAAAATTAAAGATTAAGGAGGAATGTGACAATATGTGCTGGGGGATATGACAGAGTACAGAGGAGATTTACTAAAATGTTGCCTGGGTTTCACTTCTTAAGTTACAGAGGAAGGTTGAACAAGTTAGGTCTTTATTCTTTGGAGTGTAGAAGGTTGAAGGGGGACTTGATAGAGGTGTTTAAAATTATGAGGGGGATAGATAGAGTTGACATGGATAGGCTTTTTCCATTGAGAGTGGGGGAGATTCAAACAAGAGGACATGAGTTGACAGTTAAAGAGCAAAAGTTTAGAGGTAACATGAGGGGGAACTTCTTTACTCAGGGAGTGGTAGCTGTGTGGAACGAGCTTCCAGCAGAAGTGGTTGAGGTAGGTTCAATGTTGTTGTTTAAAGTTAAATTGGATAGATATGTGAACAGGAAAGGAATGGAGGATTATGGGCTGAGTTCAGGTCAGCAGGAGTAGGTGAGAGTAAGAGTTCAGTAGGGACTAAAAAGGCCGAGATGGCCTGTTTCCGTGCTGTAACTGTTATATGGTTATATGGTTATATGTGACAATATTTCCTTCACAAGTCACTATGAATTAATCTTTCTTAAAAGGTGAGAAATATATCAGATCTCATTTCCAATACGTACCATTCATAGTCTTATCTACCCCACAAGTGAGTTAACAAAAATGAAGGGAACTTTCCATTGTTTAATCAGGCATGAATGATTATTGGAGACCATTTACAGAATGTTGGCTTCAAGTCTTAAGGTAAAGGGTCCCAAAGTGGGAGATATCGCTCCCTTGGGGGTGGTGGGAGTTTCTAAGGGGGCGCTAAGTAAGAGAAGATGTGAAGGGAGAGACAGACAGACAGACAGACAGAAGCCGAGCCAGGGGGGATGAGGTAAGGTCTGTCATATCCCCCAGCACATATAGCATGCATGGTTTCCCCTACCCTTGCAGGATCCTGCTCTCTTAATGGACCCTGGGACTTTTCCTGGTCAACCAACCTCTGTGAATCTATGGAATCCATTGCCAAGGACTGCTATGGAGGTCAAGTCATTGAATATATTTAAAATGGAGGTTTATGGGTTCTTGATTATTAGGGTTATGGGGACAAGAAAATAGGGTTCAGGGGATTAGTAAATCAGTCATGATGGAATAGCAGAGCAGATTTGATTTGCCAGATGGACTAATTCTGCTCCTCTGTCTTATAAAGATAAAGGGGGTGGTGGCCGGACAGTCGATGGCGGGGTGAGGGGGCATCTAAGTGATTACATGTTTAATTTAAGAAGTTATTTATTATAATTATTTGATCCTGGGTGCCTCATAATTGTTTACAATAATCTCATAATCACCTCATCTCTTGCAACTCCCGCCCCCCACTGTTCTCTTAGACTTTGCTCGAAGTATGTTATAGCTCTTGAAAAACAATATGACACCCTGCGTTTGAAATACCATGAGAAATCTGGACTGAAGAAATCATGTTATTTCTGGGCCCGGCCTCCGTATTATTGCCGTTCACCTCTGTAGTACAGTATTAGCCAGTACAATTCCTATACTCTAAACACACAATGACACAATTCTTGTGAATTAGGGTCTGGTGTAAAATAAGATATAGTACAGAATTTGCCCTTTGAAATGGTCTTTTTCCACATTTCTCTAGCCTACAGCCCAACCAAGATATACTTGATGTACCTTCGGACAGAGAGTCAGTTTTTGCCTGAGCTCTTATAACATCAAAACTTTCCCCTTTATTGATCACTGCACTCGAGGTTGGACTTAAACAGTAGGCAGTTAATCCATAATGAAAATTGCAGAAGCAGACCAAACGAAAGGGGGATGTAGACAGCATAATATGGAGAATCTGAAATGTAGATCTCTACCAGTGGCAAGCAACCAATACGTCTGTTTTGTGATTTTTTTGTTTCAAATGAGGCAATGAAACAGCAGGCTCCTTGAACATTTGAGAAATGGACAAAAAACTTAAAGCATGTTGCTAGCTTTTCACAACAAAACAGTAATGGTTCCTATGCTTCATACAACATTTCATAGCTCACTGCTAAATCTGGAAAGCTCAATACAATTGGGTAAGATCTGATTCTGACAGCAGTAAGGGAGATTCTGAGTATGGATTTGTATAAGTCACTAGATCAAATTATTAAAGCAACTTTGCTCAGCAACAACTCTGTTCAAAGATGGATAGATGAAATATCTGAGAATGTGGAAGACACGTTCCTGAACACACTTAGGGCAACAGAATTTGCTCTGCAGTTGGAGAGTCAACTTTGCTAGGCAACAAATTTTTGCTTCTTGGGTATGTTATTTCTTAAAAGATAAAAGTATGGTTCAACAATTGCTATTTGCAAGAGGCCTAGAAGCAGGTACAAAGGGGGAGTCTATATTTTGGGGTCTTAAGTAACATTTTGCTCACCGACAGTCTTGCTTGTGCAACAGATGGGACACCAACAATGACAAGACACCACTGCGGGGTTATTATTTTTTTTAAAAAAAGCTATACCTAATATATTTACCATTCACTGTGTAATTCACAGACAGCTTCTTGCAAAACGCTCAAGTGATCAGCTGCACAAACCACAGCAATAAATAAAATCAAGTCCCGTGTTCTCAATTCTCAATTATTTTGAGAGCTTTGTATTGAGAATGATGAACAGTCTGAACTCTTACTGTTTCACACAGAAGTCAGATGGCTCTCAAAAGAAAACTGCTTGAGACATTTTAAGCACTTTTCAAAACTGTGATAAAATTAATTGAAGACACATATGCTTCATTTAGTAATCAACTCAAGAATATTAAGTATGGTATTGTTTATTGAGTCCAACATCATATTTAGAGGAGTGTGGTCTCAGTGCAGTTACCCAACTTCTTTTGAAGAAAGGAAACAGATTTTAACACTGTTACTGATTTAACTGGAAGATATTTAATTGTTACTGGTCTGTTATGTGGTCAAAAGGTGGTTTTGGTGTGTGTTTATGCACCTAATATAAATAGTACTGAATTTTTGAAGAAGCTATTTTCTGTGCTGCCGAATTTGTATGAATATAAGTTGATTACGGGCGGTGACTTTATCTGTTGTCTCAACCTGTCAATTGATAGATCGTCCACCAATCCATCGTTTCCTAATAAAGCTAAGACTTGTATTAATTCTTTTTTATTAGAATATAGTCTGGTGAATATTTGGAGATTTATGCATCCTAAAGATAGGGATTTTTTTCACGTGTATACCATAAATACTCAAGAATTGATTATTTTTTGCTGGACATGCGATTGGTGCCCTCTGTTGCTGATTGTGTATATGATATCATTGCACTGTCGGATCATGCACCCATGAAACTAACTTTGAAGTTCTCTGATAATATACTGAAGATACCTCAGTGGAGGTTTAATGCTATATTGCTACAAGATTCAAACTTTGTAAGTTTTATGAAAGAGTAAATTTCTCTATTTTTTGAATTAAATTCAACTGAGGGAATGTCAAATTTGGTTATTTGGGACACGGTGAAATCTTTTCTTAGGGGACAGATAATTTCATACTCAGTAGGTTTAAGAAGGAAAACTAAGGTGGAACTTTTAGTAATTACTAATAGGATTAAAGAAATAGACAAACTATATTCAGTAATGCCTAGTGAAGATCTCTATAAGAGTGGAACTCCAAATACAGCATGATTTGCTTTTGACTTTTCCCATTGAGCAGCAATTTCTTAAATCTAAAAGTTAATTTTATATACGTGGGGACAGATCAGGCAAATTATTGGCTGGTCAATTAAAAGCAACTATGGCTAGAAGACAGATCCTGAAAATACAAAGACCTGATAGAACTGAAACGGTAGATCCTTATGAAATTAATAAGGTATTTATGGATTTCTACTCTAACCTTTATAAATCTGAATTTTCAGACAATATTACTTTTATGAGTAGATTTTTGCAAAAATTGAATATACCTAACATTTCTATTCAAGGTATGAATACATTAGATGCATCTATTAAACAGGAGGAAATAGCAAGGGCTATATCTTCTTCCCAACTGGGACCAGATGGATATATGGTGGAATTTTATAAGACTTTCACTGAAATACTTACACCTCATTTATGTCAAATTTTCACTGATTCTTTACCCTCTGGGAATCTCCCGAAAACTTTTTATGAAGCATCAATCTCATTAATTCCTAAAAAAGAAAAGGATTTATCTGAATGCACTTCCTGTGGACCAATCTCTTTACTGAATGTGGATTTTAAAATTCTTTCTAAGATTTTGGCTAGTAAACTTGGGAGTATTTTACCTAGTGTTATTTCCAATGATCAAACTGGATTTATTAAAAATAGGTATTCACATTTTAACGTTCGAAGATTATTAAACATTATTCACTCCTCTCCATCTAAAGAATCTGATGCGGAGAAAGCTTTTGATAGGGTGGAGTGGTCTTACTTATTTGAGGTTTTGGAAAGATTTAATTTTGGTCGGGATTTATTTCCTGGATCAAGTTGATTTATCAAGCCCCTATGCTGCAGTTATAACTAATAATCAAAAATCTTTTGATTATACTTTAGATTATACTGAGGTACTCGGCAGGGATATCCTCTTAGCCGTTTATTATTTAACTTGGCTTTAGAACCCTTGATATTGCTCTTAGAGATTCCAATACCGTTCAGGGTATTAAGAGAGGGGACAAAGTACGCAAGGTTTCATTGTATGCAGATGACCTGTATAAATATAATTTTCTCCTATTAATTGATTATACCCAATTTCTAAATGGTCACCTATGACGTTATAATTAATAGGTCGAATTAATGCTATTAAAATGATAGTTCTACTGAAACTCTTACATGCATTTCAGGCATTTGTTCCTAAAACATTTTTCGATAGAATAGACTCTATAATCTTGTCTTATATTTGTTATAATAAAAATCCTAGATTGAGTAAACCTTTATTACAGAAATTAAAAAAGGATGGTGGTATGGCTTTGCCTAACTTTAGAATGTACTATTGGGCAATCAATATTCGATATATTACTTTTTGGATTCACTATTCAGATATACATGAATGTAGCTCCTCTTCCCTTTTTGTTTTCTAAGATTAGTAGACAAGACTTTAATTCTATTATTAAACATACATTAAGAATTTGGTTTCAGTTTCATAGATTTTTTGAGTTAAATAATTTTGCTCTTTCTAGTAATATCCATTTCAATTATTTTTTAAACCATCAATTTTGGATAAGGCCTTTTTAATTTGGAAAACCAAGGGAATAACAACTTTCTCAGATCTGTTTTTGAGGGATTGTTTAACGTCTTTTTCTGTTAGTGGATAAATACGATTTATCTAATGTACACTTTTTTAGGTAATTACTTTTTTTATATTTAGGATTTTTTTACGTGGTTTGGTGCCAAGTTACCCTTCTGCTTATCCACCTAATATGACAGATGCTCTCTTTCAGCTTAAACCACTTCAAAAAGGGTTGAAAACTATAATTTATAAATGGCTATTGAATTTACGAATGATATCTAACGATAAAATTAAATGTGCTTGGGAATTGGAATTTCAAGAGTCATTTACAGATCATCAATGGAGTAAAATATTTCATTTGGTTAATAGCTCATCTATCTCTGCCCGTCATTCCTTGACACAGTTCAAGGTAGTGCATCGGGTCCATATGTCAAAGGATAACCTAGAACGTATTTTTTCCAACATCAATCCTATTTGTGACAGATGTAATATTGAGGTGACCACTTTAACTCATATGGTTTGGTCTTGCATAAAGCTAGACAATTTTTGGAGAGATGTTTTTAAAACATTATCAAAACTCTTGGATCTGGACCTACAATGTAATTTACTAATGACAATATTTGGGATTATCCCATCGGAAACAGGAAGTGTTCCTGTTTCCGGTCAACGTATGATAGCCTTTTCAGCTTTATTGGCTAGGAGAGCCATTTTACTGAAGTGGAAGGATTCTAATCCACCTACTGTCTTTTATTGGCTTTCCTCCATTATGTCCTGTTTAAGTTTAGAGAAAATAAGAAGTCAGACGCTTGATACATCCTTTAAATTTGAGCAAATCTGGCGACCTTTTATTCAATATTTTCATTTGATTTGATTTATTACTCTTCCAATTTTTTTTTTGATGTTTTAGATTTGATCAGAAAGTCTTTCTTTTTTTTTGGTTGTATCCTCAGAATGCACTGCCCAGTCCATTTTTCTGTTTTTTCTTTTTTTTTTGTATAGTGTAGTGGTTTTTTTTTCATTTAAAAATTTAAAGTGTTTTTTTTCTCTCCATGAATTGATAAGAGGAGAATTAGCTGTCTTCTTTTTTATTATGTACTGCATACTAGCTTAACACTATGTATGATTTTTATAATGTTTATTTCACTTCCTATATGTATTGCTATTGATATATATATTTGAGATAATTCTCCTCTTATTTGTATTTCTGCTCCTTTTAAATCAATAAAAAGATTGATAAAGAAAGAAAGAAGAAGGAAACAGACTGGAAATTATCGAACACGGGGATCTGATAGTTCTGAGTGACATTCAGCGTGATGTTGAGAAGCTGATATCACTGCATCAAGACCATCCGTCTCAATGAAGTGGTGAATAGTTGGACAACTGGTTTACACACTAAAATTGTTGATGATATTTTACTGTAATTAAATAAAGAATTATTTTATTTGTAGCTTTAAATAGATTTGAATAGTGTTTGAATTGCAGTTCCTATTTTCTTTCACAGTGAATTGTAAATCAAAATACTGTGGCGGCTCGCCCACGCGGCAAGCAAACCAGCTCCAGCAGTCGCAGGCGAGTCCGCAGCCAGCGGCAACTGAGAGGGCCCTGAGTGTGGGGCAGATCTCGGCCCAGATACCGACATCACAACCGCCCCACAAAGAGCAAGGGATGCTGGGAGCGGCACTTAAGCGTGCGCGGATTGAAACAGTAAACAGTTCAACCAGATCCTGTTTGACTCAGTGTGTTGCTTTCGCTCGTTGCATATCAGCGCAACCACATTGTTGACCCCAACAGTCCAACGGCATTCGGACCCAGCATGAACAACTCAGCTCTGCAGAATGCAGTTTCCCTTAAACTGCCAATATTCTGGTCCACTCAACCCCAGGTCTGGTTTGAGCAAGCAGAGGCCCAGGTCCATGTCAGGCAAATTGTCTCAGATGCCACCAGGTATTACTACGTGGTGGGTGCCCTCGACCAGGAGACAGCGGGCCGCATTATCAACTTTCTGCATCAGACCCCGGCAACAGACAGGTACGAGGCACTCAAGGTCCTGTTAATCTGCATATTTGGCCTCTCCCACCGCGAATGGGCCGCGTGGTTACCGCATATGGATGGCCTAGGCGACCGCGCACCATCAGCCCTGATGAGCGACATGCTAGCACTGGCAGACGGCCATAAGCCTTGCCTGCTTTTTGAACAGATCTTCTTGGAGCAAATGCCAGAAGACATCCGCCTCCTACTAGCAGATGAAGACCTCAGAGACACACGCGGGGTGGCTGCCCACGGGGACATGCTTTGGCGCGCCAAACAAGATGGTGGAACCACCATCGAAATTAGTGCTGCGGCATGGCCGAAAGCCCAGCCCTCCCGCACCCCAGCAGCGGAGCACCGAACACCCACACCAAAGGACTGCACCACTTCTGAGTATTGGTGCTTTTATCATCAAAGGTGGGGTTCCGGGCCCCGCTGCTGCCTACCACCATGATCGTGCCAGGGAAACGCCAGGACCAGCCGTCGCTGATGGCTACGGCGGCTGGTCACCATGATGGCCTCATCTACGTTTGGGACAAGCACTCCGGGCGAAGATTCCTGGTGGACAAAGGGGGCGGAAATCAGTATCCTACCCCACTCGAGCCACGATACCCGAATGAGAAGAACAGGACTGGAACTTACAGCAACCAACAGCAGCACCATCCGCACCTATGGCACAAGAACCATCCCCTTGCAGTTCAGTTCCAGCTGCTTTACATGGACATTTACGCTGGCCGCAGTATCACAGCCATTGCTGGGTGCAGACTTCCTCCGCGTGCACTGCCTGCTCGTGGATTTGAAGGAATGACGATTGGTCAGTGCGAAGATGTTCCAGACTTTCTCCCTCAGTGAGGCCAGAAACTAAATCGGAAGCTAGTGATAAAGGTAGGGATGAAGGGAAGCAAGTGAAGGAAAAACATTTTGGTCCTATTTGTCATTATTGTAGGAAACCTGGCTAACTGTTTCCATCTGAAGAAGAAGGAAATGGAGGCAGTTTCAGATGCTTGTGTGCAACACTTTGAAACACCCATCAATCCGCAGGGTTCGGGACATTCAAAGGAAGCTCTGTCAAGATCAGACCGAGTTAGGAAGGGATTCAATCATTTTATTTCAGAGGGATTTGTTTCCATGAATGAAGGGTCCACTCAAATACCAATAAAAATTCTTTGGGTTGCTGGAGCTTCTCAGTCATTTATGTTAGACAGTGTTCTAGAGTTTAATGATGAGACTGACATTGGTGAAGTAAATCTTATACGAAGTATTGAGGGCAACCTTGCACCTGTACCCCTACACAAGGTAGTTTTACGGTCAGGAATAGTTTCAGGACCTGTTAAAATCCGACTACGACCCAGTTTACTGGTGGATGGTGTTTCCTTATTGTTAGGGAATGACCTAGCAGGTGGGAAAGTTGTTCCTGCAGTGCAGCTGACAACTAAGCCAATCACTGATGATCAAAGATGAATTCTAACATGTATCCCTCCTGTGCAGTGACCCGAGCTATGGCCAAAATGTCTGCCAAGGAAGATGGTTCTGTGCAGCTTGGGTCTACTACCCATGACAGCTCAAATCAGGATTCAGATTTTGATGATTTGTCAGGAACTTTCCTACCTTCCTCGTTTGATCAAGATCTTTGTAGTGAGTCTGACCATAAAGACTTGTCTTTGTCTCGGAAGGGGGTTATAGCAGAGCAGAGCGGAAGTCCTGAGATTGCCACCTTGGAAGAGAATGCCCTCCCAGATAACGAGATTGAGAAGGTGCCAGTAGGATTTATTTCAAGAGTGGAGTGTTAATGAAAAAGTGGAGACCACCTGTGATTCTTGCAAATGAGGATTGGGCATTTATTCACCAGGTTAGTCATTCCTAAGGACCATAAGAATGAAATTTTAACTTTGGCTCATAGTATCCCCTTAGGTGGCCATCTAGGTGTGAAGAAAACTATGAACAAAGTTATAAAACACTTCTTCTGATCTGGTTTGAGGAAAGGTGTGGCGACATCTTGTCTAACTTGTCACACTTGTCAGGTTGTGGGAAAACCTAATCAAGTTACCCCAGTGGCCCCAGTGCAACCTATTCCTGCATTTGGTGAACCATTTTCTAAAGTTATTGTAGATTATGTTGGCCCATTGCCAAAATTTAAAACTGGCCGTCAGTATTTTCTGACTACCTTGTGTACAGCATCGAGGTTTCCAGAAGCAATACCTCTCAACAATATAAAAGCCAAAACTGTGACGAAGGCCCTCATAAAATTCTTTACTTTATTTGGGTTACCTGAAAAACTCCAGTCTGATCAAGGAAGTAATTTTATGTCTGGATTTATACATATAAACAGGTAGTTTATAAACTAGGAGCCAAACACATTACACCATCTGCATACCATCCAGAATCACAAGGAGCCTTAGAATGGTCCCATTCTACCCTCAGAAACATGATTAGGATGTTTTGTGTTGAAAATGAAAAGGATTGGGATGAGGGATTTTATTTGACTTTGTTTGCAGTAAGGGAGTCAGTGCAGGAGTCCCTAGGCTTTAGCCCCTTGAACTTGTGTTTGGGCATGGGGTCCGAAGACTTTTGGCATTGTTAAAAGAACAGTGGGTTAACAAACAACTACATACTAATTTGTTGGATTATGTTTTAAAACTTAAGGAAAGATTGCAAAGAGCTTGCAGTTTAGCAAGGGAAAATTTATAATCTGCTCAGGAAAGAATGAAAATTTGGTATGACAAGGAAGCTAGAATGAGGTCATTTAAGCCGGGAGATAAAGTGTTGTTTTTTTTAGGTTACGAGGACACTCAGTCCTCGTTTATTGTCATTTAGAAATGCATGCATTAAAAATGATACAGAATGATATCACAAGAAAACACAGGACAAGCCAAGACTAAAATTGACAAAACCATATAATTATAACATATAGTTACAAAGTGCAAAGCAATACCATAGATTGTTAAAGAGCAGACCATGGGCACGGTAAAAAAAAGTCTCAAAGTCCCAATAGACTCATCATCTCACGCAGGCGGCAGAAAGGAGGAACTCTCCCCGCCATGAACCTCCAAGCACTGCCAACCTGCTGATGCAGCACCATTGGAAGCACCCGACTGCAGCGGACTCTGAGTCCATCTGAAAACTTTGAGCCTCCGACCAGCCCCTTCGACACAGCCTCTCCAAGCACCATACTCTACCGAGTGCTTCGACCCAGCCCCAGCCGCCAAGCAAGAAGCAAAGCCGAGAACTCGGGACCTTCTTCTCCGTAGATTCTGGACCACACAGTAGCAGCAGCAGGAAAGCAGGCATTTCAGAAGTTTCACCAGATATTCTTCCGTGCTCTCACGTCCGTCTCCATCAAATTAGGATTGTGCACGGTACCCTACTTGGCAAATAACAGACATCACCACCGGAGTGGCCGCTGCAAGCTGCGTCGCACTGCCATTTTCCCTTCTCCCTGTGCAAAGGAACCCTTTACAAGCTAAATTTCATGGACCTTATGAGATTATACCTAAAGTTAATAATGTGGACTATGTGGTAAGAACACCAGATCGATGAAGGCCAACGCAGCTTTGTCATGTAAACATGACAAAACCATATTATGAAAAACAGTCTGCCACTATGACTATTGTTGTCAATAATAATGAGTCTGATCTCCCTGGGAATTTGGTAGCTGATCCATCTGAGGATTATTTTAAATTGAACATTATTTCCGCCAGACTACCAAATTCAACAATTTTGGAATATATTGATGAGAAATTGGCTCATCTGCAGCCACAGCAGCGGCAGAAAATGAAGCAATTAATTATGAAATTTAGAGATTTATTTCCAGATATTCCAAAAAAGAACCACAGTAGCCTCACATGATGTAGGTGTTGGAAACGACAAACCCATAAAGCAACATTCATATGGAATGAATATGGAAAAATGTACATTGGCCGAACAAGAAATTAAGTATATGTTAGAAAATGATATTATTAGACCTTCTACTTCGGATTGGAGTTCATCTTGTGTCATGGTGCCTAAACCAGATGGTAGTATTCAGTTTTGTACGGATTACAGAAAGGTGAATGCTGTAACAAAAACCGATGCGGATCCAATCCCTAGGGTAGATGATTGTGTGGACATGGTTGGAAAAGCTAAGTTTCTTACAAAGATTGATCTGTTAAAAGGGTATTGGTGTGTTCCATTGACGGATAAAGGTAGAGAAATTTCTGCTTTTGTAACGCCATCTGGGTAATATGAATACAATGTTCTGCCGTTTGGAATGAAGAATGCTCAAGGAACATTCCAGAGAATGATTAACTCTGTAATTCGAGGGTTAAAACATACGGATTTAGTCACAGGGAATGACACTGGGAAGCACATATATCTGCAGTGGAAAAGCTGTTTGAAAGGCTTTCACACACCAACCTAACTGTTAACTTAGCTAAAAGTGAATTTGGCCATGCCACTGTGACCTATCTTGGTTACGTTGTGGGTCAAGGCAGGCTGGCTCCTATTCAGGCAAAAGCTCAGGCAATTTTAGAGGTTCCCACCCCAACCAGTGAAAAAGCTCTTAGAAGATTCTTGGTAATGGTAGGATATTACCATAAGTTCTGTAAGAACTTTGCCGAGATTGCCCTTCCATTGACTAACCTCCTGAAGAAAGGTGAATAGTTTATTTGGAAAGATACTTGTCAGGAAGCATTTGATAAATTGAAAGCTATCCTATGTACCAACCTATGTTTAGGTCACCTGACTTTGAAAAGCCACTTTCCCTAGCTGTGGATGCTAGTGACAAGGCTGCAGGAGCAGTGTTACTACAAAGGGATAATTATGATGATGTTGACCATCCTGTGACTTACTTCTCCAAGAAATTTAATGGGCATCAAAGAAATTATTCAACTATAGAAAAGGAATGCTCAGCAACATTTTGATGTGTATGTTGGTGCAACTCAGAAACCACTCATGGTTTACTCCAATCATAACCCATTGGTATTTTTAGGTAAACTGAAAATCAAAAATAGAAGGTTGTTAAATTGGAGTTTGATATTACAAGAATATGATCTCTTAATAACTCACATTAAAGGCAAAGATAATGTAATTGCCGACTGTCTGTCCAGATGTTGAACTTAAAATGTGTTTTTTTGGAGTGGAATTTTGATATATGTTTACACTCCTGCCATATGTAATATTAGTACTGTATCATAACTGTATGTATATGGTTCATTTTATAAATTTTATGCATTTGTGTATTTTGAAAATAGTAGTTAAAATTTTGCTCTTGATAGATCAAAATTTTCTTTTCTTGGGGGAAGGTGTTACCTGCCCCATGAGCATGATGCAATTATCTTGTGAGCACGATGTAATTATCTCGTGAGCATGATGTAATTATCTCCTGATGGGCATGATATAATTGTCTCACGATAGTGGGGTGATGTGATTTCATGTTCTAACCAATATAAAAGGGGAAACAACAGTTTGTTGTATAGTTGTTTTGTTGGGAGTCACAGTCAGTAGTTATGCAATCGTAGAAGGAGAGAGAGAGTGTGAAGAATTACCAGCTTCATGTGAACCAAAAGAATTGGGTAGAAGTCAGTGGTGTTTTGTGTGTCTCGAAGAGGTTGATGTGAATTGTGGTACACACTTTTGGGTAACTCCTGCATGGTCTCTGGTGTATGGTGACCACCTCCAGTGAAAGGTCAGTTACTTTGAGAAATCTTACTTTTCGTGATCTCTTCAGATAGGGCATTTCTCGGCTGAAATCTACATCTGCAGTTTTGTCTATGCTTCAGGAATCGCTCGCTGGTTCGGGAAGTCTCTCTTCTCACTTACTTTATGAATCATATGGACTTATAAAACTACCACCTTAAGACTGTGCTTAAGTAAGATCTGTTAAGAATTGGCTTTAAGTTTGACTGTTTGATAACTATAGATGCATAACACTGTTAACTTCCATTTAAGTTAGCTGTTTGTTTACTTTTCTATGTTTTTGAGTAGAGGTTAATAAATTTCTTTGTTTATTTATAAACACCCAATTGAATTTCATATCTATTGCTGCTGGTACGTAACAAGAGATGCTCTTCTGCACACAACATGGTTATTTGAATTAGTCTGACCTTGCTGTAAGATGGAACCAGTCAGGTCAATCTCCTCTGACCTCTCTCATTAACAAGGAGTTTTCATGCTCAGAACTGCTACTTACTGGAATTTTTTTTTTTGTTTTGCACTATTCTCTGTAAACTCTACAAACTTCTGTGTATGAAAATCCCAAGAAATCAACAGTATCTGAGATACATCCCATCTGGCACCAACAATCATCCCACTGTGAAAGGCACTGAGATCACATTTCTTTCTCATTCTGATGTTTGGTTCTGAACAACAACTGAATGTCTTGTCCTTGTTTACATGCATTTATGCATTGAGTTACTGCCACATGATTGGCTGAGTAGGTATTTGCATTAATGAACCGTGCATACTTACACCTAATAAAGTGACCACTGAATATATATTCATATTTGATGATGTACAATTTTCACCACCCTCCAATAACAAATTATCACGGTGGGATTGAAGTCAGATTACCTTGACCACATCTGGAGGTAAAAAGTCTGCACAGTAAATACCTGAATTGCTTCTTTGCAGTAAGCAAGCATCATTTATAAAAGTAAAATTGAACTGCTCTCTTTGGGTCAAGTCTTGATGTTCTGGAAGGCAGCCCTTCTGTTGTAATCTATAGACATTCCTTAATGGACTGGCCTCCACAAAATAGCTTTGAAAAGATTAATTGCAAATTTGCTCTAGAATCATCTGGATCAATTTGCTATCAAAGCAAGCACAATATTATGCCAGTTGCTACAGCAACAATAGCTGCAAATGATATTACACAACTGCTTCTAAATGCAGTATGAAGTAAATGATAGCCCAGAATCTCTCCGGATATTAAAGCTTTATATATCTTCTGAGTTTCAATGTGCTGTGAGCTACCACATGACAGGTTCAAAATTAAAACTTCAGAGTTAAAAGCACAAACTAAATTTATCATGAAAGTACTTATGTTACCATATATTACCCCAAGATTCATTTTCCTGTGGGCATTCACAGTACATATAAAGCAATGTAACAGGATCAGTGAAAAACTACACACAAAGCTGGACAGTCACTGCGCAAAACAAGACAAATTGTGCGACTACAATAAAAATAAGAAAAATAAGAAGTAATAAATAAGATTGAAAGCATGTGCTGTAGAGTCTTTGGAAGTGAGTCTATAGGCTGTGGAATCAGTTCAGTGTTGAGGTGAGTGAAGTTATCCACACTGGTTCAGGAGCATTGTGGTTAAAGAGTAATGACCGTTCCTGAATTAGGTGATGTAGGACCGAAGGCTCCTGTACTTCTTCCCTGATGGCAGTAGTGAGAAGAGAACATGGACTGGATGGTGGGGTTCCTTGATGATGGATGCTACTTTCTCCTTGTAGCACTGGTTCAGAAGGTTAAGGCATGTGAGATCCAAGGTGAACTGGATTCAAAATAGACTTGATGATAGGAAGCAAACGATAATGGTGATAGGATGCCATTCTGATTCAAAATCTATCTTGGCTGTGAATGCAGTAAGAATGATTAGTAAGATGACGTGAAAGTTGGTGTTATTGATAGTGAGGAAAATTGTAGAAAGTTGCGTAGAAAATGAACTGAACAGAAACTTTGATGGAATCTTTGTAGAAAGGAACTTAATCATCCAGCATTAAATATGGAACACTGCAGCCCAGTACAAGCCTTTCAGCCCACGATGTCGTGCCAACCTTTTAAACTACTCTGAGAGCAGTCTAACCCTTCCCTCTAACCCTACAAAATTCAAACTTAAACAACAGGAATTCTGCAGATGCTGGAAATTCAAGCAACACACATCAAAGTTGCTGGTGAACGCAGCAGGCCAGGCAGCATCTCTAGGAGGAGGTACAGTTGACGTTTCAGGCCGAGACCCTTCGTCAGGACTAACTGAAGGAAGAGTTAGTAAAAAATTTGAAAGTGGGAGGGGGGGAGATCCAAAATGATAGGAGAAGACAGGAGGGGGAGGGATGGAGCCAAGAGCTGGACAGGTGATTGGCAAAAGTGATATGAGAGGATCATGGGACAGGAGGTCCAAGGAGAAAGACAAGGGTGGGGGGGAGCCAGACGATGGGCAAGGGGTATAGTCAGAGGGACAGAAGGAGAAAAAGGAGAGTGAGAGAAAGAATGTGTAAAAATAAATAACGGATGGGGTACGAGGGGGAGGTGGGGCATTAGCGGAAGTTAGAGAAGTCGATGTTCATGCCATCAGGTTGGAGGCTACCCAGACGGAATATAAGGTGTTGTTCCTCCAACCTGAGTGTGGCTTCATCTGGAAGCACCCAACCACAGACCGACTCTGAGTCATCCAAAAACTTCGAGCCTCCAACCAGCCCTCCGACACCGAGCACCGAGCGCCATCTCTGCCGAGCGCTTCAACCCCAGCCCTGGATGCCAGCAACAGGAAAAGGTGAGATTTGGGGCCTTCCCTCCAGAGATTCTCGATCGCACAGTAGCAGCAGCAGCGAACCGGGCATTTCAGAAGTTTCTCCAGATGTTCCTCCATGCTTCTCACGTCCGTCTCCATCAAATCAGAATTGTGCACGGCCCCCTATTTAACAAATACGATATCATTTCACCAGAGAGGTCGCGGAGTGAAGGAAGATGAGAGGTAACTTGATGGAGATGAACAAGATGATAAAAGGCATAAATCAAGTAGATAGCCAGAGACTTCTTCCCAAGGTAGAAATGGCTAATATGGGGGTACATAATTTTAAGGTGATTGGAAGAAAGTATAGGCTGGATGTCAGGACTAGGTTTTTTACATAGAGAGTATTGGGTGCGTGGAACACTCTGCCAGGGGTAGTGTTTAGAGGCAAGTACATCAGGGGCATTAAATAATCTCTTAGATAGGCACAAAGATGATAGAAAAATGGAGGGCTGCATGGGAAGGAAGGGTTAGATTGATCCTTGAGTGTGTTAAAAAGTTGAAACAATATTGTGGGTTAAAGGGCCTGTACTGTGCTTTGCAGTTTTATGTTCTATGTTCTACTGAGGTGTCAAATGTTGGGAGTTTACAGACTTTTCCCAGATGTGCCTTCTTTTCTTCGTTGCTCATGAGTTCAACCTAAACCATTTTTGTATTGCTATCTATTGTTTCTATATCATTATTCACACTATTCTCATGTCTTCCTTCATTAACAAGCTACTCTGCCTCATTTTCCTTTTGGTCATAGACACAAGCAATTCTGTAGATGCTGGAAATGCTGAGGAACACGTACAAAGTGCTGGAGGACTTCGGTAGGTAAGACAGCATTTAAGGGATGGAATAAACAGTTTATTTCTCTCCATACATAAAGATTAGCTTTATTTATTTCATGTACATCAAAACTACAGTGAAATATGTCACACACATGAAATGTTGAAGGAGTTCAGCAGGCCAGGCAGCATCTATGGAAAAGAAAAGAGTAAGGTTGATGTTTCAGGCCAAAACCCTTCAGCAGGACTGACAACTGGTTATTTGAATCAAATCAAATCAGCAAATGTTATGCAGGCGAGTAGCCTATAAGCCTTGCCATGTCTCTGGTGCTAAAATAGCATGCCACAACTCACTAACCGTAACCCATATACTTTGGAATGTGGGAGTAACTGGAGCACCCAAGGGAAACCAACGTAGTCACAGTAAGAATGTACAAACTCCTTACAGGCAACAATGAGATCAAACCCTGATCTTACCACCAGAGCTGCAATAGGATTGCACTTACCAGGAAATCTAGAGCAACACATACAAAATGCTGGAGGAACTTTGGCAGGACAGCCAGGGAAGGACTCACAGAGTGAATCGTAGGGAACTGAGGAGTGCGGTAGAACAGTGGGATTTGGGGCTACTGGTCTATGATTCCTTGAAAATGCCATCATAGGTAGATAGGGCTGCAGAGAGCAAATTGGACTGCATATATTGAAAAAAGGAATTGGGATGTTATGTTGAATTTGCACAAGATGCTTGTGAGATCTAATTTGGAGTATATTGCATGCAGTTCTGGTTCACGTAACTGCAGGGAAGATATAAATAAAAGGCTCAGTTGCTGTGCAGACCAAACATCAGAATGGGGAAGAAATTTGATCTTAGATTTGATTAGGGAGCTTAAGGTAGAGGAACCTTAGGAGATAGTAACCATATTTTGATAGAATTAACCCAGCAGTTTGAGAGGGAGAAGCTGAAATCAGATGTAACAGTATTACAAAGGTTCAATGGTTCATTTTAATATCAAAACATGTATGTAGAATACAACTCTGGGATTTGTCTTCACTAGACAGAAAAACCATGCTAGTCATTGAAAGAAAAGACATCAATCCTCACCCACAAAAAAGAAAAAGAAACACAAACTTCTAAACCCAACCCTCTCCCTCACAGAAATACTAACAGATCACCCACATGGAAAACAGCAACTAGAACATCGAACTCCAAACGCCTAAGCCATTCCCCCACAAAAAACACACACATCACTCACACAGAAAAAAAAACAACAATAACATTAAACCTCCAACCTTTCTCTCATACACAAAAAACTACCAGATTGCCCTTCCAGAAAAGCACCAACAAGAACATCAACCCCCAAATCCCCAAAACCTCCCTGCACAAAAAACGAACATATCACCCATCCATTAAACAACAACAAGGACAGCAAACCCTTGTCAAGCCTCATATCACAGCCAGCCTGCCCTCATCGCTGGATCCTCTACAGTTTGCTTATCATCCAAATCGCTCTGCGGAGGATGCAATATCCACCACGCTGCACACAGTTCTCTCTCACTTGGACAACAAAGACACTTATGCCAGAATCCTGTACATTGATTTTAGTTCAGCGTTCAATACCATCATCCCGCAGAGAGTAGTGGAGAAACTGTCACTGCTTGGCCTTAGCACTGCCATGTGTCACTGGATTCTGGATTTGACAGAGAGACCACAATCAGTCCGTGTTGGCAGGAACATCTCTGGTTCCATCACACTGAGCACTGGATCCCCACAAGGCTGTGTGCTTAGCCCATTGCTGTTTACACTGCTAACACATGGCTGTGCAGCCAGATTCAAGGAGAACCTGATCATTAAATTTGCAGATGATACCACAGTGGTGGGGTTCATCAGCAAAAATGATGAAACAATGTACAGGGAGGAGGTCAAACACCTAGAGAGCTGGTGCAGGGATAACAACTTGATGCTTAATGTCACCAAAACCAAGGAGATGATCGTTGATTTCAGACGCTCTCAGCCTGAGCACACACCCCTCAGCATCAGCGGCTCCACAGCGGAGAGAGTGAAAAACATCAAGTTCCTTGCGGTGCAGATCTTGGACAATCTCACTGGTCCAGGAACACCACTGGGATTGTGAAACAGGTCCGGCAGAGATTGCACCTTCTGAGGAAGCTTAAACAAGCATCACTCCCCACTAACATCTTAACTACATTCTACAGAGGCGTGGTTGAGAGTGTGCTGACCTTTTGCATCACAACCTGGTACTCCAGCTGCAGTGCTGTTGACAAAAAAGCCTTGCAGAGAGTGGTTAGGGGAGCAGAGAAGGTTATTGGGATCTCCCTAACTTCTGTCCAAGACCTCTTTCAGAGTCGATGCCTTCAGAAGACATGGTACATCATTAAAGACCCCTCACACCCTCTCCATGAACTGTTTGTTCTTCTGCCATCAGGCAAACGTTACAGGAGCATCAAAACTATAACCACAAGGCTACTAAACAGTTTCCTCCCACAGGCAGTCAGACTGCTAAATAGCTGCTCCACCTGACTCTGCTTTAGACACTTTTAACTTGCACTGGACACTTATAACTTGATTTTAACTGACATGTGGCTATTGTGTTTTACTATTTATTGTTATGTTTATTATTTAGTGTTGCGTTTGTTATGTTATGATTGCACTGCTCCTGAGAAACGCTGTCTCATTCTGCCCTGCAGAGCTGATGTATGGTTAGAATGACAATAAAGTTTTTTGAATCTTTGAATCTTTGAAACCCTAACCCCAACCCCCAACATGCCAATCAGCAACAAGAATAAAACTGAAGAAGACCAATATGAAGTATAGTCCACACCAATAATCACATAAATCTTAGAATTTCGATAACATCCTTCGTCAGCATTGAGGAGGGTGACTACTTGAACACAGAACTTCCATAGAGAGGGAGAAGGTGGCGCAGCCTACTGTAGAGAGCAACCACTTGACTCAGCTTCGTGGCCTTTCATAGAGAGTGATCACCAAGCACAACAGCTCTCCTCCACACTAGCATCAATGTTTCAATCTTCCTCAATGCTTAAATCAGCAAGAAATGGAGTCAATCAGTGGAATAAAGGGAATTACAAAGGCATGAGAGAGGAGTTAGCCGAAGTTGATTGGAAGGGAACACTAGCAGCGATGACATCAGAACAGCAATGGCTGGAGTTTCTGGGGGCAATGCAGAAGACACAGGATAGATTGTCATATGAGGGAGTGCTGGTAGTGGACCCAAATGCAAGACTCAGACGCTGAAGTACAAGGAACAGGACTTGACTAGAGTAGGGACGTGACAGGATACAGATAAGGAACAGGGACAAGAGCACAGACTTGGGCTAGGACATGGACAAGACACAGGGAACCCGGACAAGGAACTATGAACTAGGAGCCTAGGCTTAGACCCTGAGCCAGAGACAGGACAAGGACCCAGAAGATGGTTCTTGCCTTGGGCTCGGACCCTACAACCAGGCAAGGACATGGCATGGATACAGGGCAGGACGTGGCTGGGATCTAGAGGCTCGAGGCTAGATGCTGCGGGCTGGGGTCCTGAGGCTCGACACTGCGGGCTGGGGTCCTGAGACTTGATGCTGCTGGCTGGGGTCCTGAGGCTTAAGGCTGCTAACTCAGAGGCTGGAGCTCGGAGACAGACTGGGAACTGTACATCAAACATAGGGCCGGGACTTATCCTACGAAAAGCCGGGACTCCTCTTTAACATGACACCAAAGTGGGACAGGCCCATCCGTCAGGTAACGGCAGAACGGCCGGACTTACCCAACAGAGGTAAAGACAAAACAAGACAGATTCCTCCGCAGGACAACGGCAGAACGGCCTGACTTACCCCACGGAGGTGAGGACAAGAAGAGACAAGCACAAAAGAATGACAGACAGTTCCATCTCTGCAGCGGGGTTGCTTCGAGTCGTGGTTATTGCCAGCAACCTAGGCTGGCTATGGAAACAGCCGGATCTCTACCTAGCTCGGAGTGACTGACAGCTACTCAGCTGGCCCAGAAAACAGCCGTATTAAAGGTGATGAAGAATTCCTGTCAATTTTTGGCTTTCTTGGTTCACTCCTAACTTGTGTTTGCTTTTGGTCTTGAAAATTATCATATAAATGAGATTAGTTTAAGATTAGATCCTGCCATTGTAGATGTCCTTATCATAGTCAGTGGCAAGAGAGATGTTCCAAGTCACTTGGGACTTGCAGAATACCAAAAATAAAATGTCTACTGAATGTTAATGCCCCTGATGTTTGGTGTATTAATTCACTGTCAGACATTCCCTTGTCCTTTCACTGTCAGCAACACATTGTAATAACAGTAATTATCAATCCATCCAGTCTTCTGAAATCTAGTCTGTATATGTCACTGACTCTCTTTGGTCTACCATTGAACTGCACAGAATGCAAGCTCTCTAGCTCCTTTATCCACTCATTAAAATATACCACGGTGACCATATTTTTCATCATCCCACTCATTGATCTCCTTCACAGTCATGAGGCTTTGACTGTACAGTACCTATATAAAATATCTTGGCACATTAATTTGATCTGTTTCTTCCTCCTCAGCTAACTCCAGTAACAATAAAGGATTAAACCGGTGTATGATATGTAAGGAAGTATTGACCCGAAAACCCCAGTTATTGTGATTTTCTACACTAATTCAAAACAGTGCTAAAAATGAATAACAATAGACAATAGGTGCAGGAGTAGGCCATTCAGCCCTTTGGGCCAGCACCGCCATTCACTGTGATCATCCACAATCAGTACCCCGTTCCTGCCTTCTCCCCATATCCCTTGATTTTGCTATCTTTAAGAGCTCTATCTAACTCTTTCTTGAAAGCATCCAGAGAATTGGCCTCCACTGCCCTCTGAGGCAGAGCATTCCACAGATCCACGACTCTCTGTGTGAAAAAGCTTTTCCTCAACTCCGTTCTAAATGGCTTATCCTTTATTCTTAAACTGTAGCCTTTGATTCTGAACTGCCCCAACATCAAGAGCATGTTTCCTGCCTCTAGCGTGTCCAATCCTTTAATAAACTTACATGTTTCAATCAGATCCCCTCTCTTCCTTCTAAATTCCAGAGTATACAACCCAATCTTCCAATCGTTCCAATCTTTCAAAATAACAGTCCCGCCATCCCAGGAATTAACCTTATGAACCTACGCCGCACTCCCTCAATAGCAAGAATGTTCTTCCTCAAATTTGGAGACCAAAACTGCACACAATACTCCAGGTGTGGTCTCACCAGGGCCCTGTACAACTGCAGAAGGACCCCTTTTGCTCCTATACTCAACTCCCCTTATTATGAAGGCCAACATGCCATTAGCTTTCTTCACTGCCTGCTGTACCTGTCTGCTTACTTTCAGTGACTGATGAACAAGGACACCTAGATCTTGTTGTACATCCCCTTTTCTTAACTTGACACCATTCAGATAGTAATCTGCCTTCCTGTTCTTGCCACCAAAGTGGATAACCTCACATTTATCCACATTAAACTGCATCTGCCATGCATCTGTCCACTCATCCAACCTGTCCAAGTCATCCTGCATTCTCATAACATCCTCCTCACATTTCACACTGCCACCCAGCTTTGTGTCATCTGCAAATTTGCTAATGTTATTTTTAATCCTTTCATCTAAATCATTAATGTATATTGTAAATAGCTGCGGTCCCAGCACCGAGCCTTGTGGTACCCCACTAGTCACTGCCTGCCATTCTGAAAGGGACCTGTTAATCCCTACTCTTTGTTTCCTGTCTGCCAACCAATTTTCTATCCATGTCAGTACCCTACCCCCAATACCATGTGCTCTAATTTTGCCCACCAATCTCCTATGTGGAACCTTATCAAAGGCTTTCTGGAGGTGCACGTACACTACATCCACTGGCTCTCCCTTGTCCATTTTCATAGTTACATCCTCAAAAAATTCCAGAAGATTAGTCAAGCATGATTTCCCCTTCATAAATCCATGCTGACTCGGACCAATCCTGTTACTGCTATCCCAATGTGCCGCAATTTCAAGTCAAGTCAAGTCACTTTTTGTTGTCATCTCAACCATAACTGCTGGTGCAGGACATAGTAAAAATGATACAACATTTTCCAGGATCATGGTGTTACATGAAACAATACAAAAATTACACTGAACTACATAAGAAAAAAAACACAAAAACTACACTAGATACAGACCTATCCAGGATTGCATAAAGTGCACAAAACAGTGCAGGCACTACAATAAATAATAATAAATAATAAACAAGACAGTAGGCACAGTAGAGGGTACAGTAGGTTGGTGTCAAGCCAGGCTTTTATAATTGACTCCAGCATCTTCCCCACCACTGATGTCAGGCTAACTGGTCTATAATTCCCTGCTTTCTCTTTCCCTCCTTTCTTAAAAAGTGGGATAACATTAGCGACCCTCCAATCTGCAGGAACTGATCCTGAATCAATAGAACATTGGAAAATGATTACCGATGCGTCCACGATTTCTAGAGCCACCTCCTTAAGTACCCTGGGATGCAGACCAGCAGGCCCTGGGGATTTATCAGCCTTCAGTCCCATCAGTTTACCCAACACCATTTTCTGCCTGATGCGAATTTCCTTCAGTTCCTCTGTTATCCTAGGTCCTCTGGCCACTATTACACCTGGGAGATTGTTTGTGTCTTCCCTAGTGAAGACAGATCCAAAGTACCTGTTCAGCTCGTCTGCCACTTCCTTGTTCCCCATAATAATTTCACCTGTTTCTGTCTTCAAGGCCCCACCTTTGGTCTTAACTAATTTTTTCCTCTTCACATACCTAAAGAAACTTCTACTATCGTCCTTTATATTCTTGGCTAGCTTACCTTCGTACCTCATCTTTTCTCCCCATATTGCCTTTTTAGTTATCTTCTGTCGTTCTTTAAAAGTTTCCCAATCATCTGGCTTCCCGCTCATCTTTGCTATGTTATACTTCTCTTTTATTGTTATACTGTCCTTGACTTCTCTTGTCAGCCACGGTCACCCCTTACTCCCCTTAGAATCTTTCTTCCTCTTTGGAATGAACTGATTCTGCACCTTCTGTATTATTCCCCGAAACACCTGCCATTGTTGTCCTACTGTCATCCCTGCTAGGGTATCTTTCCAGTCAACTTTGGCTAGCTCCTCCCTCATGGCTCCATAGTCCCCTTTGTTCAACTGTAATACTGCCACTTCCAATTTTCCCTTCCCCCTCTCAAATTGTAGATTAAAACTTATCATATTATGGTCACTACCCCCTAATGGCTCCTTTACCTTGAGTTCCCTTATCAAATCCGGTTCATTACACAACACTAAATCCAGAATTGCCTTCTCCCTGGTAGGCTCTAATACAAGCTGCTTGAAGAATCCATCCCGGAAGCACTCCACAAACTCCCTTTCTTGGGGTCCAGTACCACCTAATTTTCCCAGTCTACCTGCATGTTGAAATCCCCCATAACAACCGTAGCATTACCTTTGTGACATGCCAATTTGCAACTCTTGATTCAACTTGCACCCTATATCCAGGCTACTGCTTGGGGGCCTGTAGGTAACTCCCATTAGAGTCTTCTTACCCTTACAATTTCTCAGTTCTATCCATACTGAAACTACATCTCATGATTCTATGTCACCCCTCGCAAGGGACTGCGCACAATGGACACTTTATTAGATGCCTCCTGTGCCTAATAAAGCGCCACTGAGTGGATGTTCATGGTTTTCAGCTGCTGTAGCCCGTCTGCTTCAAGATTGGATATGCTGCGCATTCAGACATGCTCTTCTGCACACCACCTACAGTGGCATGCAAAAGTTTGGGCACCCCAGTCAAAATTTCTGTTACTGTGAATAGCTAAGTGAGTAAAAGATGAACTGATTTCTAAAAGGCATGAAGTTAAAGATGACACATTTGTTTACTATTTTAATCAAGAAAACTTTTTATTTCCATCTTTTACAGTTTCAAAATAACAAAAAAGGAAAAGGGCCCAAAGCAAAAGTTTGGGCACCCTGCATGGCAGTACTTAGTAACACTCCCCTTGGCAAGTATCACAGCTTGTAAACGCTTTCTGTAGCCAGATAAGAGTCTTTCAATTCTTGTTTGGGGGATTTTCGCCCATTCTTCCTTGCAAAAGGCTTCTAGTTCTGTGACATTCTTGGGTCGTCTTGCATGCACTGCTCATTTGAGGTCTATCCAAAGATTCTCGATGATGTTTAGGTCGGGGGACTATGAGGGCCATGGCAAAACCTTCAGCTTGCACCTCTTGAGGTAGTCCATTGTGGATTTTGAGGTGTGTTTAGGTTCATTTTCCTGCTGTAGAAAGAAGCCATCCTCTTTTCATCTTCGGCTTTTGTGATGTTTGCTTCCAGAATTTGCAGGTATTTAATTGAATTCATTCTTCCCTCTACCAGTAAATGTTCCCCATGCCACTGGCTGCAACACAAGCCCAAAGCATGATTGGTCCACCCACGTGCTTAGCAGTTAGAGAGGGGTTCTTTTCATGAAATTCTGCACTCTTTTTTCTCCAAACATACCTTTACTCATTACAGCTAAAAAGTTCTATTCAAAAGGTTCAAAGGAACATCTAAACAAGCCTGATATATTTTGGAAAAAGGTCCTGTGGACTGATGAAGTTAAATTAGAACTTTTTGGCCGCAATAAGCTATCTATCAAATATTGCAAGTCTGGATAGAGTGGACATGAAGTTAAAAGTAAACAACATAATGCTACTGGAACTTCGTATTTGATGAGACCTGGGTGGTGGCAGGGAGTTCAGAAACTCACACCCCAGGGGAAGAAGCTGTTTCCTATTCTAACAGTTCTTGTCCTAATGCTACAGTACCTCCTGCCTGATGGTAGGAGGTCAAAGAGATTGCTGAATGGATGGGTGGATCATTGACAATGCAGAGCTTTGAACACCTTCAGCCAGATCATCTCAAAGTGGATATGGGAACGGGATCAAGAGTGGAGTGACCATCAACCACCTCCTGTGCATGGATGACATCAAGCTGTATGTTAGAAATGAAAGAGGAATTGATTCACTAATCCACCAGATGAGGGTGTACAGCAGCGATAAAGGGATATCCTTTGGACTGGAGAAGTACAGCTGGATGGTACGGTAAAGAGGAAAACTCATCAGGACTGAGAGTCGAGTTACCAGTAGGCCACATGCCAGATGTACAGGACAACTACAAATACCTGGAAATCTTGTAGGTGCATGGAAGCCATGATAAGGCCACAAGGAAGGCTGCAACATCCAAGTACCTCCAAAGAGTGAGACAGTTCCTAAAAAGCCAGCTGAATGGGAAGAACTAGATCAGAGCCATCAACACATTCGTCCTACCAGTCATCCGATACCCAGTCACATAAGTGTGCTGGCCAAGGAACGAACTGGAAGCCGCTAACATCAAGACCCAGAAACTACTAGCAATACATGGAGGATTCCATCCAAAATCCAATGCTGAGCGACTGCACACCCACCGGAATAAAGGATGGAGATTTGGAAGTGTCAAGGCCACAGTCCTGGAAGAAGTGCAAAACGTCCGTGAGTATGTCAGGAAGATAGCCCTTAAGGATGACCTTCTAGAAAAATACCTCAGACAGCAAGCAGGGCACATGGAAATAGAAGTGGGTGAAGCAGAGCCAGAGCAGCAGAGGCCATGGCAGGACAGGTACTGCTTAGGATGCCATAAATCAGAGGTGGCTGATAGAAGAAACTGCTATCAATGGCTGGAAATGGCAGGGTTGTGGGACAGCACAGAGGCACTGCTCATTACTGCACAAGAACAGGTGCTGAGCACAAGAGCAATGGAAGCAGGGTCTATCATATCAGACAAGACCCAAGGTGAAGACTGTGCAAGGAATCTGCTGAAACCATCCAGCACTTAGTAGCAGGGTGCAAGATGCAGGCAGGGACAGCAAACACTGAACAGCACAACCAAGTTGCAGAGATTCTGCACAGGAACATCTGTGCGAAGTGTGGATTGGACACTCCCAACTCCAAATGGGAATCGCCAAAGAAGGTAGTGGAGAATGACAGAGCTAAGATCTTCTGGGAATTCCAAATACAGACTGATAATCCGGTCAACCAACCAAATGTAGTAATACTGGACTAGGAACAGAAGAAAGCAATAATAACATCAGAAAGAAAGAATATGAGAAGCTGCAGAAATACCAGGGATTGAAAGAGCAGATAGAAAGGATGTGGAAGGTTAAAGCCAGAGTAATCCTGGTTGTGATAGAAGTTCTTGGAGCTGTGACACCTGGACTGGGAGAGTGGCTCCAACAATCCCAGGAACGACATCTGAGATCTTGGCCCAGAAGGGTGTACTACTAGGAACAGCAATGATACTGTGCCAAACTCTCAAGCTCCCAGCTTCCAGTAGAGGACCCAAGATTGAGGGAAAAATATATGTACACACTATCCATAAAGGGTGAGGTGAAAAAGTTAATTAAGTAGTGTAAAAAGAGCTAATGGCCCTGCATATGCAGCACTGCTGATGAATATCTCTGATGGGTGGAAGAGAGACAAGATGATCCTCAGCAGTCCCCATAATCCTTTGTAGGGACTTGCAGTCAGATGCATTGTTATTCACATACCAGACAGTGATGCAGCTGATCAAGACAACCTAAATGGTGTTCCTGTAAAAATTGTTTAGAATGGTGGGGGGGAGGGAGAGACTTGCTCATCTCAGTCTCCTCAGGAAGTGGAGATAGAACATAGAACATAGAATAGTACAGCACAGTACAGGCCTTTCGGCTCACAATGTTGTGCCGACCCTCAAACTCTGCCTCCCATATAAGCCCCCACCTTAGATTCCTCCATATACCTGTCTGGTAGTCTCTTAAACTTCACTAGTGTATCTGTCTCCACCACTGACTCAGGCAGTGCATTCCACGCACCAACCACTCTCTGAGTAAAAAACCTTCCTCTAATATCCCCCTTAAACTTCCCACCCCTTATCATAAAGCCATGTCCGCTTGTATTGAGCAGTGGTACCCTGGGGAAGAGGCGCTGGCTATCCACTCTATCTATTCCTCTTATTATCTTGTACACCTCTATCATATCTCCTCTCATCCTCCTTCTCTCCAAAGAGTAAAGCCCCTGCTCCCTTAATCTCTGATCATAATGCATACTCTCTAAACCAGGCAGCATCCTGGTAAATCTCCTCTGTACCCTTTCCAATGCTTCGACATCCTTCCAATAGTGAGGTGACCAGAACTGGACACAGCACTCCAAGTGTGGCCTAACCAGAGTTTTATAGAGCTGCATCATTACATCGTGACTCTTAAACTCTATCCCTCGATTTACGAAAGCTAACACCCCATAAGCTTTCTTAACTACCCTATCCACCTGTGAGGCAACTTTCAGGGATCTGTGGACATGTACTCCGAGATCCCTCTGCTCCTCCACACTACCAAGTATCTTGCCATTTACTTTGTACTCTGTCTTGGAGTTCGTCCTTCCAAAGTGTACCACCTCACACTTCTCTGGGTTGAACTCCATCTGCCACTTCTTAGCCCACTTCTGCATCTTATCAATGTCTCTCTGCAATCTTTAACAATCCTCTACACTATCTACAACACCACCAACCTTTGTGTCATCTGCAAACTTGCCAACCCACCCTTCTACCCCCACATCCAGGTCGTTAATAAAAATCACGAAAAGTACAGGTCCCAGAACAGATCCTTGTGGGACACCACTAGTCACAATCCTCCAATCTGAATGTACTCTCTCCACCACCACCCTCTGCCTTCTGCAGGCAAGCCAATTGTGAATCCACCTGGCCAAACTTCCCTGGATCCCATGCCTTCTAACTTTCTGAATAAGCCTACCGTGTGGAACCTTGTCAAATGCCTTACTAAAATCCATATAGATCACATCCACTGCACTACCCTCATCTATATGCCTGGTCACCTCCTCAAAGAACTCTATCAGGCTTGTTAAACACGATCTGCCCTTCACAAAGCCATGCTGACTGTCCCTGATCAGACCATGATTCTCTAAATGCCTATAGATCCTATCTCTAAGAATCTTTTCCAACAGCTTTCTCACCACAGACGTAAGGCTCACTGGTCTATAATTACCCAAACTATCCCTACTACCTTTTTTGAACAAGGGAACAACATTCGCCTCCCTCCAATCCTCCAGTACCATTCCCGTGGACAACGAGGACATAAAGATCCTAGCCAGAGGCTCAGCAATCTCTTCTTTCGCTTCGTGGAGCAGCCTGGGGAATATTCCTTCAGGCCCCGGGGACTTATCTGTCCTAATGTATTTTAACAACTCCAACACCTCCTCTCCCTTAATATCAACATGCTCCAGAACATCAACCTCACTCATATTGTCCGCACCATCATCAAGCTCCCTCTCATTGGTGAATACCGAAGAGAAGTATTCATTGAGGACCTCGTTCACTTCCACAGCCTCCAGGCACATCTTTCCACCTTTATCTCTAATCGGCCCTACCTTCACTCCTGTCATCCTTTTTTTCTTCACATAATTGAAGAATGCTTTGGGGTTTTCCTTTACCCTACTCACCAAGGCCTTCTCATGCCCCTTTCTTGCTCTTCTCAGCCCCTTCTTAAGCTCCTTTCTTGCTTCCCTATATTCCTCAATAGACTCATCTGATCCTTGCTTCCTAAACCTCATGTATGCTGCCTGCTTCCACCTGACTAGATTTTCCACCTCACTTGTTCCTTCACCCTACTATTCTTTATCTCCCTCACCGGGACAAATTTATCCCTTACATCCCGCAAGAGATCTCTAAACATTGACCACATGTCCATAGTACATTTCCCTGCAAAAACATCATCCCAATTCACACCTGCAGGTTCTAGCCTTGTAGCCTCATAATTTGCCTTTCCCCAATTAAAAATTTTCCTGTCCTCTTTGATTCTATCCTTTTCCATGATAATTATAAAGGCCAGGGAGTGGTGGTCACTGTCCCCCAGATGCTCACCCACTGAGAGATCTGTGACCTGTCCCGGTTCATTACCTAATACTAGATCTAGTATGGCATTCCCCCTGATCGGCCTGTCCACGTACTGTGACAGGAATCCATCCTGGACACACTTAACAAGTTTTGCCCCATCTAATCCCTTGGAACTAATCAGGTGCCAATCAATATTAGGGAAGTTAAAGTCACCCATGATAACAACCCTGTTATTTTTGCACCTTTCCAAAATCTGCCTCCCAATCTGCTCCTCTGTATCTCTGCTGCTACCAGGGGGCCTATAGAATATCCCCAATAGAGTAACTGCTCCCTTCCTGTTCATGACTTCCACCCATATTGACTCAAAAGAGGATCCTGCTGTATTACCCACCTTTTCTGTAGCTGTAATAGTATCCCTGACCAGTAATGCCACCCCTCCTCCCCTTTTTCCGCCCTCTCTATCCCTTTTAAAACACTGAAATCCAGGAATATTGAGAATCCATTACTGCCCTGGTACCAGCCAAGTCTCTGTAATGGCCACTACATCATAATTCCATGTATGTATCCAAGCTCTCAGTTCATCACCTTTGTTCCTGATGCTTCTTGCATTGAGGTACACACATTTCAGCCCTTCTACCTTACTGTCCTTACACCCTTTATTCTGCTTCTCTTTCCTCAAAGCCTCTCTGTATGTTAGATCTGGCTTTACTCCATGCACTTCTTTCACAGCTCTAGCGTTCTGGGTCCCATCCCCCTCGCAAATTAGTTTAAACCCTCCCGAACCATGCTAGCAAACCTACCTGCAAGGATATTGCTCCCCCTCGGGTTCAGGTGCAACACATCCAATCTGTACAGGTCCCACCTTCCCCAGAAGAGATCCCAATGATCTAAAAATCTAAAACCTTGTTCCCTGCACCAACTCCTCAGCCCACGCATTCAACTGCCATCTCCTCCAATTCTTACCATCATTGTCACGTAGCACTGGCAGCAATCCTGAGAACGTCACGCTTGAGCTCCTGTTCTTCAGCCTTCTGCCTAATTCCCGAAACTCACACTTCAGGACTTCATCCCTCTTCCTGCCTATGTCGTTGGTCCCAACATGTATCACGACTTCTGGTTGTTTTCCCTCTCGTACCAGGATGTCGTGTACCCGGTCAGAGATATTCCGGACCCTGGCACCCGGGAGGCAACAAACCATGCGGGTGTCCTTCTCACGTCCACAAAACCTCCTGTCTGCTCCCCTGACTATAGAGTCTCCAATGACGTCAGCTCTCCTCTTCTCCATCCCACCCTTCTGCACCACCAGGTCAGACTCAGTGCCGGAGGCCCTATCACCGTGGCTCACACCTGGTCGGTCATCCCCGCCAACAGTATCCAGGACGGTAAACTTATTATTCAGGGGAATGGCTACAGGGGTGCTCTGCACTACCTGTCTGCTCACCTTCACTTTCCCCCCTCTGACTGTCACCCAACGACCTGCTTCCGACAGCCTAGGTGTGACTACCTCCCTGTAGCTCTCATCTACAACTGCCTCATTCTCCCTTATGAGTCGAAGGTCATTCAGCTGCTGCTCCAGATTCCTTACACGGTCTTCCAGATCGCCCAGCCGTATGCACTTCTGGCAGATGTGACTCTGCGGGAGAGGGGTCGTCCCCCAAGACTGCCACATCTCACATGAGAGGCACATCATCGTCTCAGGAGACATTGTAAAAACTAACTGCGAGCAATCTTGTCCTCTGCCTCTTCTCGTCGAAGCCTCTCGAGTCAAAGCCTCAAAGCTCCACTCCTTCACTGGCCCACTCACGCACTGCCCGCTTTCCACTGCTGTGCTTTCGTGTAGCGTTGAGGGACCAGGTGAGATCGCCTTTTATATGCACTCACAAAAACCAGGTGCTCTGAACTCTTTCGACTGAGGACCTGTGCATGTACAAGGAGGAATGGTCAGCCTGTACCTTCCTAAGATCCACAATCAGCTCTTTGGTTTTGTCCATGTTGTGACTGAGGGTGTTGTGCTTGCACCATTCTACCAGCCGCTCTACCTCCTCTCTGTACACCAGCTCGTCATTGTTGTTGATGAGGCCAACTACTATGGCATCATTAGCAAACTTGATGTTTTGGCACAAAGGGGTCTCATGTCCCCACCATCCAAGACATGCCCTCTTTTCATTACTACCATCAAAGCAGAGGTAGAGAAGCCTGAAGACACACAGTCAACATTTTAAGAAGAGATTCTTCCCCTCCTGAATGGACAATGAACCCATGAACACTATTCTTTGCTTCTTTTTGGTCTGCCTGTTCTTGGAGTCTCGCATGATGCTTTGTCTACCAGTAGTTGGTGCTTGAAGCCTTTGGTTCCATTGCCAATCCACCACCGAGCAGGGCTCAGTAATTAACACACATGTTCCTTTAGTTTGGTGGCTATGATGTCTGATCGGAGCTTCCATGTTGTTGACAAGCAGGTTATAGGCGGGTACTCTGATGATGTTGCTCCTTTGTGAGGATCCTTCATTATGAATACTGTCCTTCCTTGAGTTAGCCAGTCAGGGTGGGAGCCTGCTTCAGGCATCCGCTTCATTTGAGCTGCCAACCGTGTATGTAATGTTGTTAGTTTCTTCGGCCAATAGGCATGGATCATGTCAGGCTCTGGTGATGACCAGTACTTCTGGTGTCTTTATAGACCACCCAACAGTAACAGGGACATCAAGGAGCAATAGGGAGGCAGATTCTGGAAAGGTGTAATAATAGCAGGGTTGTTGTGGTGGGAGATTGTAATTTCCCAAATATTGATTGGCATCTCCCTAGAGTGAGGGGTTTAGATGAGGTGGAGTTTGTTAGGTGTGTTCAGGAAGGTTTCTTGACACAATATGTAGATAAACCTACAAAAGGAGAGGCTGTACTTGATTTGGTATTGGGAAATGAACCTGCTCAGGTGTCAGATCTCTCAGTGGGAGAGCATTTTGGAGATAGTGATCACAACTCTATCTCCTTTACCATAGCATTGGAGAGGGATAGGAACAGACAAGTTAGGAAAGTGTTTAATTGGAGTAAGGGGAAATATGAGGCTATCAGGCAGGAAATTGGAAGCATAAGTTGGAAACAGATGTTCTCAGGGAATCAAACGGAAGAAATGTAGCTAATGTTCAGGGGATATTTGTGTGGAGTTCTGCATAGGTCCATTCCAATGAGACAAGGAAAGGATGGTAGGGTACAGGAAGTGTGGTGTACAAAGATTGTTGTAAATCTAGTCAAGAAGAAAAGAAGAGATTATGAAAGGTTCAAAACATTAGGTAATGGTAGAGATCTAAAGGATTATAAGGCTAGCAGGAAGGAGCTTAAGAATAAAATTAGGAGAGCCAGAAGGGGCCATGAGAGGGTCTTGGCAGACAAGATTAAGGAAAACTCCAAAGCATTCTACAAGTATGTGAAGAGCAAGAAGATAAGACCTGAGAGAATAGGACCAATCAAATGTGACAGTGGAAAAGTGTGTATGGAACCAGAGGAGATAGCAGAGGTACTTAATGAATACTTTGCTTCAGTATTCACTACAGAAAAAGATCTTGGCAATTGTAGAGATGACTTACAATAGTCTGAAAAGCTTGAGCATAAGGAAGAGAATGTGCTGGAGCTTTTGGAAAGCTTCAAGTTGGATAAATCAACCGGACCTGACGAGATCTACCCCAGGCTACTGTGCGAAGCAAGGGAGGAGATTGTTGAGCCTCTGGCAATGATCTTTGCATCATCAATGAGGACGGGAGAGGTTCCGGAGGATTGGAGGGTTGTGGATGTTGTTCCCTTATTCAAGAAAGTGAGTAGGGATAGCCCAGGAAATTATAGACCAGTGAGTTTTATTTCAGTGGTTGGTGAGTTAATGGAGAAGATCCTGAGAGGCAGGATCTATAAACATTTGGAGAGTCATAATATGATTAGGAATAGTCAGTATGGCTTCGTCAAAGGCAAGTCGAGCTTTACAAGCCTGATTGATTTTTTGAGGATGTGACTAAATACATTGATGGAGGTAGAGCAGTAGATGTAGTATATATGGATTTCAGCAAGGCATTTGATAAGGTACCCCATGTAAGGCCTATTGAGGAAGTAAGGATGCATGGGATCCAAGGGGACATTGCTTTGTGAAACTAGAATTGGCTTGCCCACAGAAGGCAAAGAGTGGTTGTAGACAGGTCATATTCTGCATGGAGGTCGGTCACCAGTGGAGTGCCTCAGGGATCTGTTCTGGGCCCCCTACTCTTCGTGATTTTTATAAATGACCTGCAGGAGGAAGTGGAGGGATGGGTTACTAAATTTGCTGATGACACAAAAGTTGGGGGTGTTGTAGATAGTGAGGAGGGCTGTCAGAGGTTACAGCAAGACATTGCTAGGATGCAAAACTGGGCTGAGAATTGGCAGATGGAGCTCAACCCAGATAAGTAAGTCAAATATGATGGCGGAATATAGTATTAATGGTAAGACTCTTGGCAGTGTGGAGGATCAGAGGGATCTTGAGGTCCGAGTCTATAGGACACTCAAAGCTGCTGAGCAGGTTGACTGTGTGGTTAAGAAGGAATACAGTTCATTAGTCTTCATCAATTATGGGATTGAGTTTAAGATCTGAGAGTTAACCTTGCAGCTATATAGGACCCTGGTCAGACCCCACTTGAAGTACTGTGCTCAGTTCTGGTCACCTCACTACAGGAAGGATGTGCAGAGGAGATTTACAAGGATGTTGCCTGGATTGGGGAGCATGCATAATAAGAATAGGTTGAGTGAACTTGGCCTTTTCTCCTTAGAGTGACAGAGGAGGAGAGATGACCTGTCTTATGATGATGAGAGGCATTGATTGTGTGGATAGTCAGAAGCTTTTTCCCAGTGCTGAAATGGCTTGCATGAGAGGGCACAGTTTTAAGATGTTTGGAAGTAGGTATAGAGGAGATGTCAGGGGTAAGTGTTTTATGCAGAGAGTGATGAGTGCATGGAATGGGCTGCCAGCAACAGTGGTGACGATAGATACGATAGGGTCTTTTAGGAGACTCCTGGATAGGCATATGGAATTTACAACGGGTGATTGATAGTTCGTGACCTAAGGTAGAAGGAGTCAATTTTAGAAAACCTAGCGCATTTATTTTTCCTACATTTACACACTTAGTCCAGCGGTTGTGGAGCATACGGATCCCTTCTTTGTAGAAGTTGGTGTTTTGGACCTCCAGAAGTGGTCCACAGCAGGGGTGATTGATAAGTTTGTGGCCTAAGATAGAAGGAGATGAGTTATTAACTTCAAACTTTCTACATTTTCAGTTAAAAAGTTGAACTGCACGTGCATGTAACAAGAGCAGTATAACTCATCTCCTTCTGCCTTGGACCACAAACTTATTAATTACCCCTCATACAAAAATAGATGGCTATGGGTAACCCCAGGTAACTTTTACGCTAAGGACATGTTCGGCACAACTTTGTGGACTGAAGGGCCTGTATTATGTTGTAGGTTTTCTATGTTTCTTCATACTTGCTACGCATTGCTAGACATCTACTGCCGTGCTGGTGACTGGTTCTTCCTCTGGGAGATTGCACAAGCTTTTTCTTATAGGTCTTTCAGCAACTGAGTTATGTTATGCTTCTTCCTCCCTTGTACTCTTCCAATACTCCTCAATTGCTGTTTTGGTTGGTTCATGTTGTTGTTCTGGAACTGTGTGAATATATTTCTTCGTTCTTTGGAGAAGGGTACATTTATTCACTTGGCCTCTATTTCCTTGGTGTACCTCCGTAGTCTGGTAGTCAGAGCTGTTAACTGTTGCTTGGCAGTTTCCAGGACTTTGGCTATGGACATACCTCTGTACTTCCTTTGTAACCAAGATGAGTTTTTGTTCTTCCTACGTTTCTGCAGCTCAGTTATTCTGCTGATTCCACCCCTGTGGTTTACATCTTGGCTTCCAGTCGTCATTTGGGGGCTGGAGGGGGAGTTGGAGATGGCTATAACAGTACTCTCCAGTGTATCTCATTTTGTGGCCCAGCAGTTCTAGGACTGCTGCTGCCGATGCATACATCAGGTTATTGGTCTCAGTTATGTTGGAGGTTGCAGTTGTGAGCAGAGCTTCATTGGCCGCTTCCAGCATGCTGTCTCATGGAATTTCACCACTAAGTCTGGGGAGCCTAGTTCGTTGATTCACAGTCACCAGTTTAGCTGTGATCTTCTCTCTGACTGCAGCAGCCAATGTCGCTATACCCCGAGGTGAGGATCGAACTTGCATTTCCCATGTACAATGTGATGCTATTACCGTTGCACCTCCTGTGAGTTGTGGGGATGGGGTTTGAACTGAATTTTCCTGATCGGTTCGGTTCGGTTCTGTGATGATGTTACTTTGGTGCATCATGATTGTCTGTCTTCCAATTCAAGATGTAATATCAATCCTTTGTTGACAATCTTTAATCGCTAGGTAATCAGTTGTTTTCTTTGAATATAGATGATGGCCTTTGTTGTTGTCAGAAACCCAGTAGCATTCCATTAATTCCATGCTGTCGATTTATGGTTTATCTATTCCATCTTGTCCATTTATGGTTTGTTCTGGTAGCCAATTTCTCACCAGGTGGTCCTGATTTCCCAACCATTAGCGTGGACCTTGTTAATTTGTTGTTCTGGTTACTCTCATCTGGAGGTTTTTGTGAACAGATGTAACGTAAGCACAAGGGATCGAGCCCGAGACCCCTACCAAGCCGCCACCACTGGGACCTGAACCATTTACTCCCATCGCGGAACCCAGATGGTTGCAGTGTTGGCCTCCGAAGCTCCTGGTAAACTTTGTCTCAACGACTCCTCTCCCTCTCCTTCATTGGTCTGTCTTCTCTGCCTATATATATTTCTTATTGATCCACTCCACCCATTAACTCACCCCACCAGACCCGCCATACTTTATCATTTCCTTTCATAGTCACCTTATGTGTAGATACTACTGTATGGAGCATCACTCTATGTACAGACAATCAGTCTACATTCAGTGGCCACTGATTGTATGTTTGTGATTTTCTGCTGTCCTTTTTAAGGTTCAACATGCTGTGTGTTTAGGGATGCTCTTCTGCACACCACTGTTGTTACATATGGTTATTTGAGTTACTGTAACCTTCCTGTCTGTGTAAGCCAGTCTGGTCATTCTTCTCTGACCTCTTTCATTAACAACGAGGCTTTGTCATCTAGCTGCTGCTTACTGTTTTTTTTTTGTTGTTCACACCATACCATTCTCTGTAAACTCTAGACACTGCTGTGTGTGAAAATTCCAGGAGATCAGCTGTTTCTAAGATACTCCAACCACACCATCTGACACCAAGAATCATTCCACAGTCAAAGTCACTTCTGTCACATTTCTTTCCTATTCTGATGTTTGGTCGAAACAACAACTGAACCCCTTGACCAGTCTGCATGTTCTTATGCATTGAGTTGCTGCTAAATGCTTGGCTGATTGGAAATTTGCATTATTATGCATGTCTACAGGCGTACCTAAAAAAGTGGCCACTTTAGCTAATCTAATGTATTTGTTTTTATTGTACTTTTTTATCATGTTCTTTATGTATTTTTTATGCTATATCATATCTGGAGTAGCAATCAATCTTGGTTGGACTTGTGTACTGATGACTGTTGGCATGTGGCCAAGTGGTTAAGGCGTTCGTCTAGTGATCTAAAGGTCGTTAGTTCAACCCTTGGCTGAGGCAGTGTGTTGTGTCCTTGGCTGAGGCAGTGTGTTGTGTCCTTGTGTCCTTGTCACATTGCTCTGCGATGATACTGGTGCCAAGCTGTATCGGTCCTAATGCCCTTCCCTTGGACAACATCGGTGCCGTGGACAGGGGAGACTTGCAGCATGGGCAACTGCCGGTCTTCCATACAACCTTGCCCAGGCCTGCACCCTGGAAACCTTTCAAGGCGCAAGTCCATGGTCTCATGAGACTAACGGACGCCTAAAAAAAAAACTGACAATAAACAATCTCAGAATCAGGACCAAAATCAGGTTTAATATCACTGGCATACGTCATAAAACTTACAGCAAATTGTTTTGCAGCAGCATTACAATGCAATGCATAAAAAATACCATAAATTACAGTAAGAAATAAATTTAAAAATTGAAAAGTAGTGCAAAAAGAGAGCAAAAATACTGAGATAGTATCCATGGGTTGGTTCTTTGTCCATTTGGAAATCTGATGGCAGACAGGTATAAGCTGTTCTAAAATTTTGAGTATGTGCCTTCAAGCTCCAGTACCTTCTCCCTGATGATATTAATAGTCAGAGAGCATGAATCCTGAATCTTGAATCTTGTAAATCGTTGTATTTTTATGTATTGCTTTGGTCTGCTACTGCATAACAGCAAGTTTCACAACATATGCGAGTGATAATAAACTTGTTTTCATTCTGACTTCATATCTGCATGAGCCATCTGTTCCCATAAGTGCAGAGCAGCTTTCAAGCCAAGAACATTTACAGAGCCTGTGCCCTTGGCGGCAGCTTTGGACTTGCACTTCAAACAGGTGTGACAAACAGGCAACACTTCAAGCCTGTGCTAGGTCAATGAGGTGAAACTCTGCTGATGCTTGTAGTTTATAAAATTTACACCAGAGAGATTCAAGGTTACTTGACATAATAATAATGACATTTACCTTTGCACAGCCATTTGATGGACACCTAATCCTATGGATAATTAAATTTAGCAGCCTCCGATCAGAAACTTGGCAATTGTTATTCATGAAATAGATTTTCTATTCAGCCTGTCTAGACAAGATGTCGGAACATCCCTTAGCCCATCAATTAACAGATTTATAACAACTTAAAATATTCTGCTATTATCCGCTGTCTAAACCTTTCTTGCAACCTCTGGCTCACATTATCTTGAAGCAGGAGTAGTTTAATTTTTAATGTGTCTATTTATATTCAGCTAAAGCTTTAACAGGAGTAAGTTAAATGACTCAAAAGCTGTTTTACTCAAATTACAAAGCACATTTAGACGATCCAAACTACTTTTGAAGTCCGCTTGCAGGAACATTTTATTTTCACAGGGATTAAAATTTTAGGAATGAATACAATGAGCATGACAGTCCCTTTGATAACCATAGAGTTTTAGATTGTTTGGGGAACTACACACACTCAGTGGCCACTCTGTTAAGTATCTCCTGTACCTAATAAAGTGGCCACTGAATGTATGTTTGTGGTTTTCTGCTGCTGCAGCTGTTTTTCTTCCATACCATTCTCTGTTAACTCTAGAGCATGAAAGCATGAAGATGCCAGGAGATCAGCAGTTTCTGTGATACTCAAACCTCCCCGTCTGGCATCAATGGTCAAATTTACTTAGATCATGTTTCTTCCCCATTCAGTCTGAACAATAACGGAACCTCTTGACCATGCTTTTATGCATTGAATTACTGCCATACGATTGGCTGATTAGATATTTGCATTAACGAACAGGTGTACAGGTGTACCTAATAAAGTGGCTACTGACTATATAATTTGTGAATGATTTGTTCCTATGATAATTTATTAATGGCTAATTAATATGATTTTTATTCCTAAGGAAATTAATTATTGTCTACTTAAAATTATCTGTAGTCATACTCAGTTCCATAGATAACTTGAGCCAGTAATCATCAGAGAAAGCATGACAGTGCCTTTACTTCCTCAGGAGTTGTGGAGGTTCGCGTGTCATCAAAAACCTTGACAGACTTTTATAATATGTGAGGGAAAGTGTGCTGACTAGCTGCATACAACAGGAATTCTGCAGATGCTGGAAATTCAAGAAGTCGATGTTCATGCCATCAGGTTGGAGGCTACCCATGGAATAGCCTCCAAACTGATGGCATGAACATCGACTTCTCTAACTTCTACTAATGCCCCACCTCCCCCTTGTACCCCATCCGTTATTTATTTTTATACACACATTCTTTCTCTCACTCTCCTTTTTCTCCCTCTGTCCCTCTGACTATACCCCTTGTCCATCCTCTGGGTACCCCTCCCCCCTTGTCTTTCTCCCTGGGCCTCATGTCCCATGATCCTCTCATATCCCCTTTGCCAATCACCTGTCCAGCTCTTGACTCCATCCCTCCCCCTCCTGTCTTCTCCTATCATTTTGGATCTCCCCCTCCCCCTCCCACTTTCAAATCTCTTACTAACTCTTCCTTCAGTTAGTCCTGATGAAGGGTCTCAGCCTGAAACATCGACTGTACCTCTTCCTAGAGATGCTGCCTGGTCTGCTGCATTCACCAGCAACTTTGATGTGTGTGACTAGCTGCATTATGGCCTGATTTGGGAATACAAATGCCTTTGAGTAGAAAATCCAACAAAAAATAATGGATTCAGCCCAGTAGATCACGGGTAAAACCCTCCCAACCATTGAGCACATCTACATGAAATATTGTCGCAGAAAAGCAGTATCAATCATCAAAGATCCTCACCACCCAGGCCATGCTCTATTCTCGCTGCTGCCGTCAGGTATAAGGTGCAGTTGCCTCAGGACTAAAACCGCCAGGTCCAAGAACAGTTACTACCCCTCAACCAACAGGCTCTTGGACAAAAGGAGATAGCTACACTCATTTAAGGACTCTGTTATATTGTTATTTCATGCTCGTTATTTATTGCTATTTATTTGCACAGTTTATTTACAGTTTACTGTTCCTGATGTTTACAGTTTACAGTTACTGTTCTGTAGCTATTAGTTACAGTACTTAGTCTGTACAGTTACTAAGATTTGCTAAATACGCCTGCAGAAAAAGAATCTCAGGGTTGTATGTGGTGACATGTATGTACTCTGATAATATATTTGACTTTGAACTTGTCAAGAAGAAAATTCAAAATTTACCTCTGTAGAATGAAAATAAGATGTCAAATTGATGCATTGCAGTAAATGGGACTGCTGTTCATAGCTCTGGCAACCTGGTTTCAGGCCTGAACTCTGATGCCATCTGTGAGAAACCTTCATGTTCTCTCTGAGATCTTATAGGTTTCCTCTGGGATCTCTGGTTTACTTTCTCATCCCAAAGATGCACCAGTTGAATGGTATACGCACAAAAAAAAACTAGAGAAACTCAACAGGTCAGGCAGCATCTGTGGAGACAATTGAACAGCCAACGTTTCGGGCTGAGACTCTTCATGAGAGCTGGAAAGGGAGGAGGCAGAAGCCAGAATAAGAAGGTGGGCAGAGGGAAGGATTACAAGCTGGCAGGTGAAACCAAGTGACAGAGAATATAACTGAGTGGGGGAGGTAAAATGAAGCGAGGAGGTAGAAAGTGAGAAGTGAGATAGGTGGGAGAAGTAAGGAACTGAAAAAGAAGGAAGCTAACATGAGAGGATAGTGGACCAGGGGATAAAGGGTAGGAGTAGGGACACCTAAGGGAGGTGTTGGTTAGGTGAGGAGGGAGCCAGAATGAGGAATGGAAAAAGAGAGGAGGGGGAGAAGTTACTGTAGCTGTGGTAGCAAGTTTAGATGAGTACATGGTTGAACAGCAGATGATCAGCAGAGCTCACAGAATGATAGCAGTGAGAACAGGTCTCACTGAACTACTGAAGAGAAGATTTCAACTTCTTTAGGGTAGAGATACCAGGAAGAGACCTTGCAGTGGAGCAACAAATCTGTTGCTGGAAATTCAGTACAACCCATGAAATACTAGAGGAACTCAACAGGTCAGGCAACATCGATGGAGAGGAATAAAGAGTCAATGTTTCAGGCTCAAACTCTTCATCAGGACTTGAAAGGCAGGGGCAAGAAGCCAGAATAAGAAGATGGGGAAAGGAAGTACAAGCTGTCAGGTGATTGCTCAGACCAGGTGAGGAGTAAGGTAGGTGCATGGGAGAGAGGGGCTCCATGCTCAAAATCCAGCGATGTGGACGTAGGAGTGTGGATTCTAGACTTTCACTCTGCAAACGAAGACCATTGAAATGGATGGGTGATGAAGGATATCAGTGGATATTAGACTGTCCCAGGTCAGTGGGCCCAAGAGTAGAATGCCTATATGAGAAGATTGGTTGAGGAAGCACAATAACAAGTCAATCAACAAGCCCAAAGTTGAAGCCTAGAGTTTGGGGTCGATACCGAAGATCGAAGCCCAAAGGTCAATCAGAAGTTTAGATCTCCAATGTTGATGGCTGAAGCCTGGAGACTAGGGAATGATTACCTGAACATACTATGTTGGCAGTAGAGTATGTAATGACACTTGAGGGCTACCTGTGGCACATTTTTATGTGCATTAGTTGTTCATGTGAATGACACATTTCTGTGTACATTTCCCTTTACGTCTCCCTGTATATTTCCCTATGTATTTCCATGTACGTTTCCCTGTACATATCCCTATACATTTCCTGTATATTTCGCAATACACTTCCCTGAATGTTTCCCTATACATTTCCCTATACATTTCCCTGTATATTTCCCCGTACATTTAGCTGTACATTTTGCTGTACATGTCACTGTACTTTTCCCTATACATTTCCCTGTATATTTCCCTATTCATTTTGCTGTACATTTCACTGCACATTTTGCTGTATATTTCCCTGTATATCTCCTTGAACATTACACAGTATATTCCCTTTACGTTTCCCTGTACATTTTGCTGTACATTTCCTTGTATATTTGCCTGTACATTTTGCTGTACATTTCACTGTACATTTCCCTATACATTTCCCTGAACATTTCCCTGTGCATTTCCCATATACATTTCCCTATACATTTCCCTGCACATTTCCCTATACATTTCCCTGTGCATTTCCTTGTACATTCCCCTGTATATGTACAGCAAAATGTTTAGGGAAATATCCACGTACATTTCCGTATACATTTCCCATACATTTCCCATATACACTTCCCTGTATATTTCCCTATACATTTCTTTGTACATTTCCCTATACATTTCCCTGTATATTTTCCTGTACATTTTCCTATATGTTTCCCTGTACATTTTCCTGTACATTTTTCTGTACATTTCCCTGTATATCTCCCTTTACATTTCCCTGTATATTTCTCTGTACAATTCACTATATATTTCTCTGTACATTTCCCTATACATTTTCCTGTATATTTCCCTGTATATCTCCCCTTACATTTGCCTTTACATTTCACTGTATGTTTTCCTGTCCATTTTCCATACACTTCCGTGAATGTTTCCATGTATATTTTTACTGGAACTTCTTTGAATTTTCTGTCATTGATGACATGTTTGATTTTTTAACAATAAAATGTGATCCTTAATCTTGGTTTCTTTTATTCTGTCTCAAATATGAATTGAGGTTTAAAAAGTATGTGATTTCAAAAAAATGGTGTGTGATAGGAAAATTCTATGGTGATTTTCATGATCAGCAGCCCAAAATCTGTATTATACATCTAAAAGTATCCAGGAAGCAAAAAGTTTATTGTCCAAATTTATTAAAGTATGTCTATGTCACCATATACTATCTTGAAATACATTTTCTTGCAAGCATTTATGGGATAATAAAGAAATACAATAGAATTCCTGTATTCTACAAAAATGCAGGAATTTACAAAAAACTATACAGCACTGAAAAACAACCAATGTGCAAAAGGTGCAAATTATACATACCAATAAATAAATACTTATGAGAACATGAATTATGAAGAGTTCTTGAAAGTGAATGTGTAGGATGGGGAATCAGTTCACTGTTGAGGTGAGTGAAGTTATCCATGCTGATTCAAGAGCCTGATGGCTTTAGGGTAATAATTGTTCCTGAACCTGATGGTGTGGGATCGAAGGCTCCTTTATTTCCTTCCAGATGGTAGTAGTGAGGTAGTAGCATAAGGCCACCTCCACCAAATTCTCTGTGCATATCTTCTGTAAAACTTGATGTTTTCATAATAAACTATGACTGCTTAATACATGGTGGCAATGTATGAATGTTTGGATTGTAAATAAATAAAACACTGCCTGTGTTTGCATGAAATGTGACTACACTTGTATTCCATGAAGATATCATCAACAAAGATTTGGCAATGTTTTTGTAAATTACTGAAGTAAAATTATAAAGGACTCCATGACCTTCATATTAAAATTCAGATTTATTTATCACAGTTACATGGAAACATACAGTGAAATGTGTCATTTCCATTAACAACTAACAACTAGAATTGCAAATGTCGTCACACATTGCAGCTCCAACACAGCATACCCACAATCCTCAGGAGAACAACACAGAGCACAACAACATCAAAACAAACAAGAGAAAATCTGGGCGACAAAATCTGGGCCTAGATTGAGTCACTAGGTGGCATGCTGTAGGCCCCAAATCTTTCTCAGTAGCCGGGTCCTAATGCGAGTTATGATCCATTCTTTAGATAATTTACAACCCACATCAGAGGCGAGAGCCTATTTCACTACCTCTCCACATCTCCACGATGTTCATTCCTCTCTACAGGGCTTTGGAGCCTTTTGCAGTTCGGCTGTCTGCTCAATTTAAATGCAGGCCTAGATAGACTGGAAAGACAAAATGTCGAGATCTGAGATGAGAGTCGATTTCACTCGATCTCCACAATGGTCACTCCTTCCATCATGGTGCTGAGGCCATGAAGACTGCCCCTGCTGCTGTGCTTCCTGCCCGCTAATATAATGAACTGATAAGTGAGGCTTGGGGGCCCACTCTGGGCTGCTCCAGGATTCAGATCTGAGGACTCAATTTACTTCAGATGTTGATATTCGCTTCAATTGTCTGCATGATTTGTATTCTTTTTTTGTCTTGCACACCGGGTGTTGCTCTTTAATTGGGTTATTTCGGGTCTCTTGCTTTGAGGGTACCCGTGAGCAAACAATTTTCAAGGGTGTATAATTTATACATTCTTTGATAATAAATGTACTTTGAACTTAGAACTCACTGATGATGATGAATGAGAAGCCCAGATGAGAATGCCGAACTTCAATCTTGTGTGTATTCTGCCAAACGAAAGAGCATTCCTCCGGATGAAGGTGCACAACGCAGTATGTATAACCAACACATGCAACGTAATAAGTATTATTATCACAAATAAATTAATAAATAATAAAGTAATAAAACAAGAATCTAGAAGATTGACATTTAATAGAATGTGCATTTACAACATAAGTTAAAAAGTAAACAGTATAACACTACTGGCGCTTCATACATGATGATACCTGGGTGGTGGCACTACTGGGTTCAGTAGTCTTATGGCCTGGTGAAAGAAGCATTGGGGTTGAGAGAAGAGAGTGGAGACTGCCAGTATAAAGAGAAGAGAGGGAGTGGTGAGACAGAGGCCACTCGATGATGGGTAAATGGAAGGATGATGAGCAGATTGAGCCAGTAGTGTTGGATTTGGGAGACAGAGGCAAGAAGATTACAGATGGAAGAAGACAAGACAGAAAGGGGAGATGCTGAGCTCCCTCTTCCGTGGTTTCCTTGGCTGTGTAAGTCTAGGGAAGACAACCTCCTGCCCCGCCAAACTTGTGAGATTGACGAGCCCCAAACCCTAGTTTGTGTAGATGCTGTGTAATTTGCTACCCTGTTACAACTTAATGCCACAAATAACAGCCAGTACACTGCATATGATTAAAGGAATTATATTTATGGATCTTAACTAAAGGGCTAGTTAAGAATAACAAAGAGAAAAGGGTCCATTCTAATTAAACAGTCATCTTGAATTTCTCTGTCACTCATGTGCTGGGCTCTTGGTCAGCATGAAAGCACACACCACCTTCCGAACGTCGCTCGCAATCCATCTTGAACAAACTGTTTTCCCACCGGATTGTATGCTATGACCAGTTCTCCCCAGTGTCTTCTCTCTTCATCTCCTCTCAAACAAAAACCCCAAGCCCAACTTTAGTTTTCATGCTTGTTTGAGTTACTGTTGAAGATCAGAGATGAGGAGCAATTAGGATGGTTGGAAACGTCCCTTAATCCAACCATCCTAATTGCTCCTCATCTCTGATCTTCAACAGTAACTCAAACAAGCATGAAAACAGAACAGGTTGCCCTTACAGAGCTGCTGAAATGAAATATATATAGCATAGCAGTAAAACTATGAACCAAGGCATTACACAAGGCTATTCCTTAACTTCCTGATGGAAGATTTTAAACCTGAACTCTGTTCATGATAAAAAAAATATACCAAAGGATACAAAACTTTTGCTTATAATCAATACATTCAGTAGTGTTTACTTATCTTTTAAAAGCAGAAAAATGTATGTTTCTATGGCAGCATGGTATTATAGCAGTAATTATGATTAGTTTCACAGTACCAGTGAATACCAGTCAGGGTTCATTTCCCACCGTTCTCTGTAAGAAGTTTGTATGCACTTCCCATGACAGCGGGTTTCTTCGTGGTGCTTCAGTTTCCTCCCAGGTTAGGGTTAGGACTAGTGCATTGTGGGGATGCTGGTGGTGACATTTGTGGCAGCTCCAAGCGCAACCTCAAACTGTGCTGGTTATTGATGCAAACAATGAATTTCACCGTGGGTTTCACTGTTTCCATGTATGTGTGACAAATAAGGCAAATCTTATAAATCCATAGCACGTTGTGACCCGAGTGGGTGTGTGTACCAACACTTCAGCATTCAACTGCCTTCCCCACACAAATCAGCTCTTCCACATCCAGGAGTGGGAAAAAGACTGGACTGGTGTCTTTGTCCATAAAGGCTTTGTGGTAGTTCTACTAAGCTTCAGAGCATCCCTCAGCACATTCTCCTGCAGCCTCCAATGTGCCTGTCAGCAGCATTCCCTCACGGACATTTTGCTGTTCTGGAAGACCAACAAGTTTGGAGCAGACTGAAGACTACCTTTCACCAAGTTGTTGAGCTACCAGTAACACTTGATGTCTGTCTCAGTGTGTGATCCTGGGAACAGCCTGTTAGGCAGCTGTTTGGGAAGAACAAAGCCAAGGACCATTGCATCCTTCTCCTTCCCTGCAGGAGGCACAAATGCTGGTTACTCCCTAGGTACATGAATCAGCAAGTCTGAAATTTGAGGCCTGAAACTCAGGATTCCATTATTGAATAGACCTGGGTCAAAAGCAAAGATCAACACCTGAAGGTTGACTGGAAGTTGAAGCCCAATGGCAGAAGCTCTGGGTCTATGAAGCTGAGTCCACTGGTGATGTCAGAGGTCCATTGTCTGTACGTCCACAAGCTCACCGAGACCGGAGGCCCAGCAGCCTGTCCTGGCTTGGAAGACTGTCTGTGTGTGTGTGAGTGGGTGGGAGGAAAGGGGCTTGTATCTATCTGTCTATCCTCCTCCCTTCAAAAAGAAAACCCAAAGCTCACTCAGCCTATGTTCATTGTTGTCTTGTTCCATCCTATCATCTTTGCGAATACAAGTAACACAATTCACTGTATGTTTCGATAAAAACACAGAATAATTTGCAGATGCTGGGGTCAAAGCAACACTCACAAAACGCTGGAGGAACTCAACAGGTCAGGCAGCATCCGTGGAAAAGATCGGTCGACGTTTTGGAGGACGGAGCGCAGGTGCTCGACGAAGCCGTCGGCCACAACAGACAGGATCTCCCAGTAGCCACCCACTTCAATTCTGCTTCCCACTCCCATTCAGATATGTCCATACATGGCCTCCTCTACTGCCATGATGAGGCTAAGCTCAGGCTGGAGGAGCAACACCTCATATACCAACTAGGTAGTCTCCAGCCCCTTGGTATGAACATAGAATTTTCCAACTTCCGGTAATTCCCTCCCCCTACCTTCCTCTATCCCCATGTCACTCTGCCCCCTCCCCAGCTGCCTATCACCCCCCTCATGGTTCCACCTCCTTCTACTACCCATTGTATTTCTCCTATTCTTTCTTCACCTTTCCTGCCTATCACCTCCCTGTCTCCCCTCCCCCACCCCTTTATCTTTCCCCTTACTGGTTTTTCACCTGGAACCTACCAGCCTTCTCCTTCCCACCCTCCCCCCACCTTCTTTATAGGGCCTCTGCCCCTTCCTTCTATAGGCCTGATGAAGGGTTCCAGCCTGAAACGTCGACTGATCTTTTCCACAGATGCTGCCCAACCTGCTGAGTTCCTCCAGTGTGTTGTGAGTGATGTTTCGATGTATGTATGATAAAAAAAAGAATCTGAATATCTGCATCTTAATCTCCATTAGGATGTGCTTTCTGACCACCCATTATGATACCATTCACCTCCACTCCATTACGCCAGTCTTCCTTATGACCTAGCATTAAAAACCTTGCTGATTTTACATAACTTAACATGACATCAACTTCTACGGAGCTTCAAGCTAATTGCTTTTCATGTCTAAAGGGGACAGCTGTGATGCTTATGTGGGGCATTAAGTTAGAAGATTAATGAGGAAAGATAGAGATACAGAGAAAAAAAACGAAGACATGGTGAAGTTGGTAAGTGAAGGAGGAACATGCTGAAATTGGTAGAGTTGCTAACTGAAAAAGAGGTGTGGCAAATGTGGTAGAGTTGGTAAGTGAAGGAGAGATGCGGTAATTGTGGTAGAGTGAAACTCAGAGCGGTTACTGAAGCCAAAAAGAGAACTTCCTTTAGGTAAGCAGCTTCTCCAGAGAGTAAAAATAAGTATTAAAATTCCAAACATGAGATTCTGCAGATGCTGGAAATCCAGAGTAATGCACAGAAAGTTTTGCAGGAAGTCAGGCAGCTTCTATGGAAGGGAATAAAAAGTGAACGTTTTGGGTTGAGCTCTTTCGTCACTCAGAATAAGAAGGTGTGGGGAAAGGGGGGGGTACAAGCTAACAGGTGACTGGTGACACCAGATGAGGGGAAGGTGTGTTGGGGAGGAGGAGGAATGAAGTAACCAGCTGGGACAATCTTATTGAATTGTCTCAATATGAAATGTTGACTGTTTATTCATTACCAGGGATGCTATCTGGCTTGCTGAGTTACTCCAGCATTTTGTGTGTGTTACTCTGGATTTCCAGCATTTGCAGAATCTTGCTTCCAGTTTCAAATTTCATCTCGCTCTCCCCCACTCCTTCCACCCAATTTTCCCCTCACCTTGTCTCACCTATCACCAGGTAGCTTGTATGCCTCCCCTCCCCTCCCCTCACCTCTTCATTCTGACATCTTCACCCATTCTTTTCCAGTCCTGATGAAGGATCTCAGCCTGAAACGTCGATTCTCTCGTCCAGTCCATAAATGGTGCTGGACTTGCTGAGTTCCATTAAAATTACAGGTGGATAAACTTACAGCAGATGATATCCAAAAAAGAGCTGTAGGTTGTGGAAATTTCAAAGGTTTCAAAGGTACATTTAATGTCAAGGAAATGTATACAATATACATCCTGTAATGCTTTTTCTTCGTAACCATCCATGAAAACAGAGGAGTGCCTCAAAGAATTAATGACAGTGAAATGTTAGAACCCCAAAGTCCCCCCCTCCCCCACCAGCAAAAGAGCATCGGGGCCCCCCACCAAGCACTCAAGTGTGCAGCAAAGTGTCAATAAAGACACAGACTTGCAGTACCCCAAAGACTACTCATTTACCTGGTAATTTGACATACCACAGGCTCTCTCTCTCTCCCTAATGCGTGAAAAAGGGGTGTCCCTGTTTCACAACAAGAGGGGAGACGTAACAGACAACTCGTTGGTTTACAATGTTAAAAGTCTGCTGTGTCGCTTTTTCCGAGCTCTGTGCCCAAAGATCTTGGGTCTCTGGGCACACAGCCAGAGATCTTCTGTCTCCTACGACACACCAATTTCCTGCAGAGGCACGGACTGCGAATCCACCCGCCTCCAGAGCCACGAAATCCCAAAACTCCAAAGGCGAGCTGATCTTTTAGGCCGCATCCTTGGCATATCAAGTAACGTCCAATTGTGATATCCCGAGAGCGGTTCTCATTCCCGCAAAGAATCAAAATCAACATGCAACTTCAGGTCAGGGTCTTCAAAAGAACCCTGAAAGGGAAAAATCAAGGTATTAAAGATAGAAATAGAGTTGGTTCCGAAGGTGCAGGCAAAGGAGTCGCTGTTAGGCGCCATTGTCTACGACGCCCCACCTTATTTGAACTTAAAGCAGAAACTATTAGAAAAAAAAGGTCAGACAGCTTCTGTGGTAAGCCAAGCTAAGGTAATGCTTAAGATTGAAAACTCTTTGTACAATATGGGAAAGAAAGAAAGAAAATTAGTGAGTTTTACATTGAAGAAAGGGCAGAGGAGTGATGGAGAGGGAATATCTCTGAGAGGGGTGGCTTTGGTATTGGCTATTGGTTTATTATTGTCACATGTACCAAAATATAAATATCAAAATACTGAAGGTTGGGGCCTGATGTCTGCAAATCTGAGAATCCAGGACAAGGACTGTGGGCCCAGAGATGTCCTGTCCTGGGATTGGAGGCCTGGAGGTGTCCTGTCCTGGGATTGGAGGCCCAGAGGCAGCCTGGCCTGGCTTTAGAGATCTGAAGGTGGCTTGGCCTGGTATTAGAGACTTGGAGGCAGCTTGGCCTGTCGTTGGAAGAGTTGGAGGTCCGGAGCAGTCTGGCCTAGGGATGGAGGGGTGTGTAAGTGAGTGAGTGAGTGGGTGGGAGAGATGAGAAAAGGGATTTTTTGCTGTTGTTGTATTTTTTTGTTGCAGTTGCTGCTTGTGTTGTTCTGCTGAATATGTTGGTTTCAGAATGTGTGACAACACTTGCGGGTAGCCCCCAGCACATCGTTGGGTATGTTGGTTGTTAACACAGATGCATTCCACTGTATGTTGCGATGTACAGTTGATAAACAAATGGAAATCTGAATGTGAACACAGTGAATCAGAATCAGAATCAGGCTTATTATCACTGGCATGTGACGTGATATTTGTTAACTTAGCAGCAGCAATTCAATGCGATACATAATCTAGCAGAGAGAGAGAGAGAAAAAAAATTAAATAATAATCAATAAACAAGTAAATCAATTGTAGGGTTCTCAGTAATATTAGCTGGACTGTTAACTGTTAATTGCTTATTACAAAATGGCTTCTCTGAAGTGTTATAATAAAATGACTTGGTACTGTTAACTGCTGAGTAAGGGGTTCCCTGTGGCAGCATGTTTGGGTTATAATTAGTGATAATGGAAATTGTATTGGTTTGCTAGCTGATGGAAGTCATGTTCTGGTATCTTGTATGTGTGTGCTGAGCTGAGGATCACCGGCTTTTTCGGGAAGCGAGTGGAGAGGACGGATGTGTGGGGAACGGACCACGGATCCAGGGTGGCAGATACCGGACCTCGGGGGTTCGGATGGTGGCCGAAGTTTCGGAAGGATGTTGTGGATGGACTCGGAGGCGTGAGCTCCAACATATTAAAATATTATATGTACAAGACTGATAAAATTACTTATTTGGCGCCTTTTCTTTTAGTTGTTTCTTTTAACCCATCATTACGAATTGCTATAAAGTATATTTCATTACTCACACTTTGTCTATTGTTTGGTATTGGTGTCGCTGCTGATATTTGGGGGTCTCACACCGTATCCACACCAAGCGTTTACACTGTTTGGCAGGGTTGATGGCAATTCACCCTAGACAACGGGAGTCAGGTGGGGTTAAAGAGGTTACACGATTATGTATATAAAATAGATTTTTTAAAAATGTGCAAAAACAGAAATACTGTATATTAAAAAAAAGGTGAAGCAGTGTCCAAAGATTCAATGTCCATTTAGGAATCAGATGGCAGAGGGGAAGAAGCTGTTCTTGAATTGCTGAGTGTGTGCCTTCAGGCTTCTGTATCTCCTACCTAATGGTAACAGTGAGAAAAGGGCATGCCCTGGGTGCTGGAGGTCCTTAATAATGGATGCTACCTTTCTGAAACACTGCTCCCTGTAAATGTCCTGGGTACTTTGTAGACTAGTGCCCAGGATGGAACTGACTAGATTTACAACCCTCTGAAGCTTCTTTAGGTCCTGTGCAGCAACGCCGCCGCCCCCCCCCACCCCAACACATACCAGACAGTGATGCAGCCTGTCAGAATGCTCACAACTATAGAAGTTTTTGAGTGTATTTGTTGACATGCCAAATCTCTTCAAACTCCTAATAAAGTATAGCCACTGTCTTGCTTTCTTTATAACTACATCGATATGTTGTAACTAGGTTAGATCTTCAGAGATCTTGACACCCAAGAACTTGAAGTTGCTCACTCTCTCCACTTCTGATGCCTCTATGAGGATTGGTATGTGTTCCCTTGTCTTACCCTTCCTGAAGTCTACAATCAGCTCTTTCATCTTACTGACATTGCGTGCCAGGTTGTTGCCGCGGCACCACTCCACTAGTTGGCATATCTCACTCCTGTATGCCCTCTCGTCACCACTTGAGATTCTACCAACAATGGTTGTATTGTCAGCAAATTTAGAGATGGTATTTGAGCTACGCGCAGCCACACAGTCATGTGTATATAGAGAGTAGAGCAGTGGGCTAAGCACACACCCCTGCAGTGTACCAGTGTTGATCGTCAGCGAGGAGGATATGTTATCACCAATCCACACAGATTGTGGTCTTCCAGTTAGGAAGCTGAGGATCCAATTGCAGAGGGAGGTACAGAGGCACAAGTTCTGCAACTTCTCAGTCAGGATTGTGGGAATGATGGTATTAAGTGCTGAGCTATCGACGATGAACAGCATCTTGACATAGGTGTTTATGTTGTCCAGGTGGTCCAAAGCCATGTGGAGAGACATTGAAATTGCATCTGCCGTTGACCTATTGTGGTGATAAGCAAATTGCAGTGGGTCCAGGTCCTTGCTGAGGCAGGAGTTCAGTCTAGTCATGACCAACCTCTCAAAGCATTTCATCACTGTCGATGTGAGTGCTACTGGGCGATAGTCATTAAGGCAGTCCACATTATTCTTCTTAAACACTGATATAATTGTTGCATTTTTGAAGCAAGTGGGAACCGCCCGTAGCACTTGCATGCCTTCCATGCATAAGTACATCGAGGTAGCAAAAAGGAAAACAGAATGCAGAATAAGGTGTTACAATGTTAAAGAAGTGTTATAGAAAATGCAGTGCAGGTAGACAAACCAAACACAAGAGCCATGATGAGACAGACTGGGAGATAAAGCATTCATCTTTATTCAAGAAGAGGTCTTTTCAAGAGTCTTCTAACAGTAGGCTAGAAGTTGCCCTTAAGCCTGGTGCTACATGCTGTCAAACTTTTGTATCTTGGGGGTGGGGGGAAGAGAGAATGACCAGATGACTAGGGTAAGAGGGGTCAATGGATGACATGATGGATAAAATATTGATAGAGTTAATTGGTGGATAGAGGGAAGTTAGAGAGAGAATGCAAAGGAGTAGAGAGACTGCCAGGTGCAGACCTGTTGAAAATATCAAGCAGATTATGTAATACTTGTGAAAAGAGTGAAAACTGAACCAGTTTGTTTGTGGGAATCTTGCAGCGGAACAAGCTAGTTTTGAAACAGGCTAGTTTTGAAATATGTGTTATGTTATATTGTAGAATTTGACTCAAAATATACTGCAGTCCTAGAAATCTTGAGCAGCACACATAAAATACTGGAGAACCTCAGCAAGTTAGACAGCATCTACAAAGGGAAAATAAATAGTTGACTTTGCAGGCTTTGACCCTTTGTCAGAACATGGTGAAGGGTCTTAATGTAAATCATCAGCTGCTTATTTCCCTCCATAGATGTTACCTGACATGCTGTGATCTTCCAGCATCCTGTGCGTGTTGTTGAATCTGGCTGCAGCATTACTAAATATAAATACAGTATATTAAATATTGACTTCATTTGTCACATGTACATCAAAACGTATAGTGAAATGCATCGTTTTCACCAAATTGGATCAGCAAGGATTGTCCTAGATAGCCCAGAAGTGATGTCAAATAGCATGCCCATAACTCACAAACCCTAACCCGTACATCTTTGGAATGTCGGAGGAAACTGGAGCACCTGGAGGAAAGCCATGTGGTCACTGGGTGTATGTACCGATTCCTCACAGAGAACTGAACCCCGATCTTAGAGCTGTCTGATGTAAAGTGTCGCATGAACCGTTACGTTATCGTGCTGCCCTAGATGGAAAATGTGGAGGTTTTCCTCAAACTTTGCTGAAACTCAAAACTCAATAGCAAGTATTATCATTCAGAGTGAATCCCACCATACTGTAAAAGTAATATTAAATGTATCCCTAAATGCTCAACAGGAAAACTGGAGTTATGGACTCATAGAGACCTACAGCACAGAAACAGGCCCCTCAACCCATTTAGCTCATGCCAAACTAATAACCTGACTTGTCCCATTGTTCTGCAACCAGACTTCAGCCCTGCATACCCCTCCCATCCATTTACCTATCCCAATTTTCCTTAAATGTTGAAATCAAAGTTGCATCCATCACTTCCACTGGTAGCTCGTTCCACCTTTCATCCTTAACCCATGACCTCTAAACCTAGTCTCACCCAACCTAAGTGGAAAATGCCTGCTTGTATTTACCCTTTCTGCAGATGAATCCCCATTCTCCTCAACAAATCCCAATTATTCAACAAATGAATATGAAGGTCCAATTGTTGGTGTGTTTTGAGCTTTTACATTGACTATTCTTGTCAGAGAGTCTTTAAGAAGTATTCTCTAAGCCCAGTGACATAGAAGGAAATGGAAGTTCCTGCTCTAATTGCTCCAACTGTCCCTGCTGCAACATGTGCTTGCATGAGTATTGGATGCACCACGCCTTAGATTTCATCACAACCATTATAATTAAATATTTTCCAACACTTCCTGTGAACATTTTCTTGATAAACAAAGGCCAATTCTTCGAGGCAGGATGTGAAACTCATATCTTATCCTTGTTTGAAAATGCTCCATTGGTTTTCCTCCACATCTATATCACTGTGATAATTCTGCACTTTGTTCACTCTAGTCAACTGGTAACCCAAAGTTTCATTGCTCTTTCAATAACGGTCAAGCTGTCAGTTACCTTGATCCTAAGCTTCCTCACAATCCTTTCTGTCTCTCTAGGTGTCTTCCTGCCATTCAGCTTCTCCTTAAAATCAGATGAAATTCAACTGAAAAAGGGGGAAGGATAAATTTGCAGTATATAGGGGCAAATAGTTAAGGTGTTGGCCAAGTGGTTAAGGAATTCGTCTAGTGATTTGAAGGTTGCTAGTTCAAGTTTTGGCTGAGACAGCGTGTGTGTACTTGAGCAAGGTACTTAACCACACATTGCTCTGCGAAGACACCGTTGCCAAGCTGTATCGGCCCTAGTGTCCTTCCCTTGGACAACATCGGTGGTGTGGAGCAAGGAGACTTGCAGCATGGGCAACTGCTGGTCTTCCATACAACCCTGCCCAGGTCTGCGCCCTGGAAACTTTCCAAGGCACAAATCCATGGTCTCATGAGACGAATGGATGCCTATAATAAGGGCAATCAAAATTCAAAGTAAATTTATTATCAAAGTACATAAATGTCATTACATACAACCCTGTGTTTCATTTTCTAGCATACTCAATAATTCTATAATAGAATAATGATCATTATAGAATCAATGAAAGACTACACCGGCTTGTGCCTTCAACCAGTGTAAAAAAGACAAAAAGCTGTGCAAATAAAAAGAGAAAGAACTAATAATAATAATAAATAAATAAGCAATAAATATCAAGAACATGAGATGAAGAGTCCTTGAAAATGAGTCCATGGATTGTGGGAATATTTCAATGATGGGTTAATGAAGTTGTCCCCTTCAGTTCAAGAGCCTAATGGTTGAGGAGTAATAATGTTTCATGATCCTGGTGGTGCGAGTCCTAAGGCTCCTGTACTTTCTTCCTGACGGCAGCTGTGAGAAGAGAGCATGACTTGTGTGGGGGTTATGATGGAGCTGCTTTCCTGCAACAACGTTTCATGTAGATGTGCTCAGTGGGGGGAGGGCTTACCTGTGATGGACTGGGGCATATCCATTACCTCTTATAGGACTTTCCATTCAAGGGCATTGGTATTTCAATACCAGACTATGATGCAGCCAGTCAATTGTAGAGATTGTGCCGGTTGTTTGCCAATCTGAACTGACTGGGGTCTACAAGTGAGGAAATCGAGGATCCAATTGTACAAAGAGGTATTGAGGCCAAGGTAATGGGTCATGACAGGTTTCTTGGCAGTGAGAAAGAACAGAGGGATCATGGGGTACATGGCCATCGATCCTTCAAATTTGTTGAGCAAGTTGATAGGGTTGTTAAGAAGGCATATGGTATGCTAGCCTTAATTAGTCAGGGTACTGAATTCAATAGCCACGAGGAAGTGGTGTAGCTCTATGAAATCCTGATTAGACCACACTTGTAATATTGTCTTCAGTCCTGGTCACCTTAATATAAGAAGATGAGGAAGATACAGAGAGGGTGCAGAGGAGATTTACCAGATGCTGCCTTGATTAGAGAGCATGATTGTGGATAGGTTAAGAGAGCTACAGTTTTCCTCTTTGTAGCAGAGGAGAATGAAGTGAAACTTAATAGAGGTGTACAAGATTAAAAGAGGCATAGATTGAGTATAAAGACAAGAGACTTTCTCTCAGGGTGGAAATGGTTAATATGAGAGAGCACAATATTAGGGTGATTGGAGAAAGGTAAAGAGAGGTGTTAGAGACATTTTTTAAACAGGTACTGGTAGGTGCATGTAACACCCTGCCAGGGGAGGTGGTAGAGGCGGATACATTAGAGAAATTTAAGAAACTTTTAGATAGGCACATGGATGCTAGAAAAATGGAGGGCTGTGTGGGAAAGAAGGACTAGATTGATATTGGAGTAGGTTGAAAGATCAGCACAATATTGTGGGCCAAAGTGTCCGTACTGTGCTGTAATACTCTATGTTCTATACTCTACAACCAATTTCATTAACAATAGTTATGATCTTCTATCTTAATATCTACCAGAAATTCATCATTGATAGATGGCACAAGGAGTCATGGCACTGTGCTCTGCTTCCCTCTGAGAATCCATTTCTGGAGCAGGACAGATTGCACTGTAACTGCAATATACACTCAGAGTTCACTTTATTAGGTGCACCTGCTCGTTAATGCTAATATCAAATCAGCCCATCATGTGCCAGCAACTCAATGCATAAAAGGATGCAGACATGGTCAAGAGGTTCATTTGTTGTTCAAACTAAACATTAGAATGGGAGAAGAAATGCGATCCAAGTGATTTTGACTGTGGAATGACTGTTGGTGCCAGAGGAGGTGGTTTCAGTATCTCAGCAATGCTGATCTCCTGGGATTTTCATGTACAACAGTCACTAGAGCTTACAGAGAATGGGGTGAGAAACAAAAAAAACAGCCAGTGCGCAGTAATTCTCTGGGCAAAAATGCCTTATGAATGAGAGAGGTCAGAGGACAATGGCCAGACTGGTTCATGCTGACAGGGAGGTGACAGTAGCTGAAATAACCACGCGTTGCAACAGCGGTGTAGAGGAGAGCGTCTCTGATCACACAAAACTTTGAACCTTGAAGTGGATGGGTTACAGCAGCAGTAGACCAGGAACATACACTCGGTGGCCATGTCATCAGGTACAGGAGGTACTGTGTAAAGTAACCACTGACAGTATTGTGTACCAATGAACACAAGTGAGCTTCACTACAGATACAGCTCAGTGTGAATTTTTATTCAATAGCAGACATGGGAAACATCTTTATACAACATTACAAATGTAAATTCATTGTGAAACTGAATCCCCACAGTATCTTCAGGGATAAATGAATCAATATTTTAACATCTGGTGAATAATATTCTGGATAAAGGGAACTGTCCGCCTTCATAAACAGAGATTTTACAGATGTTGGAAATCCAGAGCAACACACACAAAATGCTGGAGGAACTCAGTAGGTTAGGCAGCACCTATGGAGAGAAATAAATGGTAGATGTTTTGGGCTGAGACCCTTCATTAGGTTGGACTGGAAGGGGGCAAAATCCAGAAGAAGAAGGTGAGACGAAGGGAAGGAGTACAGACTGGCAGGTGATAGGTGAGACCAGGTAAGGAGAAAGTGGGTGGGTGGGGTAGGGATAAAGTATGAAGCTGAGAGAGGATATATGGATGAGGTAAAGGGCTGAAGAAGAGGGATTCTCATAGGAAAGGACAATGGACCATGAGAGAAAGGGAAGGAGTAGATAACCAGATGGAGGTGAGGAGATGGGAAATCGTGAGAGGTGAGTCAGAATAGGGAGTGGTATATAGAGAGAGAAGGAGCGAGGAAAGGAATTTAAAAAAAATTGATGTTCATGCCATCTAGTTGGAGGCCACTTGGACAGAATATGAGGTGTTTCTCATCTACCTTCAGTGGGGCCTCATTGTGGCAGTAGAGGAAGCCATGGACAGACATGTCAGAATGGGAATGGGAGGTCAAATTGAAACAGGTGGCCTCTGAGAGATCCTGCCTTTTGCAATGGACAAAGTAAAAGTGCTTGGCCAAGCAAACCCCCCCCCCCTCCCCAAAGTCTGTGGTGCATTTTACTGAAGTAAAGGGGGCAACATAGTGAAGTGTTTCCTCACCTGCAAGGACAGTTTGGGGACCTGAATGGTGATGAAGGAGGAGGTGTAGGGGCAGGTGTAGCACTTGCAAGGATAAGTGCCAGGAGAGAGATCAGTGGGCAAAAATGAGTGGACTAGGGGAGCCATGTGGAGAGCGACCCCTACGGAAAGTGATGAGGCGCTGGGTAAGGAGGAGGGGAGATGTGTTTAGTGGAAGAGAGCATGTTAAACCATTCAAAATTGGTCCTATGTGGAACAGTCCATGTACCAAGCCCACACACCGGTAATACTCCCCACCTCTTTCTATGCTACATCACTATTGCATTGGCACTGCTGCCTGCACCCATGCTGAGTTTGTTACTTTCATCAAATTTGCCTCCAATTTCCACTTTGCCCTCAAGTATACCTGGAGATGCAGGAAGCTATAGAGATTGATGAACTGCATCCTGTTGGAGGTGATAGGTGCTACAGAGAATGATGTTGGAGGCTCATGGGGTGGTAAATAATGTCAAAGGGAACCCAATCCCTGTTATGGGAGAATGGATTGAGGGAAGTTGTTCAGGAAATGCAAGATAGACATGTGGGTGAGGGAAACATCGGTAGTAGTGGAAGGAAACCCTCTCCTTTGAAAGATGTATCAGATGCTCTAGATTGGAAACCTCATCCTGAGAACAAATACAGAGAAACTGAAAAAACGGAGATGCCGTTTTACAAGTGACAGGATAGGAAGAGATATCGTTAGGGTAACTGTAGGAGTCAGTAGATTTACAAGTCAGTGGATAGTCTGTCTCCAGAGGTGGAGAGGTGTCAGAGGTGTCAGAGTGACAGAAATGGACCAAGTAAATTTGAGGGCAGGGTGGAAATTGGAGGCAATTTTGATGAAATTGATGAGCTCAGCATGGGTGCAGGCAGCAGCACCAATTCTGTTGTCGATGTAATGCAGAAAGACCTGGGGAGCATGACCAGTATAGGCTTGCAACATGGACTGTCTCATATAGGAAAACTTTCAAATGGTTTTATTTCTACAGGAAATAAAATACTGATCTGATTTTTCACCCAAATGACAGCATGATCATTAGCTTTTATTTATTCATTCAAAGAGTGTGGATGTTGCATGAAGTTTTGTTGCCCAACTGTTACTGCTCCTGAGTAAGCAGGTAAGAGTCATATGGTAGGTTATGTAGCATACAGGGATGAGATACATCAGCTGGTTGAGTGGTGTTGCAGCAATAACCTTGCACTCAACATCAGTAAGACCAAGGAATTGATTGTGGATTTCAGGAAGGGGGAAGTCAAGGGAACACACACAGGTACTCATTGAGGGATCAGCAATGGAAAGGGTGAGCAGTTTCAAGTTCCTGGGTGTCAACATCTCTAAAGATCTATTCTGGGTCCAACATATCGATGCAATTTTGAAGAAGGCACACCAATGACTATATTTCATTATGAGTTTGAGGAGATGGTTTATCACCAAAGACTCCAGCAAATATCTACAGATAGACCGTGAAAAGTATTTGAACTGGTTGCACCACCATCTGTTATGGAGGCACCAATGCACAGGACTGAAAAGCGGCAGAGGGTTGTAAGCTCAGTCAGCTTCATCATAGGCACCAGACCCCCATCACCGAGGACATCTTCAATAGGCAATTCGCAAGAACTCAACGTCTATCGCACTCACCATCCAGGACGTGCCCTCTTTTCATTACTACCATCAGTGAGGAGGCACAGGAGCCTAAAGAGACACACTCAACATTTTAGGAACAGCTTCTTCTCCTCCTCCATCAGATTTCTGAACAGACAATGAACCCTTGAACTTTACTCACTCTTTTGCTTTCTTTTTGCACTAATTTATATTTTATATTTCTCATTATAACTTAAAGTATTTTTTCATATTATGTATTGGACAGTATCACAGCTGGAAAGCAACAAATTTTATGACATACGTCAGTGATCATAAACCCGATTCTGTTTCTGAGGGATGTTGACTTCTTCCTTGTAGGTACTACAGATGTGCTTGTGATGACTATAAACTTTAAGACTTGAGAATTCAATATAAAATAATTTAATCTTACCAATGTTCTGGCAAGTTATATTTAACTTTAGTGACTTTAGATTGGACTGTGGGTAGATGACCTGATCCTCATAGGAACTGTTATTTAATCATTCAATAATAGGCATAGCCAGTGAACATAGTAGTAAGACCATTTAAAAATCATTCTATGTTAATCTACATTCAATGGGCACTTTTTTAAGGTACACCTGTACAGCTGCTTGTTAATGCAAATACCTAATCAGCCAATCATGTGCTAGCAACTCAATGCATAAAAACATGCAGACGTGATCAAGAGATTCAGTAATTGCTCAGACCAGATACCAGAATGGAGAAGAAATGTGATCCAAGTGACTTTGACTGTGGAATGATTGTTGGTGCCTGATGGAGAGGTTTGAATATCACAGGAACTGCTGACTTCTTGACAGTGTGGTAAGACTCTTGGCAGTGTGGAGGATCAGAGGGATCTTGGGGTCTGAGTCCATAGGACACTCAAAGCTGCTGCGCAGGTTGACTCTGTGGTTAAGAAGACATATGATGCATTGGCCTTCATCAACCATGGGATTGAGTTTAAGAGCTGAGAGGTAATGTTACAGCTATATTGGACCCTGGTCAGACCACACTTGGAATACCGTGCTCAGTTCTGGTCACCTCAGTACAGGAAAGATGTGGAAACCATTGAAAGGGTGCAGAGGATGTTTACAAGGATGTTGCCTGGATTGGGGAGCATACCTTATGAGAATAGGTTGAGAGAATTTGTCCTCTTCTCCTTGGAGTGGTGGAGGATGAGAGGCGACCTGATAGAGGTGTATAAAAGGATGAGCGGCATTGATCGTGTGGATAATCAGAGGCTTTTTTTCCAGGGCTGAAATGGCTAGCATGAGAGGGCATAGCTTTAAGGTACTTGGAAGTAGGTACAGAGGAAATGCTGGGGTAAGTTTTTTACACAAAGAGTGATGAGTGTGTGGAATGGGCTGCTGGTGACGGTGGTGGAGGTGGAAACAATAAGGTCTTTTAAGAGATGCCTGGATAAGTACATGGAGCTTAGAAAAACAGAGGGCTATGGGTAACCCTGGGTAATTTCTAAAGTAAGTACCTGTTCGGCACAGCATTGTGGGCTGAAGGGCCTGTATTGTCCTGTAATTTTTCTATGTTTCTATGTTTTCTATGTTTCCTGAAACTTTCGTGCATTCTAGGGTTTCCAGAGAATGGTGTGAAAAACAAAAAAAGATCCAGTGAGTGGTGTTCTATGGGTGAAAAGGTATTGTAATGACGTAGATCAGAGGAGAATGGCCAGACTGGTTCAAGCTGACAGGGAAGTGACAATAACTCGTGTTACAATAGTGATGTGCAGAAGAGCAATTCAGAACACACATGCCGAATCTTGAAGTGGGTGGGCAACAACAGCAGACAATCACAAATATATACTCAGTGGCCACAATTAGGTACATGCAGTAGCTAATAAAGTGGCTACTGAGTATGTATCTATTCGGGATATTTTAAGCACATAGGAAGATCATTATATGATTTCAGAACCACTAGATGAAGTGAAAATAAATTGCTTTATTTTATAATAGTGTTTGAAAGAGTTATGGAAAGCAGGAATGTGCATAAATTATTTCATTAGCTTATCAAAATGATTAGCAAGATAGTAAACATTTAAGAAAAGGAATAATTCTAAACGCTTTGTAGATGAAAGTAACCATACCTATGGGACTATCTGGAAGTTAACAGCATATTGATCAACTGCCTTGTTCAGGGCGTTTTAAAGCCCTGACCAGGCAGATTCCATTTTAGTGAATAGAAACTCATTTACTTCAAAGCCTCCTGAGCCACTGAGTTTAACCTATTCTATTTCCTGTCTCTAAACTCAAAAGAAATTGATGTTTGTAAATAAATGAAACACTTCTTGGGGACGGCTGCAGGAACTGAGTTTGTCTGTGGAATGGATTGCTTATTTCCTCTTCTCAGTTGTGCTAAACAGTAGAGTCTCAAAGCATTTATGACCAAACCAGGAAGATAATTAAAGAACCAGCTGGGTGATCCTTTAAGCATGAATGAGACCATAAACTCAAAACATTGTGTTTGGGTTCTATAATGTTGTCTGCTGTTGATTGTTAAATCTTTCACAACAAAAAATATTCTGATCAGAGATTGTCCTCTTGTGCCCTGGTGTTGGAAAGATTAACACCCTTAAGGCTAGATATGATCAGATATTGGTTCAATTTGGCAGTTAACATTCCTCACTAGAAAACAGGGAAAAAAACATCCATTTTGATAGTTATAGCTGTGAATAGTCAATCCATTCCCATATTTAAAGCCCATATATAACAAGTTCTATAAGTCAAAATTAAGGTAGGTTTTATTACTATTGATGGACCAAAATCAGCTTCCAATGATTTAGAAAATTACTTTTGATCCTACTACAGCTGTTTTATACTCATTAGTCACTTTATTAGCTATCTTCATTAGCCTCTTTTAATAAAATAGCCTTTGAGTGTATGTTCATTGTCTTCTGCTGCTGTAGCCCATCTACTTCAAGGTTTGATGTCATGTGCATTCAGAGATGCTCTTCTGCACACCACTGTTGTAACGCATGGTTATTTCAGTTTCTGTTGCCTTCCTGTCAGCTTGAACCATTCTGGCCATTCTCCTCTGTCCTTTCATTAACAAGGCATTTTTGCCCTCAGAGCAGCCACTTACTAGTTTTTTTGTTTTTTGCACCATTCTTTGTAAACTTCAGTGACTGTTGTTTGTGAAAATCCCAGGAGACCAGCAATTTTTGAGATACTCTGGCACCAACAGTCGTTCTATGGTCAAAATCACTTAGATCACATTTCTTTTCCGCATTCTGATGTTTGGTCTAAATAACAACTGAACCTCTTGACCATGTTGGCATGCAGTTTATGTATTAAGCTGCTGCCAAAAGATTGGTTGATTAGAAGTTTGCATTAAAGAGCAAACGTACAGGTGAACCAAATATAGTGGCCGCTGTGTGTAGAGGCCGCTCTCAAGAGGGTGGAAGCACCAGATGAGTTCAGAGGAGAGAATGAAGAGTGTTACATAAACTGGAACCGGCCATAGTATACAAAGTAGCATCAATTTATCATCAAAGGATCTCAGAGTAATATGGAAGAGAGAAAAGATACAGTCTAAGTGTTTGCTTCTGATACAGAGGATGTCTTCACGATTCTTAACTGCTCTTGTTCTAAAGTAACACTGGGGTTATTTAGTCATTTTTTTCATGACACCATTAGACATAGGAGCAGAATGAGGCCATTTGGTCCGTTGAGTCTACTCTGCCATTCAGTCATGACTGCTACGCTTTCAAGTGAAAAGAAAATCACATTTACGAGGGGTGATTGATAAGTTCGTGGCCTAAGATAGAAGGAGTCCGTTTTAGAAAACAGAGCACATTTATTTTTCAACATAATCCCCTCCTGCATTTACACATTTAGTCCAGTGGCCATGGAGCATACGGATCTTGGATCTCCAGAAAATGTCCACAGCTGGGGTGATTGATAAGTTTGTGGCCTAAGGTAGAAGGCGATCAGTTATACAGCTCTTGTTACATGCACTTGCAGGTCAAGTCTTTGAGTAATCATGCAGAAAGTTTTTAGTTAAATCTCATCTCCTTCTACCTTAGGCCACGAACTTATCGATCACCACTGATGGGTTATTAACTGATGAGTTATTAACTTCAAAGTGTTGACCTGCATGTGCATGTAACGAGAGCTGTATAACTCATCTCCTTCTACCTATAAACTGTAGAGCAAATCCTCGATTTTATCCTTTGTGTCTGATAAAGGGGCCAGGGTGATCTGAAGTCTGATCAGCTGTCCCAGCACAGACCTTGCCTTCCTTTTTAGTAGTCCCTGGAAATTGAGAGTGACCTGCTTCATCTCTGGTTGTCTGGGTTGTGAGATGGATAACAAGGACAATGTGAAAACTATAAGCAACATACACAAAATGCTGGAGGAACTCAACAGGTCAGGCAGCATCTATGGAAAAGCAATAAGGTGGGGGGGGGGAGGTAGGAGAGGAAGAAGTAACAAGGTGGTAGGTGATAGGTGAAACTGGGAGGGGGAAGAGTGAAGTAGAGAGCTGAGAAACTGATAGGTGAAAGAGATCAAGGACAGGCGAAGGAGGATTCTGAAAGGAGGATAGAAGACCAGGGAAGAAAGGAAGGGGGAGGAGCATCAGATGGAGTTGATAGGCAAGATAAGGAGATAAGATGAGAGAGGGAAACAGGAAAGAGAATAGTGAAGGGAAGGTGGAATGACCAGAAGTTCAAGAAATTGATGTTCATGCCACCTGATTGGAGGCTACTCTGACAGAATATAAGGTGTTATCAGGCTAGAGTCTACCCAAACTCAAACATTGATTTCTGGAACTTTCACCCTCAGATTTTCCTTAAACAGTCCACCTTTCAACTTTAACACATGACCTCCAGTTCTAGTCCCACCCAACTTCAATGGAAAAAAGCCTACTTGCATTTATCCTATCTATACTCCTCATAATTTTGTATTCCTCTATCAAATATCCTCCCATTAACCTACAACAGACAATAAAGCCCTAACCTATTCAGCCTATTGCTATAACTCAGGCCCTTAAGTCCTGGCAACATCCTTGTAAATTTTCTCTGTATTCTTTCAATCTTATTGATACCTTTCCTGTAGCTGGCTGACCAGAACTGTACACAAAACTCCAAATTGAGTTTCACTGAAGTCTAATACAACTTCAACATAACATCCCAGCTCTTGTACTCAATACCCTGATTTACGAAGACCAATATTCCAAAGCTCTCTTCACATTGCCTGGTAACACATGTCACTCATGATGAACAATGAGATAAAGTGTCACACTGATATTAAAAATATACTTTCATGGGATTGGATCTGAGGGGATTTGGTATGACTGCACAATTTTTAATTTGATTTGAAATTCCTCTGCTAATGAAGCAATACCTGGGCAACACTGAACCGTAGGTATATGTCAAGCAATGTTTATACCATCTCTAAAAAGGAAGAATTTAACATTATTCCTTGATATTCAATGTCCTTGCCATTGCTAAGTCCCCCACTATCTACATCCTCAGTGTTACAATTGACTAGAAACCTAACATCGTGTACAGTGGAGAGCATTCTGACCAGTTAAATCACTGTCTGGTATGGAGGGGTTAATGCACAGGATTGGAAAAAGATGCAGAAGATTAAAAATAAAGCCTGCTCTGTCTTGGGCACAAGCCTCTCCAGCACTGAGAACACTTTCAAAATGTGAAGTCTCAAAAAGGCAGCATCAGTTTTAGGTTATAAGGACTTAAACAGATTAGAAGAATAGGCAAAGAAATGGCAGATGGTATCCTGTGTTGGGAAGTGTATGGTCATACACGTTGGTAGAAGAAATTAAAGGTTGACTTGTATTTTCTCTCCATTTAGAAAAAAAGAATATTGAAATGCAAAGGAACTTGGGAGTCCTTGTGCAGGATTCCCTAAAGGTTAATTTGCAGGTTGAGTCTGTAGTGAAGAAGGCAAATGCGATGTTAGCATTCATTTAAAGAGGACAAGAATATAAAAGGAAGGATGTAATATTGTAACTTTATAAAGCTCTGGTGAGGCCTCACTTGGAGTATTGTGAGCAGTTTTGGGCCCCTCATATTTGAAAGGATGTGCTAAAACTAGAAGGTTCAAAGGAGGTTCATGAAAATGATTCCAGGTTTGAACAGCTTGTCATATGAAGAACATTTAATGGGTCTAGGCCTGTATTTACTAAAATTCAGAAGAATGAGTGATGATAACCATATATAACCCTATAACCATTAAGCATGGAAACAGGCCATTTCGGCCCTTCTAGTCCATGCCAAACTCTTACTCTCACCTAGTCCCACCACCTGCATGCAACCCATAACCCTCCCTTCCTTTCCTGTCCATATAGCTGTCCAATTTAACTTTAAACAACAACATCGAACCTGCCTCAACCACTTCTATTGGAAGCTCGTTCCACAAAGCTACAACTCTCTGAGTAAAGAAGTTCCCCCTCATGTTACCCCTAAACTTTTGCCCCCTAACTCTCAACTCATGTCCTCTTGTTTGAATCTCCCCTACTCTTAATGGAAAAAGCCTATCCATGTCAACTCCATCAATCACCCTCATAATTTTAAACACCTCTATCAAGTCCCCCCCTCAACCTTCTACGTTTAAAAAAGGATCGAAAAGTAATCCGGGAAATTATAGGCCGGTGAGTTTAATGTCAGTAGTAGGTGAGTTTAATGTCAGTAGTAGGTAAGTTATTGGAGGGAGTACTAAGAGACAGAATCTACAAGCATTTGGATAGACGGGCTTATTAGGGAGAGTCAACATGGCTTTGTGCGTGGTAGGTCATGTTTGACCAATCTGTTAGAGTTTTTTGAGGAAGTTACCAGGAAAGTGGATGAAGGGAAGGCAGTGGATATTATCTACATGGACTTCAGTAAGGCCTTTGACAAGGTCCCGCATGGGAGGTTAGTTAGGAAAATTCAGTCGCTAGGTATACATGGAGAGGTGGTAAATTGGATTAGACATTGGCTCGGTGGAAGAAGCCAGAGAGTGGTGGTAGAGAATTGCTTCTCTGAGTGGAGGCCTGTGACTAATGGTGTGCCACAGGGATCAGTGCTGGGTCCATTGTTATTTGTCATCTATATCAATGATCTGGATGATAATGTGGTAAATTGGATCAGCAAGTTTGCTGATGATACAAAGATTGGAGGTGTAGTAGACAGTGAGGAAGGTTTTCAGAGCCTGCAGAGGGACTTGGACAAGCTGGAAAAATGGGCTGAAAATTGGCAGATGGAGTTTAATACTGACAAGTGTGAGGTATTGCACGTTGGAAGGACAAACCAACGTAGAACATACAGGGTTAATGGTAAGGCACTGAGGAGTGCAGTGGAACAGAGGGATCTGGGAATACAGATACAAAATTCCCTAAAAGTGTCGTCACAGGTAGATAGGGTCGTAAAGAGAGCTTTTGGTACATTGGCCTTTATTAATCGAAGTATTGAGTATAAGAGCTGGAATGCTATGATGAGGTTGTATAAAGCATTGGTGAGGCCGAATCTGGAGTATTGCGTTCAGTTTTGGTCACCAAATTACAGGAAGGATATAAATAAGGTTGAAAGAGTGCAGAGAAGGTTTACAAGGATGTTGCCGGGACTAGAGAAACTCAGTTACAGAGAAAGGTTGAATAGGTTAGGACTTTATTCCCTGAAGCTTAGAAGAATGAGGGGAGATTTGATAGAGGTATATAAAATTATGATGGGTATAGATAGGGTGAATGCAAGCAGGCTTTTTCTACTGAGGCAAGGGGAGAAAAAAAACCAGAGGACATGGGTTAAGGGTGGGGGGGGGTGCAGTTTAAAGGGAACATTAGCGGGGGCTTCTTCACACAGAGTGGTGGGAGTATGGAATGAGCTGCCAGACGAGGTGGTAAATGCGGGTTATTTTTTAACATTTAAGAATAAATTGGACAGATACATGGATGGGAGGTGTATGGAGGGATATGGTCCGTGTGCAGGTCAGTGGGACTAGGCAGAAAATGGTTCGGCACAGCCAAGAAGAGCCAAAAGGCCTGTTTCTGTGCTGTAGTTTCTATGGTTCTATGGTATGGTTCTATGGTTCCAGGGAATAAAGACCCAACTTGTTCAACCTTTCTCTGTAACTCAGGTGATGAAACCCAGCTAACATTCTAGTAAATCTTCTCGGTACTCTCTCAATTTTGTTGACATCTTTCCTATAATTTGGTGACCAAAACTGTACACAATACTCCAAATTTGGTCTCACCAGTGCCTTGTACAATTTCAACATTACATCCCAACTCCTATACTCAATGCTCTGATTTATAAAGGCCAACATACCAAAAGCTTTCTTCACCACACTATCCACATGAGATTCCATCTTCAGGGAACTATGCACCATTATTCCTAGATCCCTCTGTTCTACTACATTCTTCAATGCCCTATCATTTAGCATGTATGTCCTATTTTGATTAGTCCTGCCAAAATGTAGCAACTCACATTTATCAGCATTAAACTCCATCTGCCATCTTTCAGCCCACTCTTCTAACAGGCCTAAATCTCTCTGCAAGCTTTGAAAACCAACTTCATTATCCACAACTCCACCTATCTTAGTATCATCTGCATACTTACTAATCCAATTTACCACCCCATCATCCAGATCATTAATGTATATGACAAACAACATTGGACCCAGTACAGATCCCTGAGAGAGACACACCACTAGTCATCGGCCTCCAATCTGACAAACTGTTATCCACCACCACTTGCTGGCGTCTCCCATCCAGCCACTGCTGAATCTATTTTACTACTTCAATATTATTACCTAACGATTGAACCTTCCTAATCAACCTCTCATGTGGGATCTTGTCAAAGGCCTTACTGAAGTCCCTATAGACAACATCCACTACTTTACCCTTGTCAACTTTCCTAGTAACCTCTTCAAAAAGTTCAATAAAATTTGCCAAACATGACCTTCCACGCACAAATCCATGTTGACTGTTCCTAATCAGTCCCTGTCTATCCAGATAATTATATATAGCACCTCTAAGAATACTTTCCATTAATTTACCCACCACTGATGTCAAACTCACAGGTTGATTAATGCTAGGTTTACTCTTAGAACCCTTTTTAAACAATGGAACAACATGAGCAATATGCCAATCCTCCAGCACCATTACCATTTCTGATGACATTTGAAATATTTCTGTCAGAGCCCCTGCTAGTTCCACACTAACTTCCCCCAAGGTCCTAAGGAATATCCTGTCAGGACCTGGAGACTTATCCACTTTTATATTCCTTAAAAGCTCCAGTACTTCCTCATCTTTAATCATCATAGTTTCCATAACTTCCCTATCTGTTTCCCTTATCTTACACAATTCAATATCCTTCTCCTTAGTGAATACCGAAGGAAAAAAAATTGTTCAAAATCTCCCCATCTCTTTTGGTTCCATACATAGCTGTCCACTCTGATTCTCTAAGGGACCAATTTTATCCCTCACTATCCTTTTGCTATTAATATAACAGTGGAAACCCTTGGGATTTATTTTCACCTTACTTGCCAAAGCAACCTCGTATCTTTTAGCTTTTCTAATTTCTTTTTTAAGATTCTTTTTATATTCTTTATATTCCCCGAGCACCTCATTTACTCCATGCTGCTTATATTTATTGTAGATATCTCTCTTTTTCGGAACCAAGTTTCCAATATCCCTTGAAAACCATGGCTCTCTCAAACTTTTAACCTTTCCTTTCAACCTAACAGGAACATAAAAATTCTGCCCCTCAAAATTTCACCTTTAAATGACCTCCATTTCTCTATTACATTCTTCCCATAAAACAAATTGTCCCAATCCACTCCTCCTAAATCCTTTCGCATCTCCTCAAAGTTAGCCTTTCTCCAATCAAAAATCTCAACCAAAAGTCCAGACCTATCCTTCTCCATAATTATATTGAAACTAATGCCATTGTGATCACTGGACCTGAAGTGCTACCCAAGACAAACCTCCATCACGTGACCTATCTCATTCCCTAACAGGAGATCCAACACTGCCCCTTCTCTCGTTGGTACCTCTATGTATTGCTGCAAAAAGCTATCCTACACACATTTTGCAAACTCCAAACCATCCAGCCCTTTTGCAGTATGGGCTTCCCAATCTATGTGTGGAAAATTAAAATCTCCAACAATCACAACCTTGTGCTTACTACAAATATCTGCTATCTCTTTACAAATTTGCTCCTCCAGTTCTCGGTCCCCATTAGGTGGTCTATAATATACCCCTATAAGCATCACAACACCTTTTCTATTCCTCAATTCCACCCAAATAGCCTCCCTAGACGAGTCCTCTGATCTATCCTGCCAGAGCACCTCTGTTATATTTTCTGTGACAAACAATGCAACACCTCCCCCCTTACCCTCTGATTCTATCACACATGAAGCAACGAAATCCAGGAATATTTAGTTGACAATCACACCCTCTTGTAACCATGTTTCACTAATAGCTACCACATCATACTTCCAGGTATCAATCCATGATCTCATTGAAATCTATTGAATGGTGAAAGGCTTGATTGAGTGGATGTGGAGAAGACATTTCCCATGGTGGAAGAGAATCAGACCAAAGGATACAGCCTTAGAATGGAGGGGCATCCTTTCAGAACGGAGATAAGGAGGAGTTTCTTTAACCAGAGAGTGGCGAATCTGTGGAATCCTTTGGCACAAATCGCTGTGGAAGCCAAGTCTTTAAGTGTACTTAAGGCAAAGGTTGATAGATTCTGGATTCGTCAGGGCAAGAAGGGATACAGGGAGAAGTCAGGAGATTAGAGCTGAGAGAAAAAATGGATCAGCCTTAATGAAATAGCTCAGGGGCCAAATAGCCTAATTCTTTTCCTTATGGTCTTATGGTCATCCATCATCAACGACCCCCATCACCCAGGACATGCCCTTTTCTCATTGCTACCATCATGGAGGAGTCAAGGAGCCTGAAGAAATGCACTCAAAGTTTTACAAACAGCTTCATCTTCTCCTCCATCAGATTTCTGAATGGACAATAAATGCTCAGGAATAGTTTTCCATGGATTTGTGTGTGGAAGGTCATGTTTGACAAATCTTATTGAACTTTTTCATGAGGTTACGAAGAAAGTTGACAAGGGTAAAGCGGTGGATGTTGTCTATATGGACTTCAGTAAGGCCTTTGACAAGGTTCCACACGGAAGGTTAGATAGGAACGTTCAATCGGAAGTAGTAAAATGGATTCAGCAGTGGCTGGATGGGAGACGCCAGAGAGTAGTGGTGGATAACTGTTTGTCAGATTGGAGGACGGTGTGTAGCGGTGTGCCTCAGGGATCTGTACTGGGTCCAATGTTGTTTGTCATATATATTAATGATCTGGATGATGGGGTGGTAAATTGGATTAGTAAATATGTAGATGATACTAAGATAGATGGTGTTGTGGATGATGAGATAGGTTTTCAAAGCTTGCAGAGAGATTCAGGCCAGTTAGAAGAGTGAGCTGAAAGATGGCAGATGGAGTTTAATGCTGAAAAATGTGTGGTGCTACATTTTGGTCGGACTAATCAAAATAGAGCATACATGGTAAATGGTAGGGCGTTGAAGAATGCTGTAGAACAGAGGGATCTAGGAATAATGGTGCATAGTTCCCTGAAGGTAGAATCTCATGTGGATAGTGTGGTGAAGAAAGCTTTTGGTATGCTGGCCTTTATCAATCAGAGCATTGAGTATAGGAGTTGGGATGTAATGTTGAAATTGTATAAGGCATTGGTAAGGCCAAATTTGGAGTATTGTGTACAGTTCTGGTCACCGAATTATAGGAAAGATGTCAATAAAATTGAGAAAGTACAGAGGAGGTTTACTAAAATGTTGCCTGGGTTTCATCTCCTAAGTTACAGAGAAAGGTTGAACAAGTTAGGTCTTCATTCTTTGGAGTGTAGAAGGTTGAGGGGGGACTTGATAGAGGTATTTAAAATTATGAGGGGGATTGATAGAGTTGACATGGATAGGCTTTTTCCATTAAGAGTAGGGGAGATTCAAACAAGAGGACATGAGTTGAGAGTTGGGGGGCAAAAGTTTAGGGGTAACATGATGGGGAACTTCTTTACTCAGAGTGGCAGCTGTGTGGAATGAGTTTCCAGCAGAAGTGGTTGAGACAGGTACAATGTTATCGTTTAAAGTTAAATTGGATAGGTATATGGACAGAAAAGGAATGGAGGGTTATGGGCTGAGTGCAGGTCAGTGGGACTAGGTGAGAGTAAGAGTTCAGCACGGACTAGAAGGGCCGAGATGGCCGGTTTCCGTGCTGTAATTGTTGTATGGTTATATAGTTCCTCACTACTTTTGCTCTCTTTTGGTACTAGTCATTTAAATAAATATATATAAATGTGCGCGTGCGTGTGTGTGTAGACGTATATATATTTCTTATTGTAATTTGTATTTTTTTATGTATTTTGCTGTACTGTTGCTGCAACCAAATTTCACAACATATGTCAGTGACAATAAACCAGAAGTTAAATTTTAGATATGGAATAAAATGTGCATAAATGCATCAATACTAACACCTATTTACAATGTAAATAGCATTATCAAAACTGGCTTAAAGTGTTTATAGTGCAGTGTTGTGCCTCAGGTACGTAATAGACAGTGGAGGGTGAGGGGGTTAATTAGAATGGTTGATCAGAGTAACAGCCTGTGTGAATTTTTTCTTTTAATAGCCTATAGTGCTTTGCAAGTGAAGCATTTGGAACAGGTAGTTTACAGGGTGGAAGAATTCCACAATGTTTCTTTCCTGTCTCATTCTTTGTCCTGGACATGTACAAGGCCTACTGAGATGGTAGGCAGTCACAAACAATAGGCTGTAACTTCCCTTTGGACTTGGAAATGATTCCATATGGCAGATCCGAAGTGAGGTGCTGTTGAGAACAAGGAAAACCCAATATCTGATCAATTTAAGCGCCAGGCCAGATTGAAAAAGTCGGGTACAGGCCGAATCAAGGTGGTGTCATCTAAGCCTCAGAACTTACCAATGCAACTGGAACCAAGGCTTAGATTCTGATTTAAGTATGAACCGAATTTGAAACATTGGGTCCTGGTCAAATCGAGGCCGCAGGGTCCAAGCCTCAGAGCACATCAAAGAGATTGAATCCATTGTCTGGACAATGATTTAGGCACTGGCCAGATTGAAAACATCAGGATATCATGGCCTGAGGCAAGGATCAGCCCAGATCAACTCACTGCTCTGCTCCACACTGAACTAAGGGTCTGTGGTTGGACTCTTTTTGTGGACTTCAGTTCAAAATGCTCTTTGTTTGCATTTATTGTTTGCATTTGGTGTTGATGGACTTCTTTTGTTTTAATAGGGTCTTTTGTGTTTCTTTGTTACATGGCTGGCTGTTAGGATATGAATCCCAATATAATGTATACATACTGTGATAATGAATGTACTTTTAACTTTGATGTGTGGATGCTCTCTGTGATGCCAGTGCGGAATTACACAGTACAATCTGGGCAAGGTGGAATTTTACCAGCTGCTGTAAGAGGTACATCCTCTGCTGAGTCTTTTTGTTAATGAAGGAGATATGGTTCTTCCACATGAAGTCCTGAAAAATAATGATGCCTCAGAAGCTGAATGTTGAAATAGTGCTAACTGTACAGTTGTTGATGATGAGTGAGTGGAGACACATTACTCCTGAAGTCATGCATGACCACAATATTTAGGGTTTTCATCTCCAAGTTGTTTTGATATCACCAGGATATTAGCTTTTTTTAATATCCAATTTTTTTCATTGACTTAACTGACTCAGAATTCCTCTGCCAGGATTTGAACCGAACTTCTCCAAATTGTTTGTCTTCCTCAGTCGAGTATGCAGTGTAATGTAACAACAAGCCCTTTCCTTTGTACTTCTTTCTTTCCAAGGATTTCTTTTCAAGGATTTCGCTTACCTTTCTCTTGCGGTGGCTACAGTAATGGTCACCAGGTGTACTAAGGGACAGACAATAACTGGTCTGATATTTAAGTATTCTAAGTGGACGTAAGGAATCAAACACCAAAGCTAAAAATTGAAATGGAGCAACAGAAGAGGCTTTGCTGCACTTTCATGGGCAATTACACACATGTGTCTGCTCCACATTAATCCATCATCTGGGCACCATTGACTAATAACTGAGAGTGCACTTGGGCACTCTTTCCTAGAAAGCATTTCATATGCCTCATGCAGAATGTATTAAGCAACACCTAAGCATAATGAATCCATTTACTCAGTCAGGTAAACCTGGGCAAATCACTGTTTTGCTCAAATATTTAATCACATCTATTTTACTGATCTGCATTTTTTTTGTACCCAGTTGCTGTATAATTTCTAAATGCTATCCATATAAGTATGCAAAGCATCCTGACAATCAGCAGAGACTTTCTTCCCATCATTTTCAAATCAATCAAATCAAGCCAATCTAAGTTTAATTATCATTCAACCATAAATGGTCACAGCCAAATGAGACAGCACTTCTCTGGGGCCAATGTGGGAAACAACACAGTAAAATAAATACATTCAAAATACCAGGAGAAAAAAAACAGTTACAGAAGAAAACACATACATAGTGCAAGACCCTGAGCAACATGTATTGCAACATGTTCCCAACAATCCAGTCAGGATTTTGCACTGGATTCAAGCCAGTTTCTCAAAGGTAGAAATCATACCGAAGTCATGCTGGGAAATGCTGGCAATGAAATGATCAACATTTATCCAATTCAATGGCAGATCCCAACAGTGAGCTATGAAGTCATGGGGTAACTGATAGATCCCAGAGTTTAAATCTGCCATGAGACAGAACTGCCAGTTGTGAGATCCCTTATGGATCCTGCACCTAATCAGAACTAGTGCAGAATCCAATACCCAGTCCATAGTACTCTGGATTAAGAGGCAAAAAGGAAGGTAAGTTATTTGCTTTTAGTTACACTAGTTCAGTTTAATTCATTAATACTTTTTATTTGTTTATAATTAATTTCATTTAAAAATATAGACTTAGTGACTACTCTATTAGCTATCTCCTGTATCAAATAAAGAGGCCACTGAGTATACATTTGTGTTCTTTTGCTGCTGTTACACATTCACTTCAAGGTTTGATGTGTTGTGCATTTAGAGATGCTCTTCTACAAATGAGGTTCTTTGAGTCACTGTCACCTTCCTGTCAGCTTAACCCAATGTGGCCATTCTCCTCTGACTTTTTTCAGTAAAAAGATGTTTTCATCCATGGAACTGCCTCTCCCTGGATGTTTTTTTTAAACACCATTCCCTATAAACTCTGGAGACTGCCATGTGTGAAAATCCCAGGAGATCAGCAGTTTCTGAGATATTCAAACCACTGTGCCTGGTACCAACAATCAGGTTCAAATTTAAATTCAAGTTTAATTGTCAATCAATCAAACATGAATACAGCCAAATGAAACACCTTTATTCCAGGGCCAAGATGCAAAATAGAGGACCAACAGTCATTCACAGTGCAAGGCATATGTAACACATACAAGAAAGCAGTAAACATAAAGTCACACAAAAAGAGATAATGTAGCCCAAGTCCCTAAATATCCTGTCCTATAGATTTATGGGGCATGATGTTGTCAACAAGAACAAGCCCAAAGCTGCCCAACCATTATCTGGTAGTACGGATGCAGATGAACATAATCCGGCAACTGGAGAGTACCGCTGGCACGGATCAGACCCCAACCCAGTATGGACACAAGTGAAGTGAGTCCTCCATGCCTCTGCCCTGTTCCACAACCCCTCTGGCATCTCCCTGCTGTGCAGCTGCAACAGGCAATCCCACACCGTGAGGGCCTAGTTCACGCTACAACCAAGCCTATGCGGCTCCCCACTTTCTCTCAGTCTCCGCAATGAACCAGTGAACTGGCCATGCAGAATTCTACGTTAAGAATGTAGAAAAACCATGGTCATAACATGGTCAACTATCATCAAAGTCACTTAGATCATATTTCTCCCCCATTCTGATAGTTGGTCTGAACAACTGACCATGTCTGCATGCTTTTATGCATTGAGTTGCTGCTACGTGATTGGCTGATTAGATATTAGCATTAACAATCAGGGGTACAGGTTTACCTAATATAGTGTCCACTATGTACTTTTATATACAAAATTATAAAGGGTATAGATAAAGTAAATACAAGCAGTTTTGTTTTCCACTGAAGCTGGGTGAGACAAGAACTGGAGGTTATGGGTTAAAGGTGGAAGTTGAAATGTTTAAGGGAAGTGTGGTGGGGAACTTCTTCGCTCAGATGGAGGTGAGAGTAGAATAAGCTGCCAGCAAGAAATGGTGGTTTCCCAGATTAATTTTGATATTTAGAGAAGTTTTGTTAAATACATGGATGGGAGAAGTGTGGAAGGCTGTGGTCCAGGTGCAGGTCAATGGGACAGGCAGGATAATAGTTCAGCATGGACTAGATGAGCCAAAGGGTCAGTTCCTGTGCTATGCTTCCCTATGACTCTGTCTTTTTAAAAATTTAGCTATTCGGTTATGGAAACATGACTGCAGGGAAACAGGCCTTTTAACCATCTTGTCAATACTCAACAAACTACCTATCAAAGATCATTCCACCTGCCTGCATGTGGCCCATATCCCTGTGTATATATACCCGTCCAAATATCTCAACAGCACCTTCTGACAGCTTGTTCCACGTGCACATCACTGTGTGAAGTAGTTGCCCCTCAGGTTCCCTTTAAAGTTTTCCCTTCTCAACTTACAATTTTGTTTAACATCAGAGACTTGAAAAACATAAAAATTTATATGAGGCTTTCTAGGAGCAAAAGAGAAAAGCCACATGTAATTAATGTCTGAACAATCGTTAATTTACTGAAACTATAGCACACCAAGAGACCAGATAAATCTGATATCCCTGAACACAATTTTGGGACAGCCTTGTACATTTCTTACACACTTCTTAATTAGCTAAACTTTGATTGTTCTATTTCCTTGATTATGTCATTAGACAGTAGATTTAATTAACAGTAAAACTAAGTTTTGATTACAAAGTAAAATATACTGTAAGTCGAACAGTAATTCTCAGTTTTAGCCACAAGAATAGTGGCATGAGACAACATGAAATCACCAATCTTCTATAATTTGGTGCTGTTAAAACTGCACACCATCTCTCCATTGTCAAAACTTGTCAGTGGATCCCTGACACTACATCAGCACACATTACATCTGATTATACTAGTTGTAAACTTTCTTTGTCCTGGCACCTCCTACGAAGTGAAATCAAGCGATACAGGTGACAATAAAGCTTCACTCCTAAGTGACTCATCATTACCCGAGATACGGCCTACTATTGTTGTGTCATCAGCAAACTTATGTACTGTATTGAGTTTGACGGAAACTTGGTTACACAATCATGGGTGTACAGTGAGTACAGCAGGGGGCTGAGTACACAGCCTTGTGGGGCACCGGTGCTCAGAGTGATTATAGAGGAGAGTTTGTCCCCTATTTTTACAGCCTGGGTCCTGTCTGTGAGGAAGTTGAAGATCCAGCTGCAGATCTGAGTGCTAAGGCCCAGGTTCCGGAGCTTAGGAATCAGTTTATTTGAAATGATGGTATTAAAGGCTGAGCTGTAGTCAATGAAAAGAAGCCTTATGTATGCGTCTTTATTCTCCAGGTGTTCTAAGGAGGAATGTAGGGCCAGAGAGATGGCATCTGCCGTTGACCTGTTGCTCTGGTAGGCGAATTGCAAAGCGTCGAGGTTGACCGGTAGGCTGTGGTTGATGTGTGCCATAACCAATCTCTCGAAGTACTTCATAGCAATTGATGCCAGAGCCGCAGGTCGATAGTCATTCAAGCATGCCACCTTGCTCTTCTTCGGCACTGGGATTATCACTGCCTTCTTAAAACACGAGGGGATCCTAGACTGAAGCAAGGAGCAGTTGAAGATGTCAGTAAACACTCCAGCTAGCTCGTTTGCACAGGCCCGGAGAACCTGTCCCGGGACACCATCTGGGCCCATTTGTGTAGGTAGATAAGTATGTATCTGTTAAAGTATGCATACGTTATCCATAAAGTAAATACAGTTGACCAAATTCCTTTTCTTCCAAACATTTACAGGAAAATAAAGAAATATAATAGTACTTACGAAAAATATGTAAATAACATCCAAATTCCACTACAAAGAAGGCATAGCAGCAGCTCTACTTTCTCAAAGGTTTGTGCAGATACAGCATGTCATCTAAATCCTTGACAAATTTCTATAGATGTAGAGTGAAGAGTATCCTGACAGATTGCATGACAACCTGGTATCGAAAGCCAATGCCCAAGAATGAAAAAAAACTTTCAAAAACTGGTGGATACTGTGATGAATATTCACGGTCCTGGGCCGAGGGGGTGGGGGGAAATAGGTGTGGGGGGGCGTTCTTTTTTTTTTACCAAGGTCAGCTTTCTGAACACTTCAGCTAACACTGCTAGAGAACAAAGTGTTGCTTTTGAATAAGTTAAACTTGCAAACAATAATCTTTGTTTAGCCTCTTGTCGTAGGAGCCAATCTTCAGTTCTTAATACATATAACCATACAATAATTATAGCACAGAAACAAGCCATCTTGGCCCTTCAAGTCCGTGCCGAACACTTACTCTCACCTAGTCCCACCGACCTGTACTCAGCCCATAACCCTCCATTCCTTTCCTTTCCATATATCTATCCAATTTAACTTTAAACGACAACATCGAACCTGCCTCTACCACTTCTGCTGGAAGCTCGTTCCACACAGCTACCACTCTCTGAGTAAAGAAGTTCCCCCTCGTGTTACCCCCAAATGTTTGCCCCCTAACTCTCAACTCATGTCCTCTTGTTTGAATCTCCCCTACTCTCAATGAAAAAAGCCTATCTACGTCAACTCTATCTATCCTCCTCAATTTTAAACACCTCTATCAAGCCCCTCGCAACCTTCTACGCTCCAAAGAATAAAGACCCAACTTGTTCAATCTTTCCCTGTAACTTAGGTGCTGAAACCCAGGTAAAATTCTAGTAGATCTTTTCTGTACTCTCTCTATTTTGTTGACATCTTTCCTATAATTCGGTGACCAGAACTGTACATAATACTCCAAATTTGGCCTCACCAATGCCTTGTACAATTTTAACATTGCATCCCAACTCCTATAATCAATGCTCTGATTTATAAAGGCCAGCATACCAAAAACTCTCTTCACCATCCTATCCACATGAGAGTCCACCTTCGGGGAACTATGCACCATTATTCCTACATCCCTCTGTTCTACTGCATTCTTCAATGCCCTACCATTTGCCATGTATGTCCTATGTTTGTATTTTGATTAGTCCTACCAAAATGTAACACCTCACACTTATCAGCATTAAATTCCATCTGCCATCTTTCAGCCCACTCTTCTAACTGGCCTAACTCTCTCTGCAAGTTTTGAGAGCCTGCTTCATTATCCACAATGCCACCTAACTTAGTATCAGCTGCATACTTACTAATCAAATTCACCACCCCATCATCCAGATCATTAATGTATATGACAAATAACATTGGACCCAGTACAGATCCCTGAGGCACACCACTAGTCACCGGCCTCCAATCTGATGAACAGTTATCCACCACCACTCTCTGGCAACTCCCATCCAGCCACTGTTGAATCCAATTTACTACGTCAATATTAATACCTAACAATTGAACCTTCCTCACTAACCTTCCGTGTGGAACCTTGTCAAAGGTCTTACTGAGGTCCGTATAGACAACATCCACCTGTTTACTCTCGTCAACTTTCCTAGTAACCTCTTCAAAAATTCAATAAGATTTATCAAACATGACCTTCCATACATAAATCCATGTTGACTGTTCCTAATCAGACCCTGTCTATACAGATAATTATATATACCAACTCTACTTTCCATTAATTTACCCACCACTGATGTCAAAATTACAGGCCGATAATTGCTAGGTTTACTATTAGAACTCTTTTTAAACAATGGAACCACATGAGCAATACACCAATCCCCTGGCACCATCCCAGTTTCTAATGACATTTGAAATATTTCTGTCAGAGCCCCTGCTATTTCCAGACTAACTTCCCTCAAGGTCCTAGGGAATATCCTGTCAGGACCCGGAGACTTATCCACTTTTATATCCCTTAAAAGCACCAATACTTCCTCTTCTGTAATCATCATAGTTTCCATAACTTCCCTACCTGTTTCCCTTATCTTACACAATTCAATATCCTTCTCCTTAGTGAATACCGAAGAAACGAAATTGTTCAAAATCTCCCCCATCTCTTTTGGTTGTACACATAGCTGTCCACTCTTATTCTCTAAGGGACTAATTTTATCCCTCACTATCCTTTTGCTATTAACATAACCGTAGAAACCCTTTGGATTTATTTTCACCTTACTTGCCAAAGCAACCTCGTATCTTCTTTTAGCTTTTCTAATTTCTTTCTTAGATTCTTTTCACATTCTTTATATTCCTCGAGCACCTCATTTACTCTATGCTGCCTATATTTATTGCAGATCTCTCTCTTTTTCGGAAGCAAGTTTCCAATATCCCTTGAAAACCACGGCTGTCTCAAACTTTTAACCTTTCCTTTCAACCTAACAGGAACATAAATATTCTGTACCCTCAAAATTTCACCTTTAAATGACCTCCATTTCTCTATTACATCCTTCCCATAGAACAATTTGTCCCAATCCACTCCTCCTAAATCCTTTTGCATTTCCTTAAAGTTAGCCTTTCTCCAATCAAAATCTCAACCCTGAGTCCAAACCTATCTTTCTCCATAATTACATTGAAACTAATGCCATTGTGATCACTGGACCCGAAGTGCTCCCCAGCACATACCTCCATCACCTGACCTATCTCATTCCCTAACAGGAGATCCAACACTGCCCCTTCTCTCACTGGTACCTCTATGTATTGCTGCACACATTTTACAAACTCCAAACCATCCAGCCCTCTTACAGTATGGGCTTCCCAGTCTATGTGTGGAAAATTAAAATCTCCCACAATCACAACCTTGTGCTTACTACAAATATTTGCTATCTCCTTACAAATTTGCTCCTCTAATTGTCGCTCCTCATTAGTTGGTCTATAATACACCCCTATAAGTGTTATTACATCTTTCCCATTCCTCAATTCCACCAATAATAGCCTCCCTAGATGAGCCCTCTAATCTACCCTGCCAGAGCATTGCTGTAATATTTTCTGACAAGCAATGCAACACCTCCCCCTCTTGTCCCTCCGATTCTATCACACCTGAAGCAACGAAATTCAGGGATGTTTAGTTGCCAATCACATCCTCCTGCAACCATGTTTCACTAATAGCTACGACATCATACTTCCAGGTATCAATCCATCCACCTTTCTTGTAAGCCCATCCACCTTTCTTGTAATGCTCCTAGCATTAAAATAAACGCATTTAAGGATTTTTCCACCTCTTACTCTGTTTATCACTAACAACTTTACTATCTCCTTTTTCTTCCTTCTCCCCTACATCTGTTCCTAGACTCTCGTTCCCCTCCCCCCCCCCATATCTACTTTAAATCCACTGCAGCCTCTCTAGCAAACCTACCTGCAAGAATATTTGTCCCCCTCAAGTTCAGATGTAAACCGTCCCACCGGAACAGGTCCCACCTTCCCTGGAAAACTGCCCAATTATCTATAAATCTGAAGCCCTCCCTCCTGCACCACGTCTTCAGCCAAGTGTTGATCTGCACTAACTTACTATTTCTAAACCCACCTGCACGTGGCACTGGTAGCAATCCTGAGATTGCTATCCTGGAGGTCCTGTCGTTTAACTTGGCGCCTAACTCCCGAAACTCACTTTTCAGGACTTCCTCACTTTTCCTACCCATGTTATTGGTCCCTACATGGACCACAACATCCGGCTGCTCACCTTCTCTCTTGAGAATACTGAGAACTTGATCCAAGATGTCGCGGACCTTGGCACCAGGGAGGCAACAGACCATCCGGGATTCTCGATCTCTTCCACAGAAACTCTTATCTGTCCCCCTAACTATCGAATCCCCTATCACTACTGCTCTCCTCTTAATGTAAATGGCAAACAATAATCAGTTTGAAAATACAGCTTTGAAAATATGCACTGTCTATAGAGCCACAGACATATCAGCCCACAGCACGTAGGCTTAGTACTCAAGAAGTGCAGTGTAAAATAATGGATTGTTTAATTTTGCTTGTTTCAAACTTAGACAACAGGCTAATTTTTTTTTTGTTCAAGGAAGCTTGCAGATCGGATTATCATTCAGCATATCAAATGGCTGATTTGTTAATAGTTTGAAGGATTGTGTACTCAGGCAGTCAGCTTCACTGTGTTAATTGCGGATACCTGGAAACTCTATCTCCATAAGCTTTTACAGCTTATGTGAAAATATATTTGAAAAAATACCATATGGGTGAAGTCACCCAAGTGGCAAAGAAACAGTATAAATGTAGAGATTAGTTAAGCCTTGTTGGGAACGTTGAGAAGCATGACAGAAACATGGGGTGAATGAGAACCTATTCCTCTGTCTTCGATTTCTGCAACTGTGACTGGTTCACCTGCAGTTCATGGGTATGTATTTTTAGTTTATAGGAATTATACCTGTGTTTTGGAAAGACGTTATCATTTAGAAATTGTTTGTAATTTGGAAGTTTTTTTATGAGATAAAAATCCTGTGAGTTTTAAATTTGTTTTAATAATGTTGTTTGAATTTAAATGAGTATCACTAAAAATAAATGAATTGTGTTAAAACTATTTTGTTAGCTGGAAGTATCTCTTCCTTGGGTAGGGAGGGGAATCCACTGTTCAAATAGTGGGCATTGCCGCGAAGGATAAACAGAAGTGAACTAGTTTTTGAAGAGTCAGCAGTTACAGTATAACCTCCTTTTAGAGAGGATACTCATAGCTATCTAAATCAGGTCCTCATTTGAGTTAAGGCCTTTGCAGTCAGCAAATCAAAAACCTTCAAAATACAGCCCACTCCATCATAGGAAAAGCCCTCCCCACCATTGAGCACATCCACAAAGAGCGCTGGCACAAGAAAGCAGTATCCAAAATCAAGGACCTTCACCATCCAAGCATGCTCGCTTCTCATTGCTGCTAACAGGAAGGAAGTGTAGGAGCCTTAAGACCCACTCCACCAGATTCAGGAAGAGTTATTACCCTGTAACTATCAGGTTCCTGAACCATTGCAGACAACATCACTCACCTCAACTCAGAACTGATTCCACAACCTATGGACTCACTGCCAAAGTCTCTACAACTCATTTCCTCAGTATTTATTTATTTATTCACACAATTTGTCTTCTTTTACACACTAGTTGTTCATCAGTTTTGTATAGCTTTTCATAAATTATATTGTAAAAATATACATTTTTGTAGATTACAAAAATGCTATTGGACTTCTTTATTTTCCTGAATATACCTGCAAGAAAGTGATTCTCAAAGTAAGATGTGGTGACATTCTGTATTGGTACTTTAAAATTAAGTTAACTTTGAGCTTTCAAACAAGAGAAAATCTGCAGATGCTGGACATCTGAGCAACACATACAAAATGCAGGAAGAACTCAGCAGGCCAGGCAGCATCTATGGAAAAAAGTACAGTCAATGTTTTGGGACAAACCCCTTCGGCAGGACTCCATTTTGAACTTTGAAGTATGAACAAAGACTGACAAACAGCTAATATGCAAAAGAAGACATCTTACAAATTAGTTAAAGTTAAATAAATAATACTGAATTGTAGTATCCTTGTAAGTAAGTATGTAGCTTGTGGAGTCAGTTTGTGTGAAGTTATCCACACTAGTTCAGGAGCTTGAATCTGAATGGACATTGAACCATGAATATCACCTCACTACTTTTTTATTTTTATTTTTGATACTTGGGAGTGTCACAGTCAAGCTTAAACCGTTCCTCAGAGAGAACTGCTCCAGAATAAGAATGACAGGCAGCTGTCGGGCTTCTGGGCCAGTATGGATGGCCTCACTCATGACAGGCTTATTCATTAATCAAATGGCAAGAAAGCTAATGGAATGTTGGCCTTCGTAACAAGGAGAGTTGAGTATAGGAGCAATGAGGTCCTTCTGTAGTTGTACAGGGCCCTGGTGAGACCACACCTGGAGTATCCTGTGCAGTTTTGGTCTCCAAATTTGAGGAAGGATATTCTTGCTATTGAGGGAGTGCAGCGTAGGTTCACAAGGTTAATTCCCGGGATGGTGGGATTGTCAAATGTTGAAAGATTGGAGTGACTGGGCTTGTATACACTGGAATTTAGAAGGATGAGGGGGGATATGATTGAAACATATAAGATTATTAAGGGATTGGACACGCTAGAGGCAGGAAGCATGTTCCTGATGTTAGGGGAGTCCAGAACCAGAGGCCACAGTTTAAGAATAAGGGGTAGGCCATTTAGAATGGAGTTCAGGAAAAACTTTTTCACCCAGAGAGTTGTGGATCTGTGGAATACTCTGTCTCAGAAGGCAGTGGAGGCCAATTCTCTGGATGCTTTCAAGAAAGAGTTTAGATAGAGCTGTTAAAGATAGTGGAGTCAAGGGATATGTGGATAAGGCAGGAAAAGGGTACTACTGATTGTGGATGATCAGCCATGATCACAGTGAATGGTGGTGCTGGCTCCAAGGGCAAATGGCCTAATCCTGCACCTATTGTCTATTGTCTATTATTGTCTATTAACCTACAGACTCATTTTCAAGGAATCTACAACTCAGAATACGAGGACACTTCTTTAAAACAGAGATCAGGAAGAATTTCTTTAGCCAGATGATGGTGAATCTGTGAACTCTTGCCACAGACAGTTGTAGAGGCCAAGTCATTGGGTACATTTAAAGTAGAGTTTGATAGGTTCTTGATTAGTCAAGGCATCAAAGGTTACTGGGAGAAGGCAGGAGAATGGGGTTAAGAAGTATGATAAATCAGCCATGATGGAGTAGTGGAGCAGAATTGATGATCTAATTCTGCTCCTACATCTTATAGTCTAACTGCCTTAAAGTCAAGAATAAGAACTATTGCAGATATTTCCTCTCTTCATTAAAATAGTTACAATCCAGTAAGAAGTTAATAATAATGATTTAAAATAAGGACCTAAAGAAGGGTCAACTGCTTATTCCTCTTCATAGATGCTGCCTGACCTGTTGAGTTCCTCCAACATTTTGTATCTGTTACTCTGGATTTCCAGCAACTACAGAATCTCTTGTGTTAATAATAATGACTTTCTACCTTAATTTCTCCTTTGAGGAATGCAAGTGGACATTGGATGGCTCACTGTCAATTGGATGACCACATCATGGCTGTCTGTTCCAGCTGTGAGTAGATTATTGCAATCGTTTTTCAACAGATCTCGGCTGCAATACCGTCAGGCCCTGGTGATTTGTTGGGTTATAGCTGTTTGATGGCTTTGATGACCTCATGAAGAGTAGGGGGAGAATCTAGCTCGAACAGTATGGGTCGAGGGTGTACTCTGACCAGTGCTTGATGGCTTGGTGATGGATTCTGGTTTGTTCAGCAGCTCATTGAAGTGCTCTTGCCATCTTTTCATGTGCTCCTACTTCTCAGTGAAGGTGGATGTACTGTCCTTGCTCAGGAGCTGTGAGGTGCCTTGTTTTGATGGACCATACACAACCCTGATTGCTTCATAGAAGCTTCTTGAATCATTACAGTCAGCGAAGACTTGTAACTCCTTGGCTTTATTCGCCCACCACTGGTCTTTCATAGCACTGAGCTGTCTCTGCAAAGTTGGCTTTGCACTGAAAAAGGCACGTTTTTAGGAACTTGAGTTTGGGTGTCGAAGAAGAGCCTGGTGTGCAGCTGCCTTAGCTCTTAAAAGGTCTTGCACGGATTGGTTGCTCACATCAAACCAGTCCTGATGCTCGTGCTTGACTTTCCTCAAGGTGTCCCGGGCAGCGCTGTAGACCGTTTCTTTGAAGGCATTCCAGTGCTCAGTAACATCGTCTGGTGGATTCTCAACCCAGTCTGCTTAGAGCAGTTTCCATAGAGGATTTCATGGCATCAGCACACTCACGATGTTTCGTTTTGGTGGTGTTCAGCTTTTTGGGTGGTTTGGCAGCATTCAGTCTGTGTGGAGGTTTGATCGATAGACATAGATCCGACCACACCATTTGATGATCAGTTGAGCACTCAGCTCCACGCTTAACTCTGGTGATACGAACGTCAGAGATGTCTCGTTGTCGGGTGACGACATAGTCAATGAGATGCCAGCTTTTAGATCATGGACGCATCCATATGCATTTGAGCTTGTCTGGCAATCTGAATAGTGTGTTAGTAATGCACAGTTTGAATTCTGTGCACATCAAGAGGAGCAGTAGACCATTACCGTTACTGTTGCCAACCCCTTGGCGTCCAATCACACCAGGACATACAGTGGACTCCTTGCCAACCCGAGCATTAAAGTCTCCCAGCAACAGCAGCTTATCGGAAGTTGCCACGCTACTGATGGTGGTTTCCAGCTCACTGTAAAAAGCCTCCTTGACTTCACTGGGATTAATCAGAGTTGGGGCATAAACGTTGACTATGGTGAGGTGGCGTTTTCCTTGCAAAGGTGTACGCAAGGTCTGGATTTGGTCATTTACAGCAACAGGCAGGGTTGGTAGCTTTGTTGCAAGGCATCAAAGCCAACAAACAGCTAAAACCCAAAAAAGCACCAGGGCCTGATGGTATCGCAGCTGAGATCTACCAGTATGGTGGTCACACACTGACATCATGCCTGCACTAGCTGTTCACAAAGTTGTGTGGAGCTGCAGAACTACCACAAGGCTTCAAAGACGCATCAATCGTGACCATCTACAAGAACAAGGGAGACAAGAGAGACTGCAACAATTACCGTGGCATCTCTCTTCTGTCAGTTGCTGGAAAATGCCTCATGAAGATCATCCTTAGATGCTTGGTGTCCAATATCAGTGACAACATCCTTCCAGAAAGCCAGTGTGGTTTTCGAACAGGCTGTAGTACAGTGGACATGATCTTTTCACTAAGGCATCTCCAAGAGAAATGTGTTGAGCAGCAGAGAAGTCTCTATGTCACATTTGTTGATCTAACCAAAGAGTTTGACACTGTTAGTAGAGATGGCCTGTGGAACCTCCTACCAAAATTTGGTTGCCACCCATGACTGACCATCATCATCCATCAGTTTCACAAAGGCATGGAAGGCCGCATCAACATGTGTAGTGAGTTGTCAGACCCATTTCCCATCAGCAACGGTGTAAAGCAGGGTTGTGTTCTGGCTCCTACACTGTTTGGACTATTCTTCACTGCTGTTCTTCAGGATGCCACATCAGACCTGAAGTTAGGGGTCTTCCTACAAACAAAGTCTGATGGCAGGCTCCTCGACTTTGCAAGGTTGACAACAAAAACAAAAGTCAGGGACATTGTGGTGCATGAGCTACAGTTTGCTGATGACTGTGCACTGGTTGCCCGCTATCTCAAAGACTTATAGGAGATCATCAGTCGCTTTGCCAGTGCAGCCAAAAGCTTCAGACTGACAATCAGCCTGAAAAAGACAGATGTTTCGTACCAACCAGCTCCTGGCTCAAGCTACGAAGAACCAACTGTCCTCATTAATGACGCTCGTCTCAATGCTGTCAACAGGTTTTGCTACCTGGGCAGCATAATAACCTCAGCTTCTCTGGATGCACAGATTGAGTCAAGAACCAGAAAAGCCTGCTTTGTCTTTGGTCAGCTGAAAGATCGAGTTTGGTCACAGAACATCAGGTTGGCCACCAAGTGCAAGGTATACAGGGCCGTTGTCATATCAACCTTGTTATACGGACGTGAGACATGGTGCCCATATCAGAGACACTTACGCCAGCTTAACCAGCTGCAGCAGCATCACCTACATTCTCTGATGAAGATCACCTGGCGAGACAAGGTCTCCAATATCGAGGTCCCCTCTCGAGCTGGAATGCCAGCAGTTTCAACCTTGGTCATGTCAGCCCAACTGCGCTGGGCAGGACATGTTGTCAGAATGCCTGACGGAAGACTGCCCAAGGACATCTTGTACGGCCGACTTTCCAATGGCACCCAAAAACGAGGAAGCCAGTGACTACGGTACAAGGATGTTCTGCACAGGAGCCTCAAGAAAGCTGACATTGCCCCATCAACATGGGAGGATCTGGCTCAAGATCGCTCACAGTGGAGGGACGCCATCAGAAAAGGTGTGGACGCTGCTGAGAACAAGCTCAACAAGGCAACAGAGGAAAGGCACAGGAAACACCACAACAGAGCTTCTGCCCCTGCTGCCCCTCCAGGCCTCACCTGCCAAGTACGTGGCAAGCAGTCCTGTACAGCCACTCCAGAACGCACTTACCAAACCCCACTAACTGACTGAAAGGAACCATCATCATCCTTTGGGATGGATAGCCAGAGAGAGCTCTTCAACAGAACTTCCATTCATAGTACAGCAAAAAATATCCCATGTAGCTTCAAAGGCATGTTGTCAAATTAATTTCCAACTGCTTGAAGAAATATTAAGGCAGCAGTTTCAAAAGCCTGGCCAAAGAGATAGGAATTGTTTGGGAACAGTTACTACCCAACAGCCATCAGCTCCTGAACCAGTGTAGATAACTTCATTTATCTCAACACTGAAATGATTCTACAACCTATGGACTCATTTTCAGCACCCTACTACTCACAGAACCATAGAACCATAGAACATTACAGCACAGAAACAGGCCTTTTGGCCCTTTTTGGCTGTGCTGAACCATTTTTCTTCCTAGTCCCACTGACCTGCAACTGGACCATATCCCTCCATACACCTCCCATCCATGTACCTGTCCAAGTTTTTCTTAAATGTTAAAAGTGAGCCCGCATTTACCACTTCATCTGGCAGCTTATTCTGCTCTCCCACCACTCTGTGTGAAGAAGCCCCCCAGTGTTCCCTTTAAACTTTTCCCCCTTCACCCTTAACCCATGTCCTCTGGTTTTTTTCTCCCCTAGCCTGAGTGGAAAAAACCTGCTTGCATTCACTCTATCTATACCCATCATAATTTTACATACCTCTATCAAATCTCCCTCATTCTTCTACGCTCCAAGGAATGAAGTCCTAACCTATTCAACCTTTCTCTGTAACTCAGTTTCTCAAGTCCCGGCAACATCCTTGTAAACCTTCTCTGCACTCTTTCAACCTTATTAATATCCTTCCTGTAATTTGGTGACCAAAACTGCACACATTACTCCAAATTCGGCCTCACCAATGCCTTATACAACCTCACCATAACATTCCAACTCTTATACTCAATACTTTGACTTATAAAGGCCAATGTACCAAAAGCTCTCTTTATGACCCTATCTACCTGTGATGACACTTTTAGAGAATTTTGTATCTGTATTCCCAGATCCCTCTGTTCTACTGCACTCCTCAGTGCCCTACCATTTACCTTGTATGTTCCACCTTGGTTTGTCCTTCCAAAGTGCAATACCTCACACTTGTCTGTATTAAACTGTATTAAACTCCATTTGCTGTTTTTCAGCCCATTTTTCCAGCTTGTCCAAATCCCTGTACAAGCTTTGAAAACCTTCCTCACTGTCCACTACACCTCCAATCTTTGTATCATCAGCAGATTTGCTGATCCAATTTACCACATTATCATCCAGATCATTGATATAGATGACAAATAACAATGGACCCAGCACTGATCCCTATGTCACACCACTGGTCACAGGCCCCCACTCAGAGAAGCAATTCTCTACTACCACTCTCTGGCTTCGTCCATTAAGCCAATGTCTAATCCAATTTACTACCTCTCCATGTATTCCTAGCGACTGAATCTTCCTAACTAGCCTCCCATGCGGGACCTTGTCAAAGGCCTTACTGAAGTCCATGTAGACAACATCCACTGCCTTCCCTTCATCCACTTTCCTGGTAACCTCCTCGAAAAACTCTAATAGATTTGTTAAACATGGCTACCACACACAAAGCCATGTTGACTCTGCCTAATAAGTCCCTGTCTATCCAAATACTTGTAGATCCTGTCATAAAGTGGGGTGCTGGTAGCGGACCCAAATGCAAGACACAGATACTGAAGTACTAGGAACAGGACTTGACTAGAGTAGGGACGTGACAGGATACAGACAAGGAGCAGGGACAAAAATGCAGACTTGGGCTAGGACATGAACTAGACAGGCAACCCGGACAAGGAACTATGAACTAGGAGCCTGGGCTTGGACTCCAAGCTAGAGACTGGAGAAGGACCCAGAACCTGGGTCTTGCCTCGTGCTCAGACCCCAGAACTAGGCAAGGACATGACATGGCTACAGGACAGGACGTAGCTGGGGTCTTGAGGCTTGAGACTGCAGGCTGGAGGCTGGGGTCTTGGAATGCAGAGGCTGATAACTTGGAGGGTGGAGCTCAGAGACAGACTGGGAACTGTACATCAACATAGAGCTGGGACTTATCTTTAACATGACACTAACATGAGACTGGATAGTACATAGACATAGAGCCAGGACTTATCCTTAGACAAGCCAGGACTCAAATTTATCTCCACACCAAGATGGGACAGGTCCCCCCGCAGGGCAACGGCAGAATGGCCTGACTTACCCCACAGAGGCGAGGACAAGACAAGACAGATTTCCCCGCCCCCCCGCAGGGCTACGGCAGAACGGCCTGACTTACTCCACAAAGGCGAGGACAAGAAGAAACAAACACCGAAGAACGACAGACAGTTCCATCTCTGCATCGGGGTTTGTCTGAGTTGCAGTTATGGCCAGCAACCTCGGCTGTCTACAGAAACAGCCGGATCCATACCTAGCACGGAGTGGCTGATGGCTACTCAGCTGGCCCAGGAAACGGCCGAATCCATACCGCAAAGACAGCTTCGATTACCGACAGCAAGGCTCCATGAAGTAATGGTTATCCAACACGGCCTGAAGATGGCAAGTGGCTGCTCTAGCCTTCCACCAGCAGGTTGCTCCCAGGGAATCTTGACAAGACGAGCCAGCAGCCTACAGTTGTCCCCAAGGCTATTTATATTCCAAGCCCCAAGATGGGAATCAGGTGCCTATGATTAACCCAGTCAAAACAAGGGACAGCTGGAAGACCGGGAGTCCAGAGTCCACAGACCGGACCGTGGACCGGAATACGGACTTCACGGACCAGACCATGACAAGATCCTACCTCTTACTACTCCTTCCAATAATTTGCCTACTACTGACGTCAAACTTACCAGCCAATAATTTCCCGGATTACTTTTAGAGCCTTTTTTAAACAACAGAACAACATGAGCTATCCTCCAATGCTCCGGCACCTCACCCATAGATACCGACATTTTAAATATATCTGCCAGGGCCCCTGCAATTTCAACATTAGTCTCCTTCAAGGTCCGAGGGAATACCCTGTCAGGTCCGGGGGATCTATCCACTCTGTTTTGCCTCAAGATAGCAAGCACCTCTTCAATCTGTATAGGTTCTGTCACCTCACTACTTGTTTGCCTTATTTCCATTAACTCCATGCCAGTTTCCTTAGTAAATACAGATGCAGAAAACCCATTTAAGATCTCCCCCATTTCTTTTGTTTCCATACATAGCTGACTATGATCTTCAAGAGGGCAAATTTTATCCCTTACTATCCTTTTGCTCTTAATATACCTGTAGAAGCTTTTTGAATTATCCTTCACCTTGACTGCCAAAGCAACCTCATGTCTTCTTTTTGCCCTCCTAATTTCTTTCTTAAGTTTTTTTTGCACTTTTTATATTCCTCAAGCACCTTATTTGCTCCCTGTTTCCTATACATCTCTCTCTTCTTCTTTATCAGAGTTCCAATATCCCTTGAGAACCACTTACTCTTATTCACTTCATCTTTAATCCTGACAGAAACATACAAACACTGCACTCTTAAAATTTCTTCTTTGAAGGCCTCCCACTTACCGATCACATTCTTGCCAGAGAACAACCTGTCCCAATCCACGCATTTTAGATCCTTTCTCATTTCTTCAAATTTGGCCTTTTTCCAGTTTAGAACCTCAACCGAGGACCAGGTCTATCTTTATCCATGATCAAGTTGAAACTAATGGTGTTATGATCACTGGAACCAAAGTGCTCCCCTACACACACTTCCGTCACCTGTCCTAACTTGTTACCTAATAGGAGATCTAATATTACATCCTCTCTAGTTGGTAACTGTATATATTGATTTAGCAAACTTTCCTGAACACATCTTACAAACTCTAACCCATCTAGACCTTTAACAGTATGGGAGACCCAATCATTATGTGGAAAATTAAAATCCCCTGCTATCACAACTTTATGTTTCCTACAGTTGTTTTCTATCTCTCTGCCGATTTGCTCCTCCAATTCTCACTGCCTATTGAGTGGTCTATACTACAACCCCATTAATGTGGTCATACCTTTCCTGTTTCTCAGCTCCACCCATATGGCCTTGGTAGACAAGCCCTCCAATCTGTTCTGCCTGAGACCTGCTGTAACATTTTCCCTGACTAGCAATGCCACCCCCCATGTTGTTTTTTAACACCACCAGGGGAGAGGCATTGGAGCCAGTGCACTACATCAGGGGTGGGGTGGCACAATGTCTAGGCTGGATTCAGTGCTGTCCTGCCACCTCCCCCAACTCCAGTGTTCAGTCAGCAGAAAACAAGCTCCGTTTTGGTCATCTGCAGATTTCGGCATTGCTGGATGGCTCAGGTTTGAATTCCTTTATTGCATAGATGTATCTTTCTATCCTATGCGTGTGATGTGTGCTTTGAGTTGTGCGTGACTGTTGGTACTGTGATTTGCACCTTGGTCCCTGAGTAATGCTGTCTCATTTGTCTGTATTCATGAGTATTCAGGTATGGTTGAACTATAATTAAAGTTGAATGGAATTGAATTGAACATTCATAAACATACTTGTTTATTTTACTTGCACAGTTTCTCTTCTTTTGCACATCGTTCATTTGTCAGTCTTTGTATATGTATAAATATTCATGTTTGATTGTATTTCTTCATTTCTCTGCAGGAAAATGAATCTCAGATGGTGACATGAACTTACTTTGATAATAATCTTACTTTGAACTTAGAACTTTGAGATATTAAGGATAGTTTAAATAAAGGTCAAGGGAAAAAGTTCTTCTGGTTTGGATTTTGTCAGCTGAGGGCTGCTGAAGGATTTCATGATGAACAAATGGTCAGGATTAGAGGAGCATGGACAACTGGGAGAATAGAGGACCAGAGGAGATCAGAGATGGGGAGTGGTGAGACCACATGGGAATTTCAATGTATTGATGAGAACCTTGTAATCCAAGTCTCGACGACATACAAGCACAGGATTGATGTATGAGAGGGATGGCAATAGTTAGCACACACCCAAACTTATGTCTGCTCTTACTGGCTGAGGTCGAAGAGGCAACAACTATATTAACAGGCTTGTGAGGTCAAGTGAGGTTCCCGAGACCCACAGTATGCCTAGGAAAACCAATGGCAGTAATCATAGAGACCTGTTCCCTGGACATAAATAGATTCCAAGGGAATTATACCTGCCTGGTTTCTATTAAAATGATCTATCCCACAGTAAGTTGGATTACTTGAACAGTGCTCTGGCCATGCATAACCAGATCACAAATGCCTGTTAAAAATAAGAGCAATATGCGATTCATTCATTAAGTCTGTTCCACCATGTCTCGAGGGGGTGACAGAGTTAAATGCAGAGCTGTAATCAATGAAGAGCACCATGATGTATGTATCTCATCATCCAGATGTACCATAGCTGAGTGAAAGGCCAATGAAATTGCATCTGCTGTGTGATGGCAGGCAAACTGTAGCGGATTCAAATCAGTACTCAGGCAGGAGCTGGCATTCTTCAATACAATCCTCTTGAAGCATTTCATCACGGTGGATGTACGTGTTCCTGGATGATAGTTACTGAGGCAGGTTACTACGTTCTTCTCAGGCACTGAAGCATATGCATACCTCAGACTGCCAAAACGAGAGATTGAATATGTCAGTAAATGCTCCAGCCAGTTGATTTGCAATGTGGTTTAGCAATATACGTTACCCACCCACTTGACTCAGTGGTGAAGCCGGTGCCAGTAAAGCCACAGATTTCAGGATGACTGTCCCATTAACTATTTGCTGTCTGTGATAAATAGATCCTTTTAAACTGGTCAAAGCCACTTTCACCTCTATCCACATTGCATGAGGACAGTGAAAGTACCATGGAAACAAACACCCCGATGACCTGAATGGTGTTTACTCTCCCAGCTGGACTCACAATGTGAAATCTCATAGGAAGGGCCAGACAAATGACCCAGAACTAACAAGGCAGTTGAACAGTAGCCTTTGAAGTGGTATTCCAATCACCTGTCCAGGAACCCAGAGGTTCTCCCTCAGTGCACAGATTTACAGCTGCCTCAGACCATTATGTACAACACTTGGCAAAGGACTATGGTGGTAAGGCTGTGACGTACACCAGTGTGTCTCGCCACATGTCTTGCCACCCCTCTACATGCTCAGTAACTGCACCATCTTAGGAATCCATTCCTTCTACCACACGCTATGCTACAAATGGCTGTGGGCTGGGAGTAGGAGATATACTGATAAATCGCTGGAAACAATTTCAAGTGTTAAAATAGCTATTTTGTGAATCTACAAAACAAACTCAAACATACTTGTGCATTTTTTTTGTTTGTGATTTAATACTTAGACATTTGCAAGTGTAACTGGTCCACCTCTAGCAGCAGTGTCTTCAGCTGAAAAGATTCTGACATCCAAAGTTCCCTAACCTTCTCTACCTACCCCCCCATCTCCATTTGTCCGTTAAGATATCTCTTAAATGTACATATACATATATACATATACAGAACTGTGCAAAAGTCTTAGGCATGCGTAAAGAAGTTCTGTAAAGCAAAGATGCTTTCAAAAATAATGAAATAAAAAGTTTCTAAATATCAAAAAACATTACTATAAAGAGCAGTAAACAATAAAAAAACACAATCAAATCACTTGTTGATGTGACCACCCTTTGCTTTTAAAACTGCATTTATTCTCTTAGGTACGCTGTCATACAGTTTTAAGAAAATTGGCCGGGCGGTTGTTTCAAGTATCTTGGAAAACTTGCCACAGTTCTCCAGACTTTGGCTGTCTCGCTTGCTTCTGTCTCTCCAGGTAGTCCCAGACAGATTCGATGATATTGAAATCAGGTCTCTGTGGAGGCTGTACCATCTGTTGTAGAACTCCTTTCTCTTCTTTTTCACTAAAGATAGTTCTTTATGACCTTGTCTGTGTATTTGTCCAAGAGTATAGAAAAGAACAGCACAGGAACAGGCAACTCAGCCCACAATGTTATGCCAAACGAGCTAAAAAGCAAAATCAAAAAACACCCAAACTAATCCCTCCAACCTACACCATGTCAATATCACTCCATCTTCCTTACATCCATGTGTCATCCACACGTCTCTTAAAAGCCTCTAATATATTTGTCTCTACCACCATAACAGGGAGTGGATTCAAGGCATCCACCACTCTCTGAGTAAAAAACTTACCTTTCACATCGCACACATTCATCTGTGTAGTCCCCTCTCCCCTCTCCCCCTCTCCCCCTCTCCCCCTCTCCCCTCTCCCCTCTCCCCTCTCCCCTCTCCCCTCTCCCCCTTTCCCCCTCTCCCCTCTCCCCTCTCCCCCTCTCCCCCTCTCCCCCTCTCCCCCGTGTGCCTTGGTACCAGTTGCCTTTTTGTTACTACTCTTGATGCACCATTTGGTCACCTCTTGCACTAGGGATTCTAAAGATTAAAGGTTACCTTTATTTGTCACATGTACATTCGAACATCAGAACATACAGTGAAATGCATCATTTGTATAAACAACCACAACTCCAAGGATGCCATCCAATTTCTGAATGGACGTTGAACCCATGATCACTACTTCACAAATTTTTGTATTTTTTTACTATAATTCATAGTTTTTACCTATTATTAAGTATTGTATTTTGCTGCTGCAAAGACGACAAATTTCGTGACATACGCTGGTGATATTAAATCTGATTCTGATGTCATGGGGGTAAGAGGCCTGAAAGTGTCACCATATTCCTGACACCAAACTAGCATAGACCATAAGACCATAAGACAAAGGAGCAGAAGTCAGCCATTCAGCCCATCAAGTCTGCTCCACCATTTAATCATGAGCTGATCCATTCTCCCATTTAGTCCCACTGCCCCACCTTCTCACCATAACCTTTGATGCCCCGGCTACTCAGATACCTATCAATCTCTGCCTTAAATACACCCAATGACTTGGCCTCCACTGCTGCCCGTGGAAACAAATTTCATAGATTCACCACCCTCTGACTAAAAAAGTTTTTTCGCATTTCTGTTCTGAATGGGCTCCCTTCAATCCTTAAGTCATGCCCTCTCATACTAGACTCCCCCATCATGGGGAAACAACTTTGCCACATCCACTCTGTCCATGCCTTTCAACATTTGAAATGTTTCTATGAGGTCTCCCCTCATTCTTCTAAACTCCAAGGAATACAGTCCAAGAGCGGACAAACGTTCCTCAAATGTTAACCCTCTCGTTCCCGGAATCATTCTAGTGAATCTTCTCTGTACCCTCTCCAACGTCTGCACATCCTTTCTCAAATAAGGAGACCAAAACTGCCCACCATATTCTAAGTGAGGTCTCACCAGCACCTTATAGACCCTCAACATCACATCCCTGCTCCTATACTCTATTCCTCTAGAAATGAATGCCAACATTGCATTCGCCTTCTTCACCACCGACTCAACCTGGAGGTTAACCTTAAGGGTATCCTGTACGAGGACTCCCAAGTCCCATTGCATCTCAGAACTTTGAATCTTTTTCCCATTTAAATAATAGTCTGCCCATTTATTTCTTCTGCCAAAGTGCATAACCATACACTTTCCAACATTATATATCATTTGCCACTTCTTTGCCCATTCTTCCGATCTATCCAAGTCTCTCTGCAGACTCTCTGTTTCCTCAGCACTACCGGCCCCTCCACCTATCTTCGTATCGTCAGCAAACTTAGCCACAAAGCCACCTATTCCATAATACAAATCGTTGATTGTTAAAATTATAAATTGTTAAAAAGAAGCCGCCCCAACACGAACCCCTGTGGAACACCACTGGTAACCGGCAGCCAACCAGAATAGAATCCCTTTATTCCCACTCTCTGTTTCCTGCCAATCAGCCAACGCTCTATCCACGTATGTAACTTTCCTGTAATTCCATGGGCTCTTATCTTGTTAAGTAGCCTCATGTGTGGCACCTTGTCAAAGGCCTTCTGAAAATCCAAATATACAACATCCAATGCATCTCCCTTGTCTAACCTACTTGTAATTTCCTCAAAAAAAATTGTAATAGGTTTGACAGGCAGGATTTTCCTTTAAGGAATCCATGCTGAGTTCTGCCTATCTTGTCATATGCCTCCAGGTACTCTGTAACCTCATCCTTGACAATCGACTTAAACAACTTCCCAACTACCGATGTCAAGCTAACAGGTCTATAATTTCCTTTTTGCTTCCTTGCCCCCTTCTTAAATAGCAGAGTGACGTTTGCAATCTTCTAGTCCTCTGGAACCATGCCAGAATCTATCGACTTTTGAAAGATCATCGCTAATGCCTCCGCAATCTCCACAGCTACTTCCTTCAGAACACGAGGGTGCATTCCATCTGGTCCGGGAGAATTATCTACCTTTAGACTATTCAGCTTCCGGAGTACTTTCTCTGTCGTAATTGTGACTGCGCACACTCCTCTTCCCTGCCAGCCTTGAGTGTCCGGTATACTGCTGATGTCTTCCTCGGTGAAGACTGATGCAAAATACTCGTTCAGTTCCTCCGCCATCTCTTTATCTCCCATTACAATTTCTCCAGCATATTTTCTATCGGTCCTATATCTACTCTCACCTGTCTTTTACTCTTTATATACTTGAAAAAGCTTTTAGTATCCTCTTTTGCTAGCTTCCTTTCATAGTTAATCTTTTCCTTCTTAATGACCTTCTTAGTTTCCTTTTGTAAGCTTTTCAAAACTTCCCAATCCTCTGTCTTCCCACTAATTTTTGCTTCCTTGTATGCTCTCTCCTTTGCTTTAACTTTGGCTTTGACTTCTCTTGTCAACCACGGTTGCATCCTTTTCCCATTCAAAAATTTCTTCTTTTTTTTGGAATATACCTGTCTTGCACCTTCCTCACTTCTCGTATAAACTCCAGCCACTGCTGCTCTGCCATCTTTCCCGTCAGTGTCCCTTTCCAGTCAACTTTGGCTAGTTCCTCTCTCATGCCACTGTAATTTCCTTTACTCCACTGAAATACCGACACATCAGATTTCGGCTTCTCTTTTTCAAATTTCACAGTGAACTCAATCATGTTATGATCACTGTCTCCTAAGGGTTCCTTCACCTCAATCTCTCTAATCACCTCCGGTTCATTACACAATACCCAATTCAGTACAGCCGATCCCCTAGTGGGCTCAACAACAAGCTGTTCTAAAAAGCCATCTCGCAGACATTCTACAAATTCTCTCTCTTGAGATCCAGTGCTGACCTGATTTTCCCAAACTACTTGCATGTTAAAATCCCCCACAATTATCATAACACTGCCCTTCTAACGAGCCTTTTCTATTTCCTGTTGTAATTTGTAGTCCACATCACTGCAGTTGTTTGGAGGCTTATAAATAACTGCCATCAGGGTCCTTTTACCCCTGTGATTTCTTAGCTTAACCCATAAATATTCTGCACCTTCCGATCCTATATCACCTCTTTCGAATGATCTAATATCATTTCTTACCAATAAAGCCATGGCTTCCCCTCTGCCTACCTTCCTATCCTTCCGATACACCGTGTATCCTTGGACGTTCATGCTGACAGGTTGCTAATCCTTACCTGTAGAACCTTGGAAGGAGGGACGAAACTGGAGTCTCACACACAAACACCACACAATTACGGGGGAAAGGTACAAACTCTTCATTCGTAGTGGAGGGAATTGAACGCTGACTACTGGGGCCGTTAAGGTATTATGCTAACCACTATGCTACCATGCTGCCCAGTATTTAGGTTAATGTTTATTGCTACAAGTGATAAATATAACTCTGAAGCTCAGGGATATAATGGATGCTGTTGTCCATTGCACCCTCATCTCATACACAACAATAATAAGGATCAATTTCATTCACCAGATACGTTTACCTGTATCAAGAATTTTCTGAGGTTGTTTCATGCAACAAAAAATTCACCAATGTTAAAGAAGAAAGAATTGAATAAAAATAAAGTTGCAGGTTAAAGTATTGTAATGCCCTGGTAATGGTTTCATTGTTAATGTTGTCGGGTATTTTGTGTAATGGTTTTTCTGTAGGAGCAGTTTTGGGTTACGGTTAGAGATAACAGGTACTTCAGAATGTGAGCCGTCCAATCAGGGGAGCAGGTTTCTTTAGTGTGCCTGACACCGCTGTGAGCTTTGGTCTTTGTTTGGCAGGAGATGATGAGAGAAGACGCTGGAGAGAACAGGTCGTAGGATTTGACCTAGTGGGGACTGTGATTCAATGGAGCAGGGTGCTGAGTTCTACTGAGGATTGGTGAAAATGACTTTTGGAAGAGTTGAGCTCCAACCTGTGCACATTTGACTGTTTAATTATAACAGGCCTGCTTTGTTTTTTTTTCTTTCTTTTCTTCACTAACTAATTAGTTAAGACTCCTTTTAATTACAGGTTTCCCCCGCCATCCAAAAGTAGAGCATTCCTATGAAACAGTTTGTAAGCCGAAATGTCGTAGAGCGAAGAAGCAATTACCATTTATTTATATGGGAAAATTTTGTGAGTATTCGCAGACCCAAAAATAACCTACCAAATCATGCCAAATAACACATAAAACCTAAAATAATAGTAACATATAGTAAAAGCTGGAATGATATGATAAATACACAGCCTGTATAAAGTAGAAATACTTTTCCACAATCATTACTGCACTGTTCGCCAAAGCGAAAATCTCACGCAAGCTCTGTTGGCAGAAAATCTCACACAAGCACTGTCGGCAAGAACACTCTCTCCAGTAACCTTTAAGCTATGAAACTGCCAAATCATACCAAATAACACGTAAAAATACACAGCCTATATAAAGTAGAAATAATGTATGTACAGTGTAGTATCACTTACCGGAATTGGTTCAGCGCCAAGCACATTGATGGTGTTTTAGACTGAGTCATTGCAGGTTGGCTGGTGCAGTGGCCCCCACCCTCCAGGCCACCGACCGATACATTGCCGTGAAGCATGCAGGGGTCCAGCGGTAACCGGGAGGCATCCAGCACATCTTTAAGAAAAAAGCCGAAATAAACATGCTAATTAATTAGGTGCCGCCCGACACGTAATTGTCGGCCCAGATCAGTGCCGATTTCCGACTGCGTCGTCTATGACCTGGGTCGACAATTACGTGTCAGGCGGCACCTAATTAATTAGCATGTTTATTTTGGCTTTTTTCTTAAAGATGTGCTGTGTACCTCCTGGCTACTGCTGCATTCTCCGCGAATTGGTACAGTATCTGTCCGCGGCCTGGGTGTTGGGGTGGTGGGACGCTGGGGTGTCATCTCGTTGTCTGTTTCCATTAGGGCAGGCAGATCATCTTCTTCTATGACTGCCCACCTCGATGTCGAATGTTGAGGTTCGTCATCTGCTGTGGCTGATGTGGAAGGCTTGCTTGACTGCTGAGCCTCGCGCATTTTTCTATCATACAATTCTTTGTAAGGATTCAAACCATCTTGCAAATATCCCCTAAACCTACGTACCCTTTCAAAATTAAAGTCGTACTTTATCATTGCAGCGAAAATCTCACGTAGTTGCTTCATTTTCACTACTGCATTCGGTTTCGATTGTTATCCTTTCCTCTTCCAATTGTATCATCTCTTCATCTATCAGATCTTGGTCATGCAATGCCAAAACCTCTTCAACATCATCTTCGTCAGCTTCCACAAGCCAAATTCACGCTGTGCTTACTTCATTCACCACAATCAAAACGCTTAATTATGTCTAGTTTTACGCTAAGTGTAACACCCTTACGTGCTCTTTTAGGCTTTTCCAACACCATAGAACTCACCTTGCAAACAGCTGCTCACAGGCACGTGTTAAAGCAATGCAGTTCCGAATCCGGGGGAGAGCTGCTGCTCCGAGCGCGCGCTGCCTTTTATCGTGCGCAGCTTTTTTTTCGTAACAGTGAAAACACCTTCTGAAAGCAAAAACAGGGTACTTATGTAGGTCTTTCATAACAGTGAGGTTTCGTAAAGCGAACGTTCGAAAAGCGGGGGACACCTGTATATGCAGTGTGCAGTCTGTTATTTCCTGGCAACAAGTTGTAACAGGGCAGCAAATCACACAACATTCACACAAGCTAGGCTTGGGTGGGAGAGACATCCCAATTTCATGGATTTGGCAGGACGGGAGTGTGTATTCCCTGGACGGTGGTCTGAGTACCGTGGGTCTTTCAGCGCAGAGTTAGAAAGCTGCCAGTAAGCGTTAGTGAGCCATTTCCAAAGAATCCCAAGAAAACAGTGGTTCCATTGTGGGGTTATCGTGCGGGATTGATTTCGTTGGATGCTGTGTGATTGCCCTGAGCATTGATCCAGTGGGTTGTTGTGTTGTCTCTTTAAGTCTGTGTTAAACTATTGTCTGGTAAAGTGATTAAGATACAGGGTTATGGATTCCACAGGGGTTGAGCAGTTGTGTGAATCAGTGGGATTACTGGTAGAAAGTGCATGTGTATTGAATGGAGTGGATATTCGTAGCCCCAATGAATTGTTGATTAGGACTTTTCTGTTAAAGCATTAGGAACAGTTACAATCATAGAGCGGAGGTTTGACGAAATGGCGGGCAAAGACTTTGTTTTAGCTCAGACAAGCGCTGATGTAACAGCAGCGGATCTGCCTGGTACTATTGGCGCCCCCCCGGGAGGGGGGCTATGGGCTGTCCGTACTTTCTGAGAAGAGGAGAGTGTAGTCAAGGGTGCCGAATAGGAGTCGGAGTTTCCTGTAGGTGGGGGCGGAGACTTTAAGGACAAGTTGCTCTTATTCCTGTGTAGCGAGGGGAAGGAGTGGTCTGATCTGGAAGGTCTAATGAGTCCTCCAGCGAGGGGTATTGGCCCTTATCTCCCTGGTAAAATGACAAAGTGCACTGGTGGAGAGTCCCCGCTGCTGTAGGCTCAGGATGTTCTTGGGGACAAAGCCCAGCTCTGATGGCGAGGAGGAGTATGAAATGAGGACAGAACAGACCTCTCAGATACTGGATGAGTGGCAGTGCTCTGATGATGTTTCAAAGGTTTCAAAGGTACATTTAATGTCAGAGAAATGTATACAATATACATCCTGAAATGCTTTTTCTTCGTAACATCCACGAAAACAGAGCAGTGCCCCAAAGAATTAATGACAGTTAAATGTTAGAACCCCAAAGTCATCCCCCCCCCGCTCTCCTCCCTCCCATGCATAAGCGGCAGATAGCAACAATCCCCTCTCCCACCACTGGCAAAAAAAAGCATCTTCACCCACCTCCGAGCACTCAAGCATACAGCAAAAGCAACAACAAAGACACAGACTTGCAGTGCTCCAAAGAGTAAGTGATCACCCGGTATACGACATACCACAGGCTCTCTCTCTCTCCCTTATAAGGGAGAAAGAGATGTCTCCATTTCACAGCAAGAGGGGAGACACAACAAACAACTCACTGGTTTATGATGTCAAAAGTCCATTTTGTCTCTTTCTCTGAGCTCAGTGCCCTAAGATTTCAGGTCTCCGGGCACACAGCAAAGGTCCTCTGGCTCCCACACACACCGGTCTGTTCGTCTCCAGAGCCACAAGGTCCAAACCCTCCAAAGGCGAGCTGAATTCTTAGGCTGTGCCCTTGGCATGTCAGATAACAGCCAGTCATGAAGCCTCGAGAGCGGGTCCCATTCCCACATAGATCGAAGTCAGTGTGTAACTCCAGGTCAGGGTTTTTAAAAGAACCCTGAAAGGGAAAAATAGAGATATTAAAGATGGAAATAGAGCTTTTTCCGAAGATACAAGCAAAGGAGCAGCTGTTTAGCACCACCTTGACAAAGCTCCGCCCTGCGAATTAACAGTGAAAAGACAGTGACTGGCAGAGAATCTGAGAGGTCTGGCTACTAAAGACCCAGAACCCTGTGGCTATTTTCATGGGCTGCGTGGAAGCACTAGAAAACATTCTTGGCATGACGGCAAGCACAGTGGAGCCTATAAGGGGGTTTAGGAACATGTTTCAGGAGAAGGGGAAGAACTTTTTCCCCTATGTTTTTCAGCTAGAGAGACCGCTGAGTTGCTTGCGGTGTAGAGGGGCCATTTGAACGGCTGAGGTGAATCAGTTAAGGATGGACCAAGTGGCAGAAGTCACACAGTCACAGGAAATGATCACTTGTGGTCTCCGAATGTATCATAAGATGCACCCACCACCCTCATTTGTTGAGCTGATCAGATAAGTAAGAGAGGTGGAGAATGTAATGGAGGCACGGGAGGGTACAGTCCTCAGTAGTAGGGTACAGCCCTCAGTAGTAGCCCCTATTGCTGAAGTGACCATTAATAGCCCACCCCAGGGGTGGTAAAGGAGCTCATGGCGGAGTTTAGAACTGAGATGTCCCAGTTGTTATCTGTAGGTGGGGGTGACAAAGCTGACAGGGAGTGGAACCTCCTGAGGGGACAGACTAAGCAGAGCACTGCTAGTGAATGAGGTTCCGTGAGAAGGGGAGCAATTGATATTGTCTGTTATAACTGTGATGAAGAGGGACACTTCAGGCAGGAGTGTGAACGACAGGAAAACCCTTTGCGAGTGAGCCCCCAGGTGCCTAAGTGGAGAGAAACTTAGAAGAGACCCAATGAGGAAATGGCCTGGCGTCTCGGGGGAACACATTCAAATCAACATATCAAAGAACACCCTAAAGCAAAAAACCCTATTCCTAGGGTTTTTAACCTAACCCGGTCGAGAGGGACGAAGTTTCAATTCTTGTGGGAACAACTACTCCTATTGTGAGGAGGCAAGTGGGAGCCTGCAAGGAGGAAGTTGGAGACAGCTTTCTGAAAGCATTGTCCATTCACTGTGTTCTGAGCTGCTTCTGAGAATGAGCATAGACGAGAGACTGTGTGGTTCACCCAGTCCAAACCAGTCGTGTTACGACCCAGGGAAGTAAGTAGCTAGACGGACAGGAAGCCCCAGATTTCCAGAATGCCTGATGCCGAGATCCTCCTGGTGGACGCTCCGGAAGACCACGAAGAGGAGTCATGCTTACCTGCTGGGGTACTGGTGAGGTCCGAACTGCAGAAGCCCTCGGTTGTACAGGTGAACCAGATGACAGTGAGTGTCAGGAACACCTCGGTGAGGGAGGTCACTCTCGGGGGGGGGGGGGGGCACGATGCCAATGATGCACCTTTCTCGGGTGACGGTAATGTCTAGTGTTCCTGTGAGACAAGTCAGGAAGAAACTCTCTCTGAGAAAGGGAAAGTTGACAGCCAAGTCGTTCAACTATGGGGACTCCCCAGTACCTGGAGGTTTGAAGAGGAGATTGACAGAGATGTTAAGGCTGGAAGGTGTCTTTTCTACTGACAAGTTTGATGTGGGTTGTTCCAAGAGCATGCGCCACACATTCCGGGTGACTGAGGATATCCCGTTTAGAGAAAGATCACAACGACTGGCCTTCGCTGAGGTGGGGGATGTTCAGTAGCATCTGCAGAAGCTGATGGAAGTTGGGATCATCAGTGAATCCAGAAGCCCTTATATGTCCCCAATAGTGGCGGTAAGGAAGAAGAATGGGTCCATACGAATGTGTGTTGACTATTAGACTCTGAACAGGCATACAGTCCCCGACCAGTATATGATCCCAAGAAACAAGGATGCGTTAGCCTGCCTGAGTGGAGCAAAGTAGTTCAGTGTGTTGGACTTGAGGAGTGGGTATTATCAGATACATATATAGAGGGGAGGAGAAGATGGTGGCGCGACACAGCGCACGCGGCCGCTCTGAAATGATATCGTATTTGTTAAATAGGGGCCGTGCACAATCCTGATTCGATGGAGACAGACGTGAAGAAGCACGGAGGAACATCTGGAGAAACTTCTGAAAGGCCCGGTTCGCTGCCACTGCTACTGTGCGATTGAGAATCTCCGGAGGGGAAGGCCCCAAATCTTCGGCTTTGCCTATTGCCTGTTGCCGGGGCTGGGGTCAAAGCGCTCGGCAGAGATGGTGCTCGGTGTCGGAGGGCTGGTTGGAGGCTCGAAATTTTCAGACGGACTCAGAGTTGGACTGTGGTCGGGGTGTTTCCAGGATGCTGCATCGGCAAGTTTGCAGTGCTGGAAGCTCATGACAGTGAGAGTTTCTCCCTTCGACTGTTTGCGTGAGATGATGGGACTTTCGAGAGACTTTGAGACTTTTATTTTACCGTGCCCATGGTCTGTTCGTCATCAAATTACGGTATTGCTTTGCACAGTTATAACTATATGTTATAATTATGTGGTTTTCACCAGTTTTTTTTTAGTCTTGGTTTGTCTTGTGTTTCTGTGATATCATTCTGGAGGAACAAATTGTATCATTTCTTCATGCATGCATTACTAAATGACAATAAAAGAGGACTGCATGCCCTCATAATCTAATCTCATCTAATATTAGAGCACATTACAGGCCCTTCGGCCCACAATGTTGTGCTGACCATGTAACCTACTCTAGTAACTGCCTAGGATTTCCCTAGCACGTAGCCCTCTATTTCTCGAAGCTCCACGTACCTATCGAAGAGGCTCTTAAAAGACCCGATTGTATCCGCTTCCACCACCACCGCCAGCAGTGCATTCCATGCACCCACCTCTCTCTGTATGAAAAACTTACCCTTGACATCTCCTATTTCCAAGCATCTTAAAACTATGCTCCCTTCTGTTAGCCATTTCAGCCCTGGGAAAAAGCTTCTGGCTAGCCACACGGTCACCTCTCATCTTCTGTCACTCCAAGGAGAAAAGGCCAAGTACACTCAACCTATTCTCATAAGGTACACCCTTCAATCCAGGCAGCATCCTTGTAAATCTCTCTCTATAGTATCCACATCCTTCCTGTAGTGAGGTGACCAGAACTGAACACAGTACTCCAAGTGGGGTCTGACCAAGGTCTTATATCATGAATTCAGTCCCACAGTTGATGAATGCCAACACCCCATACGCCTTCTTAACAACACTGTCAACCTGCACAGCAGCTTTGAGCGTCCTATGGACACAGACCCCAAGATCTCTCAGATCCTCCACATCACCAAGAGTCTTACCATTAATATTATATTGTCTTCAAATTTGACCTATCAAAATGAAGCACTTCGCACTTATCTGGGTTGAAGTCCATCTGCTACTTCTCAGCCCAGTTCTGCATCCTATCGATGTCCTGCTGTAACCTTTGACAACCCTCCAGACTATCTCACCACACCCCCAACCTTTGTGTCATCAACAAATTTACTAACCCACACTTCTAATCCTTCATCCAGGTCATTTATAAAAATCACAAAGAGGAGGGGTCCCAGTACAGATCCCTGTGGAACATCACTGGTCACCGACCTCCATGCAGAATACGAACCATCTACATTGATTCTTTTCCTTCTGTGGTCAAGCCAGTTCTGGATCCATGGCAAGGGCTCCTTGGATCCCATGCCTCCTTACCTTCTGAAGGAGCCTGGTATGGGGAACCTTATCAAATGCTTTACTGAAATCCGTATACACTATATCCACTGCTCTACTTTCATCAATGTATTTTGTTATATCCTCAAAGAATTTAATCAGACTTGTGAGGCACAACCTGCCCTTGACAAAGCCATGCCGACTATCCCCAACCAGATTACATTTCTCCAAATGCTCATATATCCTGCCTCTCAAGATCTTCTCCAACAACTTGCCTACCACTGAAGTAAGACTCGCTGGTCTATAATTTCCTGGGTTTTCTCTACTTCCTGTCATGAACAAGGGAACAACATTTGCAACCCTCCAATCCTTTGGTACTTCTCCCATCCCTATTGATGATGCAAATATCATTGCAAGAGGCTCAGCAAACTCCTCCCTCGCTTCTTACAGTAGCCTGGGGTACATCTCATCCGGTTCTGGTGACTTATCTAACTTAATGCTTTCCAAAAGCTCCAGTACATTCTTACAATTGCCAAGGTTCCTGGTTAATACTGAAGCAAAGTATTCATTAAGTACCTCTGCTACCTCTTCTGACTCCATGCACACATTTCCACTGTCACACCTGATTAGTCCTATTCTCACACTTCTCATCCTCTTGCTATTTACATACTTGTAGAATGCCTTGGGGTTTTCCTTAATCCTGCTCACCAAGGCCTTCTCATGGCCCCTTCTGGCTCTCCTAATTCCATTCTTAAGCACCTACCTAGCAAACTTATAACTTTCTAGAGGTGTGACAGTACCTAGTTTCTTGAACCATTCATAGGTTTTTCCTTGCTTCTTAACTAGACTTCTTAAAGATACCCATGAGTGAGGCTGAGAAAGAGAAGACGGCATTCATATATCAACTTGGATTTTTCCAGTTTGTAAAGGAATGCCCCAGGGCATATTGGGAGCCCCGGCTACTTTCCAGTGTGCCATGGAGAAAACAGTGGGGGTTATGAACGTGCCTGAGGTGTTGGTGTACCTGGATGATCTCATAGTATTGGGATCCACCTTGGAGGAACATAAAACAAAACTACTGAAGGGTGCTGGGCCACCTGAAAGATGAAGGGTTAAAACTTTCCCTGGACAAGTGCTAGTTCTGTAAGATGTCTGTCAACTGTCACCCTCTGAACGAAACTACTCCACACACAAATTGGAGTTCCTGGCATTAAAATGGGCTGTGGTGGATAAGCTAAGTGACTATCCATGTAGTGCCAAGTTCGAGGTGAGGACGGACAATACGTTAACTTGTAACCCGACCTCGGCAAAATTGGATGCTACTGGCCATCAGTGGTTGGCAGTGTTGTCTGCCTATTATTTCAGCCTGAAGTACTGGCCAGGGAGTCAGAACATGGATGCCAACGTATGCATGAAGTGCTGGACAGGGACAGAGAGTGGGAGAGCTTTCCTGCACCTGGAGTCAAAGCAATGTGCCAGTTTTCCACCATGGGGAAGGCAGAGGCAAGGCCAGGGCAGAATGGAGCAGAGGATCATCTGGGAGCTTCTGGTTGTGCCATTCCACATGCTTACTGCAACCTGACTGCTCTGAATACAAAGCAGTTGCCTGAATTGAGTCCTGGGCAAGTGGCCGCTGCTCAGTGAGATGACCCATGCATTCGTACTGTTTGGTCAGCAGTCGAGAAAGGGGACATGGCCCAAGCCAACAAGATGAAGCACTCTGCGGTGTCTCTACTACTAAGAGAATGGACTAGATTGGAGTTGAGGAACCAGATTCTTTTCCAGGTCACATCACCTCCAGACAAGCCTCAGCTTTCCCAGCTGGTTCTGCCAGAGAAGCCTTGGAGGATTGTGTTGAAGTCACTTCATGTTGATTCAGGTCATCTGGGAGTTGACAGGACCTATGAATTGGCCAGAGATTGGCTCTACTGGCCCCAAATGAGGCCGGAAGTCAAAGAGTGCTACAAGTCGTGCATTCAATGTATATGGAGGAAGAGTCACTCTGTTAACCCATTTGCAAAGTGCGGGGCCATTTGATCTGGTATGTATGGATTTCCTATCAACAGAGCCTGATGCCAGCAATATGACAAATGTCTTGGTCATTACGGATCACTACACCAGATATGCGTAAGCCTTCACTCGAAAGGATCAGAGCGTGTTCACCGTGGACAAAGTGTTATGGGAAAAGTATTTCATTCATTATGGCCTCCCCAGATGAATACATAGTAATCAGAGAAGGGATTTCGAAAGCAGGCTCATACATGAGGTACTGAGCATGCTTGGAGTCAAGAAATCGAAGACTACGCCTTATCACTCGCACGGTGATCCCCAGCCCGAGAGATTCAACCAGACGTTGCTAGATAAGCTCGGAACCCTGGAGATCAGTAAGAGGAACAAATGGAGTCAGCATATTGGGCATCTGGTCCACTGCTACAACTGTACACAAAATGAAGCTACTGGGTACTCGTCGTTTTATCTGATGTTAGGCATGAATCGAGGTTGCCCGTTGACCTCTGAGGATGGGAATGAACCTGTCAAGATTCTCCATTGGAACCATCTGCTACCTCTGGGGCAAGAGGTACGTGTTGACCCAGAGCCTGACCTGGACCATACACCTAGTAACAGGACTCTGTGGTGACGTAGAAGAACTGAAGGAGAAACAGTGGAAAGGACTGGACTAGACGTAACCACTGAATGCGATATGACTCGGAGAATGAGGAAATGGGGGTGTGGTATATGCTGCCCTTTGCAAATTCCCCAATAATTGACAAAGAGATTCCCAACCCTTCTCAAGCTGAGGCAGATGAAATTAGGGGAACCAGAGGTGGGCAGGCAGGTTTGCAGTTAGACATTGACAGGAGACTTGACAGTAGATGGGCATGAAGCTGAGCTCAGCCGAGTGACAAGGGGACCCGAATGGGAGGCATGAGTAATGGACATGAAGGGGCCTCCCCGCATAGACAGTAAAAATCCCAGGGAATGTCTGAAACTGAAGCAGTAGATTATGGGTCTCAAAGAGTCAGAAAATCCCCAGCCTATGTTACACCTGTGGAACAGAATCTAGCACCTATCCCCTTGGTGAGATATGAGGTCATGAAATTTCTGTGTGAATTTGTGTTATTCATGAAGGGATGATAATTTACCTCGAAGTTATGAGGACATGACTATTTTTGATGGGGAAGAGTATAATGTCCTGGTAAAGATTTCACTGCTAACGTTGTAGGGTATTTCATGCAATGGTCTTTCTGCAGAAGCAGTGTTTGGGTTATGGTTAGAGATAATGGGCCCCTTTTGTTTTTTTTTCTTTCTTTTCTTCACTAACCATTTAGTTGAGTTAATATTCCTAAATATACTTTATTTAATTATATGCAGTGTGCGGTCTGTTTTTTCCTGGCAATGAGTTGTAAAAGGGCAGCAAATTACACAGCATTTACACAAACTGGGGTTTTGGTGAGGGAGATATACCAATCTCATAGATTTGGTGGGACTGGAGTGTATATTCCCTAGACTTGCAAGCCCGAGAACTATGAGTCTTTGGGCGCAGAGTTTCAGTATGGATATAGAATAAAATATGTATAAATACATAAATAGCAGCACTTTTTTATAATGTAACCATCTCATGAAAATGCAGCAGAAATTCCTCCCTGAGCAATGTGTAATAGGTCCAATAAAAGTCCGTGTCAACCCAGCTTCAGAAATGGAGTAATACAGGCAATGCCATTGTGAAACCGAATTGAAGTATTCTTTTGCTTTCATATATTTCCTCATGTTAGGTTGCTTTCAAGAAGCCTGTACTTCATGCATTGCCTGCAAGTCACTGCCAGTGACAATCTTTGCTTTTGCTTTACCACTTCCCCCACTCCCCTCCCTCCAACCTCCTTGTGGCTTTATTCTTTCCTTTTCAAATCTTTTTATTATTATTATCCAAAATTAACAAGAGTGCATCGAAGTAGGCAACACTTACAATGTCTCAAGAAAAAAAACATTGTTTTAAAGAGTGAAAAAATTTTGGTGACAAAAAAAGAGGGAAAAAACCCTACTAAAGCAAGGAAAAGTGAGAAAAAAAAACCCATTAGGTGTTCAACCCCGGAGCCATGCGTCATACAAAAAGCTTCAAAAGATAAACATCAAACTGCCTGCAAGAAAAAAAATGTACCAAAAATTTACAATTAGATCATGGAGGAAATCTATCAATTAACTCAAATGATAGTAACGAGCAAATGAACCCCATCTTTTCTCAAAATCAAACATAGGTTCAAAGTTCGACTTCTAATTTTCTCCAAACTAAGACATAGCATCACTTGAGAGTGGCTTTATTTTATTCTGCTCCTTATTCCTTACTCTGCTGCCTTGTGGCTATACCCGCTCACAGGAAAGGCTTTGGGAGTAAACCCCGAGGAAAAATCCGGAGTCGGAGTCCCGGCTGACTGCTGTACCCAGCACCAACACGGCAACTCCTGCGATGCTGCTGGCACCAAACCGTATTGAATTTCGTCGTTCCTTTGGACCTGTCATCAGCATGGAGAGGGGGCTCCCACTGCATGGGCAACAGACAGATCTCCATATCAACTCTGCCCTGGCTTGCACCCTGGAGAGGCCATTCCAGCTTCACTTTATAGCGTCGGACAAGCACGGGAAGTAGCAGTTACCGGTTATAAGTCATAATGCTTGATGGCATAGAGCATGGAGCCAGGGGTTACTTCCAATGGTGAGAGAGACCATCGCGTTTCACTGGGCAGCTACTGCCCACCTCAAGCTGGGCAGCCCCCAGCCAATAAGGTGCTGTCCCGCCACAGTCAGTCTTCCTCATTGGGTGCATGGGGATAATGGATTATCCCATGAAGAGCTGACTTTAACTACTGCACCAGACAAGAAAGAAAACAAATCGAATAAGACAACACCCCTCAAGTTGGGATGTTGGAATGCCTGCACAATGATGACTGGACTTGACCAAAACCTCAAGGATATTGAAGATGCCCGAAAAACAGCGGTCATTAACAATGAGCTACCAAGGCTCAAGGTAGATATAGCTACCCTACAAGAAACACGTTGAGCAGATTGGCTGAAGGAAAAGGACTACACATTTTTCTGGCAGGGAAAGAACCAAGATAAGCCCCGTGAGCATGGAGTGGGTTTTGACATGACTTATGACTCTCCGCCTACACCCAGTCATGGCCCTGTATCTCTCGTCAGTATGTATGCTCCTATCTTGAACTTCACCCCTGAGGCAAAAGACATGTTCTACAACAAATTAGAAGCTGTTGTCAGGAATATTCCCAGTGATGAGCACCTCGTTCTCCTTGGTGACTTCAACGCCAGAGTGGGAGCCGATAACAATTCCTGGCCACCTTGTCCTGGCCACTTTGGAATTGGCCAAATAAATGACAATGGACAACATATCCTGGAGTTCTGCTCCTATCATGGCCTGTGTGTAACTAACTCCTACTTTCAGACCAAGTCGCAGTACAAGGTCTCATGGTGACATCCACGGCCTAAACACTGACATCAACTAGACATGATCATCACCAGACGCTCTTTCATCAACTCTGTACTAATCACCCGCTATTACCACAGTGCAGACTGCAATACTGATCATGCTTTAGTCTGCTGCAAGATTAAACTACGTCCAAAGAAAATCCACCACTCCAAACAAACTGGAAAACCTCGCATCAACACAACAGAGATGAAACAGTCAGGAAAGGTTGACCAGTTTGCCAAGTCAGTACAGGGTGCTATGACCAGCTCCTCACAAGGAGATACTGCAACAGAACAATGGTCATACCTTCGCGGCACCATCCACGAATTAGCACTCTCTATCTTTGGGAGAAGTGACAAAGAGCAGTGACTGGTTTGAGGCAAAGTCCAACATCATGACTCCTGTCATCAAAGCCAAGCGTGCAGCTCTCACAGAGTACAAGTGCTCACCATCTGTCCAAACACTCCAGGCACTTCGTGCTGCTAGAAGCAAAGTGCAACAGACTGCAAGGCAGTGTACAATTGAGCACTGGCTCCAGCTCAGTGAGGACATTCAGACAGCAGCTGTGACAGGCAACATCTGATTGATGTATGATGGTATCAGGAAGGCCTTAGGCCTATCGCAGAGCAAGACAGCACCCCTGAAGTCATCCAGTGGTGAAATAATCACTGATAAAAGCAAGCAGATGGAACACTGGGTAGAACACTACTCTGAGCCCTACTCGAGGGAAAATGTTGTTGTTAGCTCAGCCATTGATGCCATCGATTGTCTACCAGTCATGGATGAACTCGACTTCGAACCAACCATTGAGGACTTCAGCAAGGCAATTGACAGTCTGGCCCCAAGGAAAGCTCCTGGCAATGATGGGATTCCTCCAGACCTGATCAGACACTGCAAGAGCTCACTCCTCCAACCTTTACACGAGGCCCTCCACCAGTGCTGGAAGGAACGAGCGGTACCACAGGATATGCGCGACTCCAAGATCATCACTTTGTACAAGAACAAGGGTGACAGGAGTGACTGCAACAACTACAGGGGTATCTCCCTCCTGAGTATTGTCGGCAAAGTCTTTGCTCGCGTAGCTCTGACACGTCTACAAACTCTGGCAGAACAGGTCTACCCTGAGTCCCAATCTGGTTTTTGCACAAGGAGGTCAACTGTCGACATGATTTTCGCACTCCGCCAACTCCAGGAGAAGTGCAGGGAACAACAGAAACCCCTCTATGTCGCTTTCATCACCTTGACCAAGGCATTCGACTTTGTCAGCAGGGATGGACTCTTTCAGGTTCTCCTCAAGATCGGCTGTCCCTCGAAACTCCAAAGTATCATCAAGTCATTCCATGATGACATGTGAGCTACTGTCCAGTACGATGGCAGCTCATCAGAATCCTTCACTATTCGTAGTGGAGTCAAACAAGGATGTGTGTTGGCCCCAACATTATTTGGCACCTTCCTCTCTATGCTATTGAAGCACGTGTTTGGGACATCAACAGAAGGCATCTACATGCACATCATGTCTGATGGGTGGCTGTTCAACCCTGCACACCTGACAGCAAGAACAAAGATGCAAAAGATCTTAATACGTGATATGCTCTTTGCCAATGACGCTGCCATAACCTTGCACACCAAACAGCAACTACAAACTCTCATGGACCGCTTCTCTAAGGCATGCAAGGACTTCGGGCTTACCGTCAGCCTAAAGAAAACAAATGTCCTTGCCCATAATGTAGTGGAGACACCAATCATTACCATTGACAATTACGATCTAGAAGTGGTCCATGAGTTCATATACTTGGGGTCGACCATTAGCAACACTCTCTCCCTCGATGCTGAAATCAATAGGCATATTGGCAAAGCAGCACTGATCCTTACTCGACTCTCTTCGTGGGTCTGGGAGAATCTGAAACTTGCTACAAAGACCAAGACTGCTGTGTACAATGCATGCGTTATCAGCACCCTCCTGTATGGTAGTGAGACTTGGACCATCTACTCCAAGCAGGAGAGGAAACTCAATAGTCTTCACCTGTGCAGTCTCTGCCACATCCTTGGCATCACCTGGAGAGACAAAGTCCCAAACTCTGAGGTTCTCTCCTGCGCTGGACTTCCCACAATGTTCACGCTTTTAAGACAACGCAGACTGCGCTGGCTGGGCCATGTCCATCGTATGAAGGATGGTAGACTGCCAAAGGACATCCCCTACAGAGAACTAGCAACAGGCAAGAGGAACATTGGTAGACCCCAGCTTCGCTTCAAGGACCTCTGCAAGTGCGACATGAAAGCCTTAAGTATCAACACAGAGTGCTGGGAGGATACAGCAGATGACCACAACAAATGGTGAGGTACTCTTCAGCAACACCTAGAGCAAGGCGGAAGAGTGATCCTGAGTTGGTTTGAGGAGCGGAGAACTAAACGGAGAGCACAGCGGATAATGGACAACAATTCCACGACAACCCACACATGCAGCAACTGTGGCAGAGCCTGCCATTCCAGGATCAACCTCAATAGCCACAGTCAACGCTGCTCGACAAACCAGCAACTACCAGAGGTGCGGTACCCATGGTCGACCACGACCGATAGAGGCCACACACATTCCTCTACATAGATGCTGCCTGACCAATTGAGTTCCTCCATCATTTTGTGTGTGTTGTTAGTAGTGATATTATTGACTGCTGCATTACAACTGTGGCCATAATATGAAATAACTCACAAACAAATAATGTGCAAAAGAAGGTAAAGTTGTGCAAATACAAAAAAAGGTAAACAAATAAAGCTGAGAACATGACTTGTAAAGTCCTTGAAAGTGAGTCCATAGCTTTTGGAATTAGTTCAGAGCTGTGGTGAGAAAAGTTGTCCATGCTGGTTCAGGAATGTGATAGTGAAGGATAATAATTGTTCCTGAATCGGGTGGTATCGGACCATGGCTCCCGTACCTCCTTCCTGATGGCAGCAGCAAGAAGAGAAGATGGCTTGCATGGTGGGGTCTTTGAAGATGGATGCTGCTTCATGATTAAGCCAACATCCCAATGGATTCACTAGGTGTTCCGAACAGCATTCCGTATACTGTGTGGCAAGTTGCTGGATGCTCGCTGCTCCAGAGACAGCTGTATACAAGATATGAAGATGGTACATTGATTAGTCACTGAAACATCAGAAAAGGTGAGGAGAAGCAGGAAGTTTGACTGTCCAGATAAAAAAGAGGTCAGCTCTATGTAGACTTCTCCATTCTTGGACATTGGTGTTTCCATACCAGACTGTGATACAACCAGTCAGGATACTCTCCACTAATCAAAATTCTGTTGAGTGAAAACAGTATTTACTTCCTTCCACCATCATAAACCTACGAGATTAGTTATATTCCTGTCAAACAATCTGCAGTGGAACATTGAAAATGCACTAACTGAAACTCAAAAGTCCAGAGATGCTGGAAAACTGAATAAAAGAAGTAGAAAATACTGGATAAAAATCTCAGAATATCAGGCAGTATCTGTGGGGAGAGAAACAGAGATAGTATTTTTGGCTGCTTTTTACAAACAGAATGGTGACAAAGCTATTAATTCTTCAATCAAAATACTATGAAACCAAGATAAGAACATGGAAACAAAAGAGGAGGATTAGGCTGATCAACCCCTCAAGAACCCCCCATCATTTAATAAGATTATGGCTGATCCAACCTTGGCCTCACTCCACTTTCATGAATTCCTTGTAATTTAAATGTCAGTTGGTGTCTACCTTAATTCACTGACACTTCCTCGGGGATAGAAACCTCCAGGAACTGATAACCCTCTGAGAGAGGAAGTTCACCCTTAAGTTCTTCTTCTGAAACTGAAACAATGCTTTTGTTCTAAATGCAATGTAAACACATGAGATTCTGCAGATGCTGGAAATCCAGAACAACATTCATAAAATTCTAGAGGAACTCAACAGGTCAGGAAGCATCTATGGAAAGAAATAAACAGCCAAGGTTTCGGACTGAGACCCTTCATTCAATATTAAGAATCATCCTTTTCTGGGATCCTTCTCTGCATTGTCTCTCCCACAAGCACATCCTTCCTTAAAAATCTGGAGACCAAAACTTTACGCACTCCTCAAGGTGGAGTCTCACCATCACCTTGCAGACTTTTGCATCCAAACTTCCTAATATTTTTCTCCATACCCCTTGCAATAAAGGTCAATGTTTCATGAGCATTTTAAAGTGTAAGATGTGATTGCCTTCATCAGTCAGGAGATTAAGTTCAAGAGCTACGAGGCGATGTTATAGCTCGATAAAACTCAGATTAGACCATATAGTCATAAAGTCATAGATCACTGCAGCACAGAAGCAAGCTTTTTGGCCCATCTAGTCCATGTCAATCTATTATTCCGCCTAGTCCCATTGACCTGCACCTGGATCACTGCACTCCATACACCTCCCATCCATGTATGTACCTATCCAAAGTTCTCTTAAATGTTGAAACTGGACCCGCGTCCATCACTTCCAGTGACAGCTCATTCCACACTCTCACCACCCTCTGAGTGAAGTTGTTCCCATTAAACATTTCAGTATTCACCCTTAACCTATGACCTCTAGTTGTAGTGTCATCCAATCTCAGTGGAAAAAGCTTGCTTACATTCACGCTATGTATACCCCTCATAATTTTGTGTACGATACTTGGAGTATCGTGTTCGGTTCTAATCACTTCATTATAGGAAGAATGTGGAAGGTTTAGAGAGGGAGCAGATGTGATTTACCAAATTATTATCTGGAATAGAGAGCATGTCTTATGAGATGGGTTGAGCATGCTCAGAGTTTTCTCTTTGGGGTGAAGAAGGATGAGAAGCAATTTGATAGAGTGTTTAAGATGACAGAGTGGACAGTCAGTGCCTTTCTCCCAGGGCAGAAATGACTAATACGAGAGGTGAATGGAGGTAAATATGGGGGGTGTCAGAAGTAGATTTTTTACACAGAGAGTGGTGGGTGCATGGAATGAGCTGCCAGGGTTGGTGGTAGAGGCAAGAGTATAAGGGATATTTGAGAAATTCTTAGGTAGGCACATGGATGAAAGAAAAATGGAGGGCTATGGTGGACAGAAGTGTAGATTGATTTTGGGGTAGTTTAAAATGTTGGCATAACATCATGGCCAAATAGCCTGTACTGTGCTTTGCTATTCTATGTCTATGTTCTCAGAATCACTAAACTCTCACAATTACTTCACACAATTCAGTTTGGAAGTTCAAAATCTCACTGGTTGCTTTGTTTAATCACAGCTTCTGTTACTTATTCATTTTCTACTTGAAATTACAATTTGAAGCTTGTTAACATGTTTCCTTTGGGCCAAAGTCACTTCTGACGTTCACTACCATTATGATTAATACCACAGCAAATGACCAAATCACTCTGGCTGATATTGCACTCCACCCCTCCCCCTGACTACCATTTTCTGATTTTGCAGTTCTGCCAGTGAGTGGGTGTTCACAATGCTTCACTTCCCAGAAAAAAATTCAAAGTGAGAAAACGAGTTCAGTCAGCACATTTGAAACAACGCAAACTCTGTCCATCAACAACAGCCAACGTCTGCTTCATTAGACTCAGCTACAGTGGAAGGAATATACAGTGAGTGAGTGTGCCTTACATTTAAAGCACTCCAATAAAGCCCAGCTTCTGGTAAATCACAAGATCAGTCACACTCTGGGGATGGTACCTCTTGCTCTCGACAGACTCTCTAGAGCTGTGCTGATGTGGGGACTCTGCAGTCTACATTCAGTGGTCACTTTATTAGATACATCTGCTCATTAATGGAAGTATCTAAACAGCCAATCATGTGGCAGCAACTTGATATGTAAATACATGCAGACATGGTCAAGAAATTCAGTTGTTGTTCAGATCAAACATCAGAATGGGGAAAAATGTGATCTAGGTGACTTTGACTGTAGAATGCTTGTTGCTGCCAGACAGAGTGGTTTGGGTATTTCAGAAACTGCTGATGTCCTGGGATTTTCACACACAACAGTCTCGAGAGCTGGGTTCCCAAAAAATTTTGTGTTACTGCCCCTTGGCTCCCAGACCACGCCTTCTCCCTTTCCAACCATTACATAAAAACTATTAGCATTTTGATTTACGATACACAGTGAAAGAAAATAAGAACTGATAATTCAATGCAATGACAAATAATTGCAAAAATTATTTAGATCTATTTAAAGCTGCAAATAAAATTATTCCTTTATTGAATTACAGTAAAATCAATTTTTATCAAAAATTTTGGAGCATATATTAGTAGTCCATCTATACACTATTTCATTGCTTTTTCACCGTTCAGTGAGATGGATGGGCTTGGTGCAGTGAGATCAGCTTCTCGACATCAGGCTGAATGTCACTCAGAAGGAGCCTCACATCCCCATATTCAGGAATTTCCAGTCTGCCTTGAACGAAGTTGGGTGACTTCACTGAAACCATGCTCCATACGATGTTGGAAAGACAATAAAGAACATCTTGACCGTTTTTCCACAGTGCAAGATAGCATTCAGAGATTTCTTTACTGCACTCAAAAGTCTTGATATAATTTTTTGAACCTCCACTTCAGCTCAAAGTCATTTTGTCATGAGATCAATTCTTCCTCCATCCTTCCTGTTAATACCTCATTACCAGAGTTCAGGAATGCATTTATTACCCAATCTGGAACTTGGATCAAGAGAAGACCCTAAAGCCTCTCTGACGTGTCTTTTTGCAGCTCACCCAGGTGGGCATGGTTTATTTGAAGATCATCATCTGGTATTCTTTCTCTCTCTCTCAACTCGGAGTGGCTCAGAAATTGGAAAACGTCACTATGGCCAATGCCGCATGTAAATAAGGTTAACTTGGACAGAAATGTGGAGACAACTGATCTGACTTTGATCAGATTCACATCTTTTTTTTAAGCTTTAATTAAGCTTTACGAATAATTTTGACAAATAAGCAATGCGATGCCTCATATTCTGACACACATAAAAGTTGCTGGTGAACGCAGCAGGCCAGGCAACATCTCTAGGAAGAGGTGCAGTCGACGTTTCAGGCCGAGACCCTTCGTCAGGACTGAGGTGCAGCCTGGCTTGCTGCGTTCACCAGCAAATTTTATGTGTGTTGCTTGAATTTCCAGCATCTGCAGAATTCCTGTTGTTTGCCTCATATTCTGAAGTTGATTACTGAATGAAGCATTTGTGTCATCAAAGAATTTCATTGTAGTTTTAAAACATGCATAAAAATATCTCAGACAGTTTCCTTATGAGAGCCATCTAACGTCTGTGTGCAATAGGAAACATTCAAACTGTTCATCATTCTCAATACAAAGCTCTCAAAATAGCCGAGAATTGACAGCATGGAACTTGATTTTATTTATCGTTGTGATAAAAGTACTTAGGCTTTTTTTGCAACAAGATGTCTGTGAATTACACAGTAAATGGTACATATATTTAGTACAGCTTTATTCAAGAAAGTAATAACCCCATGGTGGTGTCCTGTTATTGATGATGTCAGAGTTACAAAATACACGTGGACTAAGATGTTAACTGTCCTGTGCTATCACCAGTGGGATCATCAGTTGATCTGCCACCTGTCTTCAGGAGTTTCGGCCCGCTTATGATCAAGACTCCCTCGAGGTGGTGGGCCAGCAGTGTTAAAGCACCACCTCCCACTGGTGAGTTTAAAAACTTGGCATCTGCCTCTATCAGAGTTGTTGGTCACTTCCATCCAACAGATATTCTGCTCATCAGGTGTCTATGCAACTACTGAGGGGTTTGCAAGATATTTATACACTGTCTGACTATCTGCCCCTCTGGACATACTTGGTCCACACCCATGCTGATCCTTTCTCTGCTGCCTCAGCTACAGCCCTGCTGGTTGACTTGATCTCTCATCTAGTGAAGCCACGGTCACGCAGCCACTTCTGGAGAGTGAACGCAATAAACCCATGGCAGTCTACTTCAAATGGATAGCATGAGACCTTCCACCCTCTGTCTCTGCACTCTGATCTTAATTCTGCATACTTGGTTAACTTGCGCTCATGGGTTTCATCGATGTTGTCTTCCCAGGGGACTGTGAGTTCACCAATAACCACTTCTCTACTGGTGTCAGACCATACGATTATATCTCGACGCAATGTTGTGAAAGCTATTTGCTCCGGGAAACTGCCTTTCCCGTCCAGGTTGGCCTTGACACACCAATCATTGGCTGAAGAAAGTATGCTTGATCTTGAGCCTGCGCTGTACACCCTTGACTTGGAGCTTTCTTTCACAAATGATATGCGATGTTCTGTGCAGCATGGGGCATGAGATAAGTTGTGCTGCAGTACTCTCTGCTCAACCGCTTCTGTCACAACTTTGAGAAAGTTGTTATGTCTCCAAGTGTACATGCAGCTGGAAAGATTGACTCTGCATGCACTCAAGATATGTTGAAGTGTTCCCTTCTCGCCACAAGCAGCACACCTGTCTGTCTTATCTTCATACCAGGTGCCGAGGTTGGCAGGTGTTGGGAGCAGATCGTACGCTGCTCTGCATAGAAAAGAAATGCGGAGCGGTTCCATCTGTCACAGAACATTCCAAGATAGATGTCGTTGTTCAACACTTTCCCACCAGGTCCAAGCCCCTTGTTTGGCCAGGCCAGCTGTTTTAGCTAACCTCTTCTCCTCTTCTACCTCTCGTATTTCTTGTGTTACAAGCTCACGGCGCTCCTTACCTGTAGAAGATGACCACCACTTGTGGGTTGTCCATCCAAGTCCCTGGTGGCCTGGCTGGATAGCCCCAGCCGTCTCCTTGTGCTTCAATCTAGACTCTGCCTCATCAACTGCTACACGGGCTGACCACTTCCTGCCTGATCTCACATCCAGCTGGGTGTTCTTGATGACAGGGTCTTTCGAGTCTCGAAGCATCAAGAATGATCTTACCTTGGCTACCCTGACCTCCTCAACAAGGGATTGCACTGGGATGGTAAGCTTTGTCTGGCCACTGTGGCTAGCAACTCTGGTGAGGCTGCTTGGTACTCCAAGCCACTTATTCACATACTTGTTGATCTTCCGCTCCATTGCCTCAACATGGGACATTGCCACTTCATAGACAGTTACTGGCCACATTATCTGTGGCATCAGTCCGTACTGCAAGCACCACAACTTCAACTTGCCAGGCAAGTCGCACTTGTCAACAGACATCAGACCTCTGCTGATCTGTTCTCCTGTCTCTTGAACCCTCTTGATGTCTCTCAGTTCCTCTGTGTACCATCGCCTGAGGCTCTTAACTGGTTGGTCCTGAATGGATGGAATCTCCTCTCCACAAAGGGTGAAATGAAAGTCAACCAGCTTTCCTCTCCTAAGAACAAGGCTCCTTGACTTCTTGGTCTTGAACTTCATTCCTCCCTAATCCATTAGCTCCTCGAGTCTAGATAGTACATTTTCCACTGCCTCCGTGCTGGGGCCCAAAAGGGTAAGATCATCCATGAACGCTCGTATTGGTGGTAACTCCTCTCCGCCATCAAGTGCGACACCTGGTCCCACTGATTCTGCAGCCCTCACAATGACCTCCATGGCTAACACAAAAAGGATGGGTGAAATTGCACATCCCATTGGGATTCCAACAACCAAGCTCTGCCACCTAGTTGTAAACTGCTGAGTGGAAAACCTCATCTGGAAATCGTTGTAGTACTGCATAACAAAGTTCCTCACCTTAGCAGGAATCCATAGGAATTCCATCGTAAACTCAATCAGGACATGGGGAACAGAACCATATGCATTTGCCAGATCAAGCCAAACTACAGCCAGATTTCTTCTCAACCTTTTTGACTCCTGGATGATATGCCATATCATACTAGAATGTTCAAGGCATCCTGGGAAGCCTGGTATTCCTGCCTTCTGCACAGATGTATTTACTAATCCATTCTCTATCACAAATGAAGATATTCTTTCTGCCAGAACGCCAAACATAATCTTCCCCTCTACATTCAGAAGTGAAATTGGTCAGAACTGATTCAATGTAGAAGAATTCTCTTCCTTCGGGATGTATACTCCTTCAGCCTCACTCCATGACAAAGGAACAATGCCTTGTCTCCACACCACCTTTAACAATCTCCACAAGTATTTCCTCAGCTGTTCACACTTCTTGAACACCTTATACGGCACCCCATTAGGTCCTGGCACTGAGCCTGACCTCGTCTTTCTGATGAACCGTTCAACTTCTGCCAGTTTGGGTTCTGACAGATCGAACTTCACTCCTGGCTTGATAGGCTTCACAAGCCCTGAATTATCAAGCAAAGGAGCCTCCCGCTGTTCGTTAGAGTAAGTGCTTGCCAGGTGATCCTCAAGTTCTTGTTGAGAGATGTTAAGCTGCCTGCTCTTACTTTGTTCAAGCAGTTTCTTTGTGAACTCGTGAGGGTTCTCAAAGAACGACTTTCTTGCCTTCTCTCTCTTCTTTCTCTTTTTACGTTGTGACTCTGCACGGCGGAGTGATGCTAATTTTATTCGAAAATGCTCTCGGAGATCAGCAAGCCCTGGCTTGTCACCCTCACTTGCTACCTTCCTCCTCTGTCTCAATGATCTAAGCTCCCTCCTCAATGTACTAATCTCCTTCTGGCGCCTGCTTGGCTGCTGTGTAGGCTTTGTTTTCTTCAACTCAACCAAACCAAACCTGTACTTTCCAACATCGTAAATCATATCACCCATCGCTTCTAACTTTCTCTTTGATGTTTCCCTGAGAGTGTTCTCCAACATCATACTGATATCCTCATCAAATACACGCCAAGCCTTCTCATCCCATTGTACAAGCAAGATAGTTGGTGAGCGGAATGACCCTCTCTTTGAAAAGTTGCTCAACAACACAAAATACTGAATCCTCCTTCATATCCTTTTTTAATCCACTTGCAAATAACAACACTTGAACCATGCTTTTATCTTTCATGAGGCAAGATCCATTGCCTGGCAAAGTTGACTCATCCAGCTACAGGTTGTCCTAAGTATGTTACACAATGTGTCTTTCACATTCTCAGACATTTCATCTTTTTTTTTTGAACAGACTTGCTGCTGAGTAGAATCATTTCAATTATTAGGTCTGGGGATTTATGCAAATCCATACGCAGCACCTCCCTTACTGTTGGCAGGATCAGTTATTCTCCAGTTTGCATGGGGCTTCCCAGATTTAGCTATGAACTACGAAATGAACCATGAAACCATAGAACACTATAGCACAGAAAACAGGCCATTTGGCCCTTCTAGTCTGTGCCGAAACATTATTCCGCTAGTCCCATTGACCTGCATCCAGTCCATAACCCTTCAGACCTCTCCCATCCATGTACCTATCCAATTTATTCTTAAAACTTAAGAGTGAGCCTGTATTTACCACGTCAGATGGCAGCTCGTTCCACACTCTCGCCACTCTCTGAGTGAAGAAGTTCCCCCTAAACCTTCCCCCTTTCACCCTATAGCCATGTCCTCTCATATTTATCTCTCCTAATCTAAGTGGAAAGAGCCTATTCACATTTACTCTGTCTATACCCCTCATAATTTTGTAAACCTCTATCAAATCTCCCCTCATTCTTCTACGCTACGGGGAATAAAGTCATAACCTGTTCAATCTTTCCCTGTAACTCAGCTCCTGAAGACCCGGCAATATCCGAGTAAATGTTGTATGAAGAATGCAAACCATCACTGTTCTGTTGTGAAATGCTGGCAAATATGTTGTGAAATGTTTTCCGTTTCTGAAAGTTTCCATGAAGTGGCTGAATATAAGCAAAACTCTTAATTGCTTTATCAGAGTGTAACCTCTTCAAATGTTCAAGAAGCCTAGACAGTCTTATTGACTCCTTTGAAAACCTTTCTCACACAACAGTTACATTGGCCGATGCTTGGTTGTTGGGTGTTGGTATAAATCCACATTTCAAATTCTCTACATTATACTGTCTACATTTCTTTTTTTGGTTTGTCTGTTTCTGCCATTTTCTTTCTTTTTAAATCTTTTTATTGAATTAGTACACAGAAGGTAAACCATATAGGCACTAATACACTGTTACAATGTAATATATTACAGGAAATATTAATACAGAAAAAAATAGTACAAACAGTGCAGTTTAAACATAAAATAACAAGGTAGTATAATAGTATACTAATTTTTATATATATCAATAAGGAAAAAAAACCCCAAAAAACCCCCCAAAAAAAACCTACCATGCAACTAGTCTAAAAAGCAAAGCAAAGCAAAGCAATGGGCTAACTAAGAATCAAGTAGAGTTAAACAACTTAAAACAATCACGTCCTCAAACCCGACCTCCATTAAAAACAGTTAAAAAGCAAGAAGGGAATATAAATATGGACCGAGGGAAAAAAAATTACATTCACTGAAAATGTTGAATAAAAGATCTCCAGGTCTGCTCGAATTTAACTGAAGAATCATAAAGATTACTTCTAATTTTCTCCAAACTTAAGCATAGTATCATCTGGGAAAACCAAAAGAATGTAGTTGGAACATTAGTCTCTTTCCAATGTTGTAAAATACATCTTTTCGCCATTAAAGTAAGAAATGCAATCATTCTACAGGCTGAAGGAGAAAGATTACTGGAAATTTTAGGTAATCCAAAGATAGCAGTAATAGGATGGGGAGAGATATCTATATTCAATACCTTTGAGATAATATTAAAAATGTTTCTCCAAAAAGTTTCCAGAGTAGGGCAGGACCAAAACATATGAGTTAAAGAGGCTATCTCCCCCTGACATCTGTCACAAAAAGGATTAATATGAGAATAAAAATGAGGTAATTTATCTTTGGACATATGTGCTCTATGGACAACTTTAAATTGAATTAAGGAATGTTTAGCACAGATAGAGGAAGTATTGACTAGTTGCCTAAAATAGGAATCGCAAGCCCAAATTGATTAAGATCAAAATATTTTTGGAATTGAAACCAAATACGTAGGGTATATTTAACTATCGGGTTACAGGCCTGTTTGTGGCGTTTCAAATCAAAAGGAAGAGGAGAACCTAAAATAGAGCCAAGTGCATAACCTTGAGCAGATTGTAATTCCAATGCTACCCACTTAGGAATGTTTCTGCCATTTTCATCAGGGGTTAGCAACCAAAGTCAATCACATGTGTTTAAGTGCAGCCTCAAGCGCTGCGATCAATAAAGGGGAAAGTCATGATTTCAAAATCTGACTCTCTGCCTGAAGGTACATAAAGTGGTGCAGCGATATAGTTGGACCTTGAGTCAAGACATTATGAAAGGGTAGATTCTGAAATTTACCATGTTGAATGCTATGCCCTAATTCACAGGAATTGTGTCACTGTGTGATTAGAATATGGGAATAGTACTAGCTAACTTTATTACAGTAATGAATGGCAATAATGTGCAGGCTTGGGCCTGGAAATAACACGATTTCTTCAGTCCCAATTTCTTATGATATGCCAAATACCAAGTGTCACATTGCTTTTCAACAACTATAATGCACTTCGAGCAAAACTAAGAGGATGTTGGGTTGCAAGAGATGAGGTGATTACATGATCATTATAATCAATTATGAAGCACTGAGGATAAAAGGCTTATAATAAGTAATTAATTTCTTAAATTAAGAATTTTTCAGTTGCCCCCCCCTTGCTACTTAGTGTCCCCCTTAGAAACACCCATGGGGCAATATCACCTACTTTGGGAACCATTCCACTATAGCAGTGGTCCCCAACCACCCGGCCACAGAGCATGTGCTACCGGGCCGCGAGGAAATGATATGATTTGGCGATATGAGTCAGCTGCACCTTTCCTCATTCCTTGTCATGGCCACTGTTGAGCCATTATGCATGTGAGGTCATTACGCACTCATCATCAATGTCAGCGCGGGAAGGAGATCAACTCCTTGAGCTTGCAAGTGACGACGGGCTGAAAGGTATGTTTGACATAACATCTCTGCCGGCATTCTGGATCAAAGTCAAGGCTAAATATCCTGAGATAGCCACAAAAGCACTGAAAACGTTGCTTCCATTTCCAACATCATATTTCTGCAAAGCGGAGTTTTCTGCAATGAATGCAATGAAAGCTAAATTGAGGAATAGACTGGACATAAGGAACCTCCTTCGAGTATCGCTGTCTCCCATTACCCCTCGATAGGACTGTGTTGTTGCAGGGAAACAAGACCAGGGCTCCCACCGATTCAGCGATATTGGTGTGTTGCAATGATTTTATATATTCATACGGGGAAAATATGAGCTGTGTGTTTAATATCCAAACGTTACTTAAAATGTTATGATGCTCTTGACTTAGTTATATAACCATATAACAATTACAGCACGGAAACAGGCCATCTCGTCCCTTCTAGTCCGTGCCGAACTCTTACTCTCACCTAGTCCCACCGACCTGCACTCAGCCCATAACACTCCATTCCTTTCCTGTCCATATACCTATCCAATTTTTCTTTAAATCATTATATCGAACCTGCTTCTGCCACTTCTATTGGAAGTTCATTCAACACTTACTTCAAGCTCCCTTGATAATTGACTTATCATTATATTCATGCGAGGAAAATATGCATTGTGTGTTTAATATTAAATTCATTAGATAAACCCTTTTAAAAACGAAATTGAGAGTATTAGCCACTTATCACCTATATTCCGGTCATGATTAACACCTCCCCCGCCGTACAGAATCACCAAAAAGGATTTGCAGGAAAAAAATCAGCAGGTCACAATGCGCATGCGCACAGGTGCCCGCGCAAGGCTTCATGGTCATTGTAGTCTTTTTCTGGGTAAACACAATGTATTTGACTGCTACTCTTGTCCGTTGGCAACCCTACCCCATCCCCCCCTTGGGTCGGCCGGTCCGCAAGAATATTGTCAATATTAAACCGGTCTGCAGTGCCAAAAAGGTTGGGGACCCCTGCTCTATAGTTTACAGAAAATGGTACAAAAAAAAATCCAGTGAGCAGCAGTTCTGTGGGTGAAGATGCCTTGTTAATGAGAGGTCAGAAAAGATTGGCCATACATATTCAAGTTAACAGGAAGACAACAGAACTCAATTAATCACGCATTACAACAGTAGTGTGCAGAAGAACATCTCTGAAAGCTCAACATGTTGAACCTTAAAGTCGTTGGGCTATAGCAGCAGAAGACCACAAACACTTGGTAGCAGGAGGTACCTAATAAACTGGCCTCTGAATGTAGATTTATTCAGCTGAGAATTATTTATATTAACTATGCTATCATTGCCAAGTGCATTTGAAGGCAGTGTGCACTTGTTGATGAAAGCTAAACCTTTGTTCTCTCTCCCATTGACAAGCTTTCTTTCTTGAAATACCCACTCATTCCCTCTTCCTGCAGAAGCCTTTGCACCTCTAACTAACTGGCACTTAGTTTAGCAGGCCCACACTCCCATCTTTCTCATATTATACTGAAACAAAATGCCTTCCCCGGTTCTTAAAAAGAGATGCATTGTTTACTTGTGTCAAGCATCTTCTTTTTGCTTGTGTTCAGAATTATTTTTGAAGTATTTCCTGTATCTTCTCAACTGCATATGAAACAAGCAGCAAACATTCTATCGTTGCCTCAGCCAAAGGGCCAGTTTTTATGGACCCTGCGGCAAAAGGTATAACAGCAATGTGCATTTATATAGCGTCTTCAATTGAGGCAAAATATTCCAAGTAAAAAGCTGTTAATCAGATTTAACATCATGATATAAAAGGAGGTTTAAGCCCAGGTGACCAAAAATACAGTCAGGCAGGTATATCTTTAAAGAGTTTCTCAAAGGTAGATTACTTTAGAAACGATTCTAATCTACAGATGGAGGATTAGCCATAGAGTCATAGAACACTACTGCATAGAAACAGGGCATTCAGCCTAGCGAGTCTGTACTGAACTGTACCCCTCCCAGCCATGTACCTATCCAAATTTCTCTTAAATGTTGAAATTGATCCTGAAACAGCAACGTCTGTCGGCAACTTGTTCCACACTTGCACCAGCCTCTGACTGAAGCAGTTGCTCCTCATGTTCACTTAACATTTCACTATGGTCTTGAGTTCTAGCCTCACTCAACCTCAGTGGGAAAAAAAGCCTGCTTGCATTTACCCCATCTAGATCCTCTATCAAACATCACCTTATTCTCTACGGAATAAAGTCATAACCTATTCAACCTTTCCTTATAGCTCAGGTTCTCAAGCCCAGGCACTTTTCCAATTTTATTGAATCTTTCCTGTAAGGACGTGACCAAAACTGCACACAATGTTCCAAATTAGGCTCAACAATTTATACAGATTCAACATAACATCCCAACACCTGTACTCAATAGATTGATTTATGAAGGCCAATGTGCCAAAAATCAATGTTTTACTCTGTACCTTACCACTCACGATGTAAGTCCTACCCTGCTTTGTCCTCCAAAAGTGTAGCACCTCACATGTGTCCACATTAAGATCCATCTGCCATTTTTCAGCCCATTTTGCCTTTTAGTTTGGATCCTACTGCAAGCTTTGGTAGCCTTTCTCAATGTCTACTACACCCAATGTTGTTGTCGTCTGCAAATTTGCTGATCCACTTTGCTATATTATCATCCAGATCATTGATATAGATGAGAACATTTGATATTAGAGCAAAATTAGGCCATTTGATCCATTGAGTCCGCTCCACCATTCCATCACGGCTGACTTAATATCCCTCTCAACCTCATTCTCCTCTCTTGTCCCCATGATCTTTGATACCCTGAATAATCAAGAACCTATCAACCTCCGCTTTAAATATACTCAATGAGTTGGCCTCTACAGTTTTCTGTAGCAATGAATTGCACAGATTCACCACCCTCCACCTCATCTCTGTTCTGAATTGATATCCTCTATTCTGAGGCTGTGCTCACTATAGGAAACATCCTTTCCACCTTCACTCTGTCTCAGCCCTTCAATATTCAGAAGGTTTCAATAAGATCACTCTCATTCTTCTAAACTCTAGCAAGCACAGGCCCAGAGCCATCAAAAGCTCCTCATATGTTAACCCTTTCATTTCAGTTATTATTCTTGTGAACCTCCAATGTCAACACATCTTCTCTTAGATAAGGGTCCAAAACTGCTCATAATATTCTACCAGCAAATTAACTATTAGAGAATTATGCACAAGGACTCCCAAGATCCTTTGTACCTCTGACTGCTGATTTTTTTCCCCATTTAGAAAATAGTCTACACCTTTATTCCTTCTACCAATGTGCATGACTATATTCTTCCCTGCACTATATTCCATCTGCTCTTTCTTTGCCCATTATTCTACTCTAAGTCCTTCTGCACACTCCCTGCTCCCTCAACACAGCTGCAATTCCACCTATCCTTGTATCATCAACAGATTTGACCACAAAGTCATCAATTCCGTCATCAAAATCATTAACCTTGATCAAAAACAAACAGTAAAAGACCCAGTACCGATCATTGCAGTCATGGGGCTCCAGTTAGAGAGGCAGCCATCTACTACCACTCTCTGGCTTCTCCCACATAGCCAATGTCTAATCTAATTTACTACTCCATCTTGAATGCCAATTGACTGAACCTCCTTGACCAGCTTCCATGCAGGACTTTGTCAAATACCTTGTTAAGGTTCATGTAGCAAACAGCCACTGCCTTGCCTTCATCAACTTTCCTGGTAACTTCTTCAAATACACTGTAAGATTGATTAGACATGACCTATCACTCACAAAGTCATGCTGTCTATCCAGAGTCCCTGACTTTCCAAATATTTATGTATCTGGTCCCTTAGATCATCTCCCGATAACTTTCCCACTAATGATGTCAGACTCACCAGGCTATAATTTCCTGGCTTATTCTTAGAGCCTTTCTTAAACAATGGAACATTATCTATCCTCCAATCTTCCTAATACCTCACCCGCTGATAAGCACATTTTAAATATCTATGCATTTTCTGCATTAGCCTCCCACCAGTCGGAAGGAACACTTTGTCAAATGTAGAGATTTATCAAGCCTAATTTGCCTCAAAACAGCAAACCCCTCCTCCTCTGTCATCTGACCTCACTGCTGCTTTGGCTCACGTCTATAGACTATGTGTCCATCTCCTAAGTAAATACAGATGCAAGAAATACATTTAAGATTTCCCTTATCTCTTTTGACTCCCTGCATAGGTTGCCATTCCGATCTTTCAGAGGACCAATTATGTACCTTGCCTTCCTTTTGTTCTTAAAATATCTGAAGATCTTAGAATTCTCTTTTACCTTGTCAGCTGGAACACTCTCATGTCTTCTTTCAGCCCCACTAATTTCCTGTTGTGTTCTCATACACTCCTTATACTCCATAAGCACCTCATTTGCTCTTTCCAGTCCATCCCTACTATACTATGCTCCTTCTTCTTCTTCTTCACTAGGACATCAATATGTCTGAAAAACCAATGTTCCCTATATCTGTTATCCTTGCCTTTTGTTCTGACAGAAACATACAAATTCCATACTCTCAAAGTTTCACTTTTGAAGGCCTCCAACTTACCAACTACACCTTTGCCAGAAAATAACCTGCCTGAATACACACTTGCCAGACCCTTTCTGATACCATCAAAATTGGTATTTCTGGAAAGCGTACCACCGGCTGCCGAAGCAGCGTAACCCCACTTCCTCCTCGCCTTTTTCTCTCTCTCTCTCTCTCTCTCTCTCTCTCTCTCTCCCACCCACCCCCCCCCCCCCCAATTCCCCGGACCCGGAGACACAGGCACGGGTGTCCAGCTGGACAGATATGGCCTCCTCTCTCCCTCAGGCCTACCGAAGGCACTGATGGATGGTGATTACGGCAGTGATCGAAAACCTCTTCTCCGCCATGTTGCTGAGATGGGCCTCCCTCTTCCTCATGCTAACGAAGGAAGGGTTCTACTCACACCTCTGCACAGAGAGAGGGAACAGCTCCAAGGAGTCAGGGAAGGGGACGGGGAACAGTTCGTCACCTGGTGACTAGGCCAGCTGCGTGGAATAAGCCAAGATGCTGAACCTGGGCTTCACCATCGGCTCGTTCCTGCTGAGTGTCACCACCCTACCCCTTGGCATCCTGATGGGCAAGTACAGACCCCGCTTACCATGGTTCATCGGCAGCTCCTGTTTCATAGTCATAGTCATACTTTATTGATCCCGGGGGAAATTGGTTTTCGTTACAGTTGCATCATAAATAATAAATAGTAATAGAACCATAATAGTTAAACAGTAATATGTAAATTATGCCAGTAAATTATGAAATAAGTCCAGGACCAGCCTATTGGCTCAGGGTGTCTGACCCGCCAAGGGAGGAGTTGTAAAGTTTGACGGCCACAGGCAGGAATGACTTCCTATGATGCTCTGTGTTGTATCTCGGTGGAATGAGTCTCTGGCTGAGTGTACTCCTGTGCCTAACCAATACATTATGTAGTGGATGGGAGACATTGACCCAAGATGGCATGCAACTTAGACAGCATCCTCTTTTCAGACACCACCGTCAGAGAGTCCAGTTCCATCCCCACAACATCACTGGCCTTAAGGATGAGTCTGTTGATTCTGCTGGTGTCTGTAACCCTCAGCCTGCTGCCCCAGCACACAACAGCAAACATGATAGCACTGGCCACTGCAGACTCGTAGAACATCCTCAGCATCGTCCGGCAGATGTTAAAGGACCTCAGTCTCCTCTGGAAATAGAGACAGCTCTGACCCTTCTTGTAGACAGCCTCAGTGTTCTTTGACCAGTCCAGTTTATTGTCAATTCGTATCCCCAGGTATTTGTAATCCTCCACCACGTCCACACTGACCCCCTGGATGGAAACAGGGGTCACCGATACCTTAGCTCTCCTCAGGTCTACCACCAGCTCCTTAGCCTTTTTCACATTAAGCTGCAGATAATTCTGCTCACACCATGTGACAAAGTTTCCTACAGTAGCCCTGTACTCAGCCTCATCTCCCTTGCTGATGCATCCAACTATGGCAGAATCATCCGTAAACTTCTGAAGATGACAAGACTCTGTGCAGTAGTTGAAGTCCGAGGTGTACTCTTTCCTGTGCAATGATTGCTGTGGCTGCATACAATCCTCCCACTCTCTCTGCACTGATTTTTCTGGCCTTGTCACTCAACGGTTTTGGAGGGATCTGCATCGCATTCTTCTCGCTCACACTGCCTAACATGTTTAGCAACCTTCGCTCCACCATGATGTCGCTGATGATCGGCTCCTACGCCTCGTCCGCGGTCACCTTCCCCGGAATCAAGGTGATCTACGACGCGGGCGTCCCCTTCACCATCATCACCACCATCTGGGCCAGCCTGGCCTGTCTCGTCTTCCACAACTGCTGCCTCAACTAGCCCTGGGCCAGCTTCCCCGACCCCGAGGAGGCCAGCTACATACAGAAGGTGAAGTTGAACAGCCTGGCTCTGGACCACAAGGTGACTGGAGACCGTTTCTACGTCCACGTCACCACAGTCGGGCAACGCCTGAGTCACCAGCTGCCCCTGTCTCAGGAACACACTCACCTCTCCACTGACAGCCTGAGGCAGGCCCAGAGGCCAGGGCCCGAGGCAAGGATCCCATTCCAGAAGAGAGTCCGCGGTCATCTTCCTCTGGAGCCTGGTCACGATGGAGATGATCCAGTTGCGGCTCATCTTCTACATGGGAACGATGAACAAGATGCTGGAGTTCATCATGACCCACGGCAGCGAATCTGACGAACTTCTGGAGGAAGCCGACGATACCGTTAATTTCTACTCCTCCATCTTCGGGATCCTAGAGTTGCTGTGCCTCTTCACCTCGCCCATGATCGGCTACGTCATGGACTGGAAGATAAATGACTGCGTCGAGGTGTCCACTGCTGCTAACCCCTGCCTGAGTGGTGCCGATGAGGGGGAGCGGGGTCGGAGGCCATGGGATCGCTCTGTGCAGAAGATGACCAACGCCATCAGGGCCTTCATCCTCACCAGCTTGCTGCTGGTGGCTTTCGGGGTGACATGCATGATCAACCTGCTCCCCTTCCAGTACCTCACCTTTGTCTTCCACAGGGTGGTGCGCGGGTTCATACACTCGGCCTGCGGAGGGCTCTACGCCTCTGTTTATCCCACCAATCACTTTGGTTCTCTCATCGGACTCCAGTCGCTGATCAGCGCCGTAGTCAATCTGTTACAACAGCCTCTCTTCATCCTCATGTTGGGACCCCTTCATGGGAACCCCTTCTGGGTGAACCTCGGCCTGCTGGCCCTCTGGTCGACCGGCTTCCTGCTACCCGGGTACCTCTGGTACCACCGTCGGCAGCTCCTCCGGGGATGGAGAGGGAGGCCGGGGTCTCGTCCAGCCCCGGCAAGACGGACACCCAGGCCGACCCCTCCTGCAACAGCCTGCTGCCCGCGGACGAGTCGACGGCCTAACATCTGGCCCCTATCCCACAGATCTGCTCCCTCCCCTACTCCCGCCCCAACTCCGCCCTGCCTCATCCCCGCCCACCCATGGAGATGCAACTAGAGGCTCAGCCTGAGCTGCTGTCAACATGGAGACTGCGAGAGAGGCAAGTACTCTTTTGTCACCATCGTTAACCTGAAGGGAGACAAGGCTTGGTCTGCCACCATGGTGATGGGGTGGGAGGGGGGTGCCTGCCTTGTCTCCATGGTGATGGGATAGGAGTGGGGGGTCTTGATGTGTCACCGTGGAGATGGGGTGCGAGGCGGGGCCTGCTCCACCGACATGGTGACTTGGGGGTGGGCCCCGCTCTGTTACCGCAAGGAACGGGGGAAAGGGGATGCCTTGCTCTGTTGCATTAGTGACGCATGGACAGAGGCAGGGCCTGTCCTGTCGCCACGGTGAGTTACCAGGTGATGTGAATGCAACAGTGAATTGGGAACAGGAGGCAGCCATTGTTCTGTTGCGGTGGTGACTCCGGGACGTCGTTTTGGATCCTGGCTCCCCCCACGCCCCCATCACCATGGAGACCCGGAGGACCCTCGGGGATAGGGACCAGGTCCTTATAGCTATCACCGTGGAGACCTGCCGATGGTGGTGGCCTTTGCTCTGTTGCCGTGGAGACTGGGGCCTAACTAGAACAGGCCCTTGTTTCCTATTAATTTATCCAAGTCAATTTCTTTTTAACTCTGTTTCTCTTTTGTTTTTGTCGGTTTTAATAGGAAAAGGAGGGACGATGAGAGTTTATTATTATTTTTCAGGTGTGTCCGTCCATTTCTCAGCTTTGCTGCCTAACTGCCGATGATTGGGAGAGGCGGAAGCCTCATTCCCTTCTTCCTTCATTCATCCCACCGGTATTGATTATTATAAGGGATGTAAAACGAAACAGCTGGGCCTGATTTGAAGGGAAGGGTTACTCAGGGAGTCCAGGCCACATTAGGTGACCCACGGCCTTGCCCCTGGCCTCTTCTGGGGTATAAGTCCCCGTTGTCAGGTCGACAGCGACGGGGCGGTTGTCCCGGCAACTGCATCCAAGGTGGGTGGGGAACCAGGTGACGGTTACTCAGACGGTTCTTGACTGGAAGATCGACACCGTTGCCTGGGCAATGACCGCTTGATTGGTGAAGGCGGCCATCTTGCTCAGGTGAGCGATCGAGCCGTTGCCCCTGCAACGGCCGTCGCCTTCAATAGGAAATTTTCAAGCGACGTTAAAGCAGAGCAACATTTCACCCGAGTGTGCATGTGAGCGTGTGTGTGTTGTGTGTGTGTATCTGTAGGGAATTTTATTTCAACTTAATAAAAAAAATTGGTATTTCTCAAGTTTCAAATCTCAACCCATGGATTAGACCAGTCCTTTTCCATAATTACCTTTAAACTAATAGCTACAATATCATAATTCCATGTGCTGATCCATGCCCGAAGCTCATCCGCCTTTCCTGCAATCCTCTTTATACTGAAATATTCACAGTTCAGAACATTTGTCCCACCATGTTCAACCTTTCAATTCCTGTCTTTGTACGTGGGCTAAACGTACCCCCACAATCACTCCACTATCTGTTCTGGCAACACACACAAAATGCTGGAGGAACTCAGTAGGTCAGGAAGCATTCGTAGAAATGAACAAACAGTCCTGAAGGAGGCTGTCGGCGAAAAATGTTAACTGTTTGTTCATTTCTATGGAGGCTACCTGGCATTATGAGTTCCTTCCGCATTCTGTGAGTGTCACTCCACTGTCTGCTCTGGTATTCTGGTTGTCAACCCCCTGCTACTCAAATTTAAACTGCTCCTCCTTGTATCACATGTTGATCAATCTGTCAGCCTTCTGAATGATCTGGAACTCATCCAGCTCCAGCTCCAGTTCCTTAACACAGTCTAAAAGGAGTTGCATCTGGATACACTTCTCAAAGGAGTAGTCATCAGGAATACTGGAGGTCTCCCTGACTTTCCACATCCCACAAGAGGAGCATTCCAGAGTCTTGCCTGGCAAACCCTACTGTTATAACTGAAATCATCATGATCTTTATAAATCTCTGTACCTGGCCTTGGCTAGTTCATCTGTGAGCAGAAATATCTGTGATACACTGCTTATCACAAAAGCATCATTAGCTGTCTTCTCACAATCAGAATCAGGTTTGTTATCACTGACGTACTGCATGTCACATAATTTGTTGTTTTGTGGCAGCAGTATAGTGCAATGCATAAGAAATATGATAAGTTATAACAAGAAATAGACAGTATATTTTTAAAAATCAGTACAAATAGTACAAAAGGGAACAAACATAGTGATATAGAGTTCCTGGTTCATGGACCGTTCACCGTTCTGGTGGCATGGTGCGAAGACAATAACCTATCCCTCAACGTCAGCAAGACGAAGGAATTGGTTGTTGACTTTAGAAGGAGTAGCGGACCGCACAACTCAATTTACGCCGGTGGTGCGCAAGTGAAACAGGTCAAAAGCTTTAAGTTCCTCGGGGTCAATATCACAAAAGACCTGACTTGGTCCAACCAAGCAGAGTCCACTGCCAAGAAGGCCCATCAGTGCCTTTACCTCCTGAGAAAACTAAAGAAATTTGGCCTGTCCCCTAAAACCCTCACTAATTTCTATAGATGCATTGTAGAAAGCATTCTTCTAGAGTGCATCACAACCCGGTATGGAAGTTTTCCTGTCCAAGACCGGAAGAAGCTGCAGAAGATCGTGAACATGGCGCAGCACCCCACACAAACCAATCTTCCATCCTTGGACTCACTTTACACCGCACGCTGTCAGAGCAGTGCTGCCAGGATAATCAAGGACACGACTCACCCAGCCAACACACTTTTCATCCCTTTTCCCTCTGGGAGAAGGCTCAGGAGCTTGAAGACTCATACGGCCAGATTTGGGAACAGCTTCTTTCCAACTGTGATAAGACTACTGGACGGATCCTGACCCGGATCTGGGCCGTGCCCTCCAAATATCTGGGCCTGCATCTCACTTTTTTTGCACTATCTTACTTTCCATTTTTCTATTTTCTATTTATGATTCACAATTTAAATTTTTAATATTTACTATCGATTTGTAATCCAGGGAGTGGGAAGTGCAGAATCAAATATCGCTGTGATGATTGTACATTCTAGTATCAATTGTTTGGGACAATAAAGTATAAAGTATAAATCTAATTTAGAATTTTTTAATATTTCTTACATCCACCTCACAACATGAGGGAGTAAAAATCTATGTGTTGCATCTCTGTCACTACGTACAGGCGATAAGGAGGGGAAATGTGGGAGAATATTGTCCAAACACTAAGATTGTATACACAATTGCTTGTATACATGTATGTACAGTCAGATATGCAATCAGATCAATACGTATTGATAAATCTGATGACCTGGTGAATGAAGCAGTCCTGGCCTTGATGCTGCGGTACCATTTGCCAGACAGAAGCAGCTGAAACAGTTTGTGACTGGGGCGGCCGGAGTCTATGATAAACCTCCAGGCCCTTTGTATGCACCTGCTGCTGTAAATGCCCTGAAAAGAGGGAAGTTCACATCCACAGATGCACTGGGCTGTCAGCACCACTCTCTGCAGTGCCCTGCAATTAGAGCAGTACACGGCCTGTCAGCGTGCTCTCAATGGTGTCCCTGTAGAAAGCCTTGAGGATCTGGGAAATCATGCCAAACTTCTTCAACCATCTGGGTGAAAGAAACGCTGTTATGCTTTTTTTCACCACACTACCGGTACGTACATTCCAGATTAGATTCTCTGTGATGTGCACCCTGAGGAATGTGAAACGTGAAACTTGAAACTTGAAATGGCAGAGTGGTAGAAGGTGTTGCTGAAAAGTTAAGGCTTTCGGCTCCTGTTCCTCCTTTCTGATAGCAGTAATGAGAAGAGGGCATGTCCTGCTTGGTGGAAGTCCTTAATGATGGATGCTGCATTTTTGAAGCACTGCTTTTTGAAGATGTTCTCGATGGTGGGGAGGCTAGTGCCCATAATGGAGTTGATTGAGTCTGCAACCCTCTGCAGCTTTTTCCAGTCCTGTGCAGTAGCCCCTCCATATCAGATAGTGATGCAACCAGTTAGTGTGCTGTTCACATACAACAACAGGAATTTGCTGGAATCCAATGGCACAGTACTCTGGCATTCAAAAGTACTAACCTATTATATAAAGATGAATCTGAGATGAGAAATTGGCATTATTCCTGGTCTAACGATCTCCAGCTCTTTGTAATAATACTTTTCATCCTAAGCCAATGAGATAAAGAGAAGCAGTTTTATACATCTATACAATAAAGGCTAGTGTTCAGTAGAGCCTCTGTATTGTTCTGCAGTAACATTAAATGCTTGCAGCCACTATGTGATGTGAGTAACATCTGTTCCTTTAATGGTCTGAAAATCTGTTGGATTTGAATTGCTCAAGTATTCAAACATTCCACCTCAGAGAAAGTAAAGTCAGAATGTATTGTTATATTCCTTCCATTTTCTTATGAGACTTCACTACGTTGTGGCGTTGCATAAGACCATAAGTCATGGGAGAGTCTAAGACCTGAGGACACAGCCTCAGAATAGAGAGACATCCTGGAGATGAGGAGGAATTTCTTTCAGCCAGAGAATGGTGAATTCCCTGCCAGAGGCAGAAAATGATAGATACTTGACACGTCAGCATGAAGGGATATGGGGAAAAAGCAGGAGATTGAGGGCTAAGAGGGAAAATGGATTAGCCATGATCAAATGGCAGATCAGTCTCAATGGGCCAAATAGCCTAATTCTACTCCAGTAGCTTATGGACACAGAAGAGGAATTAGGCCATTCAACCCATCATGTCTGCTCTGCCTTTCCATCAGCTTTTTAAGCCTGTCACCCCTACTGGGACATAGGTCACCAATAGCAGCTCACAAGAGCCCTCGGACCTGGGTTGAATGCTAATTGGCCCAGTGGCTTCCACTTTCAATACATGAATTCATACATCTTCTAGATGAAGATACTTCCTCTCCTAGGATGAGGCCTTTGGAGCTTCTGTTGCCATTTTTGTAGTTCTGAGTTTTTACAGAATGTCCAGCTCTCTTTCTTTTGCAGCCTGACTTGGGACTGTCTATGATCGGGTTGCCATTTCATCATGGCTAATTTATTTTCCCTCTCAACCCCATTTTCATGCCTTCTCCCTATGATAAACAAAATAATCTGCAGATGCTGGGGTCAAAGCAACACTCACAACACGCCGGAGGAACTCAGCAGGTCAGGCACCATCCGTGGAAACGATCAGTCGACGTTTCGGGCCGGAACCCTTCGTCGGGACTGTAGAGGGAAGGGGCAGAGGCCCTATAAAGAAGGTGGGGGGAGGGTGGGAAGGAGAAGGTTGGTAGGTTCCAGGTGAAAAACCAGTAAGGGGAAAGATAAAGGGGTGAGGGAGGAGAAACAGGGAGGTGATAGGCAGGAAAGGTGAAGAAGGAATAGGGGAAAACACAATGGGTAAATGGGGGACCACTTTGTAGAGCACCTCCACTCCGTCCACCACAACAGACAGGATCTCCCAGTAGCCACCCACTTCAACTCTGCTTCCCACTCCCATTCAGGTATGTCCATACATGGCGTCTTCTACTGCCATGATGAGGCTAAACTCAGGTTGGAGGAGCAACACCTCATATACCGTCTAGGTAGCCTCCAGCCCCTTGGTATGAACATAGAATTCTCCAACTTCCGATAATTCCCTCCCCGTCCCTTCCTCTATCCCTATGTCACTCTGCCCCCTCCCCTTGCTGCCTATCAGGTTTCCGCCTCCTTCTACTACTCATTGTGTTTTCCCCTATTCTTTCTTCACCTTTCCTGCCTATCCCCTCCCTGTCTCCCCTCCCCCACCCCTTATCTCTCCCCTTACTGGTTTTTCACCTGGAACCTACCAGCCTTCTCCTTCCCACCCTCCCCCAACCTTCTTTATAGGGCCTCTTCCCCTGCCCTCTACAGTCCCAATGAAGGGTTCCGGCCCGAAACATCGACTGATCGTTTCCACGGATGCTGCCCGACCTGCTGAGTTCCTCCAGCGTGTTGTGAGTGTTGCTTCTCCCTATGATGTTTGACTCATTAAATAATCATGAACCTATCAACCTTCACATTAAATATATCCAATGACTTGTCCTCTACATTCATCTGTGGCAGTGAATTCCACAGACTCTTTGAAGTAAAAGCTTTGGAAGCTAAAATTCTTTGAAGTAAAATCTTTAGAAGCTAGAATTAAACAGCACCTGGATAATTATAAAGAAGCCAGAAAAGATCTCAAGAAGTGAATCAGGAAAGCCAGGAGCACCAGGAGTGGCTATTGAACTCGGACTATAGTCTTTTTACAGCCTTATGATTTTTCATAGTCTGTGTTTTTCACCCATTTTTTCTTTTTTTGTGCGTGAAGAGGGATTTGGGGGTCAAAGTGCCTGTTCTGTTTGATTTGTTTTTGTGCAGGGAGGAGGGATTTGGGGTTCGATGTCCCTGTTCTGTTTGATCTGTGTTTTTGTGTGGGAGGAGGGATTTGGGGTTCGATGTCCCTGTTCTGTTTGATTTGTTTTTTTGTGTGGGAGGAGGGATTTGGGGTTTGCTGTCCCTGTTCTGTTTGATTTGTGTTTTTGTGTGGGAGAAGGGATTTGGGGTTCGATGTCCCTGTTCTGTTTGATCTGTGTTTTTCTGTGGGAGGAGGGATTTGGGGTTCGATGTCCCTGTTCTGTTTGATTTGTTTTTTTGTGTGGGAGGAGGGATTTGGGGTTCGATGTCCCTGTTCTGTTTGATCTGTGTTTTTCTGTGGGAGGAGGGATTTGGGGTTCGATGTCCCTGTTCTGTTTGATTTGTTTTTTTGTGTGGGAGGAGAGATTTATGGTCGATGTCCCTGTTCTGTATGCTTTGAGATTTTGTGTAGGAGGAGGGATTTGGCGTTAGTAAATTTGTAGTTGACATGAGGACCGTTAGTGTTGTTTGTGTAGATGACTGGCAAAAAATACAGCTGGATATGGTAACTTGATAATAAATTTACTTTAAACGTTGAACTAGTGGAGCCTTTAAGTTCAAAAATCAGGAAGTTACGTTGTAGCTTTATAAAAGTCCAGTTAGGCTGCATCTTTTCACCAGGGTTGAAATACCTAATATCAAAGGACATGCATTTAGGGTGAGATGGCATGATTTCAAAGGTGATGTGAGAGGGAAGTTGTTTTTTAATTAGGGAGTGTTGGGTGCCTGGAATGCATTATGTGGAGTTGTGGTAGAGACAGATACATTAGAGAATTTTAAGAGACATTTAGATGGGCACATGACTGTGAGGAAACTAGAAGTATATGGACATTGTGTAGGCAAGAAGGAATCAGTTTAGTTGGCTGTTTTGTTACTAATTTATTCATTTCAGCACAACATTGTTGTCTGAAGGGCCTGCTCCTGTGATGTATGATGTATGTTCTATATTCTATTCACCATCCTCTAACTGAAGAAATTCATCCTCATCTCTGTTCTAAAGGGACATCCTTATTTTCTGAAGCAGTGCCCTCATATCTTAGATTCCCCTACGATAGGAAACATCCTCTCCACACCCACGCTACCTATGCCTTTCAATTTGCAATTGGTTTCAATCCGGTGCCCCTCATTTTTCGAAACTCCAGTGAATACAGGCCCAGAGCCTTCAAATGCTCCTCATACATTAACCAGCTGGAAATTCTGAGTGGTTCAGGTTGGGACAGTATAAAGGAGTTTCAGTCACAATTGTAAGGCAATTCTTTAACTACTCTTTGCCACACCTGACACTATGGAGCGGAATTTTATTCCCCCCCCCCCCACCAACTATGGCATTTTAATGGACAAAGTTCCTGAAGAAAGAGCAGCCATCCTCATAGAGTCAATTCAGTGATTCATTAATCATTAATTATCTGCCACTGGTAAGGAAGTCTTGGCTTGGCTCGCACACCACCGACTGTTCCTGAACAGTTATTACCCTACAACCATCAGGCTCCTGAACCAGCATGGATAACTTCACTCAAGTCAACTCTGAACTGATTCCACAACCTATGGACTCACCTTCAAGGTCTCTGCAACATCCCACTGCTGTCTGTAAAGGGATTGTCTGTTCTCCCCGTGACCACGTAAGTTTCCTCTGGGTGCTCTGGTTTCTTTCCACAGTCCCATGACGTACAGGTTGGTAAGTTAATTAGTCATTGTAAATTGTCCTATGATTAGGTTAGGGTAAGATCGGGGTTGTTAGGTGGAGCGGCTCGAAGGGCCTATTCTGGGCTGTATCTCAATAAATAAACTCATGTTCTCAGTATTATTTACTTACTTATTTTTTTTCTCTGTTCAAGCTGGTAAAACCTGAGGAACTTTCGGACTATTCTCATGGTGTTTAGTATTGTGACTTTTTGAAGATTTTACATAGATATTGCTGTGTAGCCAAATTGTTTAATGTTATTGTGTAGTGACTTTGGGATGACACCAGTTGTAGATATTCCTATTGGGACAATGAATACCCTGTTTATGTCCCAAAGCCTTTCAATTTCCTCTTTTAATTCAGCATAATTCTGATGTTTTTCACTTATTGATCCCTGTAAGTTATGTGTTTAGAATGGTGATATCTATTAAATAAGATGTTGTTGCTTGTTTATCCTATATTATTATATCAGATGGTTATTATGGATTGTCAAATCTGTAATAATTGATTGGTCATAATATAATTTGTGGTATCTGACTCTAAAACTGGATCAGGCTTGTATTTAAAGTAAGTGGTTATGTCATTTATGACTTCGTATTTTAAAGCATATAATATTTTAAAGCATGTCATTTTTATTGATCCCTCAATTACATTTATTCATCAAGACATTATTTCAGATCCTAATGGCAGATTTCTGTTAATTACTGGGGTACTTTTTAATAAAAAGGTCGCTATGGTTAATGTTTATACTCCGAATGTGGATTATCCTGAATTTTTTAAACACTTATTCACTTCCTTTCCTAACTTAAACGAGTATATGTTGATAATGGGCGGTGACTTTAATTTATGTTTGAATCCCATGTTGGACAGATCCATAGGTAGTCCGGCTTTACCGAATAAGTCGGCTACTATTATTAACTCTTTTATGTTGGATTCTGGAATTTCAGAAATTTGGAGATTTCTACATCCAAATGATAAGGAATTCTCTTTTTTTCACATGTTCATCATTCTTTTTCCCGAATTGATTATTTCTTGATTGACTCTCGTTTGATTCCTTATATAGTTGATAGTAATTATGACATTATTGCTATTTCAGATCATGCTCCAATGAAACTTTCCATCAAGTTAATGAACACCTCTTGTACTAATAGACAATAGCGATTTAACCCTATTTTGCTTCAAGATCAGGACATTGTCAAATTTATAAAGGAGCAGATTGATTTCTTCTTTTCAACTAATACTACGGAAGAAGTTTCCAATGGAACTGTTTGGGACGCCTTTAAAGCTTATATCCGTGGTCAGATTATTTCCTATTCAGCTGGTTTGAAAAGACGTGTTAACAATGAAATACTTCTGTTGGTTGATAAAATTAAAGAAGTCGATAAAAAATATGCTATTTCTCCCAGTAAGGAGCTGTACAAACACAGAGCTGAACTCCAATTGGAACATAGCTTATTATTAACATCCTCGATCGAAAATCAGTTAATGAGAACTAGAAGTGATTTTTATATTCATAACGATAAATCGGGTAAATTACTGGCTAACCATTTGAAATTTGATTCGGTTAAACGTCAAGTTACTAAGATTCGCAAACAGGATGATACTTTCACAGTTGATCATGTTGGGATAAACCAAACCTTTCAAGAATTTTATACCTCTTTATATCACTCTGATTTTCCTCATGATTCTAATTTCATGCATGATTTTTTAAGTAAATTGAGTTTTCCGAAATTATCACCCGAAGATTGCTTATCATTAGAAACTTCCATTTCAGAGGAAGAAATAATAACTGCAATCTCATCATTGAATTCCGGTAAAGCACCCAGTCCGGATGGGTTTACAGTGGAATTTTTTAAATTTTTTTCCTCCATTCTTTCTTCTAAGTTGTCTAGAATATTCAAGGAAGCAATCCGTTTAGGTAAATTACCACAATCGTTTTATGAAGCCTCTATTTCCTTAATTCTTAAAAAGAATAAAGATCCTACTGATTATGCATCATACAGACCGATATCTCTTCTGAACGTAGACTCTAAAATTTTTTCAAAGATTCTAGCAACTAGGTTGGAGAAGGCGTTACCTCAAATTATTTCCATGGATCAAACAGGATTTATTAAAAATCGCTATTCATCCTTTAATATTAGGAGGTTAATGAATATTGTTTATACCCCCTCACTTACTACCCCAGAATGTATTATCTCATTAGATGCTGAGAAAGCCTTTGACAGAGTTGAATGGCCTTATTTATTTAATGTTCTTGAGAAATTTAATTTTAATTTGACATTTATATCTTGGATTAAATTGTTATATTACTCCCCGGTAGCCTTGGTTTGTACAAATAATTATAGATCTCCTTTTTTACCGTCTTTTTCGTGGTACTAGGCAAGGTTGCCCTCTTAGTCCTTTACTATCCAATATTGCTCTTGAATCTTTAGCAATTGCTATTCGTGACTCGCCAAATATTGTTGGTATTACCCGTGGAAATGAAATACATAAATTATCATTATATGCAGGTGATTTGTTGTTATACATCTCTAACCCAGAGAAGTCAATTCCTGCTATCCTAGCTCTTTTAGCTCAATTTAGTAATTTCTCTGGTTACAAATTGAATCGTAGTAAGAGTGAATTATTCCCTTTAAATAAGCAAGTACCTATTTATGGACGTTTACCATTTAAATTGGTTACCGATTCATTTATATATTTAGGGATAACAATTACGAAAAAATATAAAGATTTATTTAAAGCTGATTTTTTACTTTTAATTGATTAGATTAAACTTTTATTTACTGAATGGTCACCAATCTCTTTGTCTTTGATTGGTCCGATTAATGCTATTAAGATGATCATTTTGCCCAAATTTTTGTATATATCTCAATCGGTTCCAATTTTTATCCCAAAATCTTTTTTTGATAACGTAGATTCAAAAATTTCCTCATATATTTGGCAGAACAAAAATCCTAGGTTAGGTAAAAGGTATCTACAGAAATCTAAAAAGGTGGGGGGCTTACCCTCCCGAATTTTAGATTCTATTACTGGGCAATTAATATTCGATATTTAAAATTTTGGTTACGAGATTTGGACGTATCTTTAAACCCTCATTGGGTAAATCTTGAATCTAATTCATTACAAGGGTTTTCCTTGGGTTCGGTTTTAGGAACTTTACTTCCTTTTACTTCTTTTAAATCGTATAAACAAATGAACAACCTAATAGTTAAGCATACTTTACGTATATGGTTTCAATTCCGAAGATTTTTTGGGTTTAAACAATTTATTCTAGCAAGTCCCATTCTATCAAATTTTCTTTTTCAACCTTCCACGATGGATCAAGCTTACTTTGATTGGAAAACCAAAGGTATGATATCTTTTCGCGATTTATTTTTGGATAATTGTTTTATGTCTTTTGAGCAACTCTCTAATAAATATAACTTACCCAGATCTCACTTTTTTAGATATCTACAGATTAGAAACTTTTTAATTACTGTCTCCCCTAATTTTCCACACCCATATCTAATGGACACTTTGGAAAAAATCTTAGATTTAAATCTCTCAGAAAAGTGTAGTAGCAATTATATATAATATAATTATGAATTTATGTCCTGATGCTTCTAATAAAATTAAAGCTGACTGGGAAAGAGAACTTGAGATTAATATACCGACTGAAAAATGGGAAAAAATTCTTCAGTTGGTGAATTCAACCTCTGTATGTGCTAAGCATAGGTTGATACAGTTTAAAGTAGTGCACAGGGCTCATATGTCCAAAGATAAACTATCTCGTTATTACTCTTATATTAATCCAATATGTGACAGATGCCAGTCTGAGATTGCTTCTTTAACCCACATGTTTTGGTTATGTCCCTTGTTGGAGAAATATTGGAGAGATATTTTTGATATTATTTCAACGATCCTAAATATAGACTTACAACCGCATCCAATTACTGCTATCTTTGGACTACAAATGATAGACTTAAATAATTTAACCTCTTCATAATGAAGGATGATTGCATTTCTTACTTTAATGGCTAGAAGGTCCATTTTGTTGAATTGGAAAGAGATTAACCCTCCTAATGTATTTCATTGGTTTTCACAAACTATGGTGTGTTTGAATTTGGAGAAAATTAGAAGTGCGGTTTATGACCCTTCCATTAAGTTTGAAAAAACTTGGAGGCCATTCATTCAGCATTTTCATTTGATGTAATTTGATCATTTCCAAACTTGTTTTATCTCTCTGTACTGTTGTTGGAGGGGATTGGAGTCGTCGACACTAAGGTTTTCTTCTTTTCCATTTTTAAGTTGTTAGTTTTGCCCAAGTCTTTTAGTTTAGTTGATTAATTCTGTTTTTCTTTGGGGATGGGGTTTGTTTTCTTTTCATGATTTTTTTTTTCCAGTTTTTTTTTGCTTTGTATTATCTGTTGTTAGTTCTACATGATTGGGAGCTTTGTCAATTTACACTATTTGGTTTTGCAATTACTTTTTTAAGTATAACAATATATCTCCTACTATTTGTATTATTGCTATGTTTTGTTTCTATATTTTGAAATTAATAAAAAGATTGAAAAAGAAAGAAAGAAAGCATGTCATGCAGACTGAAAAGCTTGAGCATATAGATATTAAAAAAGAGCATGTGCTGGAGCCTTTAGAAAGCATCAAGTTAGATCAGTCACCGGGACCAGACGAGATATGCTCCAGGCTACTGTGGGAGGTGAGGGAGGAGATTGCTGAGCCTCTGGCAATGATTATTGCATCAACAATGGGGACAGAAAAGGTTCTGGAGGATTGTTGGGTTGCAGATGTTGTTCCCTTATTCAAGAAAGGGAGTGGAAATAGCCCAGGAAATTATAGACCGGTGAGTCTTACTTCAGCGGTTGGTAAGTTGATGGAAAAGATCCTGAGAGGCAGGATTTATGAACATTTGGAGAGGTGTAATATGATTAGGATTAGTCAACATGGTTTTGTCAAAGGCAGGTCGTGCCTTATTAGCCTGATTGAATTTTTTGAGGATGTGACTAAGCACATTGATGAAGGTAGAGCAGTAGATGTAGTGTATATGGATTTCAGCAAGCCATTTGGTAAGATGCCCCATGCAAGGCTTATTGAAAAAGTAAGGAAGCATGGGATCCAAGGGAACCTTGTTTTGTGGATCCAGAACTGGCTTGCCAACAGAAGGCAAAGAGTGGTTGTAGATGGGTCATATTCTGCATGGAGTTCAGTGAGCAGTGGTGTGCCTCAGGGATCTGTTCTGGGACCCCTACTCTTCATGACTTTTATAAATGACCTGAATGAGGAAGTGGAGGGATGGGTTAGTAAATTTGTTGATGACACAAAGGTTGGGGGTGTTGTGGATAGTGTGGAGGGCTGTCAGATGTTACAGTGGGACATCAATAGGATACAGAACTGAGCTGAGAAGTGGCAGATGGAATTCAACCCAGATAAGTGTGAGGTGGTTTATTTTGGTAGGTCAAATATGATGGCAGAATATAGTATTAATGGTAAGACTCTTGGCAGTGTGGAGCATCAGAGGGATCTTGAGATCCATGTTCAAAGGACACTCAAAGCTACTGTGCAGGTTGACTGTGTGGTTCAGAAGGCATACGGTGCATTGGCCTTCATCAAATGTGGGATTGAATTCAAGAGCCAAGAGGTAATATTACAGCTATACAGCACCCTGGTCAGACCACAGTTGGAATACTGTGCTCATTTCTGGTCACCTCACTACAGGAAGGATGTGGAAACTATAGAAAGGTGCAGAGGAGATTTACAAGGATGTTGCCTGGATTGGGGAGCATGCCTTACGAGAATAGGTTGAATGAACTCGGCCTTTTCTCCTTGGAGCGACGGAGGATGAGAGGTGACCTGATAGATGTGTACAAGGTGATGAGAGGCATTGATCGTGTGGATAGTCAGAGGCTTTTTCCAGGGCTGAAATGGCTAACGTGAGAGGGCACAGTTTTAAGGTGCTTGGATGTCAGAGGTAAGTTTTTTACGTGGAGAGTGGTGAGTGCATGGAATGGGCTGCTGGCAATGGTGGTGAAGGCAGATACAGCCTGTATTGTGCCTTATGTTTTCTATGTTTCTATATTATCATTATTAGTTTTATTTTGTATTTGCACATAACTCTACAAGTGCAGTCTGACCAGCACCTTATAAAGTCTCAGCAATACTTCCTTGCTTTTATATTCTAGTCCTCTCAAAAAAATGCTAACGTCGAATTTGTCTTCCTCGCCGCCTACTTAGCCTGCAAACTAACCTTTCGGGAATCCTGTATGAAGAATCCCAAGTCCCTTTGCACCTCTTATTTTTATTCACTAGCGTTTGAGTCCTCCTGATATGGATGATTTTTGGCTTGTGCCTAGGCCCTTGTGTTGTTTCATTTGCGCATATAAGTTGTTTGCCTTATCGGTTATGTCTGTGTTTTTCGTATTTGTAGTTTTAGCTATTCTGCTCTGATCTGTACAGCACTTTGGTCAACATGGGTTGTTTTTAAATGTGCTATATAAATAAATTTGACTTGACCTCTGATTTCTCAATTTTCTCCCTGTTTAGAAAATAGTCTAGGCCTTTTTTCCTTCTACCAAAGTGGATGACCATATATTTTCCTGCACTGTTTTCCATCTGCCATTTAATTTCCCATTCTCCCAATCTGTCTAAATCCTTCTTTACTCTTACGTTATGGATCACTGTAAATCTCTATATCAGTACACCAACTTCCTTCCTTACATTAATTTCAGAAGTTATTCTTCCTGGAACTGGTAGGATCTTCTCCAGTCTTATCTTCCCAACCCTGCTTCCAGTGCAAGGGCTCACTAGGCTGCTGATCTAAAGTAAACTCCAGAATAAATCTTCCACAATTTAGTCCAAAGGCACTGAAGGAAGTAGTATAGATCTATAGATCTATTTCCAACCAGCTGCCCATTGCCCAAGAGGCACTAAAAAAAGCCTGAGAATTATTTTGCTTTCTTTAAATAGCCAAATGATTCAATAGGTCTGTGTCCCAGATTTCTAGCAGGCAAATTATAGTGGTGCATAGCTGTAAGTGTTAAAGTATGAAGATCTATGCAGGCTGTCTGTCAGCTGCAATTTGATGATTCACTGGAGACACATTTATCCTGCAGTAAGTTACCATAAGATCATCTACTTAGCTCTTGATTACAGAACCTGTTTAAAAACCTGCCTGCTTCCCTTTACTTGTCTGTTACAGTTCACCACTGAAATTGATCAAGCTCTGAACAATTCATTTTCTTGTTAAGTTACGTGACTCAGGTTACTAAACATCTCGAATTCATTGCCACAGATGGCAATTTTAGTATGAGAATGATCCCAGGGATGAAAGAGTTCATGCATGAGGAGAGTTGATGGCTGTTGGCCACTGCTCGCTGAGGTTTAGAAGAACGAGAGGGGTTCCCATTGAAATTATTGAATATTGAAAGGCCTGGATAGAGTGGACAGGGAGAGAATGTTTCCTATAGTGGGACAGTCTCAGACTGGAGGGCACAGAAGGACGTCCCCTTCGAACAAAGTTAAGGAGAAATTCTTTAGCCAGAAGGTGATGAATCAGTGGCATTTATTGCCAAGGACGGCTGTGGAGGCCAAGTCATTGGGTATATTTAAAGTGGAGGTTGATAGGTTGTTGATTAGTCAAAGATTATTTATGTTTATTTATTTAGTGATAGACTGGGTAGTGGAGAAGGAAAATAGTTGCTTGCCTTCATTAGCCGGTGTGAAGAATATAAAAGCACTCAGTACTTGGTACATTATAAAATGTTGTTTAGGTTGCAGCTGTGACCTTATTTTGTGCAGATCTGCTCAGTGCACTCCAGGAAGGATGAGATTCCCCTGAATTTTATAGGAACAGGAAATATGAGCTCAGTCTAATGAACAGCAAATATATTTTGTATCATCAACATTTGGAATGGATTTCTGGAGACAGCAGGAGAAATGGAAATTCTTGAATCATCAATGAAGCTATTTTAGAATTAAAAATTAAAAGAACATGTAATCAACTTTTCTTGTTTATACTGATCTCGGGAAGTGAATAGTGTGGTGCCCACCTTCCAGGCCAAGCTCTCTTCTCGTTGCTACCATCAGGAAGGAGGTACAGAAGCCTTAAGTCCCATACTGCCAGGTTCAGGAATAGTTATTCTGAGGCCTCTTGTTGGTCAGAGCTGATCATGAATATTGCATCCTAGCTGTCTGGATACGCAAGCCTGGGCAGTACGATATGAAGAGCAAGCTGTTGCCCGTGTAGCAGGCTCCCTCTGTCCACGCATCTGATGAACCCAAAGGAACAGCAGAGACCAATACAGTTTGGTACCAGCAACATCACAGGAGCTGCCAGTCAGCATTGAACTCAATGTAGGACTGCCTTAGGGACTCCAGCTCTGGATTTTCCCTCGGGGTTTACTCCCAAAGCTTCCCTCATGAGTGGTATAGCCACAAGGGAGCGGGGATTTGAGATCAGAGTTTTCCTTCTCCTAGATGAGCTGCCAACCATGGCTGACGTACCCCATCTGCCCAAAGTGACTGGTTTTAAGGCACCAGTAACCAGCCTTTGCTCTTTCTCCTGTTGGTAGAAATGGTTCTGTTGAGCTTAGAAGCTAAGCCACACGTGAAGGCCAGGAGCTGGACTTGCTTGTCAGAGGCTATTTGAGGCACACACCATTGGGAACATTTAATAGGTAGTGGGAGCTTCTCATTACCACCTCCAGTTATAACAATCTTAAAGAATCAGTAATAGTTATTACCCTACAACCATAAGGATCCTGAATCAGTGTGGATAACTTCACTCACTTCAACACTGAACAGATTCTGCAACCTATGACCTCACATTTAAGTACTCCACAACTTGTATTCTCAGTATTTATTACCTTTTTTGCACATTTTCTGTCCATCTCTTTTGCATGCAGTTGTTCATTGGCTTTGTTGAGTTCCTTTGCATCTCCTGTGAGTATGCCTGAAAGACAATGAATCTCAGGGTAGTATATGGTAACAAATGCATACTTCAATAATAGCTTTACTTTCAATTTGATCCTGTGATAGAAACCATAGAAAAACTACAGCACAGAAACAGGTCTTTTGGCCCTTCCTGGCTGTGCCGAACCATTTTCTGCCTAGTCCCGCTGACCTGCACATGGTCCATATCCCTCCATACACCTCTCATCATGTATCTGTCCAATTTATTCTTAAATGTTAACAAAGAACCCACATTTACCACCTCATCTGGCAGCTCATTCCATACTCCCACCACGCTCTGTGTGAAGAAGACCCCCCTAATGTTCCCTTTAAACTTTTCCCCCCTCACCCTCAACCCATGTCCTCTGGTTTCTTTCTCCCCTTGCCTCAGTGGAAAAAGCCTGCTTGCATTCACTCTATCTATACCTATCATAATTTTATATACCTCTATCAAATCTCCCCTCATTCTTCTACGCTCCAGAGAATAAAGTCCTAACCTATTCAACCTTTCTCTGTAACTGAGTTTCTCAAGTCCCGGCAACATCCTTGTAAACCTTCTCTGCACTCTTTCAACCTTATTTATATCCTTCCTGTAATTTGGTGACCAAAACTGAACACAATACTCCAGATTCAGCCTCACCAATGCCTTATACAACCTCATCATAACATTCCAGCTCTTATACTCAATACTTTGATTAATAAAGGCCAGTGTACCAAAAGCTCTCTTTACGACCCTATCTACCTGTGACGCCACTTTTAGGGAATTTTGTATCTGTATTCCCAGATCCCTCTGTTCTACTGCACTCCTCAGTGCCTTACCATTAACCATGTATGTTCTACCTTGGTTTGTCCTTCCAACGTGCAATGCCTCACACTTGTCAGTATTAAACTCCATCTGCCATTTTTCATCCCATTTTTCCAGCTGGTCCAAGTCCCTCTGCAGGCTCTGAAAACCTTCCTCACTGTCTACTAGACCTCCAATCTTTGTATCATCAGCAAACTTGCTGATCCAATTTACCACATTATCATCCAGATCATTGATATAGATGACAAATAACAATGGACCCAGCACTGATCCCTGTGGCACACCACTAGTCACAGGCCTCCACTCGGAGAAGCAATCCTCTACTACCACTCTTTGGCTTCTTCCATTGAGCCAATGTCTAATCCAATTTACCACCTCTCCATGTATACCTAGCAACTGAATTTTCCTAACTAACCTCCCATGCGGGACCTTGTCAAAGGCCTTACTGAAGTCCATGTAGACAATATCCACTGCCTTCCCTTCATCCACTTTCCTGGTAACCTCCTCGAAAAACTCCAATAGATTGGTCAAACATGACCTACCACGCACAAAGCCATGTTGACTCTCCCTAATAAGTCCCTGTCTATCCAAATGCTTGTAGATTCTGTCTCTTAGTACTTCCTCCAATAACTTACCTACTACCGACGTTAAACTTACCGCCTATAATTTCCCGGATTACCTTTCGATCCTTTTTTAAACAATGGAACAACATGAGCTACTCTCCAATCCTCCGGCACCTCACCAGGAGACAGCGACATTTTAAATATTTCTGCCAGGGCCCCTGCAATTTCAACACTAGTCTCCTTCAAGGTCCGAGGGAACACCCTGTCAGGTCCCGGGGATTTATCCACTTTAATTTTCCTCAAGACAGCAAGCACCTCCTCCCTTTCAATCTGTACAGTTTCCATGATCTCACTACTTGATTCCCTTAATTCCATAGACTTCATGCCAGTTTCCTTAGTAAATACAGACGTAAAAAACCTATTTAAGATCTCCCCTATTTCCTTTGGTTCCACACATAGCCGACCACTCTGATCTTCAAAAGGACCAATTTTATTCCTTACAATCCTTTTGCTCTTAATATACCTGTAAAAGCTCTTTGGATTATCCTTCACTTTGACTGCCAAGGCAACCTCATGTCTTCTTTTAGCCCTCCTGATTACTTTCTTAAGTATTTTCTTGCACTTCTTATACTCCTCAAGCACCTGATTTACTCCCTGTTTCCTATACATTTCATACAACTCCCTCTTCTTCTTTATCAGAGTTACAATATCCCTTGAGAACCAAGGTTCCTTATTCCTATTCACTTTGATATCCAACATCTCATTTAAATCTTTCCAAGGATTAGCTCTTACCTTAATTTGCCCCATCTAGTCTGAGATGGTCATCCACATTTTATTGTAAATTGTTCATAAAAGCTATAAGATGTACATTTCCTCACTGTTGTGCTTATAAACGTAATCTAAAGCTGCATAATGATGCTAGTTGGCTTTACATGTAGTTAGTTGGAAATGTATGACGGGGTCACTTCTTGGTTGCAAAGCAATGCTTATTTTGTTCCCCCCTCCCCACAGTAATTTCTTCCCTTTCTCTCTTTTTCCTCAAGTTGCCAAGGAAATAGTGAACAGGTTAGGACTTTATTCCTTAGAATGTAGAAGACTGAGAGGAGATTTGATCGGGGTATACAACATTATGAGGAGTATAAATAGAGTAATGCAAGCAGGTTTTTTCAACTGAGGCTGGGTGATCTACAACTATAAGTCATGGGTTAAGAGTGAAAGGTTAAAAGTTTAAGGGGAACATAAGGGGAAATTCCTTCATGCAGGAAGTCGTGGGAGTGTGGAATGTGCTGCCAGCACAAGTGGTCCATGCAAGCTTGATTTCAACGTTTAAGAGAAGTGTGAATAGGTACATGGATGGTAGGGGTATGGAAGGATATGCTCCAGGTGCAGGATGATAAGAGCCTAGCTTAAATGGTTCAAGGGCCAAATGGCCTGTTTCTGTACTGTACTATGACCCTATGACTCTAAATAGAGCTGCTAGCATATATTCTTCATAATTGTATCAATATGTTGGGCCCAGAAGAGGTCTTCAGAGATGTTGACACCCAAGAACTTGAAACTGCTCAACCCCTCAATGAGGACTGGTGTGCACCCTCTTCACTTCCTCTCTCGAAAGTTCACAGTAAATCCCTTGCTCATACTGACGTTCAGTGCAAGGTGTTGATGTGACACCACTTAATTAGCTTATATGCCTCCTTGCCATTGAAGCATCAACTTAGATTGTGAATGAATGGTCTGCTGTAAGGACTCAGTGTTGATGTTTTTTCTTAAGGCCTATAAAATTAATTCAGCAAGCCTGTACTTAAACTCTGCAAGCTCTCTGTTCTTGCAAATCGAATTGGACTGAATTGAATTGACTTTATTACTTACATCCTTCATATACATGAGAAGTCTTTACGTTACATCTACGTCTAAATGTACAATGTGCAATTATAGTAATTTATGATAAATATTATGTACAACAGGATAGTCAATATAACATAGAAATGCAGTTGCATCAGCATGAACAAAGCAGTCTGATGACCTGGTGGAAGAAGCTGTCCTGAAACCTGTTGGTCCTGGATTTTATGCTGCGGTACCATTTCCCAGATGGTAGCAGCTGAAATAGTTTGTGGTTGGGGTGACTCAGGTCTCCAATGATCCTTCGGGTGCTTTTTACACACCTGTCTTTGTAAATTTCCTGAATCATGGGAAATTCACATCTACAGATGTGCTAGGCTGTCTGCACCACCCTCTGTAGTGTCCTGCGATTGAGGGAAATACAGTTCCCATACCAGGCAGTGATGCAGGCAGTCAGGATGCTCTCAATCATGGCCCTATAGAAAGTTTTTAGAATTTGGTGGGGGGGGGCCATACCAAACTTCTTTAACTGTCTGAGATGAAAAAGACACATTCGGTATGTATAGGCCGTATGAGATCCTTGGTGATCACCCCCTCAATCCCAGACCCATTGACATCTGTAGGGGTTAGCCTGTCTTCATTCCTCCTGTAGTCCACAACCAGCTCCTTTGTTTTTGCGACGTTGAGGGACATGTTGTAATGCCTAAGGGTACTGCTGCTGTCCAGCTGATGTACCATTTAGAGCATTCTGACTGGTTGTGTCACCGTCTGCTGTGGAGACAGCAGAGCTCAGGATCAGAAAAATTTGTAGAGGGTTGTTACGTCAGACATCTCCATCATTATCACACCATCAAAGTCATCTTTAAAAGGTGATGCCTCAACAATGTGGCATTTCTTGTTAAGGACCCCCATCATCCAGGACATACCCTTTCATCAAGGAGAAGGTCCACGAGCCTGAAGAAACACATTCAATGTTTTAGAAACAACTTCATCCCCTCTGCACTCAAATTTCTGAACAGGCAATGAACCTATGAACACTACCTCACTATCTTTTGCTCTCTTTTTACACTATGACCAGAGGACAAACTCAGAATAGAGGGTTGTCATTTTAGAACAGAGATGAGGAGGAATTTCTTTAGCCAGAGAGTGATGAATCTGTGGAATTCTTTGCCTCAGGCAGTTGTGGAGGCCAAGTCTTTATGTATGTTTATGTTGATAGATCCTTGATTGGTCAGAGCATGGAGGGATACGGGGAAATGGCAGGAGAACGGGTCTGAGAGGAAAATTGGATCAGCCATGATGAAATGAGAAGACTCAATGGGCCAAATGGAGTAATTCTGCTCCTATATCTTATGGTCTTATGGAATGTGTAGGTTTTCCCCAGGTGCTCCTGTTCCTTCCCACAGTCCAAATGCATACCAGATAGGTTAACTGATCATTGTAAATTGTCCCGTGATTAGGTTAGGGTTATTCAGGTTCTGGGTTTGCTAGGGCGATGTGGCTCAAAGTGCCAGAGGGACCGACTCCATGCTGAATTGCTAAATAAATAAAATAATATAAAATAAATGTAATTAAGAGCAAGTAAGAAAGGAAAAAATGTTGGAACAGACAGCAGGGATAATTCCTTTGCTATCCTTCAGAACAGACTTTTATAATCAACTGAGAGATAACAGGTTGAATATCTCATCCAAAATAGAGCATATTAACAGTGCAGTCCTTAAATACTGGCTTTGATTTGAGCATTTTAGTCTCTGGACTTGGATATCTATCCACAACTTTCTGTTTCATTGGAGTCATGGCTACTGAGACCCCAGCAGATCTTACGTGTGAGCTTTTTGTGAGACATTTTTATGAGAAGTTATTTCTGTATTAACAAAAGAAGAGATGAGAAACCGGGCAAAGTACTACAGTAACAGCTCAATATAGCATGAGTGTTATTTCAGTTTCATTCTAAGATGCCCGCATGCCTATTGTTTGACAAAACTGTCTGACAGCTAACAAGCATTTTTGGAGAGCAGTCATCTCTCTTCATTATTCGCTACCAATGCCTAAAACTTGCTAAACACAATGCTGATGTCTTCATTACAGATGCCAGTGTCATCAATTGGCAATGTGAAAAGTTCAAGCTGGATAATATGACTGAATCATGGTTCAAATGTCTGATTTATATTTGCAGACCATGTACCTGCCGATGCAGACATTCGTAAATGGCTACTGGCCGGACTAAAGCAAGGTCCTAGTAGGTCTTTACAAGAATGTCAGGGTTTGATCGACCAGGAAAACAATTCCAACCTGGTCAAACAGAATCATGTCAATTCAGTTTCCAATAACTAATCAGTAGTTATAGGCGAGTGAACTCAACAAGGAGTAACACACACTAAATGCTGGAGGAACTGAGAGGGTCAGGCAGCATCTATGGAGAGCAATAAAAGGTCGACATTTTGGGCTAAGACCCTTCATCAGTTCAATAAGTAGGGCTACTGCTCGAAAGCTCCAGTGACCAGATTCAGTCCGGACCTCCAATGTGGTCTATGTGAAGAATCCCCTGGATATTTCGACTTCCTCTCACATTTGAAAAACGTGCAGTCTGGCAGGTTAATTGGCCACAGCAAATTAGCCATGATCTGGGGATAAGTTCATGAGTTTGTGGAGAAGAATAAAAATTGGGGCTAGTGAAAATTGGTTCATGGTAGGCACAGACGTGGTGATGGACTGGCTTGTTTCCATGCTTGTATGACTCAGTCAGTTTAACGCCAATGTTGATCACCAGTCATGGCCTACAAGTTAATGTAGGGGAAGCACAGAGGCAGAAACACCTACTTCTGACACATCACTACATACACCAAAGCAATTTACTTTAGCACGATGAAGGCTGAGAGAAAAGAAAATCCTCCATCCTGTGTACCCTGAAATAGAAGCCAAGATCACTGAAAACAGCTATCTGGGCCATCCCTTCACATTAACAAGGCAGACTGAGTGGCAGGAGTATTCTTGGTCGAGTAGTAAATACCAAGTGCCAAGAAGAACGATGTGAATAAAAATACACAAATTGCAGACGGCGACTCAGGAGGCACTAAAATAAAGTAAAACACAGTAATCACCTATTTGCTCAAAGTTCAAAATAAATTTATTATGAAAGTACATAGCTGTCACAATATACAACCCTGAGATTCATTTGCTTGCAGGCATTCTCAATAGATCCATAATAGAATAATAACCATAACAGAATCAATAAAAGACCACATCAACTTGAGCGCTCAACCAGTGTGAAAAAGACAACAGACTGTGCAAATACAAAAAGAAAGAAATAATAATCATAAATAAATAAGCAAAAAATATCGAGAACATGAGATGAGGGGTCCATGAAAGTGATTCCATAGGTTGTGGAAACACTTCAATGATGGGGCAAGTTATCTGCCGTTGGTTGAGGGATAATAACTGTTCCTTAACCTGGTGGTGTGAGCCCTGAGGCTCCTGTACATTCTTCCTGCAGTGAGAAGAGAGCATGCCCTGGTGGTGGTGGTAGGTGGGGGGGCGGTGAGGGCGTTCCCTGACGATGGATACTGTTTTCCTGCGACAGTGTTTCATATACATTAGCTGTGCTGAATGGTGGGGAGGACTTTATCCGAGATGCTCTGAGCCGTATCCACTACTTTTTGTAGGATTTTCTATTCAAAGGCATTGGTGGTTCCATACCAAACTTAGATGCAGCCGTCAATATACTCTCCATTGCACATCTATCGAAGTTTGTCAAAGTTTTAGATGTCATGCTGAATCTTCTCAAACTGCTAAGGAAGTAGAGGCGCTGCTGTGCTTTCTTCGTAATTGCATGAATTGCACCGGCACAGGTTCTCTGAAATAACAACAGCTGGGAACTGACCCTCTCCACACTGACCCCCTGTAATTGCACTAATTGCACTGCACAGGTTCTCTGAAATAACAACAGCTGGGAACTGACCCTCTCCACCCCTGATCCTCCAAAGAGGACTTGCTAATGGACCTCTGGTTTCCTTCTCCTGAAGTCAATAATCAGCTCTTTGATGTTGCTGACATTGAGTGAGAGGCTGTTGTTGTGGCACCACTCAACCAGATTTTCAGTTTCCCTCCTATATGCTGATTTGTCACCATGTTTGATTTGGCCAGCGACAATGGTGTTGTCAGCAAAATTGAATATGTCATTGGAGCTGTGCTTAGCCACACAGTCATAGGTGTAAAGCCAGTAGAGCACACAGCCCCGTGGTGCACCTGTATTGATGGAGATGTTGTTGCCCGCCTGAACTGACTGGGGTCTGTAAGTGAGGAAATTGAGGATCCAATTGCATGAGGAGGTTTTGAGGACAATGTCTTGAAGCTTATTGATTAGTTTTGAGAGGATGATAGTATTGAATGCCAAGATGTAGTTGATAAAGAGTGCCCTGATGTATGCAACTTTGTTGTCCAGAAGTTCCAGGGTTTCGTAAAGAGCTATTGAGATGGCATCTGCTGGTGCTCCAGTAGACAGCTGTGGAGGCCAAGTCTTTATGTATATTTAAGGCAGAAGTTGATAGATTCCTGATTAGTCATGGCACAAAGGGAAAGAGGGAGAAGGCAGGAGATTGGGGCTGAGAGGAAAATTGGATCAGACATGATGAAATGGCAGAACAGACTCAATAGGCCAAATGGGCGAACTCTGCTCCTATATCTTATGGTCTATTATTTATTTTTAATATCCACTACTGTACTTGCTATAATTTATAGTATATTTATGTATTGCACTGTACTGCTGCCACAAAACAACATGTCAATGATAATAAACCTGATTGTGAATCTGACTGTGCTTCTACAAACAATTAGCAAACTAAAACTTATCACTTGCAAGCAAGCAATTGTTGGCAGCAGTGCAGCTTTTCTATAAGATGCTGGAATGCTTCCATCAATATATGTTTTATTCACGCTGCCTGCATTTGTTGTTGCAAGGCAGTTTACTAAATGCATTGGGCCATTTCCTCCTCTTTCATTCTCAAATCGACTGCAGTAGGTTGTTCTTTTGAAACACAGGCTTTGTACCAAGAGATGAATGTATTGCCTTTCCCTGTGATTTAATGGCCGTCATTAGCTGTTTCTCTAGCCCCTATCACTGTCAATCACTTCCTGGATGAGCAGTTTACATTAGGTGTCAATTAGCCATCAACTAAATACACCAGCGCTTTGCAGATTGCAAAGAGAGATAATATTAAAAAAAGAAGACTGCAATTGGCAAGACCTTCATCAGAAGCCATGTAATGTTTCTACTCATACAGCGACAGCCAAGGAAGATCAATTGACATGTCTGATTTGAGTCCCAGAGTGTACAGCCTGAGAACTAACCTCTGGATTCCAACAATACACTGTGTCTTCTCTCTCCTTTGAATCAGAATCAGAATCAGGTTTATTACCTCTGACAAATGGTGTGAAATTTGTTGTTTTGTGGCAGCAGTACTGTGCGATACATGAAATATGCTATAAATTATCATAAGAAATATATAAAAATAGATAAATAAGTTGTGCAAAAAAGAGCAAAAATAGTGAGATATTGGTCATATGCTGAACATACTGTTTTTTAACTGATACATTGTCCTATAAGTAGCTTTCCGGTCAAGATGGCACTGAGCTACAGTCTCCATCAAGGTCACGGCTCAGCCTTAGTTGGTTTTTAGGCCTGTAGGGATAGCTTTGGGGCACAGAGGGAAGTTAGGGAGTCAGGTTAGGGTTTAGGGACAGGGATGCTGAGAGTGAAGGTCAGGCCGGAGTCTAGGAATCTGTACCATGCTTTGCATTGAAGGCCAATGACGATGCGGATGTGGGACATCCATGGATAGATGTTGGGCCAGCTAACACAATGGATGAAGACCAGTGAGGATAAGGGCTGGTCAGCAAGCTAGTGGTGGGATCAGTGTGGGCAGAAAGTTCAATGGCTGGTGATCTCTGAGGTATATAAGTTGGAGACCCCAGATTTCAAGGCCTGGAAGTTATAGTCCCATCATCAGTGAGTCCTGGGGTTAATATCAAAGATTGAAGACTGAAGGACGATTGGAAGTTTAGAAGTCAATGCCTGATGACTTAAGCCCTGGGTTTACACGTCTATGAGTTCACTAGGAAAGTCGAAAACCAATGAATCTGCGAACCCAATGGAGGCTAGTGTTCATGAGTTCATTGCACATTCAGAAATTGATGGGGGTGGGGAAGAAGCTATTCTAAAATGTTGAGTGTGTACCTTCAGGCTCCTGTCATGTCCTGTATGATGGAGGTCCTTCATGACAGATGCCAACTTTTAGAGGCATCATGTTTTGAAGACATTCTCAATGCTGGGGAGGCTAGTGCCCATGATGGAGCTGGCGAACTTGCAACTTTCTGCAGCTACCTCTGATCCTGTGCAATGGCCCCTCTATACCAAACAATGATGCAACCAATTAGAATGTTCTCCAGTTAATCTGTAGAAATCTCCAATAGACTTTGGTGACATACCAAATCTTCTCTAACTTTAAATGAAATATAGCCACTGTCTTCCCCAATTTATAACTGCATCAATATTTTGGGCCCAGAATAGATCTTCAGAGATGTTAACAACCAGGAAACTGCTCAGCCTTTCCACTGTTGATGACTTCAACTTCCACCTCCTGAAATAGAAACATAGAAATATAGAAACACAGAAAACCTACAGCACAATACAGGCCCTTCAGCCCACAAAGTTGTGCCGAACATGTCCCTACCTTAGAAATTACTAGGGCTACCCATAGCCCTCTATTTTTCTAAGCTCCATGTACCTATCCAAAAGTCTCTTAAAAGACCCTATCGTATCAGCCTCCACCACCATTGCCGGCAGTCCATTCCACGCACTCACCACTCTCCACGTAAAAAACTTACCCCTGACATCTCCACTGTACCTACTCCCCAGCACCTTAAACCTGTGTCCTCTTGTGGCAGCCATTTCAGCCTTGGGGAAAAAGCTTCTGACTATCCACACGATCAATGCCTCTCATCATCTTATACACCTCTATCAGGTCACCTCTCATCCTCCGTCGCTCCAAGGAGAAAAGGCCGAGTTCACTCAACCTGTTTTCATAAGACATGCTCCCCAATCCAGGCAACATCCTTGTAAATCTCCTCTGCACCCTTTCTATGGTTTCCAAATCCTTCCTGTAGTGAGGTGACCAGAACTGAGCACTGTACTCCAAGTGGGGTCTGACCAGGGTCCAATATAGCTGCAACATTACCTCTCAGCTCCTAAATTCAATTCCACGATTAATGAAGGCCGATACACCGTATGCCTTCTTAACCACAGTCAACCTGTGCAGCTGCTTTGAGCTTCCTATGGACTCAGACCCCAAGATCCCTCTGATCCTCCACACTGCCAAGAGTCTTACCATTAATACTATATTCTGCCATCATATCTGACTTACCAAAATGAACCAAAATGAAATTCACAATCATTTCCTTGGACTCTCTGATATTGAGTGCAAGGTTGTTGTTATGACACCACACAACCAGCTGATCTATCTTGCTCCTGTAGGCCTCATCGCTATATGAAAATCTGCCATCGATAGTTGTATTATCAGCAAGTCTGCAGATGGTATTTTAGTTGCGCCTAGCCACACTGTTGAGGGTGTAGGAAAAGCAGAGCAGTGAACTAAGCAAACATCCTTGTTGATTGTCAATGAGGAAGAGATGTTATTTCTGATTTGCACTGTCTATGGTCTCCAGATGACGAAGTGAAGGATCCAGTTGCAGAGAGAGGTACAGAGGTACAAGTTTTGGAGCTGGTTGATTAGTATGAAGGCATTGAACAATAAGTTGTAATCAATTAACAGCAGCCTGATGTAGGTATTTCTCTTTTCCAGATGATCCAAGGCTGGTATGGGAATTGTACCTCCCTTAATCACAGGACTCTGCAGAGAGTGATGCAGACAGCCCAGCGCATCTGTAGTTGTGAACTTCCCATGATTCAGGACACTTACAAGGACAGGTGTGTAAAAAGGGCCCATAGGATCATTGGGGACCCAAGTCACCCCGACCACAATCTATTCCAGCTGCTACCATCCGGGAAACACCACCGCAGCATAAAAGCCAGGACCAACAGCTTCTTCCACCAGGCCATCAGATTGATGAACTCACGCTGATTTGAGTTTACTCTATATTACATTGACTGTTCTATTTATTATAAATTACTATAATTGCACATTGCACATTTAGACAGAGACACAACGTAAAGATTTTTACTCTTCATGTATGTGAGGGATGTAAGAAATAAAGTCAATTCAATTCAAAATTCATTTTGATCTAAAAATAACTGAGCTGCCCCAGAATGGGCAGGACAAGCCACTTCAACATGAGACAATAAGACCATAAGACATGGGAGCAGAATTAGATCATCTGGCCCATCAATTCTGCTCCGCCATTCAATCATGGCTGATCCTTTTTTCTATCTCTTCCTCAACTCCAGTTCCTGACCTTCTACCTGTAACCTTTGATGCCATGTCCAATCAAGAACCTATCAATCTCTGCCTTAAATACACCCAACAACCTGGCCTCCACAGCTGCACTTGCAAACAAATTCCACGAATTCACCACCCTTTGGCTAAAGAAATTTCTCCACATCTCTGTTTTGACAGGACGCCCCTCTATCCTGAGGCTGTACCGTCTTGTCCTAGACTCTCCCACCATGGGAAACAATCTTTCCGTATCTACTCTATCTAGGCCTTTCAACATTCGAAAGGTTTCAATGAGATCCCCCTATCATTCTTCTGAATTCCAGCGAATACAGACCCAGAGCTATCAAACATTCCTTGTATGATAACCCTTTCATTCCTGGAATCATCCTTGTGTACCACCTCTGAACCCTCTCCAGACATACTACCCCTCCTTGGATACTCCATACTTCCCTTAAATCAAGTCCCTCGGACAAGGTTTTCCTCATCAAGCTCAGTGACTCCTTAAAAACATAACATAAGAACATAAGAAATATGAGCAGGAGTCGGCCATCTGGCCCGTTGAGCCTACTCCGCCATTCAATAAGATCATGTTTGATCTGACCATGGACTCATTTCCACCTACTTGCCTTTTCTCCATAATTCTTAATTCCCCTACTATGCAAAAATTTATCCAACCTTGTCTTAAATATACTTACTGAGGTAGCCTCCACTGCTTCATTGGGCAAAGAATTTCACAGATTACCAGTCTCTGGGAAAATCATTTCCTCCACATCTCTGTCCTAAATCTACTCCCCGAACCTTGAGGCTATGTCCCCTAGTTCTGGTCTGCCTTACCAGTGGAAACAACTTCCTGCCTCTATCTTATCTATCCCTTTCATAATTTTATGTTTCTATAAGATTTCCTCTCAGTCTTCTGAATTCCAATGAGTACAGTCCCAGGCAACTCAATCTCTCCTCATAGTCTAACCCCGTCATCTCTGGAATCAACCTGGTGAATCTCCTCTGCACCACCTCCAAAGCCAATATATCCTTCCTCAAGAAAGGAGACAGAACTGCACATATTACTCCAGGTGTGGCCTCACCAGTACCCTGTACAGTTGTAGCAGAACCTCCCTGCTCTTAAATTCAGTCCCTCTAGCAATGAAGGCCAACGTTCCATTTGCCTTCTTTTCAGCCTGCTGCACCTGCAAACCAACCTTTTGTGATTCATGAACAAGCACTCCCAAGACCCTCTGCACGGCACATGCTGCAACTTTTTACCTTTTAAATAATTACCTGCTCTTCCATTTTTCCTTCCGTATCGCCCTGGGAAAGGTTTCACTGCTAATGTAATAGTTTCTCCGTAGCAGCAGTGTTTGGGTTATGACTAGAGATAACAGAGGTTTTGCAATTTGAGGCATCCAATGCTCGCAATTAATCAACCGCTCGATCCTGTCCTTGCTTTCCGTCTGCCTTCACCATGATGGCAAACTGACATATGGCTTTCACCCCCAGGGCAGGAACGCTCTCCCACATTTTGACCCTGTCCAACCCTTTATGCAAACATCAGGACAAAGCATCAGCATCAATGTTCCTACTTCCAGGCTGGTACTTCAGGCTGAAATCATAGGCAGACAACGCTGGCAACCACTGATGGCCTGTGGTGTCCAATTTCGCCTGTACAACCCAGGCCTACAGTTTAGGCCTCACCAGTGCCCTAGTAGACAGTCCCACCTCCTGTCCATGGTCTTCCGGAGCATCAACCAAGAGGACCTCACCCTCGGGCATTCCAGGAAATTTGGGATTTCCCATTACTCTCATTACTTCCCCAGCCTGTAACACGATTGGCTTGGACTGGCTGAACCACAGAGTCCTCGTCTAAACTCGTTATCTGGCCCAATGCAGCCACACACTTTCTCAAAAGCAGCTCAAAAGACCGGGTGAATGGACAGTGTTCTCAGGAAGCTCTCTCCAGCTTTCTCTTTGCAGGCTCCCATGAGCCTCCTCACAATAGGAGTGTTGCTTCACACAAGAATTGAAATGCAGCCCTTCTCAACTGGGTCTGGACAAACTAGCGCTAATGTATCAGGGCCTCAGCCGCTCCCACATATGCCTCCGAAAACTCCAGCTTCACTGACAAGTAACCATCATATGGATAATCACCCACACTCTAGTGCACTGAATGGCGTCGATGGTAAATGCGTCAAATACTGGTTGTAAAATGAACGGTCCGACAAAATGACCTGTGACCCTGTGTCAAGAATGGCTTTAGCATAAATAGCCTCTATCTGTAGCAATACACTGGAGCTTGGCCCCACTAAGCCTTCAGGAATAGGATTCTTTGCTTTACGATGTCCCTTGATATATTGCTGGGAATGTGTCCCCCTCCCCCTGCAATATGCCAGGCCATCCCGTCACTGGATCTCTTTTAAATATTCCCATGAAGGGCTGGGCAGGGACGAAGAGTGTGAGAGCGTTCCTGCTCCGGGGGTGAAAGCCGCATGTCATTTTGCCATCACGGTGAAGGCAGACATAAACCAAGGGCAGGAACAGGTGGTAGATCAATTGGGAGCATTGGACACCACAGGTTCCAAAGACCCCGTTATCTCAAGTCATAACCCAAACACTACTGCTACAGAGAAACTATTATATTAGCAGTGTAACCTTTCCCAGGGTGTTACACTTCCAAAATGGATGACCTCACATTTACCTACATTGTACTCCATCTGCCAGACCCTTGCCTACTCAATTAACCTATCTATTTATCTCTGCAGTCTTTCCATATCTTCTGCACAATTTGCTTTTCAACTCAATTTAGTATCATCAGCAAACTTATATATACTACACTTGGTCCCCTCTTCCAGATCATTAATGTATATCATGAACAGTTGCAGGCCCAGCACTGACCCCTGTGGCACACCACTCACCATTGATTGCCAATCAGAGTAACACCCGTGTATCCCAACTCTCTGCTTCCTATTAGTTAACCAATTCTCTATCCATCACCCCAACTCTATGCATTCGTATCTTATGCATAGATCTTTCATATTGCACCTTATTGAACGTCTTCTGGAAATCCAAGTCAATAACATTCATCTGTCCCCTTCTATCTATTGTGCTTGTTATATCCTCAAAGAACTGCAGTAAGTTTGTGAAACAGGACCTGCCATCTGCTGAATCCATGCTGCGTCTGCCTGATGGATCCATTTCTTTCCAGATGCCTTGCTATTGTTTCTTTAATGATAGGCATTTGATAAGGTTCCCCATGCAAGGATCCTTCAGAAAGTAAGGAGGTATGGGATCCAAGGAGACCTTGCTTTATGGATCCAGTATTGGCTTGCCAGCAGAATGGAAAGGGTAGTTCGTGTTTTATATGGAGGTTGGTGACCAGTGATGTTCTGCAGGGATCTGTCCTGGGACCACTCCTCTTTGTGATTTTTTTAATAAGTGACCTGGATGATGAAGTAGAAATTGCATTTGTTATTTTGCTGATGGCACACAGGTTGGGGATGTCGTGGTATCTGGAGGGTTGTCAAAGGTTACAGTGGGACATCGATAGGATGCAGAACTGGGCTGAGAAGTGGCAGATTGACTTCAACCCAGATAAGTGTGAAGTGGTTCATTTTGGTAGCTCAAATTTGAAGACAGAATATAATATTAATGGTAAGACTCTTGGCAGTGTGCAGGTTGACAGTGTTGTTAAGAAAGTGTGTGGTGTGTTGGCATTCATTAACCGTGGGATTGAGTTCAAGAGCCGTGAGGTAATATTACACTATATAAGACCTCGGCCAGACCACACTTGGACTACTGTATTCATTTCTGGTCACCTCACTACAGAAAGGATGTAGATGATATAGACAGAGTGCAGAGGAGATTTACGAGGATGTTGCCTGGATTGGAGGACGTACCTTATGAGAATAGGTTGAGTGTACTTGACCTTTTCTCCTTGGAGCATTGGAGGATGAGAGGTGACCTAATAGAGGTGTATAAGATGATGAAAAGCATTGATCATATGGATAGCCAGAGGCTTTTTCCTCAGGATGAAATAGCTAACATGAGGGAGCATAGTTTTAAAGTGCTTGGAAATAGGTGCTGAGGGGATTCAGAGGTAAGTTTTTCACATAGAGAGTGGTGGAAGCCGCCGGTGGTGGTGGAAGCAGATAAAATAGGGTCTTTTAAGAGCCTCTTAGATAGATACATGGAGCTTAGAAAAATAGAGGGCTATGCGCTAGAGAAATTCTAGGAAGTTTCTAGAGTAAGCTATATGGTCGGCACAATGTTGTGTGCTGAAGGGCCTGTAATGTGCTGTAGATTTCTATGTATGTTCTATGTTCTATGATAGCTTCAAGCATTTTCCCAACTACAGATGTTAAACTAACTGGTTTATAGTTACCTGCCTTTTACTTATATCCTTTTTTGAACAGTGGAGTGACATTCGTCTCCTTTGAATCTGCTGGTAACTGTCCAGAGTCCAGAGAATTTTGGAAAATTATCACCAAAGCCTCAACTATAACCTCTGCCATTTCTTTCAGTACCCTGGGATGCATTCCACCAGGACCAGGGGACCTATCTATCTTGAGACGCACAAGTTTGCTCAGCATTACATATTTAGTGACAGCTATTGTATCGAGGTCCTCACCTCCCATTGCATCCATAACATCTCTCTTTGGAATGTTAGTTGCGTCTTCCACCATGAAGATGGACACAAAATAGTCATTCAAAACCTCTGCCATTTGTTAATTACTGAGTATCAACGCCCCCTTCTCATCCTCCACTTTAGCCACCCTTTTCTGCTTTATATAATTACAAAAGCTTTCACTATCCATTTTTATATTTTGTGGTAGTTTATCTTCATTATCTAGCTTCCCTTTCTTTATTGCTCACTTAGTGGTACTTCGTTGCTTCTTAAAGTTTTCCCAGTCTTCCAGTTTCCCACTATTCTTGGTGACTTTGTACACATGAGCTACTAGTTTGATGCCTTCCTTTATTTCCTCAGTTATCCAAGGCTGGCTCTCCCCACCCTTACTGTCCTTGCTTTTAACTGGAATACACTTCTGTTGAGCACCATGAAAAATTTCTTTGAAAGTCTTCCACTGTTCCTCAACTGTCCCACCATATAGCCTGTGTTCCCAGTCTACACTAGCCAAATCCTCCCTCATCCCATTGTAGCCTCCATTATTTAAGTATAACACACTGGTTTTAGATTGAACTATTGCCCCCTCCATTTGTATGAGAAACTCAATTATACTCTGACCACTCTTTCCAAGAGGATCCCTAACTACAAGATAGCAAATTTTACCTGTCTCTTTGCACAGGATCAGATCCAAGATAACATGTCCCCTTGTAGTGTCACGTGTCCAGCAACGATGAATATATAATTGAGTCAGGTTTTATAAACAAACAAACATTTATTAAACCCTGCTCAACAATAGTGAAAAGTATTCAAATGACTAACTTAATCGGAAGTTAACTGCTATACGGCAACTCTGGAACAGTTCTTAAAGTGGTAAATTCGAACACAGTCTTAAAGTGGTAAATTTGAACACAGTCATAAAGTGATAAATTCAAACACAGTCTTAAAGTGGTAAATTCGAAAGGTCAAGTGATTTATACAGTCAATAAGGAGAGACTTCTCTGAAACTGATTTCTTCAAAGACTTGACGTTACTGCTGATCCTATCCAAAGGATTCACGACGAAGGAAATAAAACAGCTTAAAGGAACTGACCTTTTCCTGGATGGTGAACACTGCACAAACCTTCCTGATCTTGCAGAAGTTATCTCAGAAGCAGGCCATTATTCCTGAACGAAGATTCAATAAGGTCGAACCTTTATAAAACCGCCGAACGACGCCAACTTTACTCAATCTTTCGGGTTCCCGTACTTTGGTAAGGTCTCCACTCTCCAATGCTAGACTGTAAAGGTAAATCAAAGGTGCAACACACAAAAACTGGCAGCAATTGGCGAAACTGCCCGCACAACGATTTTTACCTTACAATAGAAAGTAAAACTCCACTTGAAAACGAAACTGCATCATAACACGAATACGCAGCATATTGGAGTAACTGATGAATTAAACAACAAATCAACTGCATGACAACAGGGGTTTCTGCTTTAAATACCTGTTGGGAACATGTCATCATGTGACCTCACACTGGCGGGAAAATTACATCACAAGCCCGTTACATCATGCTCACAAGATACTCAATTACATCATGGTCATAAAACAGTCACAAGATACCCACGAGGTATGTAACAGTAGATTCAGTAAAATGCTGGTCAAGAAAGCTATCATGGATGCATTCTATGAAGTCCTCCTGAAGACTTGATTCACCCAATCTATGTGTAAGTTAAAGTCCCCCACGATAACTGCTGTTCCATTCTTACATGCCTCAGATATTTCTGTTTATTGCCTCTGTTTATATAAATGTCATGCCAGGCTGGCATAACTTTTAGTTTATCAATGCTCCCACTAATGGAAATCCCCACAAAAATGGTAGATGCAGCCCAGTCCATCACAGGACAAGCCCTCCCCATCACTGAGCACACTGCCATAAGAAAGCAGCATTCAGCATCAGGGACCCCACCATCCAGGCCATGCTCTTTTCTCACTACTACCATCAGGCAGAGAGTACAGGGGCCTTTGGTCCTACACCACCAGGTTCAGGGACAGTTATCACCCTATAACCATCAGGCTCCTGAAACAGCATGCTTAACTTCACAGATCTCAACTCTGAACTGATTCCACATCCTACAAACTCACTTTCAAGGAGCGTACAACCCATGTTCTCAGTATTATTTATTTAGTTTCTTTAACTTTTTAAAAATTATTTCCTCAATTTGTCTTCTTTTGCAAATTGATTGATTGTTTGTCTGTCTTTGTTTAAGTATACAATCTTTTGCATATTCTATTGTTTTGCTTTATTTTCTCCTAAAAGTCTGCAAGACATTTAAGGTTGTATATGGTGACATATATCTGACAAATTTAAATCATGTTTAAATTTACTTCAGACTTTGAAGTATCATGTTTTTTTACATTAAATTGCTGGAAGTCGCTATTCTAACACAACAAGGGAAAATGCTTCAAAGAGAAAGGACCAGGACCCAGGGTCGCAACCATAACTTGTCTTGTTCATGAGCAAGTCCAGCCCAGCAGGCACTAACTTCCTGTATTGTTATTGGGGCTCAACCATTGTATTTCTAAATCCTGGAAATAAAACATGGTCACCAGTGTCAGTGTATGCTGTCCGTTCAGATAAAAGTTCTGCTTATTGTGAACCATCATTCAGACACTTTGTCTCCAGAGGATTAATAATTTGTGAAGTGTTGACTGTGTTGTTCATCTCTTAGGTTATTGTAAGCATTCAGGCTGTGGTTCGAGTTCAAACACTGGGGTAATATCTGGTCAGCAGAACTGGAATGCAATGATGTAGGAAATTGGTTTGGATGATTTTTGTTAGAAGGAAAGAAAAGACTCTTGTAAATACAGTGTGCGGCACTCCAGTCTGCTGTCTGCTAGGTTCATCAGCCACAGGGAGGTGAACGGAGAGAGATAGGAGTGGGCCAGTCATCACTATTGGGAGCATAAGACCACAGGCGCAGAGTCAGGCTATTTGGCCCACCGATCCTGCTCCGCCATTCGATCATCAATGATATAGTACTCCCCTAAACCCCATTCTCCTGCCTTTGCCCCAGAGGCACTTTTGCCTCTGACTCAGGTTTTGTGAGTTCAGGTCTCACTTTGGAAATTTCTATACCAAAATCTGAGCTGGAATTCCAGCCTGGAACTGAGGAGGACCTACACTGTCAGAAACAGTTCCTTTTGAAATATTGTTAAACATAAAATATAGAATATTACAGCTCAATAATGTGAGGTTCATGCTGTTGCGCCAATCTTTAATCTACTCCAAGATCAATCTGACCTTTCCCTCCTACATAGTCCTTCATTTTTCTATCATCCATGTGCTTAGCTAAGAATTTCTTAAATGCCACAATGTATCTGCTTCTACCACCACCCATGGCAAGGCATTCCACACCCCCCCCCCACTCTGTGTAAAATACATACCTCTGCCAATCACCTAAAATCATGGCCTTTATTTGTTATAGCCGTGTATTAGCCATTACTGCTCTGGGAAATGTTTCTGGTTATCCTCCCATCTATGCCTCTCGTCATCTTGTAAACCTCTATCAAGTCATCTCTCATCCTCCTTCACTCCAAAGAGAATAACCCTAGCTCTCTCAATCTTTCCTCATATGACATGCTCTCTAATCGAAACAGCATCCTGGTAAATCTGCGCCCTCCCTAAAGCTTCCACATCGTTCCTATAATGAGGCAACCAGAACTGAACACAATATCTCAACTGTGATCTAACCAGGGTTTTATAGAACTGCAACATTACCTCTCAGCTCTTGAACTTAATCTCGTGACTCATGAAAGTCAACACACAACATGCCTTCTTAACCACACTATCAACCTGCACAGCAACTTTGAGGGATCTATGGACATAGACACCAAGGTCTTTCTATTGCCTTCCACTTCACCCTTTGATATGAAAGAGTCATTTTCTGTCGATCAGTGTCAAAAAAGCCCAATTAGATCCACTGTGCTTCAATTCCTCTAACCCCAGGACATACTCGCAAACATATACACAGTCTTCTAACCCCAGGACAGGCCATCTTCTTTGGCTTCTGGTCTCCAGCGGACTTGCGGATTCACAGACACTGGGTCAAGGTGCAGATCAATAGGACTAGGCAAAATCATAGCTTGGCATAGATTAGATGGACCGAAGTGCCTATATTGGTGCTGCAGTGCTCTGTGATTCTATGATTCTATGACTATAAACACGATTGGGGGCGGGGGGGGGGATGTATTGCTATATAAGGACATTGTTAGAATTAAAATCGGACTAGATTTGACTTTGTAGCTTAAATGAGGTTTTAAAGTTATCTACTCATACATAAAATGTCAGTCTATGGCCTCCTCTTGTGCCATGATGAGGCCACCCTCAGGGTGGAGGAACAAGTCTTTATATTCCATCTGGATAGCCTCCAACCTGATGGCATGAATATCAATTTCTCCTTTTGGGAAACTAATTTCACCCTCTGCTCCTCTATTTCCCACTCTGACCTTTTACTTCTTCTCACCTGCCTATTACTTCCCCCTGGTTTCCCTCCTTTTTCCCTTTCTCCTGTCATCCACTCTCCTCTCCTGTCAGATTTCTTCTTCTCCAACCCTTTACCTTTCCTCCTTACCTGGCTTCACCTATCACCTTCCACATAGCCTCCTTTGCCTCCCTTCAACTTTTTTATTCTGACATCTTCCTCCTTCCTTTCCAGTTCTGATGGAGGGTCTCAGCCAGAAACATTGACTTTCAATTCATTTCCATAGATGCTGCCTGACCTGCTGAGATCCTCCGGCATTTTGTGTGTGTTGCTCTGGATTCCCAGCATCTGCAGACCTTCTCGTATTCATAAATTGATGTTTGTTTGTCTGCTATGCACAAATTGAGTATTTCCAAAGTTGAAGTGGTTGACCATTATCCAAAATAGGTTGTCAGCTACAAGAAGCACACATTAAAAAAATGACTGCAGGTGCAGGAGTAATAAATTGAAAATAGGAAGTTCTAGAAATACTTAATTGGTCAGCAGCAGTGAGAAAGAGAATATTGCCAGCATTTTAGGCCTTCAGTTGAATATTTCTTGAATTTTCTGTTTCTGAATCCGTGGAGTGCCTTGAGATCAGGAAAGACAAGTCTTTCTCTATTTTTAATCTTTCTAATCTTCCTGTCCTGCTAAAAGAGAAACTCTTCACATTATTAGCAGTATCAGTAGAAATGCATGCAATGTTTATTAATGCATATTTTGAGTTGCCAAACTCACACAGACTCTCACAATAAGCTGGCTTGAATCCTGAATATATCAGCTAAAACACAAGGACTACAGTGACATGCAAAAGTTTGGACAACCCTGGTCAAGATTTCTGTTACTGTGAATAGTTAAGTGAGTAGAAGATGAACTGAACTCCAAAAGTCATATGGTTAAAGATGAAACATTCTTTTCAACATTTTATGCAAGATTAGTGTATTATTTTTGTTTTGTACAATTTTAGAGTGAAAAAAGGGAAAGAAGCACCATGTAAAAGTTTGGGCACCCCAAGAGATTTGAGCTCTCAGATAACGCTTACCAAGGTCTCAGACCTTGTTAGCTTGTTAGGGCTATGGCTCCTTCACAGTCATCATTAGGAAAGGCCCGGTGATGCAAATTTCGAAGTTTTATAAATACCCTGACTCCTCAAACCTTGTCCCAACAATCAACAGCCAAGGGCTCCTCTAAGCAGCTGCCTAACACTCTGAAAGTTAAAATAAATGATGCCCACAAAGCAAGAGAAGGTTATAAGAAGATCGCAAGGCGTTTTCAGGTAGCCATTTCCTCAGTTCGTAATGTAATTAAGAAATGGCAGTTAACAGGAATGGTGGAGGTCAAGCTGAGGTCTGGAAGACCAATAAAACTTTCGGAGAGAACTGCTCGTAGGATTGCTAGAAAGGCAAATCAAAACTCCCTTTTGACTGCAAAAGACCTTCAGGAAGATTTAGCAGACTCTGGACTGGTGGTGCTCTGTTCAACTGTGCAGTGACACCTGCACAAATATGACCTTCATGGAAGAGTCATCAGAAGAAAACCTTTCCTGCGTCCTCACCACAAAATTCAGTGTCAGAAGTTTGCAAGCGAATATCTAAACAAGCCTGATGCATTTTGGAAACAAGTCCTGTGGACTGATGAAGTTAAAATAGAACTTTTTGGCCGCAATGAGCAAAGGTATGTTTGGAGAAAAAAGGCTGCAGAATTTCATAAAAAGAACACCTCTCCAACTGTTAAGCATGGGGGTGGATCGATCATGCTTTGGGCTTGTGTTGCAGCCAGTGGCACGGGGAACATTTCACTGTTCAAGGGAAGAATGAGTTCAATTAAATACCAGCAAATTCTGGAAGCAAACATCACACCGTGTGTAAAAAAGTTGAAGATGAAAAGAGGGTGGCTTCTACAACAGAACAATGATCCTAAACACACCTCAAAATCCACAATGGATTACCTCAAGAAGCGCAAGCTGAAGGTTTTGCCATGGCCCTCACAGTCCCCCGACCTAAACATCATCGAAAATCTGTGGATAGACCTCAAAAGAGCAGTGCATGTAAGATGGCCCAAGAATCTCACAGAACTAGAAGCCTTTTGCAAGGAGGAATGGGTGAAAATCCCCCAAACAAGAATTGAAAGACTCTTAGCTAGCTACAGGAAGTATTTACAAGCTGTGATACTTGACAAAGAGGGTGTTACTAAGTACTGACCATGCAGGGTGCCCAAACTTTTGCTTCGGACCCTTTTCCTTTTTTATTATTTTGAAACTGTAAAAGATGGAAATAAAAAAGTAATCTTGCTTAAAATATTAAGGAAATGTGTCATCTTTAACTTTATGCCTTTTGGAAATCAGGTCATCTTTTACTCGCTTAGCTATTAAGGTAAGTAAGGTAGTGCAAAAAAACCGAGAGGCAGGTCTGGATAATTTGGAGGAAAGTTTGACATTTCTGGGCTTGTACTTGCTGGAATTTAGAAGAATGAGGAGAGATCTCATTAAAACTTATTGACTGTTGAAAGGCCTAGATAGTGTGGGCTTAGAGAGAATTTTGTAACAGTAACAGAAATTTTGACCGGGGTGCCCAACTTTTAGACCAAGGAACTGGAAAATCAGCATTGCCCACTGTGTGAGTTTTGCAATTCAAAATCAGCGTTATTAAAGGTTGCTTGCTTTTCTACTTCTGATTAAAATATCATGGAGGACTTGGAAAGGTTTGGGACTTGATCCTCCACTCCTTGCATCGGCTGGCCCTTTTTAGTTCTGAGAAAATTAGTTTTTAAACAGCAGATGGTGCTTCCAACTCACATTTTAAATAATCCAACAAAAGCTTATGATTCAGAAAAGCCAAAGGGTATTTATGACCAGCAGATTCATTCAAAAAAATCTCTCACTCAGCCTCTGAATGGAAGTGCTTTTCCCTTACAGTCACATCTGCCAAGTCATCAACGGCAGCCCTCTGTATACATAATGTCAGCCCTAAAGGTTTGAACAGCAGCCAGGCTATAACTGAGCTACCAGTGAATAAGCGCTCTCTAGTCCAGGAGATATTTCCTCCTCCTCTGTGCCAGCTCATGCATTCCCCATAGTAATTACAAAAGACTAGACTCCCACCTCCATCTTACAGTGAATGACACTGCATTACCGCAGAGGAAGCTGCAAAATAGATATTAAAATTCCTTTTCATCTCATATCAAAAACATACATAAGACCATAAGATTGTAAGACATAGGAGCAGAATTAGGCCATTTGGCACATCGAGCCTGCTCCACCATTCCATTATGGCTGATTTATTACCCCTCTCAACCACATTCTCCTGCCTTCTCCTTGTAACCTTTAACGCCCTTAGTAATCAAGAACCTATCAACCTCTGCTTTAACGGTACCCAGGGACTGGGCCTCCACAGCCATCTGTGACAGCTATCTTGCTCCTCTCAAGAACTTCCTTCTCATCTCTGTTCTGAATGGGCACCACCATATGCTGACAGCGATCCCCGGTTTTAGACTCATACACTACTGGAAATATTCTCTCTAAGCCCACGCAATCTAGGCCTTTCAACAGTCAATAAGTTTTAATGAGATCTCTCCTCATTCTTCTAAATTCCAGCAAGTACAAGCCCAGAAATGTCAAACTTTCCTCCAAATTATCCAGACCTGCCTCTCGGTTTTTTTGCACTACCTTACTTTCCTTTATTTTATTTTCTATTTATGATCTATAATTTAAATTTTTAATATTTACTGTCGATTTGTACTCCAGGCAGCGCAAAGCACAGAATCAAATATCGCTGTGATGACTGTACACTCTAGTATCAATTGCTTGGCGACAATAAAGTAAAGTAAATACTTTAGCTATCCTCCTAGCTTTTAGCTGTCCTTCCCTTCCCCCACGTTTTTATTTCGGCATCGGCCCCCTTCCTTTAGTCCTGAAGAAAGGTCTGGGCCCATAACATTGACTGTTTATTCATTCCATAGATGGTACCTGACCTTCTGAGTCCCTCCAGGATTTTGTTCTTTATACATTAATCCTTTCATTCCCAGGATCATTCACGTGAGCTGCCTCTGGATTCTCTCCAATGCCGGCACTACTCACAAAATGCTGGAAGAACTCAGCAGGCCAGGCAGCATCTATGGAAAAGTGTGCAGTCGACATTTCGGGCCTGTTGTGTGAGTTGCTCAGATTTCCAGCATCTGCATATTTCCTCTTAAACACAAAATAATCTGCAGATGCTGGGATCAAAGCAACACTTACAGTACGCTGGAGGAAATCAGCAGGTCGGGCAGCATCAATGGAAACGATGAGTCGACGTTTCAGGCCGGAACCCTTCGTCAGGACTGAGGAATGAAGGAGGGGGAAGGATTTGAAGAATGCTTGTAGGTTCGGTTGAAAGACCAGTAATTTGAAAGACAAAAGGGTGGGGGAGGGGAAGCATCGACGTCATAGCCCTGAAAACAATGGGTAGTAGAAGGAGGCGGAACCATGAGGGAGCTGGGGGAGGGGGTAGAGTGACATAGGGATAGAGGAAGGGAGGGGGAGGGAATTACCGGAAGTTGGAGAATTCTATGTTCATACCAAGGGGCTGGAGACTACCTAGTCGGTATATGAGATGTTGCTCCTCCAACCTGAGTTTAGCCTCATCATGGCAGTAGGGGAGGCCACGTATGGACATGTCTGAATGGGAATGGGAAGCAGAGTTGAAGTGGGTGGCTACCGGGAGATCCTGTCTGTTGTGGCGGACGGAGTGGAGGTGCTCAACGAAGCGGTCCCCCAATCTGCGTCAGGTTTCACCGATGTAGAGGAGGCCGCACCGGGAGCACCGGATGCAATAGATGACCCCAACAGACTCACAAGTGAAGTGTTGCCTCACTTGGAAGGACTGTTTGGGGCCCTAATTGGTGGCAAGACAAGAGGTGTAGGGACAGGTGTAGCACTTACGCTTACAGGGATGAGTGCCAGGTGGGAGATCCGTGGGGAGGGACGTGTGGATAAGGAAGTCGCGGAGGGACCGATCCCTGCGGAAAGCAGAGAGGGGTGGAGAGGGAAAGATGTGCTTAGTGGTGGGGTCCTGTTGAAGGTGGCGGAAGATAATGTGCTGGATCCGGAGGCTGGTGGGGTGGAAGGTAAGGACAAGGGGAACTCTGTCCCTGTTGTGGTTGCGGGAGGATGGGGTGAGGGCCGAAGTGCGGGAAATGGAGGAGATGTGGGTGAGGGCAACATTGATGACGGTAGAAGGGAAACCACGATCCTTAAAGAAAGAGGACATTTGAGATGTCCTGGAATGGAAAGCCTCATCCTCGGAGCAGATGCGGCGGAGACAGAGGTACTGGGAATAGGGAATGGCATTTTTGCATGTGGCGGGGTGGGAAGAGGTATAGTCGAGGTAGTTATGAGAGTCGGTGGGTTTGTAGAAGATGTCAGTGGACAGTCTGTCTCCAGAGAAGGAGACCGAGACATCGAGAAAGGGGAGAGAAGTGTCCGAGATAGAGCAAGTGAATTTGAGGGCTGGGTGGAAGTTTGAAGCAAAGTTGATGAAATTGATGAGCTCAGCATGGGTGCAGGAAGCAGCACCAATGTAGTCATCAATGTACCGAAGGAAAAGTTGGGGAGCAGTACCAGAATAGGTTTGGAGCACAGACTGTTCCACATAACCAACGAAGAGGCAGGCATAGCTGGGTCCCATGCGAGTTCCCATAGCTACACCCTTAGTCTGAAGAAAGTGAGAAGAGCCAAAAGAGAAGTTATTAAGTGTGAGAACCAGTTCTGCCAACCAGAGGAGGGTAGTGGTGGTGGGGAACTAGTGAGGTCTATTATCCAGGAAGTAGCGGAGGGCTTTGAGGTCTTCTTGATGGGGAATGGAGGTTTGTAAGGATTGGACATCCATAGTAAAAATGAAGCGGTTGGGACCGGGGAATTCTAAGTTATTGAAGAGGTGGAGGGCATGGGATGTATCCCGGATGCAGGTGGGGAGGGACTGAACTATGGGTGACAAAATGAGTCCAGGTAGGCTGATGCAAGTTTGGTGGGACAGGAGCAGGCAGAAACCGTGGGTCTACCGGGACAGTCAGGCTTGTGTATCTTTAGGAGGAAGTAAAACCGGGCGGTACGTGGTGTGGGAATAATGAATTTAGCGGCTGAGGATGGAAGGTCTCCTAAGTTGATAAGGACGGTGATGATGCAGGAGACAATGGTTTGATGATTTTTGGTGGGGTCCTGTTCCAGTGGTAAGTAAGAGGAGGTGTCAGAGAGCTGCCGTTTTGCCTCAGTGAGGTAGAGGTCCGTCCGCCAGACTACTACGGCACCACCTTTGTCAGCAGGTTTGATGGTGAGGTTGGGATTAGTGCGAAGAGAGTGAAGGGCAATGCGTTCAGAGGGAGTGAGGTTGGAACAGGAGAGAGGAGTGGTGAAGTTGGGATGGTTGATGTCTCAGCGACATTTGGAGATTTCCGCAGATTTCCTCTTGTTTGCCAATGCCAGCACATTCTGTCTTAGATGCCCAAAACTGCTCACAGTCCTCCAAGTGCGATCTGACCAATGCCTTATAGTGCCTCAGCATTACCTTCTTGTTTTTCACATTCTAGTCCTTACCACGGACTCAACTAGCAGGCTATCTTTCAAGGATGTGCCATGAGGACTTCTAATACCTATGCACTTCTGATTTCTGAATTTGGGTCCTTTTAGAAATTAGTCTATGCCTTTATTCCTTCTACCAAAGTGCATGACGATACACTTTGCTGCACTGTATTCCGTCTACCATTTCTTTCCTATTCTCCAATCTCACTGAAGGATTTGCTCATTGTGTTCAATAAATTATCTTCCAATATTTGTATTGCAGTGTGTGAGAGTCTGCCATGTACAAAGTGGCAAGATCCCTGTTGACAACAATAGCGATCTGTCAAAGAGCTACTTCACTGAGTGTGGTACATTGAAGGACACCAGGCAATATAAAGTTTTGCATTTATGTAAGACCCTCCTCAACGAAAAGATAAAGATCAAGTTCAAGTTTATTGTCATCTGCCTGTACATACATACAACCGAATGAAACAACACTCCTCTGGACCTTGCAACATGCAACATATATCACACTCAGCACATAAACCAAACTATTACCATAAATAAGTTAATAAAATACAATTCAAAATGCATAAAGCAAAGATAAAGATAAATTCAATTTAATAGAGAGATAAATCACAGTAACTCGCCTCTCCAGCCCAATTAGCCTGCACTGCAAGATTACATCGATGTGACCAACTAACCCGTACATCTTTGAAACGTGGGAGGAGGCTGAAACTTCAGGACAAACATATAAACTCATTACGATCATAAGACCATAAGACATAGGAGAATTAGGCCATCTGGCTCATCAAGTCTGCTCCGCCATTCAATCATGACTGATCCTTTCTTTTCTCCCCTCCTCAACCCCAGTTCCAGGCCTTCTCCCTGTAATCTTTGATGCCATGTCCAATCAAGAACCTATCAATCTCTGCCTTAAATACACCCAAAGACCTGGCCTCCACAGCTACATGTGGCAACAAATTCCACAAATTCACCACCCTTTGACTAAAGAAATTTCTCCACATCTCTGTTTTGAAAGATTGCCCCTCTATCCTGAGGCTGTGCTGTCTTGTCCTAGACTCTCCCACCATGGCAAACATCCTTTCCACATCTACTCTGTCTAGGTCTTTCAACATTTGAAAGGTTTTGATGAGATCCCCCCTCATCCTTCTGTATTCCAGCGAGTACAGACCCAGAGCCATCAAACATTCCTTTCATTCATGAAATCACGCTTGTGAACCTCCTCTGGACCCTCTCCAATGCCAGCACATCTTCTCTAAGATGAGGGGTCCAAAACTGTTCACAATACTCAAGGTGAGGCCTCACCAGTGCCTTATAAAACCTTAGCATCACCTCCTTGCTCTGGTATTCCAGACCTCTTGAAATGAATGCTAACATGGCATTTGCCTTCCTCACCCGTCGAGTCAACCAGCAAGTTAACCTTCAGGATGTTCTGCACAATGATTCCCACGTCCCTCTGCATCTCAGATTTCTGGATTTTCTCCCCATTTAGAAACTAGTCCGCACATTTATTTCTACTACCAAAGTGCATGACCATGCATTTCCAACATTGTATTTCATTTGACACTTTCTTACCCATTCTCCTACTCTGTCTAAGTCGGTCTGCATTCTGCCTGTTTCCTCAACACTACCTGCCCCTTCATCAATCTTTGTATCCCCTGCAAAATTGGCAACAATGCCATCTGTTCCATCATCTAAATCATTTATATACAGTATCAAAAGAATTGGTCCCAACACCAATCCCTGCGGAACACCGCTAGTCACTGGCAGCCAACCTGAAAAGGATCCTCTTATTCCCACTTGCTGCCTCCTACCAATCAGCCAATGCTCTGACCATGTTAGAAATTTTCCTGTAATACCATGGGCTCCTAACTTGGTAAGCAACACTCACAACACGCTGGAGCTCCAGCGTGTTGTGAGTGTTGCTTTGATCCCAGCATCTGCAGAGTATTTTGTGTTAACTCGTTAAGCAGCCTCTTGTGTGACACCTGGTCAAAGGCCTTCTGAAAGTCCAAATATACAACATCGACTGCATCCACTTTATCTATCCTACTTGTAACCTCCTCAAAGAATTTCAACAGGCTCGTCAGGTAGGATTTTCCCTGACGGAGACCATGCTGACTTTGTCCTATCTTGTCCTGTGTCACCAAGTACTCCACCACCTTGTCCTTAACAATTGACTCTAACATCTTCCCAACCTCTGAGATCAGGCTAACTGCTCTATAATTTCCTTTCTGCTGCCTTCCTGTCTTCTTAAAGGGTGGAGTAACATTTTCAATTTTCCAGTCCTCTAGCACGAGGCCAGAGTCCAATGATTAAAGACAGTATCTGAATTTAACCCGGATCACTGGTGATGAAATAGCAGTATGCTAACCTTTCCGCTACAATGCCATGCTAATAAAGATTCCTCACCTTATTTTGCACATGTACATTGAAATACCTAAACATACAGTGAAATGAGTCATTTATGTCAAGGGTACGCTGGGGGCAGCACGCTAGTGTCACCATGCCTCCAACGGCAACATTGCTTCCCCTCAATTTACTAACCCTAATGTGGGAGCTAATCCACATGGTCATTGGGAGAGCCCACATTTCCTACAACAAGTATTCACCACCCTCCTTAGAAGTTTCCATATTTTATTGTTTTACAACATTGAAGCACAATGGATCTAATCTGGCTTTTTTTGATACTGATCAACAGAAAAAGACCCATGTCAAAGTGAAAACAGATCTCTATGAAGTGATCTAAATTAATAACAAATATAAAACACAAAATAATTGATTGTGTAAGTATTCACCAACTTTGGTATATAGAACATAGAACATAGAAAAGTACAGCATAGTACAGGCCCTTCAGCCCACAATGTTGTGCTGACCCTTAAACCCTGCCTCCCATATAACCCCCCACCTTAAATTCCTCCATATACCTGTCGAGTAGTCTCTTAAATTTCACTAGTGTGTCTGCCTCCACCACTGACTCAGGCAGTGCATTCCACGCACCAACCACTCTCTGAGTAAAAAACTTTCCTCTAATATCCCCCTTGAACTTCCCATCTTAAAGCCATGTCCTCTTGTATTGAGCAGTGATGCCCTGGGGAAGAGGCGCTGGCTGTCCACTCTATCTATTCCTCTTAATATATGATACACCAAATCATCACTGGTACAGCCAAATGGTTTGCAAATCACATCTATGTACTACTAAAACTCTCATACTCTGTCTGTCTGTTTGTGACCTCCAATTAGCGCAAACGGTGCATTACAGTGGCACTTTTTTCGACTCGATCGCATTAAAATGCGCTAACTTACAGAATGCAGGCAAAGTTCAGGATTATATATTCATATAAAATTGCTCATTTGCAAAAATCAACAGGCTCCCTTTTAACCCGAGAGCCGATCCGCCATCATGGAAATCAGGACACGGACAGCCCGACGCATGCACACGGCCAGCCTCAGCAGCAACACCTACCGGAGCAAAAGGGCAGGGCAGCTGTATTTCGAGGGGTCACATTCTGCTAATCACCATCAGCATGTGCAGGACCGGGACAGATCTAACTGCCACCCATCTATAAGAGATAATTAAATCTTATTGTAATGACGTACTTCGAGACACCCATAAAACCCTTTGCTGCAGTCAAAGGACAGTGGTGGCTATATCACATCCATTTAGGAGAGCGCCAACCACATCATCAAGAATAATAGCATCCTTTGGTGTTACTGATCCGTATCTTCCATCCAGCATTAGGGTAAAAAAAAATGGTCAGCCTAATTATGCCGCGTGGAAAGGGAAGGAGGACATTATGGTCAAGAGATGACGCCAAATGTCGTCGGGAAGTGGCAAGGAGGGGGAGAGAACAAGAATCGGATGAGGCTAGGGCCACACGACTCCAGGATCAAAGAGTCAGGACAAAAAAAGATGAGAGAAGAAGAGACAGAGGAGGAGATGCATGTACGTCTCGAGGATCAGAGACAAACAACAAACAGCAGAAGAGATGAAGAGACGGGGGATGAAAAGACTTCATTCTGTACGTTTCCAGAATGACAACGATAGGCACAAGGGTGGCAGATAAACCAGAAATGATGCCATTAAAAGTGTCCTTCATTAAACGAGGAGGAGCTATATTTGCTTTGCTATGCATTGTTCTTCTTTAATAAACTGAGGTTTTCTACTTCAGTGTGCGAAGCAAAGCTATACCAATAGCATTCAGGAAAATTTAATGTTCATTCTGGTCACATGAGACTGCACTACCCTTCTCTCAAAGGGTGCCCCAACAGGTCACCCCGTTGTCTACTAATTAGTTAAATGGAAATCACTGTGTGCAGTTAAATGCTGTGCCATGTTCTTTCCATTTCTTAATGATGAACTTAACTGTACTGCAAGGGATATTCAGTGACTTGGAAATTTTCTTGTTCCATCTCTTGACTTGTGCTTTTCAGTAGCCTTGTTGAGGAGTTGCTTGCAATGTTCTTTTGTCTTCATGGTTCCGTTTTTGCCAGGGTATTAACTCAGCAGTAGTTGAACCTTCCAGATACAGGTGTATTTTTACTACAATCAATTGAAACATCTTGACTGCACAGTGTGATCTTCATTTAACTATTTATGTGACTTCTAAAACCATTTGGCTGCAACAGTGATGATTTGGTGCGTCATATTAAAGGGGGTGAATACTTATGCAATCAATTATTTTGTTTTATATTTGCAATTAATTTAGATCACTTTGTAGAGATCTGCTTGCACTTTGACACAAAAGAGTCTTTTTCTGTTGATCAGTATCAAAATAAAAACAAATTGAATCCAATGTTGTAAAACAATAAAAACCTGAAAACTGCAGTGGGGTGGGGGGGGGGGGTGAATACCTTTTATAGGTACTGTACAAACTCCTTACAGACGGTAGTGGGAATTGAAACCCAATCTTTCACCTAGCACTATAAAGTGTTACAATAAGCAATACTGAATGACACACAGGCTGAAAGGTGACAGATATTGAAACATAGAAAACCTACAGCACAATACAGGCCCTTCAGCCCACAAAGCTGTGCCAAACATGTCCTTACTTTTGAAATTACCTAGGGTTACCCATAGCCCTATGTTTTTCTGAGCTCCATGTACCTCTCCAGGAGTCTCTTAAAAGACCCTATTGTATCCACCTCCACCATCATCGCCAACAGCCCATTCCACACACTCGCCACCTTCTGCGTTAAAAACTTACTCCTGACATCTCCTCTGTACCTACTTCCAAGCACCTTAAAACTGTGCCCTCTCATATTAGCTATTTCAGCCCTGGGAAAAAGCCTCTGACTATTCACACAATCAATGCCTCTCATCATCTTATACACCTCTATCAGGTCACCTCTCATCCTCCATCGCTCCAAGGAGAAAAGGGCGACTCAACCTATTCTCATGAGGCATGCTCCCCAATCCAGGCAACATCCTTGTAAATCTCCTCTGCACCCTTTCTATGGTTTCCAAATCCTTCCTGTAGTGAGGTGACCAGAACTGAGCATTGTACTCCAAGTGGGGTCTGACCAGGGTCCTATATAGCTGTAACATTACCTCTCGGCTCTTGAACTCAATCCCATGGTTGACAAAGGCCAATGCACAGTCAACCTGACAGCAGATTTGAATGTCCTATGGACTCAGACCCTAAGATCCCTCTGATCCTCCGCATTGCCAAGAGTCTTAGCATTAATACTATATTCTGCCATCATATTTGACCTACCAAAATAAATCACCTCACACTTATCTGGGTTGAACTCCATCAGCCACTTCTCAGCCCAGTTTTGCATCCTATCAATGTCTCGCTGTAACCTCTGACAGCCCTCCACACTATCCACAACACCCCCAACATTTGTGTCATCAACAACTTTACTAACTCATCCCTCCACTTCCTCATCCAGGACACTTATAAAAATCAGGAAGAGAAGAGGTCCCAGAACAGATCCCTGAGGCACACCACTGGTCACCAACCTCCATGCAGAAAATGATTCTTGGTTCTGTGCTGATGTATCTTTAATGAAAGATCCAGACCTGGAACATTTCCCTCCACTGAAGCTGCCTGACATGCTGAGTTACTCCATCACCTTGTGTGTCATCATAGATTCCAATATTTGCAGCTTCTTTTTCTTCATGGTTTTGAGTTAGTCTACAAGGTTTCTACATGGATAATGGCTCTATTGACACTTCACACTCAGAGTTTGATCTCTTCCTGGGTGTTCAGGACTACTTCGACCCAGAAGCCTAGCTTTGATTCACTGAAGATGTTTCTAGGTCCTTTAAAAAAAAGTTCAAAAGTAAAATTTATTATCACAGTACATAGATGTCACCACATACAACCTTGAGATTATTTTTCCTGTGGGCATACTCAGCAGATCTATAGAACAGAAATTGTAAACTGGATCAATGAAAGTGCAAGAGCATAGATGACAAAAAAACTGTGGAAATGCAGATGTAAATAAATAGCAATAAATAACGAGAGCATGAGATAACAAAATGATGAGTCCTTAAAGTGAGATCAATGGTCTCAATAGATCATCCTCTTTTGTTCAAGAGCCTGATGGTTGAGGGTTAGTAATTGTTCTTGAACCTGATGGCGCAAGCCCTCTGGTTCTTGAGCTTGGAGAATATGCCTACAGCAAAACATTAGTCCCTGGGCTTAATACACATTCCCTCTGAATCTTTCAGCTCTATGAACAACCTCACAGGTTTGACAGGAAATATAATCAAACAGAATTCCCCATCTGGATCATTGTGCACTAATGTTGACCTGCAAATGACAGTATCAAATCAGATCTGCCACCCATTCTCACCATGAATGCAGTTCGAAATAAATCTATTATCAAAGAACTTATCTGTCACCATATGCTACCCTGAGATTCATTTACAGTCAATACAAAGAAACACATGCCAATCAGTGAGAAATTAGACAAAAAGACTAATAAAAAAACAATGTGCAGAAGAAGACAAACTGTGCAAATAATAAAACAATCAAATAAATAATACTGAGAACCTGAGTTGTAGTGTCCTTGAAATTGAGTCCCTAGGTTATGGAATCAGTTCAGTGTCGAGCTGAGTGAAGTTCTCCACTCTGTTTCGGGAGCTTTCTGGTTGAAGGATAAAAGATGTTCCTGAACCTGGTGGTGTGGGACCTAAGCCTCCTTTATCTTCTTCCAGATGGCAACAGCAAAAAGAGAACCTGACATGAATAGTTGGGGTCCTTGATGTAGCAGGGAGCTTTCATATGGAGGCACTCCTTATAGATGTGCTGACAGATCATGGCTGATCTGACTATGGACTCATCTCCACCTACCTGCCTTTTCCCTATAACCTCTACTATGCAAAAATCTATCCACCCTTGTCTTAAATATATTTACTGAGGTAGCCTCCACTGCCTCATTGGGCAGAGAATTCCACAGATTCACCACCCTCTGGGAAAAGCAATTCCTCCTCATCGCCATCCTAAATGTACTCCCCTGAATCTTGAGGCTATGTCCCCTAGTTCTAGTCTCCCCTACCAGTGGAAAAAACTTTCCTGCCTCTCTCTTATCTATCTCTTTCATAATTATATATTTTTCTATAAAATCTCCCCTCATTCTTCTTAATTCCAGTGAGCACAGTCCCAGGCGACTCTTCACATAGTCTAAACCCCTCATCTCTGAAATCAACCTGGTGAACCTCCACTGCACTGCCTCCAAAACCAGCATATCATTCCTCAAGTAAGGAGACCAGAACTACGTGCAGTACCCCAGCTGTGGCCTCACCTGTACCCTGTACAGTTGCAACATAACCTCCCTGCTCTTAAATTCAATCCCTCTCGCAATGAAGGCCAACGTTCCATTTGCCTTCTTGATGGCGGGCTACACCTGCAAACCAAACTTTTGTGAATCATGCACAAACACTCCCAAGCCCCTCTGCACAGCTGCATGGTGCATTCTTTTCCCATTCAAATCGTAATCCGATCTTTCATTTTTTCTTCCAAAGCAGATAACCTTACTGCAGTTCTTTGAGGATATAACAGGCATTTACCAACATTGTACTCCATCTGCCAGACCCTTACTCGTTCACTTAACCTATCTATATCTCTCTGCCGACTCTCTGTATCCTCAGCACGGTTTGCTTTTCCACTCAATTGTGTCATCAGCAAACTTAGATACACTACACTCGGTCCCGTCTTCCAAACTGTTAATGTATATTGTGTAGAGTTGCAGGCCCAGCACCAACCCCTGTAGCACACCGCTTAGCACTGATTGCCAACCAGAGTAACACCCATTATCCTAACTCTCTGCTTTCTATTAACTTAACCAATTCTCTATCCATACTAATACATCACCCCAACTCTATGCATCCTTACCTTATAGATAAATCTTTCATGTGGCACTTTATCAAACGCCTTCTGGAAATCCAAATAAATAACATCCATCTGCTTGCTTCTATCCACAGTGCCTGTTATATCCTCAAAGAACTGCAGTAAGTTTGTGAAACAGGACCTGCTATCTGCTGAATCCATGCTGCATCTGCCTGACGGATGCATTTCTTTCCGGATGCCTTGCTAATGCTTCTTTAATGATAGGCATTTGATAAGATTCCCCATGCAAGGCTCCTTCAGAAAGTAAGGAGGTATGGGATCCAAGGAGACCTTGCATTGTGGATGGAGAATTGGCTTGCCAGCAGAATGCAAAGGGTAGTTGTAGATGGTTCGTGATCTGCATGGAGGTTGGTGACCAGTGGTGTTCCACAGGGTGTCATGGTCCGGTCCGAGAAGACTACATTCCAGTTCACGGTCCGGTCCGTGGACTTAGGACTCCGGGTCTTCTAGCTGTCCCTTGTTTTGGTTGAGTTAATCATAGGCACCTGATTCCCATCTTGGGGCTTGGAATATAAGTAGCCTTGGGGTTGAGTGTGGGTTGCTGGTTTGCCTTGTCAAGATTTCCTGGGAGCAAATTGTCAGTGGAAGGCTAGAGTGGCCACTAGCCATTTTCAGGCCGTGTTGGAGAACCATTGCTTCATGGAGCCTTGCTGTTGGTAGTCGGAGCTGTTTTTGCAATATGGATTCGGCTGTTTCCTGAGCCAGCTGAGTGGTTGTCATCCACTCCAAGCTAGGTAGGGATCTGGCTGGCTCCATAGCCAGCTGAGGTTGTTAGCCATAACTGCAACTTGGAGCAACCCTGATGCGGAGATAGATCTGTCTGTTGTTCTTCAGTGTTTGTTTCTTCTTGTCCTCGCCTCTGTGGGGAAAGTCAGGCCATTCTGCTGTTGCCCTGCGGGGGGAGCCGTCTTGTCTAGTCCTCGCCTCTGTGGGGTATGTCAGGCCATTCTGCTGTTGCCCTATGGGGGGGGGGGGGGGCCTGTCTTGCATTGCCTTGTCTTTGCCTCTGTTGGGTAAGTCAGGTTGTTCTGCCATTACCTGATGGATGGACCTGTCTGACCTTGCTGTGGAGAGAAGCTGAGTCCTGGCTTTTTGAAGTATAAGTCCCAGCTCTATGTTGATGTACAGTTCCCAGTCTGTCTCTGAGCTCCAGCCTCCAAGTTATCAGCTTCCACATTCCAAGCCTCAAGAGCTTGGCCTGTCTCCCAGCTGCCCTGTAGTCATGTCATGTCCTTGCCTGGTTCTGGGGCCTGAGCCTGAGGCAAGACCCAGGTTCTGAGTCCTTGTCCAGTCTCTGGCTCAGAGCCCAAGCCCTGGCTCCTAGTCCTGGTCCCACTTTCCCAAGCCCAGGCTCCTAGTTCATGGTTCCTAGTCTGGGTTCCCTGTCTATTCCATGTCCTAGACCAAGTCTGCATTCTTGTCCCTGCTCCTTGTCTGTATCCTGTCACGTCCCTACTCTAGTTAAGTCCTGTTCCTTGTACTTCAGTGTCTGTGTCTTGCATTTGGGTCTGCCATCAATGTCCCCCATTGTGACATAGGGATCTGTTCTGGGACCCCTTGACAGTGTTGTTAAGAAAGTGTATGGTGTATTGGCATTCCTCAACTGTGGGATTGAGTTCAAGAGCTGTGAGGTAATGTTATACTATATAAGACCTTGGTCAGACTGCACTTGTACTACTGTTCAGTTCTGGTCACCTCACTACAGAAAGGATGTAGATACTATAGACAGAGTGCAGAGGAGATTTACAAAGGTATTGCCTGGATTAGAGGGTGTACCTTATGAGAATAGATTGAGTGTGCTTGGCTTTTTCTCCTTGGAGCAATGGAGGATGAGAGGTGACCTGATAAAGGTGTATAAGATGATGAAGGGCATTGGTTACGTGGATAGCCAGAGGCTTTTTCCCAGGGCTGAAATGGCTAATATGAGGGAGCATCATTTTAAGGTGCTTGAAAGTAGGTAGCAATGGGAGGTTTTTCTCAGAGTGGTGGGCGTGTGGAATGCATTGCCGGCGGTGGTGGAAGTAGATACAATAGGGTCTTTTAAGAGCCTCATAGATAGGTACATGGAGCTTAGAGAAATAGAGGTCTCGGAGCTAGGGAAATTCTAGGGAATTTCTAGAGTAAATTACATGGTCGGCGCAATGTTGTGGGCTGAAGGCCCTGTAATGTGCTGCAGATTTCTATGTATGTTCTATGATAGCTTCAAGCATTTTCCCAACTGCAGGCATTAAACTAACTGGTCTACACTTACCTGCCTTTTGCCTATATCCTTTTTTGAACAGTGGAGTGACACTTGTCTCCTTTGAATCTACTGGGAACTGTCCAGAGTCCAGAGAATTTTGGTAAATTATCACCAAAGCCTCAACTATAACCTCTGCCATTTCCTTCAGTACCCTGGGATGCATTCCATCAGGACCAGTGGATTTGTGTATCTTTAGACAAATCTTTAGACAAGTCTTTAGTTTGAGAGAGCCATGGATTTCAAGGGATATTGGAAACTTAGTTCTGAAAAAGAGGGATCTAAAATAAATATAGGCAGCTTGGAGTAAATGAGGTGCTCGAGGAATAGAAAGAATGTAAAAAGAATCTTAAGAAATTAGAAAAGCTGAAAAGATATGAGGTCGCTTTGGCAAGTAAGGAGAAAATAAATCCAAAGGGTTTCTACAGTTATATTAATAGCAAAAGGATAGTGAGGGATAAAATTGGTCCCTTAGAGAATCAGAGTGGATGGCTATGTGCAGAGCCAAATGAGATGGGGGAGCTTTTGAACAATTTCTTTTCTTCGGTATTCACTAAGGAGAAGGATATTGAATTGTGTAAGGCAAGGGAAACAAGTAGGGTGGTTGTTATTAAAGATGATTAAAGAAGAGGAAGCACTGGTGCTTTTAAGGAATATAAAATTGGATAAGTCTCCGGGTCCTGACAAAATATTCCCTAGGACCTTGAGGGAAATTAGTGTGGAAGTAACAGGGGCTCTGACAGAAATATTTCAAATGTCATTAGAAACGGGGATTGTGCCGGAGGATTGGCGTATTGCTTTTGTTGTTCTATTGTTTAAAAAGGGTTCTGAGAGTAAACTTAGCAATTATCGGCCTGTGAGTTTGACGTCAGTGGTGGGTAAATTAATGGAAAGTATTCTTAGAAATGGTATATATAATTATCTGGATGGACAGGGTCTGATTAGGAGCAGTCAACATGAATTTGTGCATGGAAAGTCATGTTTGACAAATCTTATTGAATTTTTTGAAGAGGTTACTAGGAAAGTTGACAAGGGTAAAGTGGTGGATGTTGTCTATATGGACTTAAGTAAGGCCTTTGACAAGGTTCCACATGGAAGGTTAGTTAGGAAGGTTCAATTGTTAGGTATTAATATTAGGTATCAAAATGGATTCAGCAGTGGCTGGGTGGGAGATGCCAGAGAAACCATTGTCTCCTGTACCATCACTGCCCTCATCAACTCCAGAGACCTTCCATCCTCAGCTGCTAATCTCATAATTCCCACATCCCGTATTGCTTGCTTTTACCTACTCCCCAAGATGCACAAGCCTGACTGTCCTGGTAGACCCATAGTTTCTGCCTGCTCCTATCCCACCAAACTTGTACCTGCCTACCTGGATTCCATTTTGTCACCCATAGTTCAGTCCCTCCCCACCTACATCCGGGATACATCTCATACCCTCCACCGCTTCAATAACTTCTAGTTCCCCGGTCCCGACCGCTTCATTTTCACTATAGATGTCCAATCCTTATACACCTCCATTCCCCATCAAGAAGGCCTCAAAGCCCTCCGCTACGTCCTGGACAATAGACCTCACCAGTTCCCCACCACCACTACCCTCCTCCAGTTGGCAGTACTGGTACTCACACTTAATAACTTCTCTTTTGGCTCTTCTCACTTTCTTCAGACCAAGGGTGTAGCTATGGGCACTCATATGGGCCCCAGCTATGCGTGCTTCTTCATTGGTTATGTGGAACGATCTGTGCTCCAAACCTATTCTGGTACTGCTCCCCAACTTTTCCTTCGCTATATTGACGACTACATTGGTACTACTTCCTGCACCCACGCTGAGCTCGTCAATTTCATCGACTTTACTTCAAACTTCCACCCAGCCCTCAAATTCACTTGGTCTATCTCGCTAACAGACAGGACCCAGGCTGTAAAAATAGGGGACAAGCTCTCCTCTACAATCACTCTGAGCACCGGTGCCCCACAAGGTTGTGTACTCAGCCCCCTGCTGTACTCACTGTACACCCATGATTGTGTAGCCAAGTTTCCATCAAACCCAATATATAAGTTTGCTGATGACACAACAAGTATAGGCCATATCTCGGGTAATGATGAGTTTAAGTACAGAGAGGAAATTAAGAACCTGGTAGCATGTGCAAAGACAGTATCTTATCCCTCAACATCAGCAAGACGAAGGAATTGGTTGTTGACTTCAGAAGGAGTAGCGGGCCGCACGACCCAATTTACATCGGTGGTGCGCAAGTGGAACAGGTCAAAAGCTTTAAGTTCCTCGGGGTCAATATCACAAATGACCTGACTTAGTCCAACCAAGCACAGAGTTCACTGCCAAGAAGGCCCACCAGTGCTTTTACTTCCTGAGAAAACTAAAGAAATTTGGCCTGTCCACTAAAACCTTCACTAATTTTTACAGATGCACCGTAGAAAGCATTCTTCTAGGGTGCATTACAACCTGGTGTGGAAGTTGTCTTGTCCAAGACCGAAAGAAGTTGCAGAAGATCGTGAACACAGCGCAGCACATCACACAAACCAATCTTCCATCCGTGGACTAACTTTACACCGCACTCTGTCGGAGTGGTGCTGCCAGGATAATCAAGGACACGACCCACCCAGCCAACACACTTTTCGTCCCTCTTCCCTCCGGGAGAAGGCTCAGGAGCTTGAAGACTCATACAGCCAGATTTGGGAAGAGCTTCTTCCCAGGTGTGATAAGACTGCTGAACGGATCCTGACCCAGATCTGGGCCATACCCTCCAAATATCCGGACCTGTGCCTCAGTTTTTTTGCACTACCTTACTTTCCATTTTTCTATTTTCTATTTATAATTTAAATTTTTAATAGTTATTTATTTTTACGAGTTTTAATATTTTTAATATTTAATATTTGTAATCCAGGGAGTGGAAAGCGCAGAATCAAATATCACTGTGATGATTGTACGTTCTAGTATCAATTGTTTGGCAACAATAAAGTATGAAGTATAAAACACTTCTCTCCCCTTTCTCGATCTCTCTGTCTCCATCTCTGGAGACAGACTGTCCACTGACATCTTCTATAAGCCCACTGACTCTCATAACTACCTCAACTATACCTCTTTCCACCTTGCCACGTGCAAAAATGCCATTCCCAGTTCCTCCGTCTTCACCGCATCTGCTCCCACGATGAGGCTTTCCGTTCCAGGACATCTCAAATGTCCTCTTTCTTTAAGGATCGTTGTTTCCCTTCTGCTGTCATCAATGATGCCCTCACCCGCACCTCCATTTCCTGCACTTTAGCCCTCACCCCATCCTCCCGCCACCACAACAGGGAGAGAGTTCCCCTTGTCCTCACCTACCATCCCATCAGCCTTTGGATCCAGCACGATATCCTCCGCAACTTCCGCCACCTTCAACAGGACCCCACCACTAAGCACATCTTTCCCTCTCCACCCCTCTCTGCTTTCTGCAGGGAGCATTCCCTCCGCAACTCCCTGATCCACGCGTCCCTCCCCACAGATCTCCCACCCGGCACTTATCCCTGTAAGCGGAAGTGCTACACCTGTCACTACACCTCCTCTCTTGACATTATTCGAGGCCCCAAACGGTCCTTCCAGGTGAGGCAACACTTCACTTCTGAGTCTGTTGGGGTCATCTATTGCATCCGGTGCTCCCGGTGTAGCCCTCTCTACATCGGTGAAACCTGTCGCAGATTGGGGAACCACTTCGTCGAGGACCTCTGCTCAGTCCGCCGCTACAGACAGGATCTCCCGGTTGCCACCCGCTTCAACTCTGCTTCCCATTCCCATTCAGATATGTCCATATGGGCATGATGAGGCTAAACTTAGGTTGGGGGAGCAGCACCTCATATACTGTCTAGGTAGTCTCCAGCCCCTTGATATGAACATAGAATTCTCTATCTTCTGGTAATTCCCTCCACCTCCCTTCCCCTATCCCAATTTCACTCTGCCCCCTCCTCCAGCTGCCTATCACCTTCCTCATGGTTCTGCCTCCTTCCACTACCCATTGTGTTTTCCCCATTCCCTCTTCACCTTTCCTGCCTATCACCTCCCTGCTTCACCCCCCTACCCCTTTATCTTTCCTCTTACTGGTTTTTCACCTAGAACCTACCAGCTGTCTCCTTCCCACCCTCCCCCCACCTTCTTTATAGGGCCTCTGCCCCCTCCCTCTTCAGTCCTGACAAAGGGTTCTGGCCAGAAATGTTGACGTTCTTTTCCACGGATGCTGCCCGACCTGCTGAGTTGCTCCAGCATGTTGAGTGTTGTCAGAGAGTAGTAGTGGATAACTGTGTGTCAGATTGGAGGCCGGTGATGAGTGGTGTGCCTCAGGGATCTGTACTGGGTCCAATGTTGTTTGTCATATATATTAATGATCTGGATGATGGGGTGGTAAATTGGATTAGTAAATATGTAGATGATACTAAGATAATTGGAGCTGTGGATAATGAAATAGGTTTTCAAAGCTTGCAGAGAGATTTAGGCCAGTTAGAAGAGTGGGCTGAAAGATGGCAGATGGAGTTTAATGCCGAAAAATGTGAGGTGCTACATTTTGATAGGACTAATCAAAATAGGACATACATGGTAAATGGTAGGATATTGAAGAATGCAGTAGAACAGAGGGATCTGGGAATAATGGTGTATAGTTCCCTGAAGGTGGAATCTCATGTGGATAGTGTGGTGAAGAAAGCTTTTGGTATGCTGGCCTTTATAAATCAGAGCATTGAGTATAGGAGTTGGGAAGTAATGTTGAAATTGTATAAGGCATTGGTAAGGCCACATTTGGAGTATTGTGTACAGTTCTGGTCACCAAATTATAGGAAAGATGTCAACAAAATTGAGAGAGTACAGAGAAGATTTACTAGAATGTTGCCTGGGTTTCATCTCCTAAGTTACAGAGAAAGGTTGAATAAGTTGGGTCTTTATTCTTTGGAGCGTAGAAGGTTGAGGGGGGACTTGATAGAGGTATTTAAAATTATGAGGGGAATAGATGGAGTTGACGTGGATATGCCTTTTCCATTGAGAGTAGGGGAGATTCAAACAAAAGGACATGAGTTGAGAGTTAAAGGGCAAAAGTTTAGGAGTAACATGAGGGGAACTTCTTTACTCAGAGGTAGCTGTGTGGAACGAGCTTCCAGCAGAAGTGGTTGAGGCAGGTTCGATATTGTCATTTAAAGTTAAATCGGATAGCTATGTGGACAAGAAAGGACGGTTATGGGCTGAGTGCAGGTCGGTCAGACTAGGTGAGAGTAAGACTTCAGCATGGACTAGAAGGGCTGAGATGGCCTATTTCCGTGCTGTAATTGTTATATGGTTATATGGTTAGGTCCAAATGTTTGCTCAGCAATACCTCTTTAGTGATAGCTATTGTATCGAGATCCTCATCTCCCGTTGCATCCATAACATCTCTCTATGGCATGTTGGATATGCCAAAGACCATAAAAACTGACACAAAATGGTCATTCAAAGCTTCTGCCATTTCCTCATTACTCAATATCAATTCTCCCCTCTCACTCTGCAAGGGACCTAAGTTAACTTTAGCCACCCTTTTCTGCTTTATATAATAATAGAAATTTTACTATCTGTTCTTTTATTTTGTGCTAGTTTATTTTCATAATCTATCTTCCCTTTATTGCTTGTTTAGTGGTTTTTTTGTTGTTTGTTTAAAGTTTTCCCAATTCTCCAGTTCCCCATAACTTTTGGTTACTTTGTACACACAAGCTTTTAGTTTGATGCCTTCCTTTATTTCCTTAGTTAGCCATGGCTGGCTCTCCCCACCCTTACTGTCCTTGTTTTTAACTGGCATATACTTTTGTTGAGCACTGTGAAAAATGTCTTTGAAAGTCTTCTTCTGTTCCTCAACTGTCCCACCATATAATCTGTGTTACCAGTCTACCCTTTCTAACTCCTCCCTCATCCCACTGTAGTCTCTCTTGTTTAGGCATAATACACTGGTTTTAGATTGAACTTTTGTGCCCCTCATTTGTGCGAGAAACTCAGTCATACTCTGATCACTCTTTCCAAGAGAATCTCTAACTGCAAGATTGCAAATTTTACCTGTCTCATTGCACAGGACCAGATCCAAGATGGCATGTTCCCTGTAGGTTCCGTAACATGCTGTTCAAGAAAGCCATCATATATGCATTCTACAAAATCCTCCTTAAGATTGCCTTGACCAACTTGATTGATTCACCCAATCTATGTGGAAGTTAAAGTCCCCCACGGTAACTGCTATTCCATTCTTACATGCCTCAGATATTTCTTTGTTTATTGCCTGTACCATTGTAATGTTATTATTTGGTGACTGATGGACAACTCCCACTAGTGACTTTTTTCCCTTCACTATTCCAGATCTTTATCCTCCTTAGATCTAACATCCTCCCTCACTATCGTCCTGATCTCATCTTTAATTAAGAGTGCTATCTACTTCCCTTACCTTCCTGTCTATCTTTCTATGTTTCCCGATATACTTGGATTCCCAATCTCCACCATGCAACCAGATTTCTGTAATGGCCACTAAATCATACAGCTTTATACTCATTTGTTCCACAAATTCACTGACCTTGTTTTGAATACTACAGTGCCTAATATTCATTGTGCCTTTAAAATCTAGTAATCTTTGTCTCTTATGTACTTGACTTTTCTGCACTCCACCCTTTTCTCTTTTTTTATCATTTGCCTTTACTTTATCTTTATCCACACTTTTCCCTTATACTTTATCCATACTTCTCCAATCTGTTGAACCCACCCCCCTGCTATTTAGTTTAAAGCCCTATCCACAACCCTAGCTATGCAGTTCACCAGAATCCAAGTCCCATCATGGTTCAGATGGACCCTCAACCAATGGAACAGCTCTCCTTCCCCAATACTTGTGCTAGTTTCCCATGAATTGAAACCCACTTCTCCCACACCAATCCTTGAGCTGAGTCTCCCTAATCTTCCTGACCCTGTGCTGATTTGCACGTGGCTCAGGTAGTAATCTGGAGATTACCACCTTTTTGGTTCTGCTTTTTAATTTAGTCCCAAGCTGTTCAAATTTCCTCTGCAGAACCTCAAAGAAAGGATGTGCTGGCTTTGAAGAGTCCAGAGGAGTTTCCAAAATTGAAAGGGTTAATGTATGGTAGTGTTTGATGACTCTTGGCCTGTATTCACTGGAGTTTTGAAAAATGTTGGGGGGATCTCCTTGAAACCCACAGATTATTGAAAGGCCAAGAAAGTGTAGATGTGTATAGGATGTTTACTATAGTTAGGCATCTAGGATCAGAGGCCACAGCCTCAGAAGAAAAGGAGGTTACCTTGGAACAGAGGTGAGGAGGAATATCTTTAGCCAGAGGGCAGTGAATCTGCAGAATTCATTGTCACAGATGTCTGTTGAGGCCAAGTTGCTGGGTATATTTAAAGTGTTGATAGGTTTTTGATTAGTCAGGGCATCAGTGGTTACGGGGAGAAGGTAGGAGAATAGGTCTGAGAGGGGGTAATAAAACAATCACAAGCGATGGAATGGCAGAGCAGACTCAATGATCTGAGCAGCTTAATTTTACTCCTATGTCTTATGGCCTTGTAGTCTTATAATCAATGAACATGAAAACTGGTGGGTGTGTGCATGAAGCTTTCGTTCAGCTTATCCTGTGAATCCCTATATGTATTTCAAAATCAAGTGGGACATTCATATCTCATGAGGATGAGATGTTTCTCCCAGGTACAGGGGAAATGCAAGTCCCTGGTGGAATTCACACTAACTGAGCTCATGAGAGAAAAATTGAAATGGAGAAAACTCAATCTTTTTGTGTAAATGATGGTTTGATACATACACAGTGGAGAATATAACTGTTGCATCACAGCCTGGCATGCAAACACCAAAGGCCAGGAACAGAAAATGTGATGGATACAGCCCCGTCCGTCACAGACAAAGCCCTCTCTGCCATTGAGCACATTGTTATGGAGTGCTGCCACAAAAGTGGCAGAATCGATGGCTTTGTGCCCGGGTTTGCAGGCAATACACAGATAGGTGGAGGGGCAGGTCGTCTTGAGGGTCAGGTAGTTTTGACAATACACAGGTAGGTGGAGGGTAGTGTTGAGGAAGCAGGGAGACTGCAAAAGAACTTGGACAGATTGAGAGAATGGACAAAGTAGTGACAGATGGAATATAGTGTAGGGAAGAATATGGTCATGCACTTTTGTAGAAGGAATAAGGGTGTAGACTATTTTCTAAATGGGGAGAAAATACAAAAATCAGAGGTGTAAAGGGACTTGGGAGTACTTGTGCTGGATTCCCTAAATGTCAACTTGCAGGTTGAGTTGGTGGTAAGGAAGACAAATAAAAAGTTAACATTTATTTCAAGAAGACTAGAATAAAAGAGCAAGGATGCAATGCTGAGACTTCATAAAGCATTGATCAGACCATATTTTGAGTGTTGTGAACAGTTTTGGGCCCCTCATCTAAGAATAGATGTTCTGGCATTAGAGATATCCAGAAAAGATTCATTCTGGAAATGAAAGGATTAACATATGAGGAGCATTTGATGGCTCTGGGCCTGTCTCACTGGAGTTTAAAAGAATGAGGCTGGATTTCATTGAAACCTTTCGCATATTGACAAGCCTAGACGGAGTGGATATGGAGAGGGTGTTTCTATAGTGGTTGAGTCGAGGAAAAGAGGACACAGTCTCAGAATAGAGACATCCCTTTGGAACAGGGATGAGATAGAATTTTGTTACCCAGTGGGTGGTGAATCTGCAGAACTGATTGCCACAAATGGCTGTGGAGACCAAGTCATTGAGTATATTTAAAACAGAGGTTGATAGATTCTTGGTTAGTTAGAGGGAAAGAAAAAGGCAGGAGAATGGAGTTCAGAAGGATAATAAATCAGCCATGATGGAACGCTGGAACAGGCTCAGTGTGCCATGTGGTCTAATTTTGCTCCTATGTCTTATGGTCTTGTGGAAAACAAGATCCATCATCAAGCATCCCCACCATCCAGGCTCTGCTTTCTTTGCACTACTGCAATTAGACAGAAGGTACAGGATGCTTCGTCCCACACCAGCAGGTTCAGAAACAGTGATTATTATGCAACCATCAGGCTCCTGAACTAGCGTGGATAACTTCTCACCTCAAATCTGAAATCACTCCACAACCTAGACTCACTTTCAAGGGCTCCACAACTCATGTCCTCTGTATTGCATGATTTGCCTTCTTTTGCAAACTTCATTTTTTTTAATGTTATGAAACAATGCCGTGCGAAACAGGCCCTTCTGGTCCACAAAGCTGCATGGCCCAGCAACCCATTGTTGCAAAGGGACGTTGGAAGTGGACCCAAGTGCAGGACACAGACACAGGGTTAGCATTAACAGAAGTGTGTTTATTAATAGTTGCCAGGAAGGCTGGATAGCGAGGATTAGGTGCTTACGTGGACATGAACGTTGGACAATGAACTGGAGGAGCTGGGGCTCGGACGTGGATGACAAAACCAATCAAGGACAGACAATTCGTATCTTGGCTCAGAGCAGCGGCAAATGGCCTGAAATCCTCAGCTGGATACGAGAAGATAAAACCCAAACAACAACAGACAATTTGTATCTTGGCTCGGAGTAGCGGCAAATGGCCAGCAATCCTCAGCTGGACACGAGACAATGAAACCAAACAACGATAGACAATTCATATCTTGACACGGAGTAGCACCTGAAGCGGCAAACGGCCAGCAATCACTTAATTGGACATGAAGGGACAGAGTTCCCGACTCAGAGTAGCGGCAAACGGTCAGCAATCCTCAGCTGGACTCAAAAATGACAGAATTCGCATCTTGACTTGGAGCAGCGGCAAACGGCCGGCAACACTCAGCTGGACAAGAAAACAACAGAATTCCCAAACAACCCCAGGCACTGAAGCAACTTAGTGTCCACTATTCTCGGCGGTCTGGAACGTGCATTGCAGCACTGGCTCAGGTGACTGTCCAGCACCAAGTAGATGTAAGCCAGAGTTTTTATGCTGCCAGGTCAGATGAGGATCAGGTGCCCTAATCAAGGAGCCCAGTAGAACACGGGGAAAAAGAAATTAACTGAAATGAGGAGTCAATGGACCGAACCGTGACACCCATTGATTTTAACTCTAGTATGATCACCGGACAATTTATAGTCACCACTTAAGCTACTAAGCGGTATGCCTTTGGACTGCGGAAAGAATCCAGAGCACTTGGATGTTATTGGTTGTTTGTCAGTTTTTATTTATGTATATGTTTTCATAAATTCCATCATATTTCTTTATTTTCCTGTGAATACCTGCCAGAAAATGAATCTTGTTAGTATATAATAATATACTATATATGTACTATGATAATATATTTACTTTGATTTTGATTTTATATACAGATTTCCAACATCTGTAAAATTTCTCGTGTTTATGATTTGTTGATCCAATGAAAATTCTCTTCGAGAGATGTCTACCCTGAAGAAGTTTGTCTTCCCTTCGACAGGAGTTCAGAAACACCCTCTCCCATTGCTCCCCTTCTGTGATCTTTGCTGCCCTCCGACTCTTCAATGGCATTTTGCCCCTTCCTTTCCAGTCCTGAGGTGGGGTCTTGGCCCAATACATCGACTTTTTGTTCCTTTCCATGGATGCTGCCTGACCTGCTAAGTTCCCTTAGCATTTTGTGTGTGTCACTTTGCATTTCTAGCATCAGCAGAATTGCTCATGTTACAGATCATCTTATTGTTATCCAGTTCATATGTGCAAATTAATTGTTCTGCTTAAGAATTACAATTAAAGAGCATCTCATCTATTTATATCAAAATTAGTCAAGCCTAAAGAGACAAGATATGACATATAAAAGAAAAATATTACTTTTGGTTGACACATAAAAGGCCAATGTAATGAAGTGTCCTTTGGTCTCAATGACTGACTCTGACTTCCTATTGTAGACGAAAAGAGCATGAACCTCATGAGTTTGCTTTGGAGATAGATTTATTTTGGTGTGCAAAACTGAAAAAGAAACTCTCACAGACCAGATTTAGAATTATAAGATGTTAATAAAAGAGGTTAATTGGTTCTTAGATAGTTCCCATATTGGGATAGCTCCCAGTTCCTGAAACTCCCTGTTGGCTCATTTAGTTAACACAGTGACTGATGGAAGCAGGAACAGGAAACATTGAGAACACCGAGCAGACAGTCAGCAATTGTGGGCACAATCTAATATTGGCAAGGCAATTATTTTGTCAATGAGAAGTAAGTGAATCACATCAGGATAGTCGTCCATATTTTCCTGTTGAGAAACAATGCAGTTTTGACTAATCCGAAGCCTTACTTCACTTGGTTGAATCTTCAGGTGAAGATTGAAGGAACACCCCCTGGACTTGAGCAAACGAGCAAGAGGTGTATCTGTTACAGTGCTGGCTCTTCACATCTGTAGAAGTGGAAGGAAATAAAAATGAGTACGTACTTATTTACTTAAGCCCATCACCCCTACTAGGGCAAAGGTAACTGACAACAGCTCAGAGAGCCAGTCCTTCAAGTTGTCCCAAGTGTAGCCCATCTTTAAAGATCCTTCCTTTCCCAGGGATTAGGACTTTGGAGGTTCTGTTAGAATTTCTGCAGCTCTGGATTTTTATTCGATGGTATTGCTAGCCCTATGTGCAAACCTTCTCCTTTCATAGCCAAACAGGGCAGTCCACAGTGGAGTTAAATCAAAATGACTCAACGCGCATTGAAGAAAGATATTCTGTGCCCTTATCCCCACCCATCTATTCCTCCCCCCACCTTGTCTCACCTATCACATGCCAGCTTGCAATCTTTCTCCTCCCCTACACCATCTTATTCTGGTTTCATCACCGTTCCTTTCCAGTCCTGATGAAGGGTCTCAGCCCAAAACATTGACTGTTTATTCCCCTCCATACAGTAGTTGCTGGCTGACCTGCAGATTTCCTCTGACATTTTGTGTGTGTGTGTGTGTATATATATGTGTGTGTGTGTTTTGTTCAAGATATCCTGTCAGCTTCAAGCAGTAACTAACATCACTCTACCTGAGATAATATCTACACCACAACCAAAATGGCAGCAATGGCACTCATACAACCAATTGCAACCAAAAGTAAACAGGAGAAATTATGCTAAGGAAAGTGCCTATATTTACAAGATCTCCAGGTGTATCTTTATTTACAGAAGGAATTGTGGTGCTCCAGGCTTCTGTCCCTCCTGTATGATGATAGCTGTTAGAAGATGGCATGGCCCAGATGTAGAGACCTTTAATGATACATATTGCTTTCCTGAGGCATTACCTCATATCGAATCTGCCATTGAAGGAGATGCTTGCGCCCAGGATGCATTAGGCTATGTCCACTATTCTGCAACTTATTGTGTTCCTCCATATTCGAATTGGCAGACCAGACCATGATGCTTCCACTCAGGACACCTTCACTAGTACATCTGTAGAAGTTTGTTAGTGCATTTGGTGACATGCTGAACTCCTTAACTTTCTAAGAAAGTAAAGATGCTGCTGTGTCTTCCTTGTGATTGCTTCAATGTACTAGTCATTATCAATGACCAAAATATTGATTACACTGTATGTGTTGCGATGTTCTGTTGCAGTTGGTTAAGACATTCATGAGACTAAATTTGGTGTATTATATGTAATTCTACCTATAGGAGAGATATCAACTGGATTGCAAGGGAGCTGAGAAAATTTACCATGTTGTTGCTGAGACTAGAGGACCTGAGTTGTAGCAAAAAGTTGAATAATTTATGACTTTATTCCATGCAGGGTAGGAGAATGAGGGGAGATTTCATAGAGCTATCGGAAATTATGAGGTGTATAGATAAGGCAAAGGCAAACAGGCTTTTTCCACTGAGGTTGGGTGAGACTAGAACTAGAGGTCATGAATTAAGGGTGAAAGGTGAAATGTTAAAGGGGAACATGTGGGGGGGGAGCTTTTTCACTCAGAGGGTGGTGTGAGTGTGGAATGAGCTGCTAGCAGGTTGAGGGTTCGATTTCAACATTTAAGGGAATTTTGGATGGGTACATAGTTGGGAGAGGTGCAGAGAGCTATGTTCCAGATGCAGGTCAATAGGACTGGGCAGAGTAATCATTTGTCAGGGAGTAGATGTGTCAAAGAGCCCGTTTCCGTGCTGCAGTACTCTGTGACTTGAATCTAGTCGTTACCATCCTGTTGTTTATCAGACCTCACTGTGTACATATTAGCTGCACCGTATTGCGAGATTGACTACACACTGAAAGTACTTCATTAGTTGCACAAAACTATGGAAAAATCACCATATCAATGCAAGTCTACTTACTACGTATCAATACAAGACCCAGCATTGATTGGGGACCACATTGTCAAGCACCTTCACTCTGTCTGCAACAGGATGGATTTCCAGTAGCCAACCATTCTAATTCAGCTCCCCGTTCCCATTCCGCCATGTCAGTCCATCGCCTCCTCTACTGCCATGGTGATGCCATCTCATATTCAGAATGGGTAGCCTGTAACCTGATGGCATGAACAGAGATTTCTCCAACTTCTGGTAATTTCTCCCTCCTCCCCCTTCAGTCACTTTCCATTTCCCCTTCTGGCTCACCAGTTGTCCCTTCTCTTCTCCTCACCTGCCTCTGGTTCCCGTACTCCGTCCCTTTTCCCATGGCCCACTCCTCTTTTCTATCAAATTCCTTCATCTTCAGCCCTTTAACTTTGCCACCTCTCACCTTCCAGCTTCTCACTTCATCCCCCTCACCTGGTTCTGCCTATCACCTGCCAGCTTGTACTTCTTCCTCAGCCCCTCACCTTCTTATTCTGGTTTCTTCCCCCTTCCTTTCCAGCCCTGATGAAGAGCGTCATCCCAAAATGTCAACTGTTTATTCCTTTCCCTAGATGCTGCCTGACCTGCCGAGCTCCTTCAGCATTTGCTATGTATTGGTTTGGGTTTCTGGCAACTACAGAATCTCTTCTATTTAATTCTTTCTGCTGATTAACTAGTGTTAAGTTTAAAGCCACAACTGCCTGACTCAAATCTGTAGTTAGTCATTGAACCAAACTAGGTGAAAGTTCTCTGTTTAGGTGCAGGCCATGAGATCATTTAAAAATGCCATGTTCTATGGGAAAATTGATAGCTCACCAGCACTGAGTCAGTTGAGGAAAGTTTACATGATGACTTAGTGTGCGGTCAGACTTCAATGCCAATGATTTCGAGCTTGATTTCGAAAGTGCTTTATCAGTACATCCAGGGAATTACAGTAACATAGTTCAGCAGTTTGAAGTAATCTACAATGGTTCATTGTTCTCCCATGTACAACATTGTGTGGCTCATAGCACCAGTAAGATCCTGGTTTCGTAAACAGGAGCGGTGTACATAGTAAACCGTTGTCTGTTCAATATCCACATGTTCTAGTCACACTGATCAACAATTCAAACTGATATAATTTGACAGTACCTTCAGCATTGTTCTCACTTTCCATATATTCTCAATAATTTATTTCATGAGGCTGGATTCCTCTAAATAGTGGATAACTGTGTGTATAAAGAGAATATTTAGGTGCAGTCAATTCCCTCAGATGTTATGGGAAAGAGGGTTAGCTTTTATCTATAGATGCACAATGGAGAGCATCCTGACTGGTTGCATCACAGCCTGTTATAGAAACAGCAGTGCCCAGAAACAGAAAAGGTTACAGAGCATGATGGACACATCCCAACCCATCACAGGCAAAGTACTCCCCACCACTGAGCACAGTTACAAGGAGAGCTGCAACAAGAAAATAGCATCCATCATGAAAGACCCTTCACTCCACTCTCCATCCTTCAGGTCATACTCTCTTCTCACTACTACCATCAGGTAGGAGGTAAGGAGCCTTTGGTCCTACATCATCGGGTTCAAGAAAAGTTATTACTTTATAACCATCAGGCTCCGGAACTTGGTGGATAATATCACCCGTTCACTTAACCCATCTATATCTCTCTGCCGACTCTCTGTATTCTCTGCACAATTTGCTTTTCCATTCAATTGTGTCATCAGCAAACTTAGATACACTACACTCGGTCCCGTCTTCCAAACTGTTAATGTATATTGTGTAGAGTTGCAGGCCCAGCACCAACCCCTGTAGCACACCGCTTAGCACTGATTGCCAACCAGAGTAACACCCATTATCCCAACTCTCTGCTTTCTATTAACTTAACCAATTCTCTATCCATACTAATACATCACCCCAACTCTATGCATCCTTATCTTATGGATAGATCTTTCATGTGGCACCTTATCAAACGCCTTCTGGAAATCCAAATAAATAACATCCATCTGCTCCCTCCTATCCACTGTGCACGTTATACAGAAACCATAGAAAAACTACAGCACAGAAACAGGCCTTTTGGCCCTTCTTGGCTGTGCCGAACCATTTTCTGCCTAGACCCACTGACCTGCACACGGACCATATCCCTCCATACACCTCTCATCCATGTATCTGTCCAATTTATTCTTAAATGTTAAAAAAGAACCCATATTTACCACCTCATCTGGCAGCATATTCCATACTCCCACCACTCTCTGTGTGAAGAAGCCATCCCTAATGTTCCCTTTAAACTTTTCCCCCCTCACCCTTAACCCATGTCCTCTGGTTTTTTTCTCCCCTTGCCTCAGTGGAAAAAGCCTGCTTGCATTCACCCTATCTATACCCATCATAATATTATATACCTCTACCAAATCTCCCCTCATTCTTCTATGCTCCAGGGAATAAAGTCCTAACCTATTCAACCTTTCTCTGTAACTGAGTTTCTCAACTCCCAGCAACATCCTTGTAAACCTTCTCTGCACTCTTTCAACCTTATTAATATCCTTCCTGTAATTTGGTGACCAAAACTGAACACAATACTCCAGATTCGGCCTCACCAATGCCTTATACAAACTCATCATAACATTCCAACTCTTATACTCAATACTTCGATTTATAAAGGCCAATGTACCAAAAGCTCTCTTTACGACCATATCTACCTGTGACACCTCTTTTAGGGAATTTTGTATCTGTATTCCCAGATCCCTCTGTTCTACTGCACTCCGCAGTGCCTTACCATTTACCCTGTATGTTCTACCTTTGTTTGTCCTTCCAAAGTGCAATACCTCACACTTGTCTGTATTAAACTCCATCTGCCATTTTTCAGCCCATTTTTCCAGCTTGTCCAAGTCCCTCTGCAGGCTCTGAAAACCTTCTTCATTGTCTACTACACCTCCGATCTTTCTATCATCAGCAAACTTGCTGATCCAATTTACCACATTATCATCCAGATCATTGATATAGATGACAAGTAACAATGGACCCAGCACTGATCCCTGTGGCACACCACTAGTCACAGGCCTCCACTCTGAGAAGCAATTCTGTACTACCACTCTTTGGCTTCTTCCATTGAGCCAATGTCTAATCCAATTTACCACCTCTCCATGTACACCTAGCGACTGAATTTTCCTAACTAACCTCCCATGCGGTACCTTGTCAAAGGCCTTACTGAAGTCCATGTAGACAACATCCACTGCCTTCTGTTCATCCACTTTCTTGGTAACCTCCTCAAAAAACTACAATAGATTGGTCAAACATGACCTACCACGCACAAAGCCATGTTGACTCTCCCTAATAAGCCCCTGTCTATCCAAATGCTTGTAGATTCTGTCTCTTAGTACTCCCTCCAATAACTTACCCACTACCGACGTCAAATTTACCAGCCTATAATTTCCTGGATTATTTTTCAATCCTTTTTTAAACAACAGAACAACATGAGTTACTCTCCAATCCTCCAGCACCTCACCTGTAGACAGCAACATTTTAAATATTTCTGCCAGGGCCCCTGCAATTTCAACACTAGCCTCCTTCAAGGTCTGAGGGAACACCTTGTCAGGTCCCGGGGATTTATCCACTTTAATTTTCCTTAAGATAGCAAGCACCTCCCCCTTTTCAATCTGTACAGTTTCCATGATCTCACTACTTGTTTCCCTTAATTCCATAGACTTCAAGCCAGTTTCCTTGGTAAATACAGACGGAAAAAAACCCATTTAAGATCTCCCCTATTTCTTTTGGTTCCACACATAGCCGACCACTCTGATCTTCAAGAGGACCAATTTTATCCCTTACAATCCTTTTGCTCTTAATATACCTGTAAAAACTCTTTGGATTATCCTTCACTTTGACTGCCAAGGCAACCTCATGTCTTCTTTTAGCCCTCCTGATTTCTTTCTTAAATATTTTCTTGCACTTTTTATACTCCTCAAGCACCTTATTTACTCCCTGTTTCCTATACATGTCATACAACTCTCTCCTTCTTTATTAGAGTTGCAGTATCCCTTGAGAACCAAGGTTCCTCATTCCTATTCACTCTGCCTTTAATCCTGACAGGAACATACAAGCTCTGCACTCTCAAAATTTCTCCTTTGAAAGCTTCCCACTTACCGATCACATCCTTGCCAGAGAACAACCTGTCCCAATCCACGCTTTTTAGATCCTTTCTCATTTCTTCAAATTTGGCCTTCTTCCAGTTCAGAACCTCAACCCTAGGACTAGATCTATCCTTATCCATGATCAAGTTGAAACTAATGGTGTTATGATCACTGGAACCAAAGTGCTCCCCTACACACACTTCCGTCACTTGTCCTAACTCGTTTCCGAACAGGAGATCCAATATTGCATCCCCTCTAGTTGGTACTTCTATATATTGATTTAGAAAACTTTCCTGAACACATCTTACAAACTCTAAGCCATTTATACCCCTAACAGTATGGGAGTCCCAATCTATATATGGAAAATTAAAATCCCCTACCACCACAACTTTATGTTTCCTGCAGTTGCCTGCTATCTCTCTGCAGATTTGCTCCTCCAATTCTCTCTGACTATTGGGTGGTCTATAATACAACCCCACTAATGTTGCCATACCTTTCCTGTTTCTCAGCTCCACCCATAAGGACTCAGTAGACAAGCCCTCTAATCTGTCCTGCCTGAGCACTGCTGTAATATTTTCCCTGATAAGCAATGCTACTCCCCCACCTTTCATTCCTCTGCCTCGATCACATCTGAAACTTCAGAACCCTGGAGTATTAAGCTGCCAATCCTGCCCCTCCTGTAGCCAAGTTTCACTAATTGCTATAACGTCATAATCCCACGTGTCAATCCACGCCCTCAACTCATCCCACTTCCCCGCAATACTCCTAGCATTGAAATATATACACCTCAGAAGATTTTTACCACCACTCACAACTTTTCTATTTGCGGCTTTGCTTGAATTTTTAACATCACTTATTTTCACCCCAGCCACACTGGCAGCTCTGGCACTCTTGTTCCCATTCCCCTGCAAATCTAGTTTAAAGCCTCCCCAATAGCACTAACAAACCTCCCTGAAAGTATATTGGTCCCCTTGTAGTTCAAGTGTAACACGTCTCTCTTGTACAGGTCCCACCTGCCCCAGAAGAGGTCCCAATGATCCTGAAATCTGAAACCCTGCCCCCTACACCAGTTCCTCAGCCACTTGTTCATCCTCCAGAGCATCCTATTCTATCCTCAAAGAACTGCAGTAAGTTTGTGAAACAGGACCTGCTATCTGCTGAATCCATGCGGTGTCTGCCTGATGGATCCATTTCTTTCCAGATGCCTTGCTATTGTTTCTTTAATGATAGACATTTGATAAGGTTCCCCATGCAAGGCTCCTTCAGAAAGTAAAGAGGTATGGATCCAAGGAGATCTTGCATTGTGGATCCAGAATTGGCTTGCCAGCAGAATGCAAAGGGTAGTTGTAGATGGTTTGTAATCTGCATGGAGGTTGGTGACCAGTGGTGTTCCACAGGGTGTCATGGTCCGGTCCATGAAGTCTGCATTCCAGTTCACGGTCCAGTCCGTGGACTTAGGACTCCTGGTCTTCCAGTTGTCCCTTGTTTTGGTTGAGTTAATCATAGGCACTTGATTCTCATCTTGGGGCTTGGAATACAAGTAGCCTTGGGGTTGAGTGTGGGTTGCTGGTTTGCCTTGTCAAGATTTCCTGGGAGCAAACTGCTGGTGGAATGCTAGTGTGGCCACTCGCTATCTTCAGGCTGTGTTGGAGAATCATCTGTGTTGGAGCTTTGCTGTCGGTAGTTGGAGCTGTCCTTGCAGTATTGATTTGGCTGTTTCCCGGGCCAGCTGAGTAGCCATCAGCCTCTCCGAGCTAGGTAGGGATCCGGTTGTTTCCATAGCCAGCCGAGGTCGCTGGCTGTAACTGCGACTCGGAACAACCCCGATGCAGAGATGGAACTGTCTGTCGTTCTTCGGTATTTGTCTCTTCTTGTCCTCATCTCCATGGGGTAAGTCAGGCCGTTCTGCCATTGCCCTGCGGGGGGATCTGTCTTGTCTGTCCTTGCCTCTGTGGGGTAAGTCAGGCCGTTCTGCCATTGCCCTGTGGGGTGATCTGTCTTGTCTAGTCCTCGCCTCCGTGGAGTATATCAATCTGTTCTGTTGTTGCCCTACAGGGGGTCCTGTCTTGTCTTGTCCTGTCTTTGCCTCTGTTGGGTAAGTCCGGCCATTCTGCCATTACCCAACGGGTGGACCTGTCCCAATTTGGTGTGGAAAGAAGCTGAGTCCTGGCTTATCTAAGTACAAGTCCCGGCTCTATGTCTATGTACTGTCCTGTCTCATGTTAGTGTCGTGTTAAAGATGAGTCCTGGCTTTTTGAAGGACAAGTCCCAGCTCCATGTTGATGTACAGTTCCTAGTCTGTCTCCGAGCTCCAGCCTCCGAGTTATCAGTCTCCGCATTCCAAGCCTCTCAACCCCAGCTGGTCTCCAAGCTCAAGCCTCTTGACCCCAGCCTGTCTCCAAGCTCATGTCCTGTAGTCATGTCATGTCCTTGCCTGGTTCTGGGGCCCGAGCCCAAGGCAAGACCCAGGTTCTGGGTCCGTGTCCAGTCTCTGTCTCCTAATCCATGGTTCCTAGCCCTGGTCCCACTTTCCCAAGCCCAGGCTCCTTGTTCATAGTCCCTTGTCCAGATTCCCTGTCTAGTCCATGTCTTAGCCCAAGTCTGTGGTCTTGTCCCTGCTCCTTGTCTGTATCCTGTCACATCTCTACTCTAGGCAAGTCCTGTTCCTTGTACTTCAGTGTCTGTGTCTTGCATTTGGGTCCACCATCAACACCCCCCATTGTGACATGGGGATCTGTTCTGGGGCCCCTTCTCTTTGTGATTTTTTTCATAAGTGACCTGGATGCTGAAGTAGAAGGGTGGATTAGTAAGTTTTCTGATGACACAAAGATTGGAGATGTTGTGGGTATCTGAAGGGTTGTCAGAGGTTATAGTGGGACATTGAAAGGATGCTGAATTGGACTGAGAAGTGGCAGATTGACTTCAACCCAGGTAAGTGTGAAGTGGTTCATTTTGGTAGCTCTAATTTGAAGACAGAATATAATATTGATGTGAAGACTCTTGGCAGGTGGAGGATCTGAGCGATCTTGGGGTCCCTGTCGATAGGACACTCAAATCTGCTGCACAGGTTGGGCTCCATCTTCCTCTCACCCCAACCCTCCCCTCTCCACTGACACCACCAACCCCACCAAACTTATTTCTGCATGCATCAACACTGTTTTATCCCCCCTTATTCAATCCCTTCCCACCTATGCTCGTGACACTTCTCACACTCTGAATCTTTTCAATGATTTCAAGTTCCCTGGCCCCCACTGCTTTATTTTCACAATGGATGTTCAGTCCCTATATACCTCCATCCTCCACCAGGAAGGTCTCAAAGCTCTCCACTTTTTGGATTCCAGACCTAACCAGTTCCCCTCTACCACCACTCTCCTCCATTTAGCGGAATTAGTCCTTACTCTTAACAATTTCTCCTTTAGCTCCTCCCACTTCCTCCAAACTAAATGTGTAGCCATGGGCACCCGTATGGGTCCCAGCTATGCCTGCCTTTTCTTTGGCTTTGTAGAACAATCCATGTTCCAAACCTATATTAGTATCTATCCCCGCTTTTCCTTCACTACATGGACAACTGCATTGGCACTGCTTCCTGCACACATGCTGAGCTCGTTGACTTCCTGCACGCATGCTGAGCTAATCTACTGATGTCTACTATAAGCCTACGGACTATTCCTCTTCCCACTCTGTCTCTTGCAAAAATGTCACCCCCTTCTCGCAATTCCTCCATCTCCGCCGCATCTGTTCTCATGATGAGACTTTTCATTCCAGAACGAAGGAGACGTCTTCCTTTTTTAAAGAAAGGGGCTTCCCTTCCTCCACCATCAACTCTACTCTCAAACGCATCTCTCCCATTTCACACACATCTGCTCTCACGCCATCCTCCCGCCACCCCACTAGGAATAGGGTTCCCCTTGTCCTTATTTACCACCCCACCAGCCTTCGAGTCCAACATATAATTCTCCATAACTTCCACCACCTCCAACGAGATCCCACCACTAAGCACATCTTTCCCTCCCCCCCACCTTCTGCTTTCTGCAGGGATCGCTCCCTACCTGACTCCCTTGTCCATTCATCCCCCCCGTCCCTTCCCACCAATCTCCCTCCCAGCACGTATCCTTGTAAGCGGAACAAGTGCTACACATGCCCTTACACTTCCTCCCTCACTACCATTCAGGGCCCCAAACAGTCCTTCCAGGTGAGGCAACACTTCACCTGTGAATCGGCTGGGGTGATATACTGCGTCCGGTGCTCCCGATGCGGCCTTTTATATATTGGCGAGTCCCGATGCAGACTGGAAGACCACTTTGCTGAACACCTATGCTCTGTCCAGCAGAGAAAGCAAGATCTCCCAGTGGCCACACATTTTAATTCCACGTCCCATTCCCATTCTGATATGTCTATCCACGGCCTCCTCTACTGTCAAGATGAAGCCACACTCAGGTTGGAGGAACAACATTTTATATTCCGCCTGGGTAGCCTCCAACCTGATGGCATGAATATTGACTTATCTAACTTCAATTAATGCCCCTCCTCTCCTTCACACCCTATCCTTTATTGATTTAATATATTTTTTTATTTTTTCCCCCTTTTTTCCCCTCTCTTTTTTCTCCCTCTATCCCTCTCACTATAACTCCTTGCCTGCTCTCCACCCTCGGGGCTCCCCTCCCCCTTCTCTCTCTCCCCAGGCTTCCTGTCCCATGATCCTCTCCCATCACCAGTCTGGTATCCCTTTTGCCAATCAACTTTCCAGTTCTTAGATCCACCCCTCCCCTCCTGTCTTCTCCTATCATTTCGGTCTCCCTCTTCCCCTCCCACTTTCTTATCTCCTACTATCTCTTCTTTCAGTTAGTCCTGACAAAGGGTCCCAGCCCGAAACGTCGACTGTACCTCTTCCTATAGATACTGCCTGGCCTGCTGCATTCACCAGCATTTTTTGTGTGTGTTACACAGGTTAACAGTGTTGTTAGGGAGAGTTATTGTGTGATAGCATTCATCAACCATGGGATTGAGCTCAAGAGCCGTGAGGTAATGTTACACTATATAGGACCTTGGTCAGACCGCACTTGGACTAGTGTGTTCAGCTCTGTTCGCCTCACTACCGGAAGGATGTGGATACTATAGAGAGAGTGCAGAGGAGATTTACAAGGAAGTTGCCTGGATTGGAGGGCGTACCTTATGAGAATAGGTTGAGTGTACTCGGCCTTTTCTCCTTGGAGCAATGGAAGATGAGAGGTGACCTGATAGAGGTGTATAAGATGATGAGAGGCATTGGTTACATAGATAGCCAGAGGCTTTTTCCCAGGGCTGAAATGGCTAATATGAGGGAGCATCGTTTTAAGGTGCTTGAAAATAGGTACCAATGGGAGGTTTTTCTCACAGAGAGTTGTGGGCACGTGGAATGCACTGCCGGCAGTGGTGGTGGAAGCAGATACAATAGGGTCTTTTAAGAGCCTCTTAGATAGGTACATGGTGTCATAACGGGGTGCTGGGAACGGACCCAAATGCGAGACACAGACACTGAAGTACAAGGAACAGGACTAGACTTGAGTAGGGACGTGACAGGATTCAGGCAAGGAGCAGGGACAAGAACACAGACTAGGGCTAGGGAAAGTGGGTCCAGGACTAGGAACCATGGACTAGGTGACAAGGCTTGGACTCCGAGCCCAAGACTGGACAAGGTCCCAGAACCTGGATCTTGCCTCGGGCTCGGACCCCGGAACCAGGCAAGGACATGACATGGCTTCGGGACAGGACGTGGCTGGGGTCTAGAGGCCTGAGCTTGGATTCAGGCTGTGGTCTTAGCTCTTGAGGCTTGAGGTTTGGTGTCTTGGGTCTTGAGCTTGGCTTGAGATCCTCGAGGCTTGGGTTCTTGGGTCTTGAGCTTGGCTGCGGGATCCTCGAGGCTTCGGTTCTTGGAGCTTGGCTGTGGGATCGTTGAGGCTAGGGTTCTTGGAGCTCAGAGACAGCCTGGGAACTGAACTTCAATATAGAGCCAGGACTTATCCTTCAACAAGCAGGGTCTCATCTTTAACACAACACCAACGTGAGACAGGACAGAACATAAACATAGAGCGAGGACTTATCCTAAGACAAGCCGGGACTCAACTTCATCTCCACACCAAGGTGGGTCAGGTCCCTCCGTCAGGTAACGGCAGAACAGTCGGACTTACCTGACAGAGGCAAGGACAAGAAGAGACAAACACCAAAGAACAACAAACAGTTCCATCTCTGCTCCGGGGTAGCTCCAAGTCTCAGTTCAGACAGCAACCTCAGCTGGCTACAGAAACAGCCAGATCCCTACCTAGCTCAGAGTGGCTGACAGCCACTCAGCTGGCCCAGGAAACAGCCAAATCCATACCACAAAGACTACTCCAGCGAGTGGCAACAAGGCTCCATGAAGCAGTGGTCCTCCAACCAGGCCTAGAGATCACAAATAGTTTCACTAGCCTTCCATCAGCAGGTTGCTCCAAGGGGGACTGACAAGACAAACCAGCAGCCCAAACTGCTTCTTCTTTGAGTTTTTACGGCAGTTGGCATCCACACTGTTGCATTACTGCCATTTTCAGGATTTATTGTCCTTCATTGTCCATTCACTTTAAAGCCGTCTTTCCAGTCCTGTCGCCCTTAAAAAACTAAACAACCAGCTCCTCCCCGATCACTCTCCCCACATTCCAATAAACCTTTAACACTGGTCTCTACCAGTCCTATTTTGCATAATTGTTGTAACATTTGTTGCCTTTCCTGTGCAAATTTCCAGCATGAAATAAGGATATGCTCTACTGTTTCAGTCTCCTGACGTAGATCGCAAAAACCTGTTGGATGCTTATTTATGATGGCCAGAGTGCCATTAAGGTTGCTGTGCCCAATTCTCGGTCTACTTATAATTACTTGTTCCTTCCGCTTTACTCTCCTACTTCTTCCCATATCTACTCTGTTCTGAATTGAATGTAAATGTCTTCCTTTTATTGCTCTATCCCAATGCTGCTGCATTTATCCTTCTCCACACTGTGCTCTTCCCCTCTGATTTTGATAGTTTAATATTGACCTCCATCAATCCTTTTTTGACTGCTGCTTTTGCCAGCCTACCTGCTGTCTCATTTCCCATAGTACCCGAATGTGCTGGAACCCACATGAATGCGATATTTTTGCCTTGTCTAGCTAGTCTTGAATTTGCAAACAGGATTTCATAAAGCAGATCCTGGTGACCTCTAGCTGTACCCGCCTTAATGCTTGCAAGGACTGACACAGAATCGCTACATATCACAATATCATTACAATCAACCTGCTCACTCCATTCTCGTGCTAACAATATGGCAAACATTTCAACTGCATATACACTCAAGCAATCAGGTGTTCTCTTGTTAATTTCCACTTGATAACTTGGCACAACAATTGCAGACCCTGTTGCACCTGTTTCTGGATCTTTTGATCCATCCGTAAAAATCTGTATGCCTTTATATTTACATTCCCTATAACTATGGTATTCACTGAGTATATCAGCCGTCTTATTACTGTGCTTAATCTTAAGCAATTCCAAATCTACAGGGGGATTCTCTAATACCCAGAAAGGTCTGACAGGCCACACCACACTTGGACAAAACTCTTTTATCATCTACACCAATATCTTTTGCTGTTTGCTCTCCTGTCCAGCCAAAACTTTCTTTTTGTGTCCTCTCCTTCTCCCAGCATGTCTGCAACACCCTTTTTGTAGTATGGCTATCGCCATGCCCCCTTAAATTAATCCAGTAATTGGCCTCCAGCTGTTTACGTCGCAGCCCCGATGGAATTTCATTTGCCTCAACTTGGAGTGCACACACCGGGGAAGTTCTAACCGCTCCCAAACACACCCTTAGAGCCCGAGCTTGCACGATATCCAGTTCTGCCAGCACAGATTTTGCTGCTGATCTGTATACAATACTTCCATAGTCTAATCTTGATCTTATTAATGCTACATAAATATACTTCAGTGATGCAAAATCAGCACCCCATTCCAATCCAGCAAGACACCTCATGACATTTATCACATTTTTACATTTAGTAACTACATATCTAACATGTTCTCTCCATGTTAATCTCAAGTCAAAGTGCACTCCCAAAAACCAAAAACTTTTAACTCTCTCCAGGCTACTTCCATATAGATTCAAATTAAGTCCCCTGAACTTTTTCCTTGTAAAGAACATGGCTTTTGTCTTCTCCACTGAAAATTTAACACCCCACTTTGTCCCCCACTCTTCAAATTGATTAATTCCATCTTGCATTTTCATAACTATATGTTCAATATTTCTCCCTCTTTTCCACAAAGCCCCGTCATCTACAAACAATGACCTCCCCACTTCCGTTGGAATATTTACAAATATATCATTTATCAAAATGGAGAATAAAGCTGGACTCACTACACTCCCCTGAGGCGTCCCGTTTTCTACAGCATACTGGCTTGATAGCTCTGATCCTATCTTCACCTGAATAGTTCTCCTGTTTAAAAAGTCCTTAACCCAATTGAACATTGCCCCCCCCAATTCCCATTAAATGTAGCTTGATTAGGAGCCCCTCTTTCCATAACATATCATAAGCTTTCTCAACATCAAAAAAAAAACTGCAACCACTGTCTCTTTATTTACTTGAGCTTTTCTTATTTCATCCTCTAGACACAACACTGGATCCATAGTATTCCTTCCTTTCCTGAACCCGCTTTGATACATAGCCACCATACCTCTACTTTCCAAGAAGTACACTAACCTATCACTTATCATACGTTCCAGAAGTTTACATACATTTGACGTCAAGGCAATTGGCCTGTAGTTTTCTGGCCTGCTGGTATCTTTCCCAGGTTTCCTTATTGGAATAATTATTGCCTCTTTCTAGCTCCCTGGTATTCTCCCTTCATTCCAGACTTTGTTATACGGAAGCAGTAGTTTCTCCAGACTTCGCCTCACTCAAATGTTTGATCATACTATAACATATTTCATCTTTACCTGGCGGAATCTTTCCTGTTTTATCCAGTGCCTTTCTTAATTCTCCCATGCTGAAAAGGACATCTTGCACCCGTCAAGGTTAGTTTTCCTACATAAAGCCTCCATATTTTCAGCTTTTGTTCTCTCTCTACCTCTTCTTCCCTTCTCAGACAAATTGTCGGAACTATGTACCATAAAAAAAGTGTTTGCCAACAACTCTGCCTTTTCCTTATTTGTTACTGCAGTCACATTTCCATCAACCAGAACTGGGTACCTCCACTCTCTCCTGTCCCCTCCCATCCTTTTTATCATCCTCCACACCTCTCCTACTTGAGTTGTGTTTCCAATTGAATCACAATACTTTCTCCAGTGCGTCCTTTTAGCATGTCTTATTGTCCTCCTTACTGCTGCCTGAGCTTGTTTGTACTGAATCATATGTTGGAAGTTAGGAGTTCTTTCAACCAGTTTAAATGCGTATTTCTATTTCTCACTGCTTCCTTACAATTATCATTCCACCATGGTATTATTCTCTTCTTTATTCTTCCTTTACTTTTAGGAATGGATTCTAATGCAGCTGATATTATACCTTGTTTTAATATGCTGTCAAGTGTTTCAACGTCCATTCCATCACTGACCTGACTGAGATATCTATCACATTTTTCCAGAAATTTCTCCCAATTGGCTTTCTCAAGGATCCATTTGCCACCTGTATTCTCTGTGACCAATGAGGCAGAAATATTTATCTTGTACCAGATTGGGTAAAGATCACTCCCTACAGTTCCTTCTTGGTACACTAAATAATCACACACTGATGCAATGGAGTTTGATACTAATGTAAGATCAAGCACAGATTCTTTACCTGTATTAACATCAATTCTAGTACTACTGCCATCATTTAAGCACACTAAATACTTCTCATCTAGCAACTCCTCTACTACCTGACCATTGCTGTCTGTTCTGTCACTGCCCCATAATACATTATGTCCATTAAAATCACCACACCAAACAACATTGCTACTATGCTGCCCTTCTGTCTCCTCAAGCTTGTTTAACTCTAGTCTTTTGCATTGATTATAATAATTCACAATCATCAACTCTTTCCTTTCAGCCCATACTTTTACTACCGCATACTCTTGTTCAATTCCTATACTTAGTATTCTGTAAGGAATACCTTGCTTTACATAAGTTGCACACCCTCCTCCTCCACCCCCTCTCCTGTCTTGCCTTACTGCCTCATAACCATATAAAGCAAAATCTAAATTAGGTTTTAACCAGATCTCCTGGATACACTCAACATCTGGCTTTTCTCTCCTACTTGCTATAAACTGCTTGAAATCTTGACCATTAGCAATCAGGCTTCTTGAATTCCATTGAAGAAGTAACATTATTAGTAATATCAACCCACACATACTGTCTCTTGACTTGACTGTACCCTGAGTTCGTTTACTTCTTCCCATTTTAATCCTATCATACCCAAATGGTGCTCTGCAACTTTCACAATAATCTGAATCCTTTCAGTTTAAGATTTGATCTCATACATTGCGTTTACCACTCCTGCTATAAAGGTCACCAATTTCTTCTTCTCTATCTATGCATTCTTCTTATCTTGCCTTTCTTTAGCTGCTGCTTGCTCTTTGCTACATCCTTCCTCATTCATTTTCTTCTGTCCTGCCAACTTGACTGTCTCAGCATGAGACTTTTTCCTTCACCCTTATCTGCTGCACCTCCACCTCTTTCTTCAACACTTCACATCCCCAGTACGTTACACTATGCTTACCTCCACAATTACACCACTTTGGTCTCACTCCCTCTCCACATTTTCTGTATTCATGTTCCCCACCACACCTTGCACATCTTCTCTTTCCTTTGCACACTTTGGCCACATGCCCAAACTCCTGGCAATTGAAACACGTCATAGGTTTTGGTATATATTCTCTTACATTGTATCTTAGAAATCCAAAATATAACTCCTTTGGAGGCACCTTATCCTCAAATTCCACCAGAACAGTTTCAGTCTCCCTTTTCACTGCTCCCCTTGTCATTCTTTTCACACTCTTCACTGAACTATTCCTCACCCTCAGGTTCTCCACTAGCTCCTTCATATTAACACTGAGGGGAACCCCGGAGATCACCCCCTTGCAACCATTGACCCTTTGTGCTCCAACTCTTACAACCCTGAACACTTTGACTTTCCCAACATTAGTCATCTTCATCACCTTCTCCATCTGCTCTTCAGTTTTACATCCTATCAGCAGGTTTCCATCTCCTAAAATTCTCACATGACTCACTTCCCCTACTTGTCCTCTGATGATTTTTGTTAGCTTAAGCGGATCGATTTTCTTTACTCCCCCTTCCCCCTCAAATCTTGCCACTGCATTTAGCAATTTTGTCCTTGGGCCCTTCTCCTCAACTTCTCTTCCCTCACTTTCCAATCCACCTACACTGGACCCACCTCTTTTTTTCTCTTCCGACCCATCACCTTCCTGTTCTTAGTCCCTCTCCCCACCTCTTCCCACTCACACTCCGTGCTATTGCTGTCACCATCAGTCTCCCTCCCTGCCATCCTATCAGAGTTTGCAAGGGACCATGAACGAATATCATTCCGGACCTATACAGGCTGTCAGTCAGTATTCCTACAGAATGTCCCCCACAACACCCCACAGCCAGCAGCTAACTCATAACTCTAGCCCAACAGTTCCATCCCAGCTGTATTCAGTAGCCCAAACTCAATCCCAAGGCTACTTATATTGCAAGCCCAAAGATGGGAATCAGGTGCCTATGATTAACTCAAACAAGGGGCAGCTGGAAGACCCAGAGTCCTGAGTCCACAGACCGGACCGTGAACCCAAATGCAGACTTCACGGACCTGACCATGACACATGGAGCTTAGAGAAATAGAGGACTATGCGCTAGGGAAATTCTAGGAAGTTTCTAGAGTAGGTTACATGGTCTGCACAATGTTGTGGGCTAAAGGGCCAGTAATGTGCTGCAGATTTCTATGTATGTTCTATGTTCTATGATAGCTTCAAGCATTTTCCCAACTGCAGGCATTAAACTAACTGGTCTACACTTACCTGCCTTTTGCCTATATCCTTTTTTGAACAGTGGAGTGACACTTGTCTCCTTTGAATCTACTGGGAACTGTCCAGAGTCCAGAGAATTTTGGTAGATTACCACCAAAGCCTCAACTATAACCTCTGCCATTTCTTTCAGTACCCTGGGATGCATTCCATCAGGACCAGCGGACTTGTCTATCTTTAGACAAATCTTTAGACAAGTCTTTAGTTTGAGAGAGCCATGGTTTTCAAGGGATATTGGAAACTTGGTTCAGAAAAAGAGAGAGATCTAAAATAAATATAGGCAGCTTGGAGTAAATGAGGTGTTCAAGGAATATAAAGAATGTAAAAAGAAATCAGTGTAATGTAGCTGAGTGACCTCTTAGGAATCTGAAGGTAAACTGGTTCGAGCAAAATATGTTAACAAAGGAAATTAATGATTCATTTATTGACTTCACAGAAGCAGTATCAAACAAAATGTGACTGTGCAAAAGTTGCAGTCATTAGGACAGGCAGAACAATCTACCTAGTAGCTAAGGAAGGACCTGAACTAACATGGATAACTTCACTCACCTCAACACTGGTAAACTCAACCTATGGATACACTTACAAAGACGCTAGCTACAGCTCATGTTCTCAGTGTTACTTATTTATTCATTTGTTTATTTATTTATTATTTGTTTTTCTTTGCATTTACACAGATGGTCTTTTTACACATTGTTTGTCAAACTTTGTGCATAGTTGTGTGCATTGATTCTGTTTTCTTTTTTGTTCTACTGTTAATACCTGCAAGAAAATGAATCTCAGGGTTGTATATGGTAACATATATGTACTTTGATAATAAATTTACTTTGACTTTGAAACAAATCCACCCCCCCCCACCCCCCATGGTTAATGGCACAAGATAATCTATAATTGCAGCTAAGCATGGTAATCTTCAGGAGAAAATTCCATTCAAATTAGATTAAAACTGCAAAATCTGGATATAATTCACAGATGCAAAAATCCCATACATTTAGGGTTCAAGGTGAAATTCTTGAATTAGGTTAATGTTATATATCCTTCACACTTCAAGGAGAAACAACAGGCTGAAATTTTATTTATGGAGATATGGGTTACATTCTCTTAGCAACACTCTTGGGACACAGGGAATCCTGGAAACATTTCTTCAACAGGTAAGTAATACAAGGGGTTATTTTCAAATACTTATTTGCTCAATAATATAACTCAGAAGACGCTATCAAAATGGCTGCCCAGAAATATAACCCACTTGGGTTTCTTATTATCATCCAGATCATTGATATAGATGACAAACAACAAAGGACCCAACACCGATCCCTGTGGCACCCCACTAGTCACAGGCCTCCAGCTAGAGAGCCAACTCTCTACTACCACTGACTGGCTTCTCTGACAAAGCCAATGTCTAATCCAATATACTACCTTGTCCTGAATGCCGCCACTGAATCTTTTCGACCAACCTACCATGCGGGACCTTGTCAAGTGCCTTGTTAAAGTCCATGTAGACAACATCCACTGCCTTACCTTTATCCACTTTCCTGGTAACTTCCTCGAAAAACACTGAGATTGGTTAGACATGACCTACCACACACAAAGCCATGCTGATTATTCTTGATCAATCTATGTCTATCCAAATACTTATATACATGGTCTCTTAAAATACCTTCCAATAACTTTCCCACAACTGATGTCAGACTCTCCTGGTTTCTGTTGAGAACTTTTTTTGAACAGTGGAACAACAATGGCTATCCTCCAATCTTCTAGTACCTCTCCTGTTGCTAAGGATCTTTTAGAAATCTCTGCTAAGGCCCCAGCAATTTCTGCACATGCCTCCAGTCTGATCCGAGGGAACACCTTGTCAGGCCCTGGGAATTTGTCCACCCTGATTTGCCTCAGGGTAGCAAGCACGTCCTTTTTTGTAATCTGTACAGGCTCCATGAAATTGATGCCATTTTGCCTCACTTCTATAGACTCTGCATCTGTCTCCCAAGTAAATACAAACTGTTCCCCTACACAAGCATCTGTCTCCTGCCCGGTCTCATTCCCTAATAGCAGATCCAGTATCACGCACTGTCTTGTTGGGACTTCTACATACTGATGAAGAAAACTTTCCTGAACACATTTGACTAACTCAGTTCCATCTAGTCCTTTTATAGTATGGGATACTAGCCAATAGGTGGAAAGTTAAATTCACCTTACGAGTCTGTGATCTCTTTATAAGTGTGTTCCTCTAATTCCCTGGGAGTGTTGAGTGGTCTGTAATTAAAGTGGTCATACCATTCTTATTTCTCACTTCCGCCCATAACACCTCTCTAGACGGCTTATCCAATCTGTCTTGATGGAGCACTGCCATGACTATTACCGCCACCCCACCTCCTGTAATCCCACCTGCTCTGTCACGTCTAAAACAATGGAACCCCAGGATATTGAGCTGTCAGTCCTGCCCCTCCTACAACCAAGTCTCACTACTGGCTACAATGTCATAATTCCAGGTGTTGATCTATGCCCTGAGCTCATTCACCTTGTCCACAATACTACTTGCATTGAAATATACACAGCTCAGGACTCCGTTGTACTCTGCTCAACTTTTTGATTCCTGATTTAGTCTAATTTCCTACCAACATCTGCCTCCACAACCTCTGACTAACTGTTCTATCACTCCCTTTCTCATCCCCTGCAACCCCACCCTACAGCATTACCAAACCGTCCCGTTTGGATATTAGTCCCCCTCCAGCTCAGGTGCAAACCGTCTCTTCAGTACACATCCCTCCTTCCATGGAGGAGAGCCCAATGACCAAAAAGTCTTGTGCCCTCCCTCATACACCAACTCCTTAGCCACATATTAAACTGTATAATCTTCCTAGTTCTGGCCTCACTATCGTCTAGCACGGGTAGCCATCCTGGAGGTCCTGCCCTTGAACTCAGCACCCCATTCTCTGAACTCCCTATGCAGAACCTCGTCACTCATCCTATCCGTGCCATTGGTACCTACATGGAACATGACCTCTGGCTGTTCACCCTCCCACTTAAGAATGTTGAGAATGTGATCCAAGATGTTCTGGACCTTGACAGTTGGGAGGCAATACACCATCCGGTAATCTCATTCTCACCCACAATATCACCTTTCTGTTCCCCTAACTAACGAATCCTCTATCACACAGCATGCCTTTTCTCCCCCTTTCCCTTCTGAGGCAGACTCGCTGCCAGAGACCAGACCACTCTGACTTTCCTCTGCTAGGTCAAACCACCTCCCAGCAATATCCAAAGTGATATCACTATTGTTGAGGGCTCAGGGGTACTCTGTACTAGCTCCTTAACCCCTTTCCAACTGTGCCATGTGACAGTGAATATAGGAATAGAAGGCATGGACAACGGAAGCACAGGAGCACCTACAGGACTGTTTTGAATCGGTGGACTGGACTGTATTCAGGGATTCATCATCGAACCTGGATGAGTATGCTGCAGTTGTTACCGACTTCATTAAAACCTGTCTGGATGAGAGTGTGCCTACAAAGACTTACTGTACATTCCCAAACCAAAAGCCATGGATGAACCAGGAGGTACGTCATCTGCTGAAGGCTAGATCTGTGGCATTCAAGTCTAGTGACCCAGGCTGTACCAGAAAACCAGGTATGATTTGCAGAGGGCTATTTCAAGGGTGAAGAGGCAATTTCGAATGAGGTTGCAGGCGACATCGGATGAATGGCAACTCTGGCAGGGTTTGCAAGACATCATTTCCTACAAAGCGAAACCCAATAGCATGAATGGCAGCGATGCTTCACTACCAGATGAACTCAATGCCTTCTATGGACACTTTGAAAGGGAGAACACAACTAGAGCTGTGAAGATCCCTGCTGCACCTGATGACCCTGTGATCTCTGTCTCAGAGGCCGATGTTAGACTGTCTTTAAAGAGAGTGAACCCTCGCAAGGCAGAAGGTCCCGATGGAGTACTTGGTAAGGCTCTGAAAACCTGTGACAACCAACTAACGGGAGTATTCAAGGACATTTTCAACCTCTCACTGCTATAGGCGGAAGTTCACATTTGCTTCAAAAATGCAACAATTATACCAGTGCCTAAGAAGAATAATGTGAGCTGCCTTAATGACTTTCGCCCAGTGAGAGGTTGGTTACAACTAGACTGAACTCCTGCCTCAGCAAGGACCTGGACCCATTGCAATTTGCCTATTGCCACAATAGGTCAATGGCAGACGCAGTCTCAATGACTCTCCACACGGCTTTAGACCATCTGGACAGTACAAACACCTATGTCAGAATGCTGTTCATCGATTATAGCTCAGCATTTAATACCATCATTCCCACAATCCTGATTGAGAAGTTGCAGAACCTGGGCCTCTGTACCTTCCTCTGCAAGTGGACCCTTGACTTCCTAACCAGAAGACCACAGTCTGTGCGGATTGGTGATAACATATCCTCCTTGCTGACAATCAACACTGGCGCACCTCAGGGGTGTGTGCTTAACCCACTGCTCTACTCTCTGTATACACATGACTGTGTGGCTTGGCATAGCTCATATACCATCTATAAAATTGCTGATGATACAACCATTGTTGGTAGAATCTCAGGTGGCGACGAGAGGGTGTACAGGAGTGAGATATGCCAACCAGTGGAATGGTGCCACAGCAACAACCTGGCACTCAATGTCAGTAAGACAAAACAGCTGATTGTGGACTTCATGAAGGGTAAGACGAAGGAACACACACCAATCCTCATAGAGGGATCAGAAGTGGAAAGAATGAGCAGATTCATGTTCCTGGGTGTCAAGATCTCTGAGGATCTAACCTGGTCCCAACATATCACTGTAGTTATGAAAAAAGCAGGACAGCGGCTATACTTCATTAGGAGTTTGAAGAGATTTGGCATGTCAACAAATACAGTCAAAAACGTCTGTACCACGGAGAGCATTCTGACAGGCTGCATCACTGTGTGGTACGGGGGGGCGGGGGGGCGGGGGGCAGGGGGGCACGTGGCGGGGGCTACTGCACAGGATCGAAAGAAGCTGTAGAGGGCTGTAAATCTAGTCAGCTTCATCTTGGGTACTAGTCTACAAAGTAACCAAGACGTCTTCAGGGAGCGGAGTCTCAGAAAGGCAGCATCCATTATTAAGGACCTCCATCACCCTTGGCATGCCCTTTTCTCACTGTTATCATCAGGGAGGAGGTACAGAAGCCTGAAGGCACACACTCAGCGATTCAGGAACAGCTTCTTCCCCTCTGCCATCTGATTCCTAAAAGGACACTACCTCACTTTTTTTTAATATAGTGTTTCTGTTAATTCACATTTTAAATTTATTCAATAAACATATATTGTAATTGATTTACTTATTTATTTATTATTATTTTTTCTTCTCTCCTATATTATGTAATGCATTGAACTGCTGCTGCTGTTAACAAATTTCACATCACATGCCAATGATAATAAACCTGATTCTGATTCTGAATGTGGAGGATGATAAATATGTGACTGAAGGATTAGAGCAGGGGGCAGAGATTCAGATTTCTGGATCATTGAGACCTCTACTGGGGCAGGTGTGATCTGTACAAAAAGGATGGGTTGCACTTGAATCCGAAGGGGACCAATATCCTGGGAGGGAGCTAATGCTGTTGGGGAGAGTTTAAACCAGATTTGCAGGGGGGTGGGAACCGAAATGAAAAGGCAGAGGATGGGGCAGTTTGGAGCACAAGTAGAGATAGCTTGTAGGGAATTTGTGAGGAAGGATAGGCAGATGTTAGAGCAAAGATGCACTCAGCCAGATGGTTTGAGATGTGTCTATTTTTATTGTAAGGATTATCATGAACAAGATGGATGAACTTAGAGCATGGATCAATACATGGAACTATGATGTTGTGGCCATTACAGAGACTTGGATGTCTCTGGGGCAAGAGTGGTTGCTGAGTGTGCCAAGCTTTAGATGTTTCAAAAAGGACAAGGAGAGAGACATAAGAGATGGGGGCGTGAAATTGCTAATCAAGGATAGTGTCATGGCCGCAGAAAAGGAGGAAGTCATGGAGTCAGTGTGGGTGGAGGTCAGAAACAGGAAAGGGGCAATAACTCTACTGGGTGTTTTTATAGACCCCCCCCCAATAGTAACAGTGATGTCGAGGAGCAGATAGGGAGGCAGACTCTAGAACGGTCCATTAACAACAGAGTTGTTGTGATGGGAGATTTTAATTTTCCTAATATTGACTGGCATCTCTTTAGAGCAAAGGGTGTAGATGGGGTGGAGTTTGTTAGGTGTGTTCAAGAAGGTTTCCTGATGCAATACATAGATAAGCCAACTAGGGGAGAGGCTGTCCTTGATCTGCTATTGGGAAATGAACCCAGTCAGGTGTCAAATCTCTCAGCGGCAGAGCATTTTGGACATAGTAATCACAACTCTATCTCCTTTATCATTGCACTGGAGAGGGATAGGAGCGGATAATTTGTGAAAACATTTAATTGGAGTAGGGGAAAATATGATGCTATTAGACAGGAACCTGGGAGTATAAATTGGGAGCAGATGTTCTCAGGGAAATGCACGGCAGAAATGTAGCAAATGTTCACAGAACATTTACATGGCATTCTGCATGGGCATGTTCTATTGAGGCAGGGAAAGGATGGTAGGGTAGAAGAACCAGACTGTGCAAATGATATGAAAAACCTAGTTAAAATGCAAAGCAGAGGCTTGCGAAAGTTTCAAGAAACTAGGTACTGATAGAGTTTTAGAGAAAGGTTGTTAGGAAGGAGCTTAAGAATGGAATTAGGAGAGCCAGAAGGGGGTATGAGAAGGTTTTGGTGAGCGCGATTAAGAAAAACCCTAAGATATTCTACAAGTATATGAAGACTATAAGGATGAGCCATGTGAGAATAGGTTCAATAAGGTGCGATACTGGAAACATGTACATGGAGTTGGAAGAGGTAGCGGAGGTACTTAATGAATACTTTACTTCAATATTCACCAGGGAAAAGGACCTTGGTAATTGTGGGAATGACTTTCAGTGGACTGAAACGCTTGAGCATATAGACATTAAGAAAGAGGATGTACTGGAGCTTTTGAAAAGTATTAAGTTAGATAAGTGACTGGGTCTGGACGAGATAAACACCAGGCTACTGTGAGAAGTGAGTGAGGAGATTGCTGAGCCTTTGTTAATGATCTTTGCATCATCAATAAGTACAGCAGTGGATGGGAGGGTTGCAAGTATTGTTCCTTTGTTCAAGAAAGGGAGTAGAGATAACCCAAGAAATTATAGATCAGTGAGTTGTTGGAGAAGATATTGAGAGGCAAGATTTGTGAGCATTTGGAGAGACATAATCTGATTAGGGATAGTCAGCATAGCTTGGTCAAGGGTAGGTCATGCCTTCAGAGCCCAAATGAATTCTTTGAGGATATAACGAAACACATTGATGAAGGTAGAGCAGTAGATGTAGTGTACATGGATTTCAGTAAAGCATTTTATCAGGTTCCCCATGCAAAGTTTATTCAGAAAGTAATGAGGCATGGGATCCAAGGAGACCTTGCTTTGTGGATCCAGAATTGGCTTGCCCACAGAAGGCAAAGGGTGGTGTACTTGGTTCATATTCTACACGGAGGATGGTGACCAGTGGTGTTCTGTGGGGATCCATTCTGGGACCCCCTACTCTTTGTTGATTTTTATAAATGATCTGGATGAAGAAGTAGAAAGGTGGGTTAATAAGTTTTCTGATGACACAAAGGTTGGGTTGTTGTGGATAGTCTGGAGGGTTGTCAGAGATTATAGCAGGACATTGATAGGATGCAGAACTGGGCTGAGATGTGGCAGGTGGAGTTCAACTCAGATAAGTGTGAAGTGATTCATTTTGGTAGGTCAAATTTGAAGACAGGTTGGTAAGGCTCTTGGCAGAGTGGAGGATCTGAGAGATCTTGGAGTCCGTGTCCTTAGGACACTCGAAGCTGCTGTGCAAGTTGACCGTGTTGTTAAGAAGTCATATGGTGTGTCGGCATTCATCAACCGTGGGATGAGTTCAAGAGCCATGAGGTAATGTTACAGCTATATAAGACCTTGATCAGACCCCACTTGGACTACAGTGTTCAGATTTGATCACCTCACTACAGGAAGGATGTGGAAACTATAGGGAGAGTGCAGATGAAATTTACAATTATGTTGCCTGGATTGAAGAGCATGCCTTATGAGAATAGGTTAAGTGAACTTGGCCTTTCCTCTTTGGAGCGTTGGAGGATAAGAGGTGACCTGATAGAGGTATATAAGATGATGAAGGGCTTTGATCGTGTGGATAGTCAGAGGCTTTTTCCCAGGGCTGAAATGGCTAATACAAGCGGGGCTAGTTTTAAGGTGCTTGGAAATAAGTACCAAAGGGATGTCAAGGGTACATTTTTCACACAGAGAGTGGTGGTTGCGTGGAATGCACTGCGGGCAATGGTGGTGGAGGCAGATACAATAGGGTCTTTTAAGAGACTCTTAGATATGTACATGGAGCTTAGAAAAATAGAAAATTATGTGGTAGGGTAATTCTAGGCAGTTTCTAGAGTAGGTTACATGGTCGGCACCACATTGTGACTTGAAGGACCTGTAATGTGCTGTAGGTTTCTACGTTCTATGTTCTATAACCTAAGGAGGTGCTGGGGCAGCCCACAAGTGTTGCCACACGTTGCAGCATGAACATAGCATATCCATAATGTTCAGCAGAAGATAGTACACACCAAGCCACAAAACAACAACACTAAAACATGTCCCTTTCCTTGTTTTTAACACAACAGCTATCTCTTCCAGGGGTCAAAGAGTTGTTTCTGAGTAACTTAAACTTCCAACCAATATTCATTACTCAGCTTCTTGTCATAAGCAAGGACAAGTCTTCAGTTCTTAATGTAAATGACAGGCAATAATCAGTCTGAAGTTAAAAGGACAACTTTGCGAACAATCAGCAATGTCTGTAGAACACAGACTGCTGGCCGACAGCACAGGGCTGGTTGTAGTTTTGGACAATGGGCTTATATTAATTGAGGTTGCATCAAAACAGAAAACACAGGCTATGTTTATTAGTTCAAGGAAGCTTGCACACCAGATAGAGATCACGCAGCACATCAAATATCTGATCTATCAATAGTTGGTAGATTTGTATACTCATAGAGTCAGTCCTCACGGCATTAATTTTGGATGTTAGGGATCTCTGTCTCCAGAATTCTTTAGACCATCTTGTGAAGTCACCAGATAGCAAAATAAACGATATAAATGTTAGAGAGTAGTCAGGCTTGTTAGGAATGGTCATGGTACAGCAAGAAGAATGACAGAAAGATTGGAAGATTCTTCCCTCTGCCTTCAATTTCTGCAATGAATGATTGGTTCATCTGCGACTCATTCGAATATCTTTTTAGCTTATAGAAATTGTACCTGCATTTTGAAAATCCTTCATGGTTTAGAAATTGTAATTTGGAAATTGGAAGTCTTTTATAAAAATTCTCTTTCAGTTTTAAATGTGTATTAAGAGCGTTGTATGAATTACAAAAATAAGTGCACTGTATTTAAACTACTTTGTCAGCTGGAAGTATCATCTCCTTGGTATGGAGCAGTGACCCACCACTTAAATAGTGGGTTTAAACAGGGAAGTAACCTAGCCTTTGAAGGTTTTAGTTAGAGTTCAGAACTTCAGGAACAGCAAACCCAATACCTACACACACACACACACACACACACACACACACACACACACACACAGACATACTCTCATACACATACACACACAGACACACACAGACATATTCACACACACAGAGACATACACACACATGCACAGACATACTCACACACATAGATACACATACAGAGACATATTCATACACATAGATACACACACACACACACACACACACATATACACACACAGACATACTCACACACATAGATACACACAGACACACACACGCATCGACATATGTACTTGCTTAATGCATTACAGACAATTCCATCACATTACTTCATATACAATTGTAAACCAACGTGACTCTTGTGTGACTGGCCAGTCAACTCTAAGCTTTGAATGGAAATAATGAATCACAGATTTCCACATCCAAAAGTACAATGTTTAGCAAATTAATGATGATAGTCATTGTTTGTCTGGCCACACTAAAGCAGAAGGCAATAAACTCAGGAAGTGGGAATTTTTACTGAATTACATGCAAACATTAAGAGCTTCCTAATTATTTTTGCATGTGGAGAAGTACTGACACTCTTATTCTCATTGACTTTCCTGATGTAGTATGATTTTTATATGATATGAACTGATAGTGAAATGTAATAATGCCCTTAAAATGGTGCCATCATTATCCACATGGATTGCTCTTGGGTTTTGTGATGGTGTAAATCAAATTCTGACTTCCTAATCATTATATTCTCTAAGACAATCCAAGCCTGTAGTACATGGTATGTAAGAAACAAGATTAGTTCCTCTCCTGTTCTAGCTGAACAGCAAACGAGGAAATGTATAACATGGGGGAGCCTCTGGATAATGCCTCTGGACTGTACTGGAGTAACTGATCTGGACTGAAGATTTCATCAGAGTGATCTATAGTCAATCTCAGCGTCCTGTAGATTAAACAAAGGAAAGTTGGCTTGTGTTTGCTCCAAGAAATCAATACTCAAAATACATTTGGATTGGAATTGTTTATTATTGTTACATGTACCCAGATGCAGAGGAAGAAATGTTTGCTTGCATACCATACAGAAGGAAAACAGAATTCAGAATACAGTAATACAAGTGATTCTGCAAATGCAGAAATCCAGAGCAACACACATATTATGCTGGAGGAACTCAGCAAATCAGGCAACATCAATGGAGAGGAATTGATGTTTGGGGCCACCAGGACTGGAAAGGAAGGGGGAGAAAGCCAGAATGAAACATTTGGGTGGGGGAGGGGAAAGAGTACAATCTAGCAGGCGGTAGGTGAGACCAGGTGAGGAGAAAGGAGGGTGGAAGAAGTAACCTGGAAGAGTAACAGTGGTGCATTCTGAAGACAACACGAAACACAGACATTTTGCTGTAACTGTTTCCTCATTAAAGATCTGTGCAGTGATTCTGAGTGATGAAACTGCTCCCTCGGGCCTTCAAGTGATGGAGTCCAGATCAAAAAGTTGTGCAAAATGTGATTTTTTTTTTGGATCTGGAATTTGAGACAGAAAAGGAAACAGCTGCTCTTAGTAATGCAGACCACAGAATTATCTGCATGTGATTAGGAAAGCAAATGGTATGTTATCCTTTCTAATGAGAGTGTGGATTACAGGAGTAAGGAAGCATTATTGTAATTGTATAATTATAACCAGGGGTGTCAGGGTAGCAGTTGGAGTAACACTGTTACAATGCCATTGATCACTGACCTCGGTTCGATTCCCACGCTGCCTTTAAGGAGTTTGTACATGACTGCCAGGGTTTTGGCCGGATGCTCTTCTACACATTCCAAACTATCTCCAGCACCAGTGTACACATCTTTGAAGTTTTAGCAAGAAAGGTCTCACTTCTCTTCCAACCTGGATGAGAAAGAGCCTTTGAAATATCCAAGGAGTAATGAAATTATCCTGACATGTGGACAAGTATTTATCCTGCCCTCTCAAATTAAAACCAATACAAAACATTGTCATAGAATCACAAACAAGAGAAAATCTGCAGATGCTGGAAATCCAAAATGCTGGAGGAACTCAGCAGGCCAGGCAGCATCTATGGAAAAGAGTAAACAGTCAACATTTCAGGCCTGGACGATTCATAGAAACATAGAAACATAGAAAATAGGTGCAGGAGTAGGCCATTCGGCCCTTCGAGCCTGCACCGCCATTTATTATGATCATGGCTGATCATCCAACTCAGAACCCCGCCCCAGCCTTCCCCCCATACCCCCTGATCCCCGTAGCCACAAGGGCCATATCTAACTCACTCTTAAATATAGCCAACGTACTGGCCTCAACTGCTTCCTATGGCAGAGAATTCCACAGATTCACCACTCTCTGAGTGAAGAAGTTTTTCCTAATCTCGGTCCTAAAAGGCTTCCCCTTTATCCTCAAACTGTGACCCCTCGTTCTGGACTTCCCCAACATCGAGAACAATCTTCCTGCATCTAGCCTGTCCAATCCCTTTAGGATTTTATACGTTTCAATCAGATCCCCCCTCAATCTTCTAAATTCCAATGAGTACAAGCCTAGTTCATCCAGTCTTTCTTCATATGAAAGTCCTGCCATCCCAGGAATCAATCTGGTGAACCTTCTTTGTACTCCCTCTATGGCAAGGATGTCTTTCCTCAGATTAGGGGACCAAAACTGCACACAATACTCCAGGTGTGGTCTCACCAAGGCCTTGTACAACTGCAGTAGTACCTCCCTGCTCCTGTACTCAAATCCTCTCGCTATAAATGCCAGCATACCGTTCGCCTTTTTCACCGCCTGCTGTACCTGCATGCCCACTTTCAATGACTGGTGTATAATGACACCCAGGTCTCGTTGCACCTCCCCTTTTCCTAATCCGCCACCATTCAGATAATAATCTGTTTTCCTACTTTTGCCACCAAAGTGGATAACTTCACATTTATCCACATTAAATTGCATCAGCCATGAATTTGCCCACTCGCCCAACCTATCCAAGTCACTCTGCATCCTCTTGGCATCCTCCTCACAGCTAACACTGCCACCCAGCTTCGTGTCATCCGCAAACTTGGAGATGCTGCATTTAATTCCCTCATCCAAGTCATTAATATATATTGTAAACATCTGGGGTCCCAGCACTGAGCCTTGCGGTACCTCACTAGTCACTGCCTGCTATTCTGAAAAGGTCCCGTTTATTCCCACTCTTTGCTTCCTGTCTGCTAACCAATTCTCCACCCACACCAATACCTTACCCCCAATACCGTGTGCTTTAAGTTTGCACACTAATCTCCTTTTAAGACTGGGAAACAGATGAGACGTCAGGGAGAGAAGGTGGGGGGCGGGAAGGAGAGGAAGAAGTACAAGGCAGTAGGTGGTAGGTGAAACTGGGAGGGGGGAGAGATGAAGTAAAGAGCTGGGAAGTTGATAGGTAAAAGAAATAAAAAGCTGGAGAAGGGGATTCTGAAAGGAGAAGGTAGAAGACCATGGAAGGGGGAGGAGCACCAGACAGAGGTGATGGACAAGTAAGGAGATGAGGTGAGAGAGGGAAGTGGAAATAGTGGTGGTGAAGTGGGGAGGGGGGCAGTTACTGGAAGTTCAAGAAATTGATATTCATGTCATCAGATTGAAGGCTACCCTGACGGAATATAAGGTGTTGTTCCTCCAACCGGAGTGTGGCCTCATGACAGCAGAGTAGATAAAAATTCATCCTTCATTTTAATTTGTGCTAATCCAAATCCTAATTATAATGTTTTGACAAACTGTTTCATCAACCATATAAGAAATTGATACTAGCCAGAGCACCAGAAAAAGCAATATGCCCTTCCTCTCAAAATGTTGTGAAATACTGAACAGGTTGGGTTAACCGGTCAGACATCACTTCAATGTTAAAGGTAGATTCAAAATAAAAATTGTAATTGGTAAATCAACTTTTTATTGCCATGTGTACCAAGATACAGTGAAAAAACTTGTTTACATGCCATGCAAACAGAATACGTCCACTCAGAATATAGCATTACATTTCCAGGGAAAGTGCAGCACAGGTAGACAATAAGGTCCAATGCCATGTCAAGGTAGATTGTGAGGTCAACAAGAGGTCAATTCAAGCGTCTTATAACAAGGGAATAGAAGCTGTTCATGACCTTGGTGGTGTGTGGATGTCAGGGAGTGGAGTGGGATTAATTTATTGTTTTAAAAGTGATTTTAACAAGCCACCTCTCTTGCACTGTGTGGGAGTGTCAACCTGGATTATAGCCATTTCTGAGTCCAATCATTCGCACTCAGATTTACTCTCATTTTAATTCATAGTTTACACTGTCAGATCACTCAACACCAGTGTCCCACAAAAGTGTGTTCTCTCCCCTCACCTGTTTTCTTTCCTACCAACGATGGTCTCTCCAATGATCGATCAATTAAACTGAAAGTTAGTGGACAACGCCACTGTCATTGGACTAATCACCAGAGACAACAAATCCAAGAACCACCAGGAAGCAAAAAATCTAGTGTCCTGGTGCAATCACAACTTGGAGTTGAATGTCCACAAAACCATAGTGATGCATATTGACTTTAGGAGAAATTTGTCACCTCTCCACCCATCATCAGCAACTCTAACATTAGCAACGTTTCAACATTCAGTTTCCCAGGCATCATTACTTCAGGGCCTAATGTGGGAGAACCATATCTCCTTTTTTAACAAGAAGGCTCGACAGAGGATGCTTTTCTTAAGTCAGCTGGTAAAATTCTGTCTTTCCCAGAATAACCGGTGCAATTCTACACTGCCATCACAGAGAGCATCCTCACATCAGACATTACTGTCTGGATTGGTGCAGCATCTTCTCACAATATACAAAAACTACACAGAGATGGCAGAACAGTGGAAAAGATCAATGCCTGCAGTCTACCATCCTGCAGGACTTGAATGTGTCCAGGACAAAAAAGTGGGCAAGCAAAATCATTGCAGACACTACCAACCCAACAAACTGCCTTTTCCAGAAGCTCCCCTCTGGAATGCACCATAGAGCTAGAAAAACAAAAAAAAACATTATTGTAAAAGTTTCTTCCCCCAGGCAGTTAATCTGATTGATCAACCCCCACCACCATTACACCAGCTTGTTAATACAAATTTCTAATCAGCCAATCCTGTGGCTGCAACTCAAAGCAGACATGGTCAAGTAGTTCAGTTGTTGTTCAGACCAAACATCAGAATGGGGAAGAAATGTGATCTAAGTGATCTTACCTGTGGAATGATTGTTCGTGCTAGATGGGGTGGTTTGAATATCCCAGAAACTGCTGATATCCTGGGTTTTTCAGTCATAAATATCACTAGAGTTTATAGAGAATGGTGTGAAAAACAAAAAATATATAGTGAGCAACAGTTCTGTGGGTGAAAACACCTTGTTAATGAGAGACAAACAACAGGAAGTCTGCAGATGCTGGAATTCAAGCTACACACATCAAAGTTGCTGGTGAACGCAGCAGGCCAGGCAGCATCTCTAGGAAGAGGTACAGTCGACGTTTCAGGCCGAGACCCTTCATCTGGACTGCTGCCTGGCCTGCAACTTTGATGTGTGTTGCTTGTTAATGAGAGAGTTCAGAGGAGAATAGCCAGACTGGTTAAAGCTGATAGGAAAGCAACAGTAACCCAAATAACCACAAACAAGTGAAAATCTGCAGATGCTGGAAATCCAAACAACACACAAAATGCTGGAAGAATTCAACAGGCCAGGCAGCATCTATGAAAAAAAGTACAGTCGACTTTTCAGGTCGAAAGGCTTTGGCGGGACATTACAATAATGGTGTGCAGAACAGCATCTCTCAATGGACAACATGTCAAATCTTGAAGCAGATGGGTTATAATAGCAGACACTACGAGCATGCCCACTTTATTAGGTACAGGTGGTACATAATAAATCAGCTACTGAGTGTAAAATGCTTCCATTCCTACAGGATGTAGGAAGAATAATTTGTCATGTTTAATGAAATATTTAAAAAATAATTAATTAATTAAAATGTAATTAAAATCATCAGAATCAGGTTTAATATTACAGGCATATATTGTAAAACTTGTTTTGTAGCAGCAGTAAAATACAATACATGAAATTTACTATTAATTACAATAAGATTTATGTGTGTGAAAAAATTAATTTAAATAAGTTGTGAAAAAGAGAGCTGGATTGGTTCATTATCCTTTAAGGAATCTGATGGCAGAGGGGAAAAGGCTGTGCCTAAAGCATGGGATGTGTGTCTTCAAGCTCCTGGACATCCTCCCTAATGGCCCCATGAGAAGAGGGCATGTCCTGGGTGAATGGGGTCCTGAATGATGGAAGTCACCTTTTGAAGGTGTCCTTGATGCTGGTTAGGCTATTGCCCATAATGGATAATAAAGCTTTAATAAATTTGAAATAAATTATTAGACAATTTAAAAGAACACCTGAAACACATAAGGAGTGCTGGGAATGGTGACAATATCCCTGGTACACCCCGATGCACCATTCATTGTCTGATAAAAAGAGTCCAAGGAAGGAGAGAGTTATCAGTATTCACCTAGCAGCCCTAAAGCAGTTAAAATTAGGAGACATGAAGCAGCCAAGGAAAATATCATTAACTTGCTATTCAATATTACATCTTGAAAAAGGTCCAATGGTTGGCTAGATTTCTACAATAACCCAATAACCTAATTATTTCCAGAACAACCTCAGGAATTTATTGGGTAAGATGAAAGAGGCCTTCCATATGAGAGGCTGAGCTGAAGTCTGTTATCGGGCCGTTTGGGAGAGAAGTTCCACTCATTCCTCAGTCTGATTACACTGCTACATTTTGATGACCTGAGAAAAGCATGTCCTGCAAAGAGTAAGTATCCGTTCCCAGTAAAAGGCCAAAGTGGTGAAAGAAAAATAGTCAGTTTGAGGCTTTGTTTAGGTGGCTCTCTGCAATCCTTGATAATCCATTACAAACAGTTATCATACACCCACAATTTCAACACATTGTCATAAAATAACATGAGATTTTGCAGATGCTGGAAATCAAGAGTAATTTTCACAAAATGCTAGAGGAACTCAGCATCTGAGGCAGCATCTATGGAGTGGAATAAACAGTGAAAGTTTCAGACTGAGACCGTTCGTCAAGGGAAGGGAGAAGAACCCCTGTATATTATGTTTGGTTGGCATCTGCCTGTCTCGAAGGACAATGGTCATCATCATCATCACAAGTCTGGATGGAAGGTATGAAGATCCTGACATGGCCAGTCATCGAGATCCCCCACTCGACCTCACCAGTGTAGTTCAAAGGAAAGCTTATGAAGCAATACGTTTGGCACCAGCTTGGTTGCGGGAGCTGCCGGAAGGATGTTCAATGACATCCAGCTGCCTGAGGGACTGCACTCCGGATTTGCTGTCTGGATTTACTTCTGTAGCCTTTGTCACTCCCGAGGCTGCTTGCCACCCATAGCAGAGGGTCTGGTTCACGAGCACCAGGGTGTGTCCACACACCGTTGGACCTACATGCTGCATGTGCAGGGGCCAGACCTCCTCTCGGTGCTCTGTAGTTCAGCCTGAGTCCAGAAGGAGTTCAGTTTGCATGTGTTAGTTACCAGCAAGGAGGCACTACGTGAAGCTTGCTGTTGGAGAGGCTATGTACAGGCAGGAAGAGACTTACATATTCAGCTCTCCTTTTCGTAAGACTGCAAGCCATGAAAAAAATACTTTAAGTTACAAGAAAAAATATTTTTAAAATATAGTGTATCAAAAGAGCAAAGAATTAGGTAAACAACACACACATTACTTCCAACAAAATAAAACCCAATAGTATGAATGGCAACAATGCTTCACTACCAGATGAACTCAATGCCTTCTATGCGCACTTTGAAAGGGAGATCACAACTACAGCTGTGAAGATCCCTGCTGCACCTGATGACCCTGTGACCTGTATCTCAGAGGCCGACGTTAGGCTGTCTTTAAAGAGAGTGAACCCTTGCAAGTCCGAAGGTCCCGATGGAGTACATGGTAAGGCTCTGAAAACCTGTGCCAACCAACTAGTGGGAGTATTCAAGGACATTTTCAATCTCTCACTGCTACGGGTAGAAGTTTCCACTTACTTCAAAAAGGCAACAATTATACCAGTGCCTAAGAAGAATAATGTGGGCTGCCTTAATGACTATCCCCCGGTCGCACTCACATCGACAGTGATGAAATGATTTGAGAGGTTGGTTATGACTAGACTGAACTCCTGCCTCAGCAAGGACCTGGACCCATTGCAATTTGCCTATTGCCAAAGTAGGAACAGCAGATGCAACTCAATAGCTCTCCACATGGGTTTAGACCATCTACAAAACACAAGTACCTACGTCAGGATGCTGTTCATCGTCTATAGCTCAGCATTTAATACCATCATTCCCACAATCCTGATTGAGAAGTTGCAGAACGTGGGCCTCTGTACCTCCCCCTGCAATTGGATCATCGACGTCTTAACCGGAAGGCGACAGTCTGTGTGGATTGGTGATAACATATCCTCTTCACTGACAATCAACACTGGCACACCTCAGGGGTGCGTGCTTAGCCCACTGCTCTATTCTCTGTATATACATGATTGTGTGGTTAGGCATAGCTCACATACTATCTATAAATTTGCTGACGATACAACCATTGTTGGTAGAATCTGAGGTGGTGATGAAAGGGTGAACAGGAGTGAGATATGCCAACTAGTGGAGTGGTGCCACAGCAACAACCTGGCACTCAACATCAGTAAGACGAAAGAGCTGATTGTGGACCTCAGGAAGGGTAAGACACACCAATCCTCATAGAAGCATCAGAAGTGGGGAGAGTGAGCAGCTTCGAGTTCCTCGGTGTCAAGATCTCTGAGGATCTATCCTGGTCCCAACATATCGATGTAGTCATAAGGAAGGCAAGACAGCGGCTATACTTTATTAGGAATTTGAGGAGATTTGGCATGTCAACAAATACATTCAAAAACTTCCATTGTTGTACTGTGGAGAGCATTCTGACAGGCTGCATCACTGTCTGGTATGGAGGGACGACTGCACAGGACGACTGCACAAGAAGCTGCAGAGGGCTGTAAATCTACTCAGCTCATTCTTGGGCACAAACCTACAGGAAGCAAAGAGTGGGAATAAACGGGACCTTTTCAGAATGGCAGGCAGTGACTAGTGGGGTACCGCAAGGCTCAGTGCTGGGACCCCAGTTGTTTACAATATATATTAATGACTTGGATGAGGGAATTAAATGCAGCATCTCCAAGTTTGCGGATGACACGAAGCTGGGCAGCAGTGTTAGCTGTGAGGAGGATGCTAAGAGGATGCAGGGTGACTTGGATAGGTTGGGTGAGTGGGCAAATTCATGGCAGATGCAGTTTAATGTGGATAAATGTGAAGTTATCCACTTTGGTGGCAAAAATAGGAAAACAGATTATTATCTGAATGGTGGCCGATTAGGAAAAGGGGAGGTGCAACGAGACCTGGGTGTCATTATACACCAGTCATTGAAAGTGGGCATGCAGGTACAGCAGGCGGTGAAAAAGGCGAATGGTATGCTGGCATTTATAGCGAGAGGATTTGAGTACAGGAGCAGGGAGGTACTACTGCAGTTGTACAAGGCCTTGGTGAGACCACATCTGGAGAATAGTGTGCAGTTTTGGTCCCCTAATCTGAGTAAAGACATCCTTGCCATAGAGGGAGTACAAAGAAGGTTCACCAGATTGATTGCTGGGATGGCAGGACTTTCATATGAAGAAAGACTGGATGAACTAGGCTTGTACTCGTTGGAATTTAGAAGATTGAGGGGGGATCTGATTGAAACGTATAAAATCCTAAAGGGATTGGACAGGCTAGATGCAGGAAGATTGTTCCCGATGTTGGGGAAGTCCAGAACGAGGGGTCACGGTTTGAGGATAAAGGTGAAGCATTTTAGGACTGAGATTAGGAAAAACTTCTTCACACAGAGAGTGGTGAATCTGTGGAATTCTCTGCCACAGGAAACAGTTGAGGCCAGTTCATTGGCTATATTTAAGAGGGAGTTAGATATGGCCCTTGTGGCTAGGGGGATCAGAGGGTATGGAGGGAAGGCTGGTGCAGGGTTCTGAGTTGGATGATCAGCCATGATCATAATAAATGGCGGTGCAGGCTCGAAGGGCCGAATGGCCTACTCCTGTACCTATTTTCTATTTTTTTTCTATGTTTTAGCCTACAAAGTACCCAGGACATCTTTCGGGAGTGGTGTCTCAGAAAGACAGCGTCCATTATTAAGGAACCTCCAGCACCCAGGGCATGCCCTTTTCTCACTGTTACCATCAGGTAGGAGATACAGCAGCCTGAAGGCACACACTCAGCGATTCAGGAGCAGCTTCTTCCCCGCTGCCATCTGATTCCTAAATGGACATTGAAGCTTTGGATAGTACCTCACTTTTTTTTAATATGCAGTATTTCTGTTTTTGCACATTTTTTAAAATCTATTCAATACACGTAATTGATTTACTTGTTTATTTATTATTATGTTTTATTTTATTTTTTTCTCTCTCTGCTAGACTATGTATTGCATTGAACTGCTGCTGCTAAGTTAACAAATTTCTCATCACATGACAGTGATAATAAACCTGATTCTGATTCATATTTCAATACCCCTTCCTATTCTAGTCCAGTGCTTTATCCATGCTAGAATCTCTCCTGTAATACCATGGGCTCATAGCTTGTTAAGCAGCCTCATGTGCGGCACCTTGACAAAGACCTTCCAAAAATCCAAGTACACAACATCAACTGATTCTCCTTTGTCTATCCTGCTTGATATTTCTTCAAAGAATTCCAACAGATTTTTCAGGCAAGATTTTCCCTTGAGGAAATCATGCTGACTTTAGCCTATTTTATTATGTGCCTCCAAGTACCCCAAAACCACATCCTTAGCAATCAACGCCAACATCCCCTCATCCAGCAAAGTCAGACTAACTGGCCTATAATTTCCTTTCTTCTGCCTACCTCTCTTCTTGGAAAGTGGAGTAATATTTGCAATTTTCCAGTGTTCCTGAGCCATTCTAGAATCTAGTGATTCTTGAAAGATTGCTAATGCCTCCATAATCTCTTCAGCCACCTCTTGACATAGTTAATTCAGAAACAAACGTTCTGAACTTAAAGAGGGGTAACTTTGAAGGTATGAGACATGAATTAGCTAAGATAGACTGGCAAATGACACTTAAAGGATTGACGGTGGATAGGCAATGGCAAGAATTTAAGGATTGCATGGATGAACTACAACAATTGTTCGTCCCAGTTTGGCAAAAGAATAAATCAAGGAAGGTAGTGCACCCGTGGCTGACAAGAGAAATTAGGGATAGTATCAATTCCAAAGAAGCATACAAATTAGCCAGAAAAAGTGGCTCACCTGAGGACTGGGAGAAATTCAGAGTTCAGCAGAGGAGGGCAAAGGGCTTAATTAGGAAGGGGAAAAAAGATTATGAGAGAAAACTGGCAGGGAACATAAAAACTGACTGTAAAAGCTTTTATAGATATGTAAAAAGGAAAAGACTGGTAAAGACAAATGTAGGTCCCCTACAGACAGAAACAGGTGAATTGATTATGGGGAGCAAGGACATGGCAGACCAATTGAATAATTACTTTGGTTCTGTCTTCACTAAGGAGGACATAAATAATCTTCCAGAAATAGTAGGGGACAGAGGGTCCAGTGAGATGGAGGAACTGAGCGAAATACATGTTAGTAGGGAAGTGGTGTTGGGTAAATTGAAGGGATTAAAGGCAGATAAATCCCCAGGGCCAGAAGGTCTGCGTCCCAGAGTGCTTATGGAAGTAGCCCAAGCAAGAGTGGATGCATTAGTGATAATTTTTCAAAACCCTTTAGATTCTGGACTAGTTCCTGAGGATTGGAGGGTGGCTAATGTAACCCCACTTTTTAAAAAAGGAGGGAGAGAGAAACCGGGGAATTATAGACCGGTTAGCCTAACGACGGAAACTGCTGGAGTCAGTTATCAAAGATGTGATAACAGCACATTTGGAAAGTGGTGAAATCATCGGACAAAGTCAGCATGGATTTGTGAAGGGAAAATCATGTCTGACGAATCTCATAGAATTTTTTGAGGATGTAACTAGTAGAGTGGATAGGGGAGAACCAGTGGATGTGGTATATTTGGATTTTCAAAAGGTTTTTGACAAGGTCCCACACAGGAGATTAGTGTGCAAACTTAAAGCACACGGTATTGAGGGTAAGGTATTGATGTGGATAGAGAATTGGTTAGCAGACAGGAAGCAAAGAGTGGAAATAAACGGGACCTTTTTAGAATGGCAGGCAGTGACTAGTGGGGTACCGCAAGGCTCAGTGCTGGGACCCCAGTTGTTTACAATATATATTAACAACTTGGATGAGGGAATTAAATGCAGCATCTCCAAGTTTGTAGATGACACGAAGCTGGGCAGCAGTGTTAGCTGTGAGGAGGATGCTAAGAGGATGCAGGGTGGCTTGGATAGGTTGGGTGAGTGGGCAAGTTCATGGCAGATGCAATTTAATGTGGATAAATGTGAAGTTATCCACTTTGGTGGCAAAAATAGGAAAACAGATTATTATCTGAATGGTGGCCGATTAGGAAAAGGGGAGGTGCAATGAGACCTCGGTGTCATTATACACCAGTCATTGAAAGTGGGCATGCAGGTACAGCAGGCGGTGAAAAAGGCGAATGGTATGCTGGCATTTATAGCGAGAAGATTCGAGTACAGGAGCAGGGAGGTACTACTGCAGTTGTACAAAGCCTTGGTGAGACCACACCTGGAGTATTGTGTGCAGTTTTGGTCCCCTAATCTGAGGAAAGACATCCTTGCCATAGAGGGAGTACAAAGAAGGTTCACCAGATTGATTTCTGGGATGGCAGGACTTTCATATGAAGAAAGACTAGATTAACTGGGCTTGTACTCATTGGAATTTAGAAGATTGAGGGGGGATCTGATTGAAACGTATAAAATCCTAAAGGGATTGGACAGGCTAGATGCAGGAAGATTGTTCCCGACGTTGGGGAAGTCCAGAACGAGGGGTCACAGTTTGAGGATAAAGGGGAAGCCTTTTAGGACCGAGATTAGGAAAAACTTCTTCACACAGAGAGTGGTGAATCTGTGGAATTCTCTGCCACAGGAAACAGTTGAGGCCAGTTCATTGGCTATATTTAAGAGGGAGTTAGATATGGCCCTTGTGGCTACAGGGATCAGGGGGTATGGAGGGAAGGCTGGTGCAGGGTTCAGAGTTGGGTGATCAACCATGATCATAATAAATGGCGGTGCAGGCTCGAAGGGCCGAATGGCCTACTCCTGCACCTATTTTCTATGTTTCTATGTTTCTATGTTTCAGAACCCTGGGTTGTACACTATCTGGTCCAGGTGACGTATCTAACTTCAGACCTTTCAGTTTCCCAAGAAACTTTTCCCTAGTTATATTAACTTCACACATTTCTGATTACTGACACCTAGAACTTCACTATAATTGTCCTTTTTTGTTACATATAAATACCTGGCAAGCAGGAAGAAATATATTAGGTGCAGCTGTACCCCTGCTCATTAATCCAAATATCTAATCAGCCGATCATGTGGCAGCAACTCAATGCATAAAAGTTTGCAGACATGATCAAGAGGTTCAGTTGTTGTTGAGGCTGAACATTAGAATGGGGAAGAAATGTGATCTAAGGGATTTTGACTATGGAATGATTGTTGGTACCAGATGGGGTGGTTTGAGTACTTAGGAACTGCTGATCTCCTGGGATTTTCATGCATAACAGTCTCTAGAGTTTACAGAGAATGGTTCGAGAAACAAAGAAAAACATCCAGTGAGTGGCATTTCTGTGTGCAAAAGTGCCTTGTTAATGAGTGAGGTTAGAGGAGAATGGTCAGACTGGTTAAGCTCACAGAAAGATGTGAAGTTATCACAAATAACCACACGTTACAACAATGGTGTGCAGAAGAGCATCTCTGAGCACACAACACGTCGAACTTTGAAGTGGATGGGCTACAGCAGCAAAAGACCCCAAAGAGTTCCACTAATAAAGAGGTCTCTGAGTTTTTATGGGGAAAAAAGTTGACAATAGGTTAACTTGGTTTCTCCTTTTACAGTTTTACTGGGAATAGTGCAGCATTTTCCAGATTCACTTTACTTAACATGCCTACAAGTCAGTTGTGTGGACTTCATTCAAACCCACGTCCCAGAGATGAAAGTGCTCTGTTTTATTCAAAAGCACCATCCAGTTCTTCCAGTTTATACCTTAGAGACCTGACTCATCAGACAGTTTACTACTGCATACAACTCCCTCTTGTTAGCCTTATTTATTACAAAATGTGTAACTACTTCACTAATGGGGAATTTATGAATTACTATGGTGTGTCTTAATACAGGTATGAATTCCTTAAAGGTGGTGAGTTCAGTTCTTTTATGCTGCAGAGCAAATCTCCCTATACCTTGCCTCATCCAGATGAAACAAAGCCAGGATACTGCCTGCTCTGAAAGGGCATGTGCTGTCATGAGAGGCTGGATAAACTTGGGCTGTTTCCTCTGGAGAGCCAGAAGCTGAGCAGAGATCTGATAGAGGTTCACAAGTTTATGAAAGGCATACACATAGTGAACAGAGAGTATCTGTTTCCAAGGGTTGAGATGTCTTATACAATAGGACATGTATTGAAGGTGAGAGGGGGTAGGTTCAAGCAGATGTGAGAGGTAAGATTTTTACTCAGAGAGTGCTGGAATGCGCTGCCTAGTATGGTGATAGAGACAACTACATTAGAGGACTTTAAGAGATGTTTGGATAGGCACATGAATATGAGGAAAATGGAAGGATATGGACATGGGGATTAGTGTTTGGGTATTTTTGATTTGCCGTTTAGCTGGTTTGGCACAACATTGTGGGCTAAATGGCTTGTTCCTGTGCTGTACTCTTCTATGTTCTATGTTCTAAAGCAGGCAAGCAACTTAATGTCTTACTATTTAAGGTTTTTACCTTTCTTCAAAGTTCAAAAGTTGGAAGTACATTTATTATCAAAATATGTATATGTCACCATTTTCTTGCAGACATTCACAGTAGAACAAAATACAACAGAATCAATGAAAAACTACACAGAACGACTGACAAACAACCAATGTGCAAAAGAAGAAAAATTGTGCAAATACAAGAAAAAAGAATAATAAATAAACAAACAAACAAGAATACAGATACTATTGAGAACATGAATTGTAGAATCCATAGCTCCAGACTTTGTTTCCCAGCTCTTGCACAGATTGCTTGGAAGATGAAAGAAGAAAGTTGCAGCAATTAAAATTTTAAAGACCATGAGGGTTGTAACCCTAAATTGTAGGCAGTAAAGGTAAACTTTCATAAGGTTGTATTGTGGTGGGTGCAAACCTAGCTTGATTGTGGCCAAGGTGACGTGATATTTTAATGCTCTCGAGCAGTTTGCCACCACTGTGCCTATATAAGAGTTTCTTATAATGTCCCTAATATATCTGCCTCTACCATCACCCTGGCAGAGCACTCCATACAGCTACCAGTCTCTGTGTCAAAAACTTACCTGACACCCCTCACCATATACTTTCTTCCAATACCAGATTATTATATCCCCTCATATTAGCCATTTCTACCTGGAGAGAAAATCTTGGGCTATCAAATCAATCTATGCCTCTTCACATCTTGAACAATTCTATCAAGTCTCCTATTATCCTCTTTCATTCCAAAGGGAAAAGTCCCAGCACCCCCAACCTATCCTCATAAGATATGCTCTCTCATCCTGTTAAATCTGCTCCACACCCTCGCTGAAGCTTCCACACCCTTCCTATAATAAGGACACCAGTACTGAACACAATACTCCAAGAGTGGTCTAGCCAGGGTTTTATAGAGCTACGTTACCTCACACTCTTGAACTCAATCTCCCTGCCCTTTGTACCTCACCATCATCTCCAACCTCAGAGATCCTTTCTCCCAAGGAGAAATGTCAAGTATATTGGACGTGCGAAGAAAAAGCATTTCAGGATGTATATTGTATACATTTCTCTGACATTAAATTGTGCCTTTGAACCTTTGAACATACATTTAAGCTAGGCAGGGGTAATGTTTAAAAGAAATGTGTGGGCAAGTTTTTTTACACAACAGAAGTGACAGGTGCCTGGAGCAGACTGCCAGGGATAGTGGTGGAAGTGGTTTCTTAGAACATAGAAGATAGAACATTACAGCACAGTCAAGGCTCTTTGGCCTATGATGTCGCATTGAGTTTTTAATCTTCTCTAAGATCAATCTAACCCTTCCCTCTTACATAACCTTCCATTTTTTCTATCATCCATTGTGCCTAATGGTAGTGTAACACTCTCTAAGAAGATATTTATTTAATGTTGGCTTGCTTTATTTACACTCAGATATGTTCCATTGAGGTGTCTTGAAGCAATAGAAGAGCACAGTTCAATAGCTCTGAGCTGGTTCTTCCAAACGCTACACAAGTAAGTAATTTACTCTAGTTATTCACAAATGTCCATGTCCAGGAGCCATGTAAATCTCCTCTGTACTTACCAAGTGTATGTGCCATTAAGGAGAGTACTAAACCCCTACATTTTTTTACCTCAAGCTTTGTTCAAATTCCCTGTTCAAATGTGTCCAAATTCTACAGAAGGTGGGGGATCCAGCCCAGTCCAGCACAGGCAAAGCCCTCCCCACCTTTGAACACATTTACAAGGAGCACTGCCACAAGAAAGCAACATCCATCATCAAGAACCTCACCATCCAGGCCATGCTCTCTTCTTGCTACTCCTATCAGGAAAGAGGTACAGGAGCCATAAGACCCAGACCACCAGGTTCAGGAACAGTTATTACCCTACAACCATCAGGCTCCTGAACCAGCATGGATAACTCCACTCACCTCAACGCTAAATTGATTCCTCAACCTACAAACTCACTTTCAAGGACACTACAATTCATTATTTGTATATATATCAATTTGACTTCTTTTTGTACACAGGTTATTTGTCAGTCTTTATTATAGTTTTTCTTAAATTCTGTTTTATTTCTTAGTGTTGCTGTGAATGCCTGCAAGAAAATGAATCTCAAGGTAGTGACATATATGTTCGTTAATAATAAATTTACTTGACCTGACTTTGAGTTCGACTTTGACTGTGAGCTTATTATTTAATCTGTGTCCTATCAGACAAAGCAGTCCAAACCCTTGTTGTGATGCTGTCTCTTCTCGCCATTTGCCTTCAGGTTTTCTGCCACTCATCTGTTGGGATAAGTTGGTAATTTTCAGGTTTGGCAAGCTGCATTAGTAGAAAACCACAGGGATAGAGTCTGTGGCCTCAACTATTTATAACCTATGTGAAGTAATGGGTCTGAATTTGCCCTAGAAAAATCTGCAAACAAATGAAAGATTAAGAAAATGTCCTAAGGTCAACGTACTGAATGGCACCAATCATTACTATAAGAAAATTATAGAGAGCAATCAAATTCTGCAAAAGATATAGAGCCCTGTGCAAAACCCTCAGGCACCTACTTGTATACATAGCCTGGGTGCCGAAGACTTTTGCACAGTGCTGTTGTAATTTTATGTATAACACTGTAGTGCTGCCACAAAAACAAACAAATTTTATGTTATATATGAGTGATGATAAACCTGATTCTGATATAAGTCTGTATTGTAGATGGAGAGTGGGAAGGGGGCAGGGAGTAGAGAATCATGGTCGGGAAAAGGGGAAGGGAGTGGGAGGGAATGCGATGCACCAGAGAGGCATTCTGTGATGATCAATAAACCAATTGTTTGGAGTCAAATGTCTTTATGTGGTGTCTCAGGACTGAGTGTGTCTGTACCCACACCATCTCCCCCAGTGTCCCCAATACTCAGTCTCTGCCAACTATCTCACGTCTCTCCCATAGCGCTCCACCCTCACTATCCCCAATATCCTTTGCTCCTGCCAGATTTACAAACTTGCTCTCTGCTCCCCGTTGACAAATACAGCACCATGCAAATGTCTTAGGCACACTATCTATATATACAAGTGAAACACCCTGGTTTCCTTGACTACGTAAGTCTAGGGAAGGCAACCTCTGGCCCCGCCAAACTTGTGAGATTGAGGTGCGCTCGATCTCACCCCAAACCCCGGTTTGTGTGGATGCTGTGTAACTCGCTACCCTGATACAAATCAATGCCATGAAAGAACAGAGAGTACACTGCATACGAGTAAAAGAATTACATTTTTGAATCCTAACTGAAGGGTTAGTAAAGAATAAGAAAAAGAAAAGGGCCTATTCTAATTAAACAGTCAAATGTGCACAAATAGGAGTTTATCTTGAAATTCTCTGTCACTCACACCCTGGGCTCTCAGTCAGCGTGAAAGCACGCACCATCTTTCAAATGTCACTCACAGTCCACCTTGGACAAACAGGTCTCCCACCGGATCGTATGTAACCACCAGTTCTCCCCGGCATCTTCTCTCTTCATCTCCTCCCGAACAAATGCTCCAAGCCCAACCTTAGTGGCCCTCACCAGAGAAGCCCCCCTTAATCTGACCATCCTAATTTGATGGCACACATTTCTTCTCTTTCTTATCTTCAACAGTAACCCAAACTAGCATGAAAACAGAACAGACTGCTCTTCCAGAACTGCCAAATGAAATTCATACAGCATAACAGTAAAAACATGAACCAGGACATTACACTCTCCCTCCACCAAAATAGCCATGTCCTCATGACTTTGAAATAATTTGACATCCCGTCACAAATAACACCGTTTTCAAAGGAATTTCATGATGTCAGAACCTCCAATTCATTTGTAAATAGTAGTGACATATCTGACAAGGGGGGTAGTCCCAACGCTCGGTTCCCCCAGTGCTACATAGGCCAGCATATCTGGACACTTTGAGACCTCTATATCCCATCATCTACACCTTCAGTTTCAGACGCTCTTTGGGATATTTCTGGTCTACCTGGTGAGGTCTCCCCAGGTCTATTACTCGTGTCTTCTGGCAACCAGGTCCCTCTGCCATTTGGCTGAGCTCAGCTTCATTCCCAGTTACTTTAGAGACCAGCCTCCCTTCGTGGTCCAGCTACAAACCTGCCTGTCCACGGATAGTCCCCCCAGTTTCACCTACCACAGCATGAGAAGGGCTGGGAAACTCTTCCTCAATTAGTGGGGAGTTAGCAAAAGGCAGCATATACCACACCCCAATTTCCTCATCCTCCGAATCTGCATCCCATTCAGGGATGAGGGCCGGTCTGATCTTTCCTGCTGCTGGTCCTTCAGTCTCTCCACATCACTGCAGAGTCCTCTTACTAGGTGTAGGGTCCAGGTCAGGCTGTGGGTCCACACACACCTTTTGTCCCAGAGGTAGCAGGTGGTTCCGATGGAGAACCTTGCAGCCCCATTCCCATCCTCTGGTTTCACCCGGAAAACTTTTACGTTTGGCATCTGACTCTCCACTACATGGGGTGTAGCCACCCAGCGGTCAGCCAACTTCTGCTTCCCAGGTAGCTCCAAATTCTTGATGAGGACTCGGTCTCCAGGCATGAGTTGGGAGAACCTAACTTTTTGATCATACCTCCTCTTATTTCCTTGATTCTGCTTGACAGCCAAGACCTCAGCTAATTCATAAGCCTTTTACAGCTCGCTTCTCATATCGGACACATACTTCAGACAAGACTTCTCTTTATCAGCCTCACTCATGGGTATCTGGCAATATCACTCCACAAGTCCAGCACACTGAACCACGTCGCACCATTCAGGCAAGCCAGCGTGTCCTTGATTCTCTGGACTGTATAATGTTTGGAAACTGTATGCCTCTTCAGAATCTGGTAGTCCACACACATCTGACCCTCCCCATTCTTCTTCCTGGTGACTACTATTAGAGATGTGCAAGGGCTTCGAGACTCAGCGATGACCCCAGCTTCCTTCAACTTCCGCAGATACTGCCGAATGTCCTCCACCTCGGCAGGTGCCAGTTGCTGTGACCTTTCTCTGAACATGGTGTCCTCTGTCACCTGGATGGTGTGGCGAACAACCCACATCAAACACATCAGTAGAAAAGACAAGCAACACACATCAAAGTTGCTGGTGAACACAGCAGGCCAGGCAGCATCTCTAGGAAGAGGTACAGTCGATGTTTCAGGCCGAGACGCTTCGTCAGGACTAACTGAAGGAAGAGTGATTAAGGGATTTGAAAGTTGGAGGGGGAGAGGGAGATCCAAAATGATAGGAGAAGACAGGAGGGGGAGGGATGGAGTCAAAAGCTGGACAGGTGATTGGCAAAGAGGATATAAGAGGATCATGGGACAGGAGGTCCAGGGAGAAAGACAAGGGGGGGGGGAACCCAGAGGATGGGCAAGGGGTATAGTCAGAGGGACAGAGGGAGAAAAAGGAGAGTGAGAGAAAGAATGTGTGTATAAAAGTGAATAACGAATGGGGTATGAGGGGAAAGTGGTCATTAGCGGAAGTTAGAGAAGTCAATGTTCATGCCATCAGGTTGGAGGCTACCCAGACGGAATATAAGGTGTTGTCCCTCCAACCTGAGTGTGGCTTCATCTTTACAGTAGAGGAGGCCGTGGATAGACATATCAGATTGGGAATGGGATGTGGAATTAAAATGTGTGGCCACTGGGAGATCCTGCTTTCTCTGGCGGACAGAGCGTAGGTGTTCAGTAAAGCCGTCTCCCAGTCTGTGTCGGGTCTCGCCAATATATAGAAGGCCACATCGGGAGCACCGGACGCAGTATATCACCCCAGCCGACTCACAGGTGAAGTGTCGCCTCACCTGGAAGGACTGTTTGGGGCCCTGAATGGTGGTAAGGGAGGAAGTGTAAGGGCATGTGTAGCACTTGTTCCGCTTACACAGATAGGTGCCAGGAGGGAGATCAGTGGGGAGGGATGGGGGGGACGAATGGACAAGGGAGTCGCATAGGGAGCGATCCTTGCAGAAAGCGGGGGGCGGGGAGGGAAAAATGTGCTTAGTGGTGGGATCCCGTTGGAGATGGCGGAAGTTACGGAGAATAATATGTTGGACCCGGAGGCTGGTGGGGTGGTAGGTGAGGACCAGGGGAACCCTATTCCTACTGGGGTGGCGGGAGGATGGAGTGAGAGCAGATGTGTGTGAAATGGGGGAGATGCGTTTCAGAGCAGAGTTGATGGTGGAGGAAGGGAAGCCCCTTTCTTTAAAAAAGGAAGACATCTCCCTCATCCTAGAATGAAAAGCCTCATCCTGAGAGCAGATGCAGCGGAGACGGAGGAATTGCGAGAAGGGGATGGCACATTTTTGCAAGAGACAGGGTGAGAAGAGGAATAGTCCAGATAGCTGTGAGAGTCAGTAGGTTTGTAGAAGTAGAAAAGACATCTTGCAGCTTCAACATTTTCTCTATCAACCTTTTCTTCCAAACTCCAGTTACCAGGGAGTCCCCAAAGTTGAATGTCTCAGCAATCAAATTTGCCTTTTTTGGAGACAGTTTCTGCCCAGCTTCTCTCCCAGGGGCACTAGACGTTATCGTCGCCAGGAGGAGGTGCACCATTTGCATCCCTGCCTGAGGTTGACCTCTCACTCCAAAGTGTTCCTGTCACCCTGTTCACCTGTGCAACCGAGTGCTTCTGCAGTTCAGGGCCTACCCCAGCAGGTAAGGCTGCCTCCTCTTCATGGTCTTCTGGAGCAACCACCAGGAGGGCCTCAGCCTCAGGCATTCCTGGAAATTTGGGGTTTCCCATCACTCTCGCTCCTTCCCCAGGCCATAACATGACTGGTTTTGACTGGGTGAACCACACAGTCCCTCGTTTATGCTTATCATCCAGCCGCTCAGAACCCAGGGTGCATGGACAATGTTTTCAGGAAGCTCTCTCCAATTTTCTCCTTGTAGGCTCCCACTAGCCTCCTCACAATAGGAGTATTCGTTTCCACAAGAATTGAAACTTCGTCCAGAACCCAGACAAACCTGCATGAATATATCAAGGACCTCAGCTACTCCCACATCTGCCTCCGAAAACTCCAGCTTCATTAACAAGTAGCCATCGTATGGATAATCATCCGTACTAAGACCCCAGATCTCTAGCTCACTGAGTGGCATCAAAGGTAAATGTGTCAAATACCGGTTGTAAAATGAACGGTGGAGCAGAGTAACCTGAGAGCTGGTGTCAAGTATGGCTCGAGCACAAATACTCACAATCCGTAGTGATACACTGGAGCTTGGCCCCACTAAGCCTTCAGGAATAGTGTTTTTTGCTTTAGGGGGTTCCTTGATATATTGCTGGGATCAGATTCCCCCTGAAATGCCAGGCTGTTCCCTCACTGGGTCTCTCTGCATGGGTACCCGGGGGCTCACTCTCCAAGGGTTTTCCCATCATTCACACTCCCGCCTGAAGTGTCCCTCTTCACCACAGTTGTATCAGCTCCTTTTCATGCGGGACCCCAGCCATTAGCAGCCCTCTGCATAGTCCATCCCCTTAGGGCGTCCGCCTCCCTATTAACTCTGTCATACGGGGGGTGGGGGAGGTCGCACCTGCTGATAAAAACTGGGACAGCTCAGTCCTAAACTCTGCCTCGAGCTCCTTCACCACTCCCTGGGGTAGGTTACCAGTGGTCACCTCAGCCAAGGGGACCATTATCGAGGACTGTACCCTGCGGACGGAGGCCTCCCGTGCCTCCGTCGCATTCTCCTCCTCTCTTACTTCTCTGATCAGTTTGTCAAACAAGGGAGGGGGGCGCATCTTACGAGACATTCGGAGACCACAAGCAATCAGGTTCGGTGAATGGGCGCCTTTCGCCACTTGGTCCTTTCCTAACTGATTCACCTCAGCCATTCGAATGGCCCCTCTACATCGCAAGCAGCTTAGCTGCCTCTCTCCAAAGAACGTAGGCAGAAAGCTTCTCCCCCTTCTCCCTGAAACATGTTCTGAAACCTCATCATAAGCTCCATTGGGCTCCCCGTTGCCCCAAACACCTTTTCTGGTGCTTGCATGTAGGCCGCAGAGGTAGCAAAGGGGTTCTGTGTCTTTACAGATCTCACTACGTCAACAGCCGGCCCCTTCAAACTTTCAACCAATCGCTGTCTTTTTACATCATCAGAGCACTGCCACCCATCCAGCATCTGAGAGTCTGCTCCACCCAAGTCTCACACTCCTCTTCCCCCTCGGAGGTGGGCTTCGTTCCTGAGAACAAGCTGGGCCTACGAAAGCTGGGACTTTGAACCTGGGCATTTTGCCATTTATTCGCCAGGGAGGTAAGGGCCGCTACCAACTCAGAATGCTCTGCCCTCACTGGAGGACTCATTAGACCTTCCACATCAGGCCACTCCTTCCCCTTGCTCCACAGAATCGAGAGCAACTTGTCTTTATTGTCTCCGTCCCCAGCTACAGGAAACTCAGCTTCCGGTTCAGCCTCGCTCCCCTCCTTCTAGAAAGTATGGACAGCCCACGCACCCCTTCACCAGGCCCCCAGTTTGGAACATTCACCCTCACTCCCATCCTTCTGGAAAGTACGGACAGCCCACGGTACCCCCCCCCCCCCCCACCAGGCCCCAATAGTACCAGGCAGTTCTACTGCCATTCGTACCAGAACAAAGTCTTTGCCCGCCATTTTATCAAACCTCCGGCTCCACCCCTGCAGCACCCATAACCACGTATCGCAATCACTTCATCAAATAATAGTTTAACACAGACTTAAACATACAATCCACTGGATCAATGCTCAGGGCAATCACACAGCATTGGTTTAGATGGGTCATATTCTGCATGGAGTTTAGTGACCAGTGGTGTGCCTCAGGGATCTGTTCTGGTACCCCTTCTCTTCATGATTTTTATAAAAGACTTGCATGAGGAAGTGGAGGGATGGGGTTCGTAAACTTGCTGATGACACAAAGGTCGGGGGTGTTGTGGATAGTGTGGAGGGCTGTCAGAGGTTACAGCAGGACATTAATAGGATGCAAAAATGGGCTGAGAAGTGGCAGATGGAGTTCAACACAGATAAGTGTGAGATGGTTCATTCTGGTATGTCAAATATGATGGCAGAATATAGTTTTAATGGTAAGACTCTTGGCAGTCTGGAGGATCAGAGGGATCTCGGGGTCTGAGTCCATAGGACTCTCAAGGCTGTTGCGCAGGTTAACTCTGTAGTTAAGAAAGCGTATGGTGTGGGCTGAAGGGCCTGTATTGTGCTGTAGGTTTTCTATGTTCCTATGTTTCTATAACAAATCTCTGAATAGAGTGGCTATTTAGATAGTTTGGTACTGGGCCTGCTGGCGACATGACCTACCCAATGAAGCTGATTAAAACAACCCAAAGCCTTGGTGCTGAGGATGTTGGCCTAGGAAAGATCAATGACATTTGTTCTGCCAGTGAATTCCTGAGCCACATTTGGGTGCAACATGGATTGGTGCGGCAACTGCTCTGTCCGTGACTGTAGGAAACTGGTGAGAGTTGTCAGCACATCATGGAAACCAGCCTCCTCTCCAGAACGCTGTCTACACTTCCTGCTGCCTCAGTGAAGCAGCCAGTATAATCAAAGACCCCACCACCGCTGGCCTTCTCTCTTCTTCCTCATTTGAACATCTTTTGCACATTGATTCTTTGACCATCCTTTTGGGAGCCAACTTTCACTGTTTCTATTGTGTTTCTTGTATTTACCATGATTGACCACATGAAAGTGAATCTTACGATTGTATATGGTGACACAGATGTATTTTGATAATAAATTTATTTTGAAATTTAAACTTTGAACTTTGTAGTGCACCATGCTAATGGTGATTGTGGAGGAGATGTTGTTGCCAATCCAAGCTGACTGGCTTGAGAGTGAGGGGTTCTAGTTGCACAAGAAGGTATTGAGGCCGAGATCTTGAAACTTATTGATTCATCTTGAGGGGATGATAGCATTAAAACTGAATTGTAGTCTTCATTGTCCAGTCATTCCAGTGTTGAGTGAGGAGCCAATGAAATAACAATCTGCTGTTGACCTACTGAGATGGTAGACAAACTGGAGCAGATTCAAGCAACAAACATCAAAGTTGCTGGTGAACGCAGCAGGCCAGGCAGCATCTGTAGGAAGAGCTGCAGTCGACGTTTCAGGCCGAGACCCTTCATCAGGACTAACTGAAGGAAGAGTGAGTAAGGGATTTGAAAGTTGGAGGGGGAGGGGGAGATCCAAAATGATAGGAGAAGACAGGAGGGGGAGGGATAGAGCCAAGAGCTGAACAGGTGATAGGCAAAAGGGGATACGAGAGGATCATGGGACAGGAGGTCTGGGAAGAAAGACAAGGGAGGGGGGACCCAGAGGATGGGCAAGAGGTATATTCAGAGGGACAGAGGGAGAAAAAGGAGAGTGAGAGAAAGAATGTGTGCATAAAAATGAGTAACAGATGGGATACGAGGGGGAGGTGGGGCCATAGCGGAAGTTAGAGAAGTCGATGTTCATGCCATCAGGTTGGAGGCTACCCAGACGGAATATGAGGTGTTACATAGAAACATAGAAAATAGGTGCAGGAGTAGGCCATTCGGCCCTTTGAGCCTGCACCGCCATTTATTATGATCATGGCTGATCATCCAACTCAGAACCCCGCCCCAGCCTTACCTCCATACCCCCTGACCCCTGTAGCCACAAGGGCCATATCTAACTCCCTCTTAAATATAGCCAATGAACTGGCCTCAACTGTTTCCTGTGGCAGAGAATTCCACAGATTCACCACTCTCTGTGTGAAGAAGTTTTTCCTAATCTCGGTCCTAAAAGGCCTCCCCTCTATCCTCAAACTGTGGCCCCTCGTTCTGGACTTCCTCAACATCGGGAACAATCTTCCTGCATCTAGCCTGTCCAATCCCTTTAGGATCTTATACGTTTCAATCAGATCCCCCCTCAATCTTCTAAATTCCAATGAGTACAAGCCTAGTTCATCCAGTCTTTCTTCATATGAAAGTCCTGCCATCCCAGGAATCAATCTGGTGAACCTTCTTTGTACTCCCTCTATGGCAAGGATGTCTTTCCTCAGATTAGGGGACCAAAACTGCACACAATACTCCAGGTGTGGTCTCACCAAGGCCTTGTACAACTGCAGTAGTACCTCCCTGCTCCTGTACTCGAATCCTCTCGCTATAAATGCCAGCATACCATTCGCCTTTTTCACCGCCTGCTGTACCTGCATGCCCACTTTCAATGACTGGTGTATAATGACACCCAGGTCTCGTTGCACCTCCCCTTTTCCTAATCGGCCACCATTCAGATAATAATCTGTTTTTCTGTTTTTGCCACCAAAGTGGATAACCTCACATTTATCCACATTAAATTGCATCTGCCATGAATTTGCCCACTCACCCAACCTATCCAAGTCACCCTGCATCCTCTTAGCATCCTCCTCACAGCTAACACTGCCGCCCAGCTTCGTGTCATCCGCAAACTTGGAGATGCTGCATTTAATTCCCTCATCCAAGTCATTAATATATATTGTAAACAACTGGGGTCCCAGCACTGAGCTTTGCGGTACCCCACTAGTCACCGCCTGCCATTCTGAAAAGGTCCCGTTTATTCCCACTCTTTGCTTCCTGTCTGCTAACCAATTCTCCACCCATACCAATACCTTACCCACAATACCGTGTGCTTTAAGTTTGCACACTAATCTCCTGTGTGGGACCTTGTCAAAAACCTTTTAAAAATCCAAATATATCACATCCACTGGTTCTCCCCTATCCACTCTACTAGTTACATCCTCAACAAATTCTATGAGATTCGTCAGACACGATTTTCCTTTCACAAATCCATGCTGGCTTTGTCCGATCATTTCACCACTTTCCAAATGTGCTGTTATCATATCCTTGATAACTGACTCCAGCAGTTTCCCCACCACCGACGTTAGGCTAACCGGTCTATACTTCCCCGGTTTCTCTCTCCCTCCTTTTTTAAAAAGTGGAGTTACATTAGCCACCCTCCAATCCTCAGGAATCAGTCCAGAATCTAATGAGTTTTGAAAAATTATCACTAATGCATCCACTGTTTCTTGGGCTACTTCCTTAAGCACTCTAGGATGCAGACCATCTGGCCCTGGGGATTTATCTGCCTTCAATCCCTTCAATTTACCTAACACCACTTCCCTACTAACATGTATTTCGCTCAGTTCCTCCATCTCACTGGACCCTCTGTCCCCTACTATTTCTGGAAGATTATTTATGTCCTCCTTAGTGAAGACAGAACCAAAGTAATTATTCAATTGGTCTGCCATGTCCTTGCTCCCCATAATCAATTCACCTGTTTCTGTCTGTAGGGGACCTACATTTGTCTTTACCAGTCTTTTCCTTTTTACATATCTATAAAAGCTTTTACAGTCAGTTTTTATGTTCCCTGCCAGTTTTCTCTCATAATCTTTTTTCCCCTTCCTAATTAAGCCCTTTGTCCTCCTCTGCTGAACTCTGAATTTCTCCCAGTCCTCAGGTGAGCCACTTTCTCTGGCTAATTTGTATGCTGCTTCTTTGGAATTGATACTATCCCTAATTTCTCTTGTCAGCCACGGGTGCACTACCTTCCTTATGTTGTTCCTCCAACCTGAGTGTGGCTTCATCTTTACAGTAGAGGAGGCCGTGGATGGACATGTCAGAATGGGAATGGGATGTGGAATTAAAATGTGTGGCCACTGGGAGATCCTGCTTTCTCTGGCGGACAGAGCGTAGATGTTCAGCAAAGCGGTCTCCCAGTCTGCGTCGGGTCTCGCCAATATATAAAAGGCCACATCGGGAGCGGCGGACGCAGTATATCACCCCAGTCGACTCACAGGTGAAGTGTTGCCTCACCTGGAAGGACTGTTTGGGGCCCTGAATGGTGGCCCTTCCAGGTGAAGCAACGCTTCACCTGTGAGTCGACTGGGGTGATATACTGCGTCCGGTGCTCCCGATGTGGCCTTTTATATATTGGCGAGACCCGACGCAGACTGGGAGACCGCTTTGCTGAACATCTACGCTCTGTCCGCCAGAGAAAGCAGGATCTCCCAGTGGCCACACATTTTAATTCCACATCCCATTCCCATTGTGACATGTCCATCCACGGCCTCCTCTACTGTAAAGATGAAGCCACACTCAGGTTGGAGGAACAACACCTTATATTCCGTCTGGGTAGCCTCCAACCTGATGGCATGAACATCGACTTCTCTAACTTCCGCTATGGCCCCACCTCCCCCTCGTATCCCATCTGTTACTCATTTTTATGCACACATTCTTTCTCTCACTCTCCTTTTTCTCCCTCTGTCCCTCTGAATATACCTCTTGCCCATCCTCTGGGTCCCCCCTCTTGTCTTTCTTCCCGAACCTCCTGTCCCATGATTCTCTCGTATCCCCTTTTGCCTATCACCTGTCCAGCTCTTGGCTCTATCCCTCCCCCTCCTGTCTTCTCCTATCATTTTGGATCTCCCCCTCCCTCTCCAACTTTCAAATCCCTTACTCACTCTTCCTTCAGTTAGTCCTGACGAAGGGTCTCGGCCTGAAACGTCGACTGCACCTCTTCCTACAGATGCTGCCTGGCCTGCTGCGTTCACCAGCAACTTTGATGTGTGTTGCTTGAATTTCCAGCATCTGCAGAATTCCTGTTGTCTGGAGCAGGTTCAAGTCATTTCTCATGCACGAGGTAGGATGTTTCATCACCAACCTTGCAAAGCACGTCATCACAGTGGATGTAAGTGCTTCTGGAGGATAGTCATTGACTCAGGTTACCAAGTTGTTCTTAAGCACTAATATAATTACACCCTATTAGAAGCAGATGAATATTTCTGGCTTAAAGCTATCAGTGAACACAACAGCCTGTTGATCAGTGCAGGTCTTCATTACTTGGCCAGGTACGCCATCTGGACCCTTCTGAAGGATGCTTTCATGTTGACCTCAGGTACTGAAATCACTATGTTATCAGGTGCTATGGGAGATTGTGAAGGTGCCTCAATGTTTTGAAGGTCAAAGCAAACTAAAGCCAAGATTGGCCATGAGCGAAAGTGAAGTACCAGCATGAGTCAGCACTGATTCCCACTGGCAGAACCGAAAAAATTACTTGAAAGAATAATTTATGTTTACTAACATTTACTAGAATGTTACCTGGGTTTCATCTCCTAAGTTACAGAGAAAGGTTGAACAAGTTGGTTTACTGATGTACCACGATACAGTGGAGCAGGATTTCCCAGTGACTGTAATGGGATATTTGTGATAAATAAAGGAATCTTAATCGGAATCCACTGAAATTGCCTTGATTCTGGAGAGGTGTCAGAGGACTGGAAAGGGATCTTCAATAAATATAGGCAGCTTGGAGTTAATAAGGTGCTCGAGGAATATAAAGATTGTAAAAAGAATCTTAAGAAAGAAATTAGAAAAGCTAAAAGATACGAGGCTGCTTTGGCAAGTGAGGTGAAAATAAATCCAAAGGGTTTCTACAGTTATATTAATAGCAAAAGGATAGTGAGGGATAAAATTGGTCCCTTAGAGAATCAGAGAGGATGGAGCCAAAAGAGATGGGAGAGATTTTGAAAAATTTCTTTTCTTCGGTATTCACTAAGGAGAAGGATATTGAATTGTGTAACGTAAAGGAAACAAGAAGGGTAGTTATGGAAAGTATGACGATAAAAGAAGAGGAAGTACTGGCGCTTTAAGGAATATAAAAATGAATAAGTCTCCAGGTCCGGACAAGATATTCCCTAGGACCTTGAGGGAAGTTAGTGTAGAAATAGCAGGGGCTCTGGCAGAAATATTTCAAATGTCATTAGAAACGGGGATGGTGCCGGAGGATTGGCGTATTGCTCATGTGGCTCCATTGTTTAAAGAGGGTTCTAAGAGTAAATCTAGCAATTATCAGTCTGTGAGTTTGATGTCAGTGGTGGGTAATTTGATGGAACGTATTCGTAGAGATGGTATATATAATTATCTGGATAGACAGGGTCTGATTAGGAACAGTCAACATGGATTTGTGCGTGGAAGGTCATGTTTCACAAATCTTATTGAAATTTTTGATGAGGTTACTAAGAAAGTTGACAAGGGTAAAGCAGTGGATGTTGACTATATGGACTTTAGTAAGGCCTTTGACAAGGTTCCACATGGAAGGTTAGTTAGGAAGGTTCAATCGTGAGGCATTAATATCGAAGTAGTAAAATGGATTCAGCAGCGGCTGGATGGGAGACGCCAGAGAGTAGTGGTGGATAACTGTGTGTCAGAATGGAGGACGATGTGTACGGTGTGCCTCAGGGATCTGTACTGGGTCCAATGTTGTTTGTCATATATATTAATGATCTGGATGATGGGATGGTAAATTGGATTAGTAAGTATGCAGAGGATACTAAGATAGGTGGCGTTGTGGATAATGAAGTAGGTTTTCAAAGCTTGCAGAGAGATTTAGGCCAGTTAGAAGAGTGGGCTGAAAGATGGCAGATGGAGTTTAATGCTGATAAATGTGAGGTGCTACATTTTGGTAGGACTAATCAAAATATGACATACATGGTAAATGGTAGGACATTGAAGAATGCTGTAGAACAGAGGGATCTAGGAATAATGGTGCATAGTTCCCTGAAGGTGGAATCTCATGTGGATAGGGTGGTGAAGAAAGCTTTTGGTATGCTGGCCTTTATTAATCAGAGCATTGAGTATAGGAGTTGGGATGTAATGTTGGAATTGAAAAAGGCATTGGTAAGGCCAAATTTGGAGTATTGTGTCCAGTTCTGGTCACCGAATTAGAGGAAAGATGTCAATAAAACTGAGAGAGTGCAGAGCAGTTTTACTAAAATGATGCCTGGGTTTCATCTCCTAAGTTACAGAGAAAGGTTGAACAAGGGGACGCCCATGGTGACCGGGTCTCTGGCACTGAGCCTGGCGCTGTTGTGCAGGAGAGAAGGAGGGAGAAGAGAAATGCGGTAGTCGTGGGGGATTCCATAGTCAGGGGAACAGACAGGAGATTCTGTGAGCCTGACAGAGATACCCGCATGGCGTGTTGCCTCCCAGGTGCCAGGGTACGGGATGTCTCGGATCGGGTCCTGAATATTCTAAAGGAGGAAGGTGAGCAGCCAGTTGTCTTGGTACATGTTGGTACCAATGACATAGATAGGACAAAGGAGGAGGTCCTGAAGAGAGATTTCCAGGAGTTAGGAAGGAAGCTGAGAAGCAGGATCTCCGGATTGCTACCTGTGCCACGTGCTAGTGAGGGCAAGAATAGTGGGATCAGGCAGATGAATGCATGGCTGAGAGACTGGTGTAGGGGGCAGGGCTTCAGATTCTTGGATAATTGGGATCTCTTCTGGGGGAAGTATGACCTGTTCAAAACGGACAGGTTACACCTGAACCCAAAGGGGACCAATATCCTGGCGGGAAAGTTTAATAGAGCTGTTAGGGAGCGTTTAAACTAATTTGGCAGGGGGATGGGAACTGGAATGATAGAGCGGAGGAAGGGAAAAACAGAAATAAATCTAAGATAGTGAGCAGTAAAGATGTCAGGAAAGACAGGCAGGTGATGGGGCAAATTTGTAGCCATTGGGATGAATTGCAGTGAAATCAAAGCAAAAGGTATCAAATACTGGTCTTAAGGTGTTGTACTTAAATGCACGCAGCATAAGGAATAAGGTGGATGATCTTGTCGTACAGCTACAGATTGGCAGGTATGATATTGTGGCCATCACTGAGACCTGGCTAAAGGATGCATTTCTCTGGGAGCTGAACATCCAAGGATACATGGTGTATCAGAAGGATAGGAAGGTAGGCAGAGGGGGAGGCGTGGTTTTATTGGTAAGAAATGATATTAAATCATTAGAAAGAGGTGATGTAGGATCGGAAGGTGCAGAATCTTTATGAGTTGAGCTAAGGAATAGCAGGGGTAAAAGGACCCTGATGGCAGTTATTTATAGGCCTCCAAACAGCTGCAGTGATGTGGACTACAAATTACAATTGGAAATAGAAAAGGCTTGTCAGAAGGGCAGTGTTATGATAATTATGGGGGATTTTCACATGTGAGTAGATTGGGAAAATCAGGTCAGCACTGGATCTCAAGAGAGAGAATTTGTAGAATGTCTGTGAGATGGCTTTTTAGAACAGCTTGTTGTTGAGCCCACTAGGGGATCGACTGTACTGGATTGTGTAATGAACCGGAGGTGATTAGAGAGATTGAGGTGAAGGAACCCCGAGGAGGCAGTGATCATAGCATGATTGAGTTCACTGTGAAATTAGAAAAAGAGAAGCCGAAATCTGATGTGTCGGTATTTCAGTGGAGTAAAGGAAATTACAGTGGCATGAGAGAGGAACTGGCCAAAGTTGACTGGAAAGGGACACTGGTGGGAAAGACAGCAGAGCAGCAGTGGCTGGAGTTTATGCGAGAAATGAGAAATGTGCAAGACAGGTATATTCCAAAAAAGAAGAAATTTTCGAGTGGAAAAAGGATGCGACCGTGGATGACAAGAGAAGTCAAAGCCAAAGTTAAAACAAAGGAGAGGGCATACAAAGAAGCAAAAATTAGTAGGAAGACAGAGGATTGGGAAGTTTTTAAAACCTTACAAAAGGAAACCAAGAAGGTCTTTAAGAGGGAAAAGATTAACTATGAAAGGAAGCTAGCAAATAATATCAAAGAGGATACTAAAAGCTTTTTCAAGTACATAAAGAGTAAAAGACAGGTGAGAGTAGATATAGGACTGATAGAAAATGATGCTGGAGAAATTGTAATGGGATATAAGGAGATGGCAGAGGAACTGAACAAGTATTTTGCATTAGTCTTCACTGAGGAAGACATCAGCAGTATACCAGACACTCAAGGGTGGCAGGGAAGAGAAGTGTGCGCAGTCACAATTATGACAGAGAAAGTACTCAGGAAGCTGAATGGGCTAAAGGTAGACAAATCTCATGGACCAGATGGAATGCACTCTCGTGTTCTAAAGGAAGTAGCTGTGGAGATTGCGGAGGCATTAGCGATGATCTTTCAAAAGTCGATAGATTCTGGCATGGTTCCGGAAGACTGGAAGATTGCAAATGTCACTCCGCTATTTAAGAAGGGAGCAAGGAAGCAAAAAGGAAATTATAGACCTGTTAGCTTGACATCGGTGGTTGGGAAGTTCTTGGAGTCGATTGTCGAAGATGAGGTTACAGAGTACCTGGGGGCATATGACAAGATAGGCAGAACTCTTTTATCAAAGATGTGATAACAGCACATTTGGAAAGCGGTGAGATCATCGGACAAAGTCAGCATGGATTTGTGAAAGGAAAATCATGTCTGACGAATCTCATAGAATTTTTTGAGGATGTAACTAGTAGAGTGGATAGGGGAGAACCAGTGGATGTGGTATATTTGGATTTTCAAAAGGCTTTTGACAAGGTCCCACACAGGAGATTAGTGTGCAAACTTAAAGCACACGGTATTGGGGGTAAGGTATTGATGTGGATAGAGAATTGGTTAGCAGACAGGAAGCAAAGAGTGGGAATAAACGGGACCTTTTCAGAATGGCAGGCGGTGACTAGTGGGGTACCGCAAGGCTCAGTGCTGGGACCCCAGTTGTTTACAATATATATTAATCACTTGGATGAGGGAATTAAATGCAGCATCTCCAAGTTTGTAGATGACACGAAGCTGGGCGGCAGTGTTAGCTGTGAGGAGGATGCTAAGAGAATGCAGGGTGACTTGGATAGGTTAGGTAAGTGGGCAAATTCATGGCAGATGCAATTTAATGTGGATAAATGGGAAGTTATCCACTTTGGTGGCAAAAATAGGAAAACAGATTATTATCTGAATGGTGGCCAATTAGGAAAAGGGGAGGTGCAACGAGACCTGGGTGTCATTATACACCAGTCATTGAAAGTGGGCATGTAGGTACAGCAGGCGGTGAAAAAGGCGAATGGTATGCTGGCATTTATAGCGAGAGGATTCGAGTACAAGAGCAGGGAGATACTACTGCAGTTGTACAAGGCCTTGGTGAGACCACACCTGCAGCATTGTGTGCAGTTTTGGTCCCCTAATCTGAGGAAAGACATCCTTGCCATAGAGGGAGTACAAAGAAGGTTCACCAGATTGATTCCTGGGATGGCAGGACTTTCATATGATGAAAGACTGGATGAACTAGGCTTATACTCGTTGGAATTTAGAAGTTTGAGGGGAGACCTGATTGAAACGTATAAAATCCTAAAGGGATTGGACAGGCTAGATGCAGGAAGATTGTTCCCGATGTTGGGGAAGTCCAGAACAAGGGGTCACAGTTTGAGGATAAAGGGGAAGCCTTTTAGGACTGAGATTAGGAAAAACTTCTTCACACAGAGAGTGGTGAATCTGTGGAATTCTCTGCCACAGGAAACAGTTGAGGCCAGTTCACTGGCTATATTTAAGAGGGAGTTAGATATGGCCCTTGTGGCTAAAGGGATCAGCGGGTATGGAGGAAAGGCTGGTACAGGGTTCTGAGTTGGATGATCAGCCATGATCATACTGAATGGCGGTGCAGGCTCGAAGGGCCGAATGGCTTACTCCTGCACCTATTTTCTATGTTTCTATGTTTCTATGTAACTCAGCACGAATTCCTTAAAGGAAAATCCTGCCTGACAAACCTATTACAATTTTTTGAGGAAATTACCAGTAAGCTAGACAAGGGAGATGCAGTGGGTGTTGCATGTTTGGATTTTCAGAAGGCCTTTGACAAGGTGCCACACATGAGGCTACTTAACAAGCTAAGAGCCCATGGAATTACGGGAAAGTTACATACGTGGATAGAGCGTTGGTTGATTGGCAGGAAACAGAGAGTGGGAATAAAGGGATCCTATTCTGGTTGGCTGCTGGTTACCAGTGGTTTTCCACAGGGATCAGTGTTGGGGCCGCTTCTTTTTACATTGTACATCAACGATTTGGATTATGGAATAGATGGCTTTGTGGCTAAGTTTGCTGACGATACGAAGATAGGTGGAGGGGCCGGTAGTGCTGAGGAAACGGAGAGTCTGCAGAGAGAGTTGGATAGATTGGAAGAATGGGCAGAGAAGTGGCAAATGAAGTACAATGTTGGAAAGTGTATGGTTATGCACTTTGGTAGAAAAAATAAACGGGCAGACTATTATTTAAATGGGGAAAGAATTCCAAGTTCTGAGATGCAACGGGACTTGGGAGTCCTCATACAGGATACTCTTAAAGTTAACCTCCAGGTTGAGACAGTAGTGAAGAAGGCGAATGCAATGTTGGCATTCATTTCTAGAGGAATAGAGTATAGGAGCAGGGATGTGACGTTGAGGCTCTATAAGGCGCTGGTGAGGCCTCACTTGGAGTACTGTGGGCAGTTTTGGTCTCCTTATTTAAGAAAGGATGTGCTGACATTGGAGAGGGTACAGAGAAGATTCACTAGAATGATTCCGGGAATGAGAGGGTTAACATATGAGGAACGTTTGTCCGCTCTTGGACTGTATTCCTTGGAGTTTAGAAGAATGAGGGGAGACCTCATAGAAACATTTCGAATGTTAAAAGGCATGGACAGAGTGGATGTGGCAAAGTTATTTCCCATGATGGGGGAAATCTAGTACGAGAGGGCATGACTTAAGGATTGAAGAGTGCCCATTCAGAACAGAAATATGAAGAATTTTTTTTAGTCAGAGGGCGGTGAATCTATGGAATTTGTTGCCACGGGCAGCAGTGGAGGCCAAGTCATTGGGTGTATTTAAGGCAGAGATTGATAGGTATCTGAGTAGCCAGGGCATCAAAGGTTATGGTGAGAAGGCGGGGGAATGGGACTAAATAGGGGAAAATGGATCAGCTCATGATAAAATAGTGGAGCAGACTCGATGGGCCGAATGGCCTACTTCTGCTCCTTTGTCTTATGGTCTTATGGTCTTAAGTTAGGTCTTTATTCTTTGGAGCATAGAAGGTTGAGGGGGGACTTGATAGAGGTGCTTAAAATCATGAGGGGGATTGATAGAGTTGACATGGATAGGCTTTTTCCATTGAGAGTGGGGAAGATTCAAACAAGAGGACATGAGTTGAGAGCTAAAGGGCAAAAGTTTAGAAGTAACATGAGGGGGAACTTCTTTACTCAGAGAGTGGTAGCTGTGTGGAACGAGCTTCCAGCAGAAGTGGTTGAGGCAGGTTCGATGTTGTCATTTAAAGTTACATTGGATAGATATATGGACAGGAAAGGAATGGAGGGTTATGGGCTGAGTGCAGGTCGGTGGGACTAGGTGAGAGTAAGGGTTTGGCACAGACTAGAAGGGCCGAGATGACCTGTTTCCGTGCTGTAATTGTTATATCGTTATATGGTTTATAAATGTTTCCTGTGTTTGTACCTAATTATTTGGGATGCCTGTGATGTTGCATCAAGCAAGTTTTTCTTTGTACCTGGCCCTCATTATACTGGAAAATTGACTCAATTGAAATTCAACATTCTGTGAAAGTATCAACAAATGTTAAGTGAAAATGCCACATACCATGACATCCATTAAAGGTGGAGAAATTCTCTAGAACATTCTTCAGGGTGTGCGAAAACTCAGATGGCTTGCCTTTGGGTAATTTTATTTCCCCATCTAATTTGAAAGATAGCAGTTTTACCTCAGTATTATTTAAACCCACTAGGGTGATCTCTACCGTACAATTAGGCTTGTTCTGTTTCACTTGGCACTTATTGCCTTTCACTCCCTGCAGTTCTGCAGCTCAGGGCTGAGCCTGATCAGAACTAGCAATCAGTGTGGAATACAGTCTCACACAGACATACTGCAGGATGCAGTGAGTAAATCAGTTCAACTTCTACAGATGAAAAGTGGAGAGCATCCTAACTGGTAGCATCAAGACCTTGTATGGAACACCAATATCTAGGAATGTAGAAGTCTACTGATAGACGTGGATACACACAGTCCATTACAGACAAAACCCTCCCAACCATTGAGCATATTGACATGGAGCACTGCAACAAGAAATCAGCACCTGCCATTGAGGGCACCCACCATATAAGCCCTTCTCTCTTCTCACTACAACAATCAGGAAGGAAGTACAGGTGCCTTAGGTCCCACACCACCAGGTTCAGGAACAATTTATTATCTTACAACCATCAGGCTCCTAAACCAGTGGGGATAACTTCACTTACCACAATTCTAAACTGATGCCATAAACAACATGATTTCCCGAAGGGGAAATCTTGCCAGACAAATCTGTACAGGTTATTTGAGGAATTAGCAAGCAGTATAGAAAAAGAAGAGTCAGTGGATGGTGTTTATTTGGAGTTTCACAAGGCCTTTGACAAGGTGCTCTACATGATTAAAGGTGTTCCACAGGGGTCAATGTTGGGACTGCTTCCTTTCATGTTATACGATTTGGATGAAGGAAATGATGGTTTTGTGGCCAAGCCTGTGGATGATATAAAGATAGGTGGAGGGGCAGGCGATGCAGAGGAAACAGAAAGGCTTTGACAGATTAGTGGAATGGGCAAAGAAGTGGCAGATGAAATATAATTTAGGAAATAGCATGGTCATGCGCTTTAGTAGAAGAAATAAAGGCGTACACTGTTTTCTAACAGGAGAAAGTTCTTTTCTGAGGCTATGCCCTCTGATCCTAGACTCACCCACTATAGCAAACATCCTCTTCACATCCAATCCAGCCGGCCTTTCAATATTCAATAAGTTTCAATGAGATCCCCACCCATTCTTCTAAGCTCCAATGACTGCAGACCCAGAGCCATCAAATACTCTTCATATGTTAAGCTTTTCACTTCCAGGATCATTGTTGTGAACCTTCTCTGAACTCTCTCCAATGCCAGCATATCTTTTCTTACCTGAGGAGTCGAAAACTGCTGTCAGTACTCCCAGTGCCATCTGGCTAATGCTTTTACAGGCTCAACGTACAAGTACATTCTCATCTCTAAAACATTACATAAAGCCATAAGACCATACAACAGAGGAGCATAATTTGGCCATTCATTCCAGTGAGACTGCTCCACCAATCAATCATGGCTGACCCTGGATCCCACTCAGTCCCATACACCACCATATCCTTTCCTGCCCTGACCGATTAGGAAAAGATCAACTTCCACCTTAAATATACACATGGACTTGGCCTCCACTGCAGTCTGTGGCAAAACATTCCACAGATAATCTGATTTCCTTGCCACCAACTCAACCTGCAAGTTATCCTGCATGAGGACTACCAGGTCCCTTTGCACCGCTGATTTTTGAACTTTCTCCCTGTTTAGAAAATAGTCTATGCCTTTATTCCTTCTACCAAGTGCATGACCATGCACTCCCCTTTGCAATATTCCATCGACCACTTCTTTGTCTATTCTCCCAATATGTCCAAGTGAAAAGAAACATTCCCAAAACTGACCCCTGTGGAACACCCCTAATGACCAGCAGCGAACCAGAAAAAGCCCCCTTCATTCTGATTCTTTGCCTCCTGTCCATGGTAGTACTATTCCTGTCATACCATGAGTTCTTACCTTGTTAAGCAGCCTCATATATGACACCTTATCAAATGCCTTCTGAAAATCCAAATAAACACCATCCATCGACTCTCCTTTGTCTATATTGTCTGATATTTCTTCAAAAGAACTCCAACAGATTTGTCAGGCAAGATAACTGCTTTAGAAAAAACCATGCAGACTTTGTCCTATTTTATCATGCACCTCCAAGTATTCCGAAACTCTTTCCTTAATGATGAACTCCAACATCTTCCCATCTACTGGAATCAGGCTAACTGATCTATAATTTCCATTTTTCTGCCTCCTTCCTTTCTTAAAGAATGGAATGACATTTCCAATTTTCCTGTCCTCAGGAACCATTCCAGAATCTAGTGATTCTTGAAAGATCATTACCAATGCCTCCACAATCTCTTCAGCTACCACTTTCAGAATCCTGAGGTATAGTCCATCTTGTCCAGGTGACTTATCTACATTCAGACCTTTCAGCTTTCCAAGTACCTTCTCCTTTGTAATAGCAATGACGCTGACTTCTGCCCACTGACACTCTTAAATTTCTGGCATACGACTAGTGCCTTCCACAGAGACAACTGACCAAAATGCTTATTAAGTTCATCCATTATTTTCTTCTCTCTCATTGCTACCTCTTCAGCATCATGTTCCAGTAGTCTGATATTCACTCTTCTCTCTTTACACTTTATAATGTATATCTGAAAAAAAACTTTTGGTATCCTCTTTGATATTTTTGGCTGGGTGACCTTCATATTGCATCTTTTCTCTCCTAATATTATTTTTAGTTATCTGCTGTTGGTTTTTAAAAGCTTCACAATCCCATTAACTTTTGCTATATTATACAACTGCTCATTATTTCAAGTATCTAATCAACTAATCATGTGGAAGCAACTCAATGCTTAAAAGCATGCAGACGTGGTCAAGAAGTTCAATTGCTGTTCAGACCAAACATCAGAATGGAAGAAGAAATCTCATCCAAGTGACTGAGTTTAAATAGTGAGGTTATGCTTCAGTTACATTGGGCACTTGTGAGACATCTGGAGTACATCAGCTGCTCATACAACCATCCACCACCTGTTCCCCTGGCTTCACGTGAGCCTGATCAGGGGGCTAAGCGGGTGCTACACCTTGCCCAAGAGTGACCTGCAGCTTAGTGGAGGAAAGGAGTGCCTTACACCTCCTTTGGTAGAGACATATCTCCACCCTGCCACCCCAGAGTTGTATCTGGCTGAAATTTAAAAGAGGAGGAATCAAAGAATCATAGAGCAGTACAACAGAGAAGCCATCTTTAACCATCTAGTCAGTGCTGAACTGCTATTCTGTCTAGTCACATGGACCACGCCGTCCGTACCCCTCTCATCCATGTACCTACCCAAGTACATGGAGTGAAGTGAAATGGATGGGATCCTGAGCTAGAGTAGATATAAAGAGGATGATTCCTCTTATGGGACAATCTAGAATAAGGTGTTACTGCTTTAAAAAATAAGGGGTCTCCAATTAAAGATAGTGATTAGTTGAATTTCACTCTTTCAAAGGGGTGAAAATCTTTGGAATTCTCTTATTCAAAGTACACTGGATGCTGTGTCTATGCTAAAGAGGAGATTGGTACTACATAAACAATGAGGTGAGAGATTACTGTACACATGAGGAGATAGTCAAGAAGCCATCATCCTACTAAATAGTCAGTCAGGTTTGACAAGTCAAGTGGCTTAGCCTGCTCTCACTTTCTTTGTATGTACACGTAACACACACAAAATGGTGGAGGAACTCAGCAGACCAGGCAGCACCAATGGAAAAAATACAGTAGATGTTTCGAGCCCAGACTCTCTGGCGAGACTGGAGAAAGAACGCTGAGGAGTAGATTTAAAAGGTGGGGGAGGGGAGAGAGAAACACAAGGTGACGGGTGAAAACTGGAGGGGGAGGGATGAAGCAGAGCTGAAAAGTTGATAGGTGAAAGAGACAGAAGACCATGGAAGAAAGAAAAAGTGGGGAGGAGCACCAGGGGGAGACGATGGCCAGGCAAGGAGATATGATGAGGGAGGGAAAAGGGGATGGGAAACGGTGAAGGGAGGGGTGGTATTACCAGAAGTTTGAAAAATTAATGTTCATGCCATCAGGTTGAAGGTTACTCCAACAGAATATAAGGTGTTGTTCCTCATCATGACAGTGGAGGAGGCCACTGATGGACATATCGGATATACAAGAGGCCACACCAGGAGCACCGGGCACCGTATATGACCCCAACAGACTCACAGGTGAAGCGCCACTTCACCTGGAAGGACTGTTTGGGTCCCTGAATGGTAGTGAAGGAGGAGGTGTTGGGACAAGTGTAGCACTTGCTCCATTTGCAAGGATAAGTGCCAAGAGAGAGATCAGTGGGGAGGGATGAATGGACAGGGGAATCATGTAGGGAGCGGAATGTGGGGGGGAAGGAAAGATGTGCTTGGTGGTGGGATCCCGTTGGAGATGGCAGAGGTTTCGGAGATGGAGGCTGGTGGGGTTAATCAGTAAGGACAAGAGGAACCCTATCCCTAGTCGGGTGGTGGGAGGATGGGGTGAGAGCAGACATGCATGAAATGAAAGAGATGCAGTTGAGGGCAGCATTGATGGTGGAGGAAGGGGAGACACTTTCTTTGAAAAAGGAGTATAATTCCTTTGTTCTGGAACGAAAAGCCTTATCCTGAGAGCAGTTGCGCCGGAGACAGAAGAATTGAGAGAAGGGGATAGGGTTCTTACAAGTAAAAGGGTGGGAGTGGTATAGTCCATGTAGCTGTTAGAGTCCATGGGTTTGTAATAGACATTGATGGAGAAGCTGTTTCCAGAGACAGAGACAGTGAGATCGAGAAAGGGGAGGGAGGTGAGTCTTTTGGGATCACATACTGTGTCTGGTGCTCCTGTTGCAGTCTCCTGTATATAAGAACATAAGACCATAAGACATAGGAGCAGAATTAGGCCATCTGGCCCATCAAGTCTGCTCTGCCATTCAATTATTCAATTTTTTCTCCTCCTCAACCCCGGTTCCTGGCCTTCTCCCTGTAACCTTTGATGCCAAGTCCAATCAAGACATTTCAATCTCTGCCTTAAATACATCCAACGACCTGGCCTCCATGGCTACATGTGGCAGCAAATTCGACAAATTCACCACCCTCTGGCTAAAGAAATTTCTCCATATCTCTGTTTTGAATGGGCATTCCACTACCTTGAGGCTTTTTGTCTTAGACTCTTCCACCATGGGAAACATCCTTTCCACATCTACTCTGTCTAGGCCTTTCAACATTTGAAAGATTTCAATGAGATCCTCTCTCATCCTTCTGAATTCCAGCAAGTATAGGCACAGAGCCATCAAATGTTCCTTCTATGATAACCCTGTCATTCCTGGAATCATCCTTGTGAATATCCTCTGGATCCTCTCCAAAGCCAGCACATCTTTTCTAAGGTGAGGAGTCCAAAGCGGTTCACAATACTCAAGCTGAGGCCTCACCCCTTATAAAGCCTCAGCATTACCTCCTTGCTCTTGTATTCTAGGTCTCTTGAAATGAATGCTAACATGGCATTTGCCTTCCTCACCCGTCGAGTCAACCAGCAAGTTAACCTTTAGGATGTTCTGTACAAGGACTCCCAAGTCCCTTTGCATCTCAGATTTTTGGGGTTTCTCCCCATTTTGGAAAATAGTCTGCATATTTATTTCTACTGCCGAAGTGCATGACCATGCATTTCCAATATTGTATTTCATTTGCCATTTTCTTGCCCATTCTCCTAATCCAGCGGTCCCCAACCACCGGGCCGCAAAGCATGTGCTACCGGGCCGTGAGGAAACGATATGATTTGGCCATAGGAATCATCTGCACCTTTCCTCATTCCCTGTCACACCCAGTGTTGAACTTGAATGCACGTGTGGTCATTACCCACCCGTCATCCATGTCAGCGCAGGTAGGAGATCAACTCCTGGAGCTTGCAGATAACGACAGGCTGAAAAGTATGTTTGACATAACATCTCTACGAGCATTCTGGATCAAAGTCAAGGCTGAATATCCTGAGATAGCCACGAAAGCACTGAAAACATTTCCAACATATCTCTGCAATGAATGCAACGAAAACTAAACTGCGGAGTAGACTGGACATAAGGAACCCCCTTCAAGTATCGCTGTCTCCCACCACCCCTCGATGGGACCGTGTTGTTAGACCATAAGACAAAGGAGCAGAGGTTGGCCATCGGCCCATCAAGTCTGCTCCACCATTTTATCATGAGCTGATCCATTCTCCCATTTAGTCCCACTCCCCCGTCTTCTCACCATAACCTTTGATGCCCTGGCTACTCAGATACCTATCAATCTCTGCCTTAAATACACCCAATGACTTGGCCTCCACTGCCGCCCATGGCAACAAATTCCATAGATTCACCAGCCTCTGGCTAAAAAAAATTTTGTCGCATCTCTGTTCTGAATGGGCGCCCTTCAATCCTTAAGTCATGCCCTCTCGTACTAGATTTCCCCCATCATGGGAAACAACTTTGCCACATCCACTCTGTCCGTGCCTTTCAACGTTCAAAATGTTTTTATGAGGTCTCCCCTCATTCTTCTAAACTCCAAAGACTACAGTCCAAGAGCGGACAAACGTTCCTCGTATGTTAACACTCTCACTCCCGGAATCATTCTAGTGAATCTTCTCTGTACCCTCTCCAACGTCAGCACATCCTTTCTTAAATAAGGAGACCAAAACTGCCCACAGTACTCCAAGTGAGATCTCACCAGTGCCTTATAGAGCCTCAACATCACATCCCTGCTCCTATACCCTATTCCTCTAGAAATGAATGCCAACATTGCATTCGCCTTCTTCACTACCGACTCAACCTAGAGGTTAAGTCCTTGTAGGGACTTGTTTCAGGGAAACAAGTATTCAGCCCAGCACTCCCACTGATTCAGCGATATTAGTGCGTTGCAATGATTTTATATGTTCATACGGGGAAAGTATGTGCTGTGTGTTTAATATCCAAACGTTACTTAAAATGTTATGATGCTATTAACTTATAAGTGACTTATATAACCATATAACAATTACAGCATGGAAACAAGCCACCTCTGCCCTTCTAGTCCGTGCCGAACGCTACTCTCACCTAATCCCACCGACCCGCACTCAGCCCATAACCCTCCATTCCTTTCCTGTCCATACACCTATCCAATTTTTCTTTAAATGATAATATCGAACCTGCCTCTACCACTTCTGCTGGAAGTTCGTTCAACACTTATTTCAAGCTCCCCTGTCCTCCCTTTATAATTGATTTATCACTATATTCATGCGAGGAAAATATGCGCTGTGTGTTTAATGTTAAATTCGTTAGAGAAACCCTTTTAGAAACAAAATTGAGCGCATTAGCCACTTAACACCCATATTCCGGTTGTGATTAACACCTCCCCCTCCCCCCACCGGAACAGAATCGCCAAAAACGATTTGTGGAAGGAAAAATTGGCACGTACACGCATGTACACTGCTGCCCGCGCAAGGCTTTATGGTCATTGTAGTCTTACTCGGGGTAATCACAATGTATTTGACTGCTACTCTTGTCCGTTGGCAACACCACCCACCCTCCACCCCCGGTCGGCCGGTCCGCAAGAATATTGTCAATATTAAACCGGTCCACTGTGCAAAAAAGGTGGGGACCCTTGTTTGTCCTAATCTGTCTAAGCCCTTCTGCATCCTACCTGTTTCCTCAACACCACCTGCCCCTCCACCAATTTTTGTATCAGCTGCAAACTTGGCAAAAAAGCCATCTATTCCATCAACTAAATCATTGATATACAGCATAAAAAGAAGTGTTTCCAACACCGACCCCTACGGAACACCACTAGTCACTGGCAGCCAACCAGAAAAGGATCCTCTTATTCCCACTCGCTGCCTCCAACCAATCAGTCAATGCTCTAACCATGTTAGTAACTTTCCTGTAATACCATGGGCTCTTAACTTGGTAAGCAGCCTCATGTGTGACACCTTGTCAAAGGTCTTCTGAAAGTCCAAATATACAACATCCACTGCATCCCTTTTATTTATCCTACTTGTAATCTCCTCAAAGAATTTCAACAGGTTCGTCAGGCAGATTTTCCCTGAAGGAAACCACGCTGACTTTGTACTATCTTGTCCTGTGTCACCAAGTACTTCATCATCTCGTCCTTAACAATTAACTCTAACATCTTCCCAACCACTGAGGTCAGGCTAACTGGTCTATAATTTCCTTTCTGCTGTCTTCCCCCTTCCTTGTGGAGTGGCGTGACATTTGTAATTTTCTAGCCCTCTGGCACCACGCCAGAGTTCAGTGATTTTTGAAAGATCATTTCTAATGCCACCACAATCTCTAACGCTACATCTTTCAGAACCCTAGGATGCAGTTCATCTGGTCCGGGTGACTTATGTACCTTTAGGTCTTTCAGCTTTTGAAAGGCCTGCTGTCTTGTAATAGTAACAGCACCCACTTCCCTTCCTTCACACACTACAACATCAGGCATACTACTAGTGTCTTCCATACTGAAGACTAATGCAAAATATTCATTTAGTTCATCAGCCCGTGAAACCTGACATAGATTAGGAGAGCCCTTTGCCAAGCACCTACGTTCCGTCCACCAGAAAAAACAGGATCTTCCAGTGGCCACCCATTTTAATTCTACTTCCCAGTCCCATTCCGATATGTCTATCCATGTGCTCCTTCACTGTTGTGATGAGGCCGCACTCAAGTTGGAGGAACAATACCTTATATTCTGTCTGGGTAGCCTCCAACCTGAAGGCATGAACATCAATTTCTCAAATTTCTGGTAATGCCCCCCTCTTCACCATTCCCCATCCCCTTTTCCCTCTCTCACCTTATCCCCTTACCTGCCCATCACCTCCCTCAGGTGAATCTCCCCACTTTTCTTTTTCCCATGGCCTTCTGTCTTCTTCTATCAGGTTCCCCTTTCTCCACCCTGTCTCTCTTTCACTAATCAACTTCCCAGCTCTTTACTTCATCCCTCCTCCTCCCAGTTTCACCTATCACCTTGTGTTTCTCTCTCCCCTTCCCCCACCTTTTAAAACTACTCCTCAGATTTTTTCTTCCGTCCTGTCGAAGGGTCTCAGCCCAAAATGTTGACTGTACTCTTTTCCATAGATCTGCCTGGCCTGCTGAGTTCCTTCAGCATTTTATGTGCATTACTTGGATTTCCAGCATCCACAGGTTTTCTCTTGTTTAAATATGTACAGTATTATCATCTTCTATGCATTGTTTAAGCAGATATCAGACAGATAACCGCTGGGTAGTGGTAGAGACAGATACATTAGGGCATTTAAGAAACTCTTAGATAGGTATATAGATCATAAGTAAATAGAGGGCTAGGTAGGAGGGAAAGGTTAGGCCGGAACTGAACGGTGAAATAGAGCCAATCAGTGATCCTGCCAACTCTGAGAATTTTTTCTTTTAACGATGAATAAGTATGTACAGCGCAATCACTATGAGTCTGAAAGTGATGAAACCTTGAATGTTAATCCTGCTACAAATAGTGTGTCAATACAGTGCTGGAGTATGGTGTTATTCTGTTCGTGTCAGATCAGTGATGCCCCATGTGTCTTATTTGTAATACCGTACCATCTAATGAAGCCATGAAGCCATCAAGATTGCAGAAACACTTCCGTAAAAGACACACTGAGAAGGCTACTTATGGTATTACCCAGTTCCAGAAGATGAAAGAAGCATTTGAAAACCATTGCACACTCCAGTCATTTGCCAAGGAAGCTGAAAATGACCTTGATAGTGGTCTCATAGCTTCTTATAACATTTCCAAAATGATAGCAAAGTGTGGAAATGTCATACGGCAGTGGCTGGGAACGGACCCAAGTGCAAGACACAGACACTGAGGTACTAGGGACAGGACTAGGATACAGGGCAATGGCAAGGACATGGACAGGAAAACCAGGAACCTGGAACAGGACTGGACATAAGAACTAGGAGCCCGGGCTTGGACTCCGAGCCAGAGACTGGACAAGAACCCAGTACCTGGGTCTTGCCTCTGGCTCGGACCCCAGAACTAGGCAAGGACGAGGCTGGAGTCTTAAAGACTTGAAGCAAGGCTTGGCAGGAGGCTGGAGACTTGAGGCGAGGCTTGGCAGGAGGCAGGAGGCTGGAGTCTTCAGGCTTGAGGCTAGGCAGGAGGCAGGAGGCTGCAGTCTTCAGGCTTGAGGCTAGGCAGGAGGCTGGAGTCTTCAGGCTTGAGGCTAGGCAGGCTCCTCCTGGGCAGGGCGCAGTACTCCTGGGCAGGGTGCGGTACTCCTTGGCAGGGCGCAGATCACCACCCGACAGAGGAAAGGGACAGGAAGGGACAGAACCAACCACAGGTAATGGCAAGACGGCCTGCTTACCTGGGCGGAGGCAAGGGACGGGAAGGGAGCTAGATACCGGGTGGCTCCAGGACAAGACTGCAGGTGAGATGAGGCAAGAGTTACCAGCAAGACAAGGCAAGGCTTCTGGCAAAGCAAGGCGAGAGTTACCGGCAAGACAAGGCAGGGCTTCTGACAAAGCAAGGCAAGACGAGAACTTCAGGCGAGGCAAGAGTTACCAGCAAGACAAGGCAGGGCTTCAGGCAAGGACACAGAAGGCAGAGCAAGGGATACAAGGAGTGAGGACAAGAACAATCCAGCAGCCACGCACAGGTCTCTGGAGGTATTTATGCAGCCGGCCCCAATGAGCATCAGCTGCCTCAATTAGAGCTAAACAAGAACAGAAACAGGGTAAACAGGAAAACCTGGAGCAAGGGTCGATGGACCGGACCGTGAACCGGAATACAGACTTCACAGACCAGACCATGACAGGAAAATCTCATGCACTTGGTGAAAGAATAATAAAGCCTGCTGTATCAGGTGCTCACCAGTATTCTCCTCTGAGTAATAATGAGCTTGCCTTATTGACAAAATAAGTGAAGACGTTGAATATCAACTATGCACAAAGCAACAAAAAATAGAATTTGGGATACAACTGGATGAGTCAACTGTGCGAGACAATGAGGCATTGCTAATGGCATATGTACATTTATCAAAATGGAGAAGTTTATGAGGAGATTGTCTTTTGTAAAAAGTTAAAAACAAGTATCAATGGAGAATCAATCTATGAGGAGCTCAAAATGTATACTGAGGATAAAAGTATTCTGATTAGGAACATGATTTCTTATGCAACAGATGGAGCACCGTATATGACAGGTCACCATAGTGGTTTAGTGGCATTTATTTATGAAAAACGAAATACCAAGTCTGTATGCAATCCATTGTAAAATTTATCATCACCTCAGCCAGTGACTTTTTTCAAGTATGACTCTTGGAATATCTGCTATCAACAAAATCCATTAAATAGCAGAATATTTCACCAGTTATAGAAGACAACAATGAAGAGTTTGAATGCTTGTTTCTTCACACTGAAGTGTGTTGATTGTCCAAAGGCTGTTGCTTAAAATGTTTCTTTGATCTTTCTGAGACTGTGGTTGAACTTTTGCTCAAAGTTGACAAGAGCTTGGGAACCAAGATTGAAACTTTACGTGGAGATGTGGCATACCTTGCTGATCTTGGTATGCTTCCCTGGTATCATGGATTCTTGATTACCTGACTGACAGACCACAGTACGTGTGCCTGCAACACTATGTGTCTGACAGAGTGATCAGCAGCACTGGGGCTCCACAGGGGACTCTCTTGTCTCCCTTTCTCTTCACCATTTACACCTCGGACTTCAACTACTGCACAGAGTCTTGTCATCTTCAGAAGTTTTCAGATGACTCTGCCATAGTTGGATGCATCAGCAAGGGAGATGAGGTTGAGTACAGGGCTACTGTAGGAAACTTTGTCACATGGTGTGAGCAGAATTACCTGCAGCTTAATGTGAAAAAGACTAAGGAGCTGGTGGTAGACCTGTGGAGAGCTAAGGTACCGGTGACCCCTGTTTCCATCCAGGGAGTCAGTGTGGACATGGTGGAGGATTACAAATACCTGGGGATATGAATTGACAATAAACTTGACTGGTCTAAGAACACTGTCTACAAGAAGGGTCAGAGCCGTCTCTATTTCCTGAGGAGACTGAGGTCCTTTAACATCTGCCGGACAATGCTGAGGATGTTCTACGAGTCTGTGGTGGCCAGTGCTATCATGTTTGCTGTTGTGTGCTGGGGCAGCCGGCTGAGGGTAGCAGACACCAACAGAATCAACAAACTCATTTGTAAGGCCAGTGATGTTGTGGGGATGGAACTGGACCCTCTCACGGTGGTGTCTGAAAAGAGGATGCTGTCTAAGTTGCATGCCATCTTGGTCAATGTCTCCCATCCACTACATAATGTACTGGTTGGGCACAGGAGTACATTCAGCCAGAGACTCATTCCTCCGAGATGCAGCACTGAGCGTCATAGGAAGTCATTCCTGCCTGGGGCCATCAAACTTTACAACTCCTCCCTTGGAGGGTCAGACACCCTGAGCCGATAGGCTGGTCCTGGACATTTCATATTTTACTGGCATAATTTACATAATACTATTTAACTATTTATTACTATTTTTCTATTACTATTCTATTACTACTTATTATTTCTATGACCATAGAACCATAGAAACTACAGCACAGAAACAGGTCTTTTGGCCCTTCTTGGCTGTGCCGAACCATTTTCTGCCGAGACCCACTGACCTGCACACGGACCATATCCCTCCATACACCTCCCATCCATGTATCTGTCCAATTTATTCTTAAATGTTAAAAAAGAACCCGCATTTACCACCTCGTCTGGCAGCTCATTCCATACTCCCACCACTTTCTGTGTGAAGAAGCCCCCCCTAATGTTCCCTTTAAACTTTTCCCCCCTCACCCTTAACCCATGTCCTCTGGTTTTTTTCTCCCCTTGCCTCAGTGGAAAAAGCCTGCTTGCATTCACTCTATCTATACCCATCATAATTTTATATACCTCTATCAAATCTCCCCTCATTCTTCTACGCTCCAGGGAATAAAGTCCTAACCTATTCAACCTTTCTCTGTAACTGAGTTTCTCTAGTCCCGGCAACATCCTTGTAAACCTTCTCTGCACTCTTTCAACCTTATTTATATCCTTCCTGTAATTTGGTGACCAAAACTGAACACAATACTCCAGATTCGGCCTCACCAATACCTTATACAACCTCATCATAACATTCCAGCTCTTATACTCAATACTTCGATTAATAAAGGCTAATGTACCAAAAGCTCTCTTTACGACCCTACCTACCTGTGACGACACTTTTAGGGAATTTTGTATCTGTATTCCCAGATCCCTCTGTTCCACTGCACTCCTCAGTGCCTCAGCATTAACCCTATATGTTCTACGTTGGTTTGTCCTTCCAACGTGCAATACCTCACACTTGTCAGTATTAAACTCCATCTGCCATTTTTCAGCCCATTTTTCCATCTGGTCCAAGTCCCTCTGCAGGCTCTGAAAACCTTCCTCACTGTCTACTACACCGCCAATCTTTGTATCATCAGCAAACTTGCTGATCCAATTTACCACACTATCATCCAGATCATTGATATAGATCACAAATAACAATGGACCCAGCACTGATCCCTGTGGCACACCACTAGTCACAGGCCTCCACTCAGAGAAGCAATTCTCTACCACCACTCTCTGGCTTCTTCCATCGAACCAATGTCTAATCCAATATACCACCTCTCCATGTATACCTTGCAACTGAATTTTCCTAACTAATCTCCCATGCGGGACCTTGTCAAAGGCCTTACTGAAGTCCATGTAGACAATATCCACTGCCTTTCCTTCATCCACTTTCCTGGTAACCTCCTCGAAAAACTCCAATAGATGGGTCAGACATGACCTACCACGCACAAAGCCATGTTGACTCTCCCTAATAAGTCCCTGTCTATCCAAATGCTTGTAGATTCTGTCTCTTAGTACTTCCTCCAATAACTTACCTACTACCGACGTTAAACTTACCGCCTATAATTTCCCAGATTACCTTTCGATCCTTTTTTAAACAATGGAAAAACATGAGCCACTCTCTAATCCTCCGGCACCTCACCCGTAGACAGCGACATTTTAAATATTTCTGCCAGGGCCCCCGCAATCTCAACACTAGTCTCCTTCAAGGTCCGAGGGAACACTCTGTCAGGTCCCGGGGATTTATCCACTTTAATTTTCCTCAAGACAGCAGCACCTCCTCCTCTTCAATCTGTACAGTTTCCATGGTCTCACTACTTGATTCCCTCAATTCCATAGATTCCATGCCAGCTTCCTTAGTAAATACAGATGCAAAAAACCTATTTAAGATCTCCCCCATTTCCTTTGGTTCCACACAAAGCCGACCACTCTGATCTTCAAGAGGACCAATTTTATCCCTTACTATGACTATTACTATTTACTATTTACTAATAGTAGTATTACTATTACTATTTCTATTACTATTTATTATTTATGGTGCAACTGTAACAAAAACCAATTTCCCCCCGGGATCAATAAAGTATGACTATGACTATGAGATGACTATCTGTATAACAAAATTAACATTCTAAATCTGGAACTGCAAGGTGAGAATTTCAATTTAATTCCAGCAAATAGTGCAATGTCTACTTTTATTGGAAAATTGGAATAATATGAGCAAAACATTGGGAGAAGAATGTTCTCACAGGTTCCCTGCATGGAAGGTTTGGCACTCCCTTTCATAGACAATGATTTGCAAGAGAACTGCTTGCACCTGCAGTCACTGAAAAAAGGTTTTCAGAATCAATTCAAGGATTTGAATGACGTGGAAATTCTTTGCAAGATGGAAGAACAGGAAGAGAGTTTGCAAGAGGAGATTATCAAAATTCAAAATGATGAAGAATCAAAAATACTTTTCAAAACTGTCAGCTTTAGTGGTATGTGGCTACATTGTCATAGGAAATTTCCTGGCCTTTGGAGAAGAGCTAAACTGCTCTTCATTGCATTTCCATCCTCCTACTTTGTTGAAAGAGGCTTCAGTGCAGTGAACCACATATTCACAAAAAACAGAATTTGCTTAGGCATTGTTATGTATAGGGACTTAAGGCTTTTGCTGTCATAACTTGAACCGAACTAGATATTTCAACTCTTGCTAAAACCATCAAGCTGGAGGATCACATAGATATTGAAGTTGCTGTACTGTGTAAGTGTAACACACAATAATGTTCCACTGCTGAGGTAATGGTTTCTCTGTAGCAGCAATGTTTGGGTTATGACTAGAGATAACGGGGTATGCTAAACAACGAGCAGGATGTTGTTTTTTCTTGGGGTCTGGGAACCGGGAATTCACGGTCTTTCGCTGGGGGGAGATGGGGGGAGATGAGGAGAGAAGACGCGAATGGAGAGAGTTGATAGACCTTGGACGGAGTGGGTTGGAGTGAGGGTCCGAAGGTCAGCAACAATCGGAGGAGGTTGATGGTAGAGGAAAGGCCTTATCAGTGAGCTCCAACGTTGAACATTAGACTGTTTCATGAGAATGGGCCCGTTCTTTTTTGTTATCTTTACTAATCATATAGTCAAATTAAGGATTATAAAGCTCAATCGTTTAATTGTATATTGTGTACTGTTTGTTATTTCGTGGTACTGATTTGTAACAGAGGACACATTGCGCAGCATCCACCCAAACGAGATTTCTTAAGTTTGGCCAGGCTGGAGGCCTATCATCCCCTGTATTAAGCCGCTAGCCGAAGCGAGAGTTACAATTGTGGGGGCTATGTTCAGGATTGATTCTGTTGGATGCTGTGTGATTACCCTGCGGTTGAATTGTTAATTTGCCTGTTACATGCTGTTAAATTTGCAATTGCTGGGCGGGGTTTGATAAAATGGCTGGTACAGCTCTTGTTTTAATGCATACCAGTGCTGACGTAGCAGGAGCTGGGGGTGGAGATTTCAAAGACAGGGTTCTATCATTTCTGAGAAGTGAGGGGAAGGAGTGGTCAGATTTGCAATGTCTAATTAGTCCATGTCCCTCAGTGAAGTGAGAATTCTGAGGTAGTAGTCGCCCTTACCTATCTGGCGAAGAAATGGGAAAATCGGGTTCAAAGTCCCTGCTATGACAGGCTCCGCCTATTCTCTGGAATTATGCCCACCACCGGGCAAAGAGGAGTATGAGACTTGAATGGAGAAGACCTCTCAGTTGTTAGGTGAGTGGCAGTGCTCTGATGATGTAAGGCTGAAAGTTTGCATGGGCAGGCCGCTGATGTTGTGAGAGCTGTCAGGTTGAAGTCTCCCGTAGCGACAGCTGTCAGCTACATGCAAGCACTGGACAATGCTTTTGGCCCGACAGGAAGCTCAATGGAGCTCACAGTGGGGTTTCAGAACATGCGTCAGGAGAAGGGGGAGAAGCTTTCTGCTTTTATTTTTCAGCTAGAGAGGCAGGTAAATTGCTCGTGGCGCAGAGGGGTCATTCAGGCGACTGAGGTGGATCAGTTAAGAATGGACCAGAGAGCCAGTGGAGCCCAGTCCCATGACCTGATTGTTTGGGGTCTCCGACAGTCTCGTAAGACAAGCCCCCCTCCAACTTTCGCTGAGCTGATCAGAGCGATACGGGAAGAAGAGAACACATCGGAGGCGTGGGAGGACTCAGTCAGCAGGGTACAGTTCTCGGTAGTAGTCCCCTGCGGTGAAGTGACCATGGATAGCCTACCCCAGGGAGCAGTAGAGGAGATTATGGCAGAGTTGAGAACGGAGATATGTCGGCTGTTACCGGCGGGTGTGACCCTCCCCCATATGATGGAGCTGATGGGTGGGGGGGAGCGGATCTCCCAAGGGGACGAACAATGCGGAGGGCTGCTGGCAGCAGGTGTCACGCCAGAAGGACAGTGAGCCCCTGGGCACCTTAGCAGAGAGAGTCGTTGCGAAAACTTAGAGGAGACCCAATGAGGGAGCGGCCTGGTGTCTGGGGGAACACGTTCCCAGCAACGTACCAAGGACCCCTCAAACGCGAAAGGCCGTACTCCTGAAGGCTTCATGGGACCACGCTCCAGTGTGTCACTACGGATAGTGGGTATTTATGCTAAAGCCATACTCGACACCGGGTTGCAGGTCACGTGGTGGGACTGTTCGTTTTACAACTGGTATCTAAAGCATTTACCATGACCCCATTCAGGGCACTGGAGATCTGAGGGCTTAGTGCTGGTGATTATCCATACGACAGTTTTTTATCAGTGAGGTTGGAGTTCTCGGACGCCAATGTGGGAGTGTCTGAGGTTCTTGATACATTGGTGCTGGTTTAACAGGACCCTGTTGAGAAGGGAGACGTTTCAGTTCTGGTGGGGCCCAACATCCCTCTTGTCAGGAGGCTCATAGAGGCCTGCAAGAGAAGGCTGACGAGAGCTTTCTGGGAACATTGTCCGTGCACCCAGGGTTTCGAGCTGCTTTTGAGGAAGTGCATGGCTGTGTCAGACCAGATACTGAATTTAGACGAGGGACTGTGTGGTTCACCCAGTCAAATCCAATGGTAGTACGGCCCAGGGAAGTAGCGAGAGTGATGGGGACACCCAAATTTCCCAGAGTGCCTGAGGGCGAAGCCCTCTTAGTGGACACTCCAGAAGACCACAAATGGGAGTCGGGATTTCCTGCTGGGGTACTAGTGAGGCCCGAATTGCAAAAGCCCTCGGTTGTACAGGCAAGCAGGATGGCAGTGATAGTCAGGAACACTACGCTGAGGGAGATCACCTTCAAGCGGGGGATGCCCCTGGCACATTTTTTCCCGGTGACGGTAATGTCTAGTGTCTCTGTGAGACAAGCCGGGGAGAAACTATTGGAAAAGGGGGGAAAGTTGACCGCTGAGTCATTCAACTTTGGGAACTCCCCGGTTCCTGCGGGTTGGAAGAGGAGGTTGGTAGAGAAGATGTTGAAGCTGGAAGATGTCTTTTCCACTGACAAGTTTGATGTGGGTTGTTCCAAGAGCACGGGTCACACTATCCAGGTGACTGAGGATACCCTGTTCAGAGAAAGGCCGTGCCGACTTTCTCCCTGCAGAGGTGGAGGACGATCGGCAGCATTTGTGTAACTTGAAGGAAGCTGGGATCATCACCGAGTCCTGAAGCCCCTATGCGTCCCCAATAGTAGTGGCCCGAAAGAAAAATGAGAAGGTACAGATGTGTGTGGACTATAGGACTCTGAACAGGCACACCATCCCTGACCAGTATACTGTCCCAGGGATTGAAGATGCGCTGGCCTGTCTGAGTGGTGTAAAGTGGTTCAGTGTGCTGGACTTGAGGAGTGGCTATTACCAGATCTCCATGAGTGAGGTTGACAAAGAAAAAAAGGCATTTATATGTCCCCTGGGATTTTTCCAGTTCTAAAGGATGCCCCAGGGCATCTCAGGAGCTCCTGCAACCTTCCAGTGGGTCATGGAGAAGACGGTGGGGGATATGAACTTGCTTGAGGTATTGGTATATCTGGATGACCTCCTAGTATTTGGATCAACTTTGGAAGGACATGAAGTGAGGCTGCTGAAGGTGCTGGCCTGCCTGAAAGCTGAAGGGTTAAAGCTTTCCCTGGACAAGTGCCAGTTCTGCCAGACATCTGTTAGCTATGTTGGGCACATAGTCTTATGAGATGGAGTTCTTACAGATCCAACTAAGATAGAGGTTGTCATCACTTGATCAAGACCCCAGACTGTGAGCACTCTGCGCTCGTTCCTCGGGTTTTGTGGTCACCTGTTGAATCAGTTTCTGTGCAGTTACCCTCCCTTGGGAAAGAAAGGGAGGGGGAGAAAGGACAGGAAGGTGGAGAGTATCTTAGCCCATCGGAGCCTTTTAGACTGAGGTGGGATGCAAAATATGAAGAGGCCTTTCTGTCGCTGAAGGAGCTGCTGACCCAGGCACCGATGCTGGCTTTTGCGGACACCCGATTACTTTATGTACTGCACACGGATGCCAGCCAAAAGGGCTTTGGGGGCATTCTATATCAGGATCGGGGCACCGGATTGAGGCCTGTTGCATGTCAGCCAGAGTCTGGCGCCCTCTGAGAAAAACTATTCCATGCACAAGTTGGAATTTCTGGCGTTGAAATGGGCAGTGGCGGAGAAACTGAGAGACTACCTCTACGGGACCAAGTTTGAGGTGAGGACAGACAAAAATCGCTTAACTTATGTCCTGACCTTGGTGAAACTGGATGCTACAGGCCATCGGTGGTTGGCAGCATTGTCTGCCTATGATTTCAGCCTGAAGTACCGGCCGGGAAGCAGGAACATTGATGCTGATGCTTTGTCCCGACGGGCGCATGAGAGACTAGTCAAGGACGGGGAGTGGGAGAGTGTACTTATCCCAGGGGTGAAGGCCCTGTGTCAGTTTTCCATCACTGCGAAGACAGAGGGAAAGGAGGGACAGGATCAAGCGGTGGATCAATTGGGGACTTCTGATGATGCCATTCCCCAAGTTTACTGTAACCTGATTGCTCTGAAGACAAATCAGCTGCCAGAATTGAGTTCTGGGGAAGTGGCAGCTGCTGAGCGAGATGATCCGGGCATTGGCACTATTTGGTCAGCGGTCGGAAAGGGAGACGATCTTACACCGGGTCACATCACCCCCAGACCAACCTCGGTGTTGTCAGCTGGTTCTGCCCCGAGAAGTATCAGAGGATTACGTTGAAAACACTCTTTTTTAGATTATGAGGACATGCAGTCCTCTTTTATTGTCATTTAGTAATGCATGCATTAAGAAATGATACAATGTTCCTCCAGAATGATATCACAGAAACACAAGACAAATCAAGACTGAAAAACTGACAAAAACCAGATAATTATAACATATAGTTACAACAGTGCAGAGCAATACCGTAATTTGATAAAGAACAGAGCATGGGCACGGTAAAAAAAGTCTCAAAGTCTCTCAAAAGTCCCATCATCTCACGCAGGCAGTAGAAGGAAGAAAAAAAACTCTTCCTGCCATGAACCTCCAGCGCCGCAAACTTGCTGATGCAGCACCCTGGAAGCACCCGACCACAGCCGACTTTTGAGTCCGTCCGAAAACTTCGAACCTCCGACCAGCCCTCCAACACCGAGCGCCAAGCACCATGTCTGCCAAGCGCTTCAACCCCGGCCTCAGCAACAGGCAATAGGCAAAGCCAAGGATTTGGGGCCTTCCTCTCCGGAGATTCTCGATCGCACAGTAGCAGCAGCAGCAAAGCAGGCATTTCAGAAGTTACTCCAGATGTTCCTCCGTGCTTCTCACGTCTGTCTCCATCAAATCAGGATTGTGCACGGCCCCTACTTAACAAATACGATATCATTTCAGAGTGGCCGCGCGCGCTGTGTCATGCCGCCATCTTCTCCTCCCCTCCTTTTGATGGTTCTAGTCATTTGGGGGTTGTAAAGACCTATGGATTGCTCAGAGACCGGTTTTAATGGCCCCGGATGAAATTGGAGGTCGAGGAATACTGCAAGTTGTGCATTTGATGCATATGGTGGAAGACACTGCCTCCGTGGGCAGTTCCCTTGTCCCACTTGCAGAGTGTGGGGCCTCTGGTCCTGGTGTGTATGGATTTCCTGTCAATACAACCCGATGGCAGCAACACAGAAAATATCTTAGTCATCACAGACCACTACACCGGATATGCTCAGACTTTTCCTACCAAGGACTAGAGGGCATCTACAGTGGCAAAGGTGTTATGGGAGAAGTATTTCATTTATTATGGCCTTCCCAGGTGAATACATAGCGATCAGGGATGAGATTTCGAGAGCAGACTCATCCATGAGTTACTGGGCACGCTTGGAGTCGAGAAGTTGAGGACGACACCCTATCACCCGCAGGGTGATGCCCAGCCAGAGAGCTTTAATCGGACCGTACTAGACATGCTCGGGACCCTGTAGGTCAGCAAGAAGAGCAGATGGAGTCAATATATTGGGCATCTGGTTCACACTTATAATTGTACACGAAATGAAGCTACTGGGTACTCACCATATTATCTGATGTTTGGGCGCGAAGCGAGGTTGCTCATTGACCTTTGTTTTGGAACTGACAAGAGTGACTTATCCCTGAAGACTTATCTGAAGTATGTGTCTGATATGAGAAGGGAGCTGAAAAGGGCATAGGAATTAGCTAGGTTGCGGCTGCCAAGCAGAATTAAGGAAATAAGAGAAGGTATGATCAAAAGGTGAGGTTCTCCCAACTCCAGCCGGGATACCAGGTCCTCATAAGGAATTTGGGGCTACCTGGAAAGCATAAGTTAGCTGACCGCAGCTACACCTGATGTGATGGAGAGTCAGGTGCCAAATCTACCAGTTTTCCGGGTGAAACCAAAGGAGGGGAATGGTCCTGTCAAGATTCTCCATCGGAACCATCTGCTGCCCCTGGGACAAGAGGTGCAGGTTGACCCAGAGCCCGACTTGGAGCCAACATCTAGTAAGAAGACTCTACGGATACGCGGGGTGACTGCAGGGGTAACAAGCGATATTATGCTGGCCCCCACCCCTAAGAGGGATACTAATTTGGAGGATGAGGTCCTGGATGTGTGGTATATGCCGCCTTTCGCTAACTCCCCATTGACTGAGGAAGAGACTCCCAGCCTTTCTCCCGCTGAGTCAGGTGAAATTGGAGGGCTATCTGTGGACAACCTGGGTTGCAGCGGGACCCTGCAGGGGAGGAAGCGGGGCTTGGCCACGGGACAAAGGGGTCCAAGTTGCAGGTGGACACCAGTGATAGGTCAGGGGAGGCCTTGCCAGGTAGACCGGAAGTGTCCCCAGTAGCGTCTGAACCTGAAGAGTTAGGTGAGGGGGTGTGGAGATACCAGAGAATTCGGAGATCTCTGAATAGGCTGGTTTACGTAGCACCAGGGGGACTACCGGTTTGGGAAGCTATGTCACTGCCTTTTACACCTGGATTAGGCTTTGTGCTTTGCAGGAAGGGTTGGCAAATTATCTCAACATCATGAGGACATGACTAAATTTGGGAGGAGCGGGGGGGGGAGAGTGTAACATGCTGTAATTTTCCACTGCTGAGGTAACGGTTTCTCCGTAACTGCAACGTTTGCAATGTTTGTCTTATGACTGGAGATAACGGGGCATGCTAGCCAATGAGCCGGATGTTGTTCTTTCTTGGTGTCTGGGAGCTGGGAATTCACAGTATTTTGTCAGGGCGAGGTGAGGAAAGAAGACGTGAATGGAGAGAGTTGGTAGACCTCGGACGGAGTGGACTTGGAACGAGGGTCCGAAGGTCAGTGACGATCAGAGGAGGTCAATGGTGGACGAACGGCCTTATCACTGGGGTCCAATACTGTTTCATGAGACTGGGCCCTTTTTCATTTTTTGTTTTCTTTACTAACCATATAGTCAAATTAAGAATTATAAAGCTCAATCGTTTAATTGCACATTGTGTATTGTTTGTTATTTTGTGATACTGATTTATAACAGGGGACACATCAGGTAGCATCCACCCAAACGAGATTTCTTAAGTTTGGCTGGGCTGGGGGCAATCATCCCCTAGATCAGGGGTCCCCAACCTTTTTTGCACCGCAGACTGGCCGACGGGCGAGGGGGAGTGTTCAAGATCAACAGTGCGTGACAGGGAATGAGAAAAGGTGCAGCTGACTCATATCATTTCATATCGCCAAATCATATTGTTTCCTCGCAGCCTGGTAGCACATGCTTGGGGTTGGGGACCACTATTAAGCCGCTAGCTGAAGCAATAATTACATAAGCTAGATGTAAAGATAAATAAAAAATTTAAAGCTGAAACATTTTTCTCATGTTAGCATATGGTAGACATGTTTTTACACTATGGGGGTGCTGGAAAGTATATTGAGCCTAAGAGGAGCATTGGCAAGTATGAAGTTGCTTTAGGGAGGAGTTGGGCTAAAAAAGGTTGGGAAACACTGGGTGAGATTGATCTTAGAGAAGGTTAAAAGGTCGGCACAGTACCATGGGCCAAAAGTCATTTACTGTGCTGTGATGCTCCTGGTTCCATGTTCTATTCCTGATCAGGCCTTGATAATAGAAGTGATGCTCCCACATCCATTTTCCCCTTCAAATCTAGAAGTTTGTCCTGACAATCAGCTGGGGGCGGGTGGTTGTTGAATTAGAGGAATTGACGTAAAGTTTGACAATATAAAATTACTTTGCACAGTTCTTGTGGGCTTCTGACAGAGTTTGCATTCAGACAGAGAGCCTCATATAACCAGTCAATACAAATCTGCATCAAATGATGTGGCTCAGGTTCAGTGAGGTGCTGGAATTTGCCTTAAACATTGTGTTGTGCTAGGTATTTAGTTCCAGATATTTTTCAAGGAGAATGTCTTTATTTCATTACACAAAGTTGCTTCATTTCCATAGAAATATGTCTGCATATTCCTCTCATGCAAATTCAGGGATAGATTTGCATATTTACAGTCAATACTTTTTTAAATGGGATGAGGAACCTGAATTTTTATGAAACCATCACAGTAGATTTGCATTTCCACTCAAAGCATGCCTAACGGTTTTGCTGCGATTGGGCTTCCATACTACCCTTCCTCCATACAGCCTTTGTGTAGGACACATCTACTCCGGGGCCTTAGAATGTCTCAGTGAATTTATCAAATAGATGATCTCTAGGCTGTAGGCAGACCATAATATATGAGATGCTCTCAAGATTGCTGTAGCTGACCAGTAAAATCATGCCCACCCTGCTCATGGACTGTTTGTCCCACTCCCATCAGGGAGGAGGCTACGTAACAGCCACACAAGGAACACCAGATTCAGAAACAGTTACTTTCCCCAAACAGTAGGGCTGATCAAGACCCCCAGCCACTAACCCACCCCCTCCATTTCTCCAACCACCACTACTTTATCATTTCTTGTCAGAGTCACCTTATGTACAGGTACCTCTTTACCTAGCATCACTTTATGGACATTCAATCAGCCTATGTATATAAGCTATCTTATGTATTTATATTTATTGTGTTTTTTTTATTATCATTGTGTTCTTTATCTTGCTCTGGTTTTTTTGTGCTGCATCAGATCCAGAGTAACAATTATTTCATTTTCCGTTACACATGACATTCAGCAATCTTGAATCTTGGCACAGGTGTGGCTCCGTCCCCACTCCTCCAGCTTGGGAATCACCCAAGCTCTCTCCACATTCATCTAGGGATCCAAGATGGAGCAGGTCAGGCAGGTCACAATGCACGTCTCTGAACAGTAGGGACAAAAAACATACCCAAGTTTGCCCTCACTCTAATGACCATCTTCATGTGTGGTTGCATCAGGCTGTGTGTAGAACCTAAGTTTATGTTACCAAGCACCATTGAACCTAAGTTATAGTTACCAAGCACCATTGGGTACTATTGTGTTATCTCATCCCGCTATTGCAAAGGATGGGTCTTCTGAAGGACAGTTTAGGTTTAGTGAGTTGTGGACACGTTATGTTGGCACTGGAAGCATGCGACACTTGCAGGTTGACCTCAGCACAATCCTTAATGATTTGATTTGATGCAAGCATGGTAGCATAGTGGTCAGCACAATGCTTTACAGTACAGGTAACCTGGGTTCAATTTCTGCTGCTGTCTGTAAGGGGTTTGTACATTCTCTCCATGACTATGTGGTTTTCCTCCGGGTGCTCCGGTTTCCTCCCAAAGTCCAAAGACTTTTTTAGTAGGTCATTGTAAAATGTCCTGTCACTTGGCTCGGATTAAATTGGAAGATTGTTGGGAAACACAGCTCAAAGAGCCTGTTCTGTGCTGTATCTATATAAATAAACAACTTACTTCACTGTATGTTTTGATGTATATGTGACAAATAAAGCTCATCTCTTTATTTTCTCTTTGGGGATGGAAGAAGTCTAACAGTGGGAGATGAGCTAGCCACCTCTATATTACAATGGGCTGGTTGGTTAACAATCCAAGTCTTTTAAGCTCCAACTTTCACCAAGAAAAATGACCCGCTGACAACAAATTGCGGGCTGGAGCTGCATTTGGCTTTAAGAGAAGCTTAATTAAAATTCAGCTCAATGCCTGTGAATGAGTCACCCTAATCCGGGTTTCAAGTATAATGTAACGTCCTAATCCTCTAAACTGTATTTTACACTTCCTTCTTAAATTCAATGCTTTAATAGATACATAACTTTGCAAAGGACTGCAGGACAAGACATGTTACAGTGAATCACTTCTGGAACACAGATGAGAAACTTTCTGTGTGGAACATATGGGGAAGAAAACTCTGTCCTCCCACTCAGCATTACAGTGCAGGGCTGCTTTAAACTGGTGCCTGATGTGGTGTGGTAAAAGGTGCTCGCTCTATATTCCAGTGATTACAATCCACTAAAAATCAACCTTTACATATATAATGCACAGACAGATAACTACTTTACTGGCTGAAAAGTTGTTCAATCTGTTGATAAACAAGTAATCAGCTACACACATCAAAGTTGCTGGTGAACGCAGCAGGCCAGGCAGCATCTGTAGGAAGAGGTGCAGTCGACGTTTCAGGCCGAAATCAGCTAAGGCTTTTCTTTGTAGTAAAGGAGAATAAGAGGTGATTTGATAGAGGTGTATAAGGGATGTATGGGGAGTCCAGGGAGGGGTAGCACCTCTGGTAAAGGGGCTTGTCGTGCCCATTTTGGGGCAGCTTACTCACCTTTGGTTCCCACTGGACTCTCAGCTCTCACCTGTGATTCCAAGTAGCCATTTGCATGCGACCGTGGCCATACCCTGGTACACAGCTTCGACAGGTGTGCTAAACCAAGCGAGGGTAGCCGGCAGCCTCATACCCCAGTGAAATAGTGACATGCCTGTCCCAGCATGCAAAGTCATCTCTGGCAGACTGGGTGGATGATATCTACAGTGAGATGCAATGGCCATGAAAGTGATTCTGCAATGCTTCATGGAGGACAAAGGGCATGACAAGGTACAAGAAATGTCATCCACTGCCACCAAGGAAGACCCCAGATTGTGATGCTTGTCTGTACTACTGGACCTGTTCTTCCAAGATCGAGAGAACGGAACTGCCCCAGTGCAATGGCTTTTACACTTTAAATACTCTCCTGCACAGGTTTCCTGTCGTCGGATACTAGGGAGAACCAGCATGAGACGGTAAAAGATGTAGAACAGCCAAGGTGGAAATGGCTAATACAAAGTAGTATCATTTTAAGTTGATTGAGGAAAGTATAAGGGGAATGTCAAAGGTTAGTTCTTCACACAGGGAGTGGAGTGTGTGTGTGTGTGTGTGTGTGTGTGTGTGTGTGTGTGTGTATGTGTGTGAGATGGTGGTGATGATAAAGTTCGATACATTAGGGATATTAAAGTGACTTTTCGATTGGCACATGGATGATAGAGAAATGAAGGCTATGAGGGACAGAAAAGATAGATCAATCTTAGAGTTAGGTAAGATGCCAACACAGCCTCTAGGGCTGAAGGGCTTGTACCGTGCTGTCCTGTTCTATATTCTAGTTCTAGTTCTATTTTCAGAGTTGATGGCAAGAATTGTATTTAGAACACAGAATGTAGAACAGTACAGTGCAGGAACAAACTTTTCCATTCACACTGTTTGTGCCAAACATGATGTCAAATTAAACTAGATGTCTTCTATTTGTACATTATCCATATTCCTCCATCCCTGCATATTCGTGTCTTTAATTAACAGTCTCTTAAATACCACTGTTGTATCTGCTTCCATTAGTCCCTCCAGAAGCCTGCATCAGGCACCTACCACTCTGTGTAAAATACTTGCCTTGCATATCCCATCTAAAATTCCAAACCCTCCCCGCCCTGCCCCCGCCTCACATTAAACGCATGTCCTCTCTCTCCTTCATACACTCTAATCCAGGCAGCAACATGATTAACTTCTTCTGCCCTCTTTCCAAACACTCTGCATCTTTCCTGTAATGGGGAGACCAGAACTGTGCACAATACTGAAAGTACAACGTAACCAACTGCAACAAGACTTACTTTCTTTTCCTTACCCTTATCAATAAAGCCAACCATGCCACCTTCTTTACCTCCCTGTCTACTTGCTTGGGCACTTTTGGGCATAAATGGATTAGGACACGAAGATTTCTCTGTACATCTGTATTTCTATATTTTCAGTGTGGGAGGAGAACAGTGTAGAGATGTCCAATGGGGAATTGCATTGCAATCTTATAGAAACCATGGCAAAGGCCTATTAACTGCCCATGACAAGGTACTGTATTATTAAATAACTGCAAAAACCTTCTGGTTTTGGGAGGGTTTTGATTCACTGGTGATAAAGTGAGTTGAGATATGTGGCCATATGGAAGATGCTATCTGGCCTGGAAGGGGCATTGGGGTGATGGAATTCCCATACCAATGTTTCACACCTTTCATAGAAATAGACAATCAGAGATGTTCATTATAATTTCTTTATTTTTGTAACTTACAATGATTTTATGTATTTCCACTGTTCTGCTGCCACAAGATGATGAATTCATGTCATCTAGGTCAATGATAATAATTCTGATTATTCTGATTCTCATCCTTGCTGACTCAGGCCAGCTTCTCTATCCAACATTTTTGCTTCTCCAGACCACACACTGAAAATGAAGGCACAATAGATCACAGATACTGGAATCTGGAGTTTAAAAAAAACCAGTGGAGGGAAATTGGGAGTTAATGGTTTGGATCAAACGGGAGGTGGAAACTGTATTAGAGAGAAATATAGTGGTGCGGAGAAATGGGACAGGAGAGCAGTTGAGGCCAGCAATGGTCCACTCTCCACTTGCCTGAATAAGTGCAGCCCCAATAACACTCAGGATCCTGACACCATACAGCACGTGCAGCCTTCTAGATGAGCCTGCCATCCACAATCATTCACACACCCCACCACCTACACACGGAAGCATAGATTGCACCATCTACAGGATGCGTCACAGCAACTCATCAAGGCACCTTAGGCAACACCTTCCAACCCAACAACCTCTACCAGGTAGATCAAAAAGTAAATAAATATTTGCTGCAGCACCCACAAAACACATTCATCGTGTGGATAGTCAGAGGCTTTTCCCCAGGGCTGAAATAGTTAGCATGAGAGGGCATAGTTTTAAGGTGCTGGGGAGTAGGTACAGAGGAGATATCAGGGGTAAGTTTTTTTCGCAAAGACTGGTGAGTGCGTGGAATGGGCTGCCGGCGGCGGTAGTGGAGGTGGGGAAACAATAGGGTCTTTTAAGAGACTCCTGGATGGCTACATGGAGCTTAGAAAAATAGAAGGCTATGGGTAAAGCCTAGGTAGTTCTAAGGTAGAGACATGTTCGGCACAGCTTTGTGGGCCGAAGGGCCTGTATTGTGCCATATATTTTCTAAAACGCTGGAGGAACTCAACAGGTCAAGCAGCATCTATGGAAATGAATAAACAGTCGGCGTTTTGGGCCGAGGCTCTTCTTCAAAACCGAGAACGAAGGGGGGTGGATCCAGATTAAAAGGTGGGGGCAAGGAAAGAAGGCTAGCAGAAAGGCAATAAATAAAGCCAAGTGGGTGGGAAAGGTCAAGGACTGGAGAAAACAAATCTGATAAGAAAGGAGAGTTGACCATATGAGAAAGGGAAGGAGGAAGGGACTCGGGGGAAGTAATAGATAGGAGAGAAGATATGAAATAGTCAGAGTGGGCAATGGAGGAAGAGGGCAGTTGGGGGAAATTTGTTTACCGGAAGGAGAAATTAATATTCATGCTATCCAGGTGGAATATAAGATGTTGTTCCTCCACCCTATGGGAGCCTCATCTAAGCACAAGAGGAGGTCCTAGAACACCATGTCGGAAAGAGAATGAGAAATAGAATTAAAACGTTTGGCCACCGGGAAGTCCCACTTGTGGCAGATGGAGCAGAGGTGCTTGAAGGAGCAGTCCCCCAGCTTGCGTTGGGTCTCAAAAATGTAGAGGAGGCCGCATCTAGAACATCATCAGTCCTGTGACGGGTCTCGGCCTGAAACATTCATTTCTATAGATGCTGCCAGGCCTGCTGAGTTCCTCCATTATTTTGTGTATGTTGCTTGGATTTTCAGCATCTGCAAACTTTCTCTTATCCACATCAGGTGCACTGACCACAATTGATGGCCCCAGCCAATTCACAGGTGAAGTGTGGCCTCACTGGAAGGACTGTTTGGGCCCTGTATGGAGGTGAGAGAGGATAAGTATGGTCAGGTGTAGTACTTAAGGCTGATTTATACTTTTGCGTAGCCCTACGCCGTAGCGAGCAGGCGTAGTTGTGTCTGCGTCACTCTGCAATTCACCGCCAAAACGCTAGTTGGTGGTGGGGTTATTTTGTCACTGTGTTGAGTTTCTTTGTGAGAGACATGGACTAGGAAATGCATTTCAAATATTTTCGGATGTCAGCAGGTAGATTTGACGATTTGGTTCATTGTCTCCAACCACTTATTTCGTATCAGTGTACAGACATGGCGGAGAAAAGCAACCGGAAATGCGATGCTACCAAGCGGACCAATCACAGTTGCTGCGGTCTGCATTGCCGCGACGAGTCAGTTACATTTTTGGGGAGGTGCACGTCACCCTACGGCGTACATTTGATGCACAAGTATAAATCAGCCTTTAGGTTGCTTGCAGGGATATGTGCCAGCAGAGAGATTAGTGGGGAAACAGGATTGGACAAAGGAATTGTGCAAGAAGTGATCCCTGTGGAAAGCGGTGGGGGTTGGTAAAGATATGTTTAGTGGTAGGTAGCTTTTCCAGTTGTCACCTAATAAAAATGCAAAAACTACAATTCGCAGCAGAGTTGCCCATTTGGAAAAATTACTATAACATTCTTCCCATTTTTACATCTTCTCACTTCTTTCCATCACAAAAGGTCCTCAACCCATAGGCCATGCTCTTTTCTCACTGCTGCCATCAGGTAGAAGGTACAGCAGGACTCGTACCACCAGGTTCAAGACCAGTCACTACCCCTCAATCATCAGGCTTTTGAACAAAGGAAATAACTACGTGCATGCTTTTTCTGGTGTTCTGGTGTTCCCACACCGATGATCTCTCTTGAAGGACTGTGCTATATTGTTATTTCATGTTTGTTATTTATTGCTATTTATTTATATTTGCATTTATGCAATTTGTTGTCCATTGATCTTGTTTACAGTTGCTGTTCTATAGATTTGCTAAGTATGGCTGCAGGAAAAAATCTTAGGATTGTATGTGGCGTCTCATATAAGTACTCGGATATTACATTTTACAGTGAAATCTGAACTTTTCCTTTGTTTTCCAAAGTCTGAAGAGCAGTAAGTTAACACTGGGTGCATTAGTTTGCTGAACTGCATACTCCATAAGGAGAATTACCTTCTCCTGGCTTACATGGAATAATGAAACTGACTGTGGCTAAGATAAGGGAGTGCCCAAAGAATGTTTGCACAGTTATTAAGTCATTGGCTTTTGTTTCACATTACATGGATTCAGAGCTATGTAAGATCTATCTGCTATACGTAGCCATGAACTGATAAATTGCAGCATGTTATAACCTGTGTCAAACTATACAGAAGTTAAGAATGAAGCAATAAGGAGTGGGTTATTGGGAGAGGCAAGCTACACATGCACTGCCTGTGAGAATGGTGGTGACAGAAACTTCCACCACCAAGAGGAGTATCTGATGCCCTTCAGAGTTCAAGGTTTGAAGTTCAGTTCCGCCGCCATCTGTAAGCAGTTTGTAATTTCTCTCCATAAACTACGTGCACTTTCTCCAGGTGCTCTGGGCTCTGCCGTACCGGTAATAGGTTACGTAGCCATTGTAAATTGTCCTGTTAAATAGGTGGACTATTGGGTTGGAAGGCCAGTAGTGTACTGTAATGTGAAATAAATAGATAGACAGATAAATAAGAAGGAATGGACTCCACAGCACTTTTTGCCTGCTTAGATATCAAGAGTGGAATGGTGCATTCAAAGTTCAAAATTACTCCAAGTTACAATAGCAAACAGATAAAAATCTAAATGTGGTGGCATGGTAGTGTAGCAGTTAGCATGATGTTTTACCCGAATTCAATTCCCATTGCTGCCTGTAAGAAGGTAATGCGTTCTCCCCGTGACTGCGTTGATTTCCTCCAGATGCTCTGGTTTCCTCCCACAGTCCAAAGATGTACCGGTTGGTAAGTTAATTGGTCATTGTAAATTACCCCGTGACTAGGCTAGGATTAAATTGGGATTGCTGGGCAGCGTGGCTCAAAGGGTCAGAAGGGCCTATTCTGCATAGTATCTCAATAAATAAACAAGTAGTTCAAAAAGAGAATATAGGTTAAGGTGGCATTTATGGTCTGTTCTGAAATCTGATGGCAGATAGGATGAAGCTGTTCCTAAAACTTTGAGTATGTGTCTTCAGGTTTGTGTACCTCTTCCCTGAAGATAGTGATGAGAAGTGGGCATGTCCTGGGTGGTGAGGGTCCTTAATGATGGATGCCATCTGCTTGAGGCGCTGACTTTTGAAGTACTCAATGATGGGGAGACTAGTGTTCATGATGGAACTAGCTGAGTTTGCAATCCTCTGAGTTTGTTATGGTCCTGTAGATAGCTGCTGGTATTCCTTCTTCTTATCTGCATCAATATGTTGCACCCCGGATAGATTTTCAAAGATGTTGACATTCAGGAATGTGAAGCTGTCTACTGGGATGCGCTCTCCTGACCCTCCCTTGCCCAGAACTTCCCCAGAACTTTTTGGCAAGAAGATGTGTATGATCATCTCATCTGCACCATTGCCATCTCAAGAACAGTGTGCTTGGGAGAAAGTGTCTGACTGTGTAGAAAGTATCTGAAATGGGAGAGGCTTTCTACCAGCAGCCAGCAAGGAGTTCTGGTCAGGAGATTTCTTGCAGGTCATTAAAGATATATAACCAGTGGCCATTTTATTAGGTATCTCCTGTATCTAATAAAGCATTCACTGAGTGTATGTTTGTGGTCTTCTGCTCCTGAAGGTTATCCTCTTCAAGGATTGACATGTTGTGCAATCAGAGATGCTCTTCTACACACCGCTGTTGTTATGCATGGTTATTTGAGTTACTGTCACCTTCCTGCCAGCGTGAACCAGTCTGGTTATTCTCCTCTGACCTCTCTCATTAACAAGACAGGAGACCATGAACATACACTCAGTGGCATTAATAAACTGGCTACTGAGTGTATAACCCCAGTTCCCTTAGCAATAAACAATCCCATTTTAGAAGCTTATTTCTGGTTTATTTGTGTTAATCTAATCACACATTCTGCAGTGACTCTCTAGCAACCACACTGTGAAATGAGTTAGGTAACTAAGTGGTTAAGCCACAAGTCAAGCAACCCTTGATCCAGCTCTACACTGGAGCTGTGACCTGTGATCATCACGTCACCATTGATGAATATGTGAGGTCAGTGAGTGACTACGTAGGAATTGCATTGTGGACAGTGCTGTGATTAAACACTACATTGCCAGGGCAAACCATGGTTGACTGCTTGGGGATCAGGACGTTGCCTTTAGATCAGGGTTAAGGTCAGCAGGAGTTGTGCACTCATGTGCCACCAGGAAAGCAAAGCGGGAGTACCCCCAGAAAATTCACAGACATCGCTGCGTCACTGTGGACACATAACACATGCGGCAAGGTATATAAATAACAGATTACACGTCAATGACAGTGAATGATCCCTTCCTGATAGGCTGAATGTCTTCTATCAATGACAAGATGATGAGGAAAGCCCCTTCTCCACCTGACTGCACCCGTTCTCTCTGACTGCAGTCAAGGTGAGGAGGACTTCGCCAGGGTAAACTGAGCCTTACGACATTCCCAGTCAGGTGTTGAGGGACTATGTGGCCCAGTTAACAGAGGTCTTAACAGATACCTTTAATATCTATTTGAAACAGCCCACTGTCCCTGCAAGCTTCAAGTGCTTTGAGCGGTTGGTAACGGATCATAAAAAATACCACCTTCCCACTATATTAGACCCTTTCCGGTTCACCTACCGCTCAACCCAGTCCACTGATGATGCCATAGCCTCAGCCCTCTACTCCATCTTGTCTCACCTAGAAAATAATGCCTTTACACCAAGATGTTCTTCATCGATTTCAGCTTGGCACTTAACATGATCATCTCTCAGAGGCTCGTGGGAAAACTGTCCTTCTAAGCAACTGAATCCTTGACTTCTTGATGTAAAAAACCCCAGTCAGTCCAAGTTGGCAGCAACATCGCAACCTCCATTTTGCAGAGCACTCATACTCCCCCCACCCACCACCCCTCCCCAAGGGCTGTGTGCTCAGCCCACTGCTGTCCACACTACTGCATCACAAATGTATTGCCAGATCCAGCTCAAACCCCATCATCAAGTTCACTGATGTTGCTACAGTGGTTGGCCTCATCAACAACAGTGGTGAGTTGGCATGCAGAGAGGAGGGTGATTGACTTGTCAAATAATATGAGAATAACAATCTGAGTCTCAGTGTGGACAACACAAAAGAGATGACTGTGGACTTCAGGAAGGTGCAGATCAACCCCTCTCCATTGCACATCAATAGGTCTGCCATGGAGAACATGAAGAGCAAAAGTTCCATGGTGTGAGCATAAGGAACAA